>NC_143150.1:95512500-96137500 GCF_059928025.1 Delphinapterus leucas | reverse complement strand
CTTCTTGCTCAAAAAAATAGCAGGGACAGTTCTTTTCTGTGCGTTTGTTTTTATTTTTATTGAAGTATAGTTGATTTAGAATGTTGTGTTAATTTCTGCTGTACAGCAAAGTGATTCTGTTATACATATATATTCTTTTTCATATTTCTTTCCATTATGGCTTATCACAGGACATTGAATATAGTCTTTTTTTTTTAAATTGAAGTATAGTTGATTTACAATGTTGTGTTAGTTTCTAGTGTACAGCAAAGTGATTCAGTTATATATATATATATTTATATATATATATATTCTTTTTTCAGATTCTTTTCCATTATGGTTTATTACAAGATACTGAATGTAGTTCCCTGTGCTATACTATACTTATACTTTATTTTCTATCTATTTTATATAGAGTAGTGTGTATACGCTAATCCCAGGCTCCTAATTTATCCCTCCCCTCCCCTTTCCCCTTTGGTAACCATAACTTTGGTTTCTATGTCTGTGAGTCTACTTCTGTTTTGTAAATAAGTTCATTTGTAGCATTTTTTAGATTCCACATGTAAGTGATATCATATGGTATTTGTCTTTCTCTGACTTACTTCCCTTAGTATAATAATCTCTAGGTCCATCCATGTTGCTGCAAATGGCATTATTTCATTCTTTTTTACGGCTGAGTAGTATTCCATTGTATATATGTATCACATCTTCTATATCCATTCCTCTGTTGATGGACATTTAGGTTGCTTCCATGTCTTGGCTGTTGTAAATAGTGCTGCTATGGACATTGGGGTGAATGTATCTTTTTGCATTAGAGCTTTCTCTGGATATATGCCCAGGAGTAGAATTGCTGGTTTTTAGTTTTTAAGGAACCACCAGACTGTTTTCTATAATGGCTGCACCAATTTACATTCCCACCAACAGTGTAGGGAGCTTCCCTTTTCTCCACACTGGAATAGCAGGGAGGGTTCTATAATGCCCCCAGCATGGGGGCGGGGGCCCTGGGGTGATGGGGCACACCATGATGATGCCGGGAACTTGACAACTGCTGGAAAAGGCAGGCAGAGTGGGGACAGTCAGTCTGCTGGAAGGGCAAAGTTCAGTTCTGGCCTCATGCCTCTTCCTGGCCAGCTGCCAAGCCTCTAGCCTTGGCATTTGAAACTTGAATATTTTGTAAACTGACCCCAAATTGAAGAGAGAAGTTTACTTCCATTGGAAGGGGGAAATGGCATCCCTGGTGTTAGGGACTGTAGAAGGAGCAGCTTCTCCTCTGTCACTACCTGGTGGAGGGAAGGAAACAGGGAAGGCCTCAGTGAGGGGCTTTCTTATTACCTAGCTTCAGGCTAGCTGTTGCCTGGTTGACATTTCACTTAGCTGTGATGGAACTTCCTACAAAAGCATGGTTGTTTCCTTATGTTAGTAGAACTGGAGGAAAGCCTGTCAAACTTACTCTTGCCAAGGGTCTGGATGATTACTTCCTTCTTGAATTCATTTTGATCTGATCAGGTTCCCAGAGCCAGTACCATCCTTAGATCTGGGCTAGAGGGACCCCTGCCTCTGAAATGTGCTCCACATTTCAGAGAGCCATACAGGTCATAAAAACACACTTATTAACAAGCACACGGGCACCTCTTGGCTTAGGATCAGCTAGTCGGCATTGGCACAGTCTGGCCTGTGACCTTGAACATCCACTCCCATTACTGACTGGTGTTCAGGCATCTTGTGTCCTTCAAACCAAAGGTGACCAGAGCCACATGCTGTGGAGACTTGTGGGTTGGGCTGCTGAGGACGCCAGAGGTGGAGAGCGTTTTAGAGTGGTTAGAGGGACTGAAGTGCTTGATAAGAGAAAAGACATCATCACTGAATATCACAAATATATAAGCGATTGCCCCAGTGGTTCCAAGTGTCCATTTTCTTGCTTCTCTTAGAATCCCAATTCATGGTTCTGGAGGTACTCACAGAATTAAGGTGATTTTCACAACATCGCAACTGAGGAACATTGGCAAAATATTGAACAATATTTTAAAACATATAAACAATATAAACAATATTTTAAAACATAATATAAAAAATTTATATTACTCTTAATTTGGTATATATGTAGGTCTCAACCTAATGTGTGAAATGTGATACCAGATTTTTTTATATTGTTTTACTGTTATAAAATATTTAATAAGAATTAATTAAATTTTCAAAAACTTAAAATGTCATCTTTATTTAAATAATTCAGATAAAAATTTGATGTCTGTTGATTATATTTCCCATTTAACTAAAAATGTTTTTATTATGGTAAAATGCACATAACATAAAATTTACCACCTTAACTATTTTTAAGTGTACAGTTGAGCAGTATTAAATATATTTATATTGTTTTGCAATCATCATCGCTATCCCTCTCCAGAATTCCTTTCATCTTGCAAAATTGAAACTCTGTACCCATTAAACACTAACTCCCCATTCCCCGACCCCCCAGCCCTTGGCAACCACTGCCATTTAACTTTTTTTTTTCAATTTTATTTATTTTTGGCTGCGTTAGGTCTTCGTTGCTGCGCGTGGGCTTTCTCTAGTTGCAGCGAGCGGGGGCTACTCTCCGTTGCGGTTCACAGGCTTCTCATTGCGGTGGCTTCTCTTGTTGCGGAGCAAGGGCTCTAGGTGCGCGGGCTTCAGTAGTTGTGGCATGTGGGCTCAGTAGTTGTGGCGCATGGGCTTAGCTGCTCCGTGGCATGTGGGATCTTCCTGGACCAGGGCTCGAACCCGTGTCCCCTGCATTGGCAGGTGGATTCTTAACCACCGCACCACCAGGGAAGTCCTGCCATTTAACTTTAATACACAATTTTTAATATTTTATAAGAAAAATGTTTTTGAAACATATGAAAATGTTTTAATATTTTGATTTTTGCTACCTACCTTAATTTAAAAATTTGATGTAAATATATTAAAAATGTATACAATTTTAATGCAGTTACATCTTGTGAGATAATAGAAAACATATATTGGTCTCTGTCCCTGGTTTCTGGCACAAGCTCCCCAAACCCTTGTAATTTCCTAACTGATAAGAGCACTAGGAGCATCTTTTGTTCTAATATTTGATCTTTGGCCCCAGTTCCTGACACAGAGCTCTTAAGTCCCTTGGAATTTCCTGGGTGACAGCAGTGTCTTTTGTTCTAATGAGGTGGCTCTTGGTGGGGTCCTGAATGGGGGCTGGATCACCAGAAAGACCAAGCCATGATTAGAAGCTTGGAATTTTCAGTCTCATCCCCCATTCTCCAAAGAGGGGAGAGGGGTTGGAAATGGAGTTAATGATCAACCATGCCTATGTGAGGAAACCTTCATAAAAGTACCGCAAGTACCAGGTTTGGAGAGCTTCCGGGTTGGTGAACATGTGGAGATTTGGGGAGAGTGACTCACCCAGGGAGGGCTGGAAGCTCCAACCCTCTTCCCACATACTTTGCTCTACACATCTCTTCCATCTGCCAGTTCATCTGTATCTTTTATCATATCCTTTTATAATAAATTGGTAAACAGTATGTAAACTGTTTCTCTGAGTTCTGTGAGTCACCCTAGCAAGTTAATCAAACGCGCGGAAGGGGTCATGGGAACTTCCGATTTACAGCTGGATGGTCAGAAGTACAGGTAATAGTCTGGGCTTGCAATTGGCGTCTGAAGTGAGGGTGGGGCAGTCTTGTGGGACTGAGTCTTTAACTTGTGGAATCTAATTCTGTCTTCAGGTAGATAGTGTCAGAATTGAGTTGAATTGTAGGACACCCAGCTGGTGTTGCAGAGAATTGCTTAGTGGGGAAACCCACACATATCTGGTGTCAGAAGTGTTGTGAGTGTGGTCATAGTGTGGGTGTCAGAGATACATAGGAGGGAGACTGAATTTTTTCGAACACACATCTTCTGTTTAAAATTCTTTAGATAATTACTATTAACAGAACACAAGTTATGTGAAATTTTTAATTATAGTAGCATAATTTGTGACTTTGTAAACTCAGGCAATAAAATAAAATTTAAGCAATATATATATGCTAATGTATGAATTATGTATGTCTTTATTTTATTAATCCTCCAAACTCACAAAATACAGACACACACAAACATAACGGACTTCAGTAGTCTTTGATGTTTTACTGAATTTCAGTCATACAAAAAATATCATAGGCGCGCGGGCAGCGGCGGCGGCGGCGGTGGCGGCCCAAGATGGCGGAGCTGTAACTGGACCCGGCGATGGCGGGGCTGGGAGGGGGTGGCGGGAGTGGGCTGGGCGACGGGGGCGGCGCGGGTCGCGGGCCCCCCAGCCCTCGCCCCGCTGGCCCGACGCCCCGCGGGCACGGCCGCCAGCCCACCGCCGCCGCGCAGCCGCTGGAGCCGGGTCCCGGACCGCCCGCGCGGGCAGGGGGCGGTGGAGCCGCCCGCTGGGTCCGGCTGAACGTGGGCGGCACCTACTTCGGGACCACCAGGTCGACCCTAGGCCGGGAGCCCAAGTCTTTTCTCTGCCGCCTCTGCTGCCAGGAGGACCCGGAGCTGGACTCAGACAAGGACGAGACAGGGGCCTATCTGATTGACAGGGACACTACCTACTTTGGTCCTACCCTGAACTACCTCCGCCCTGGGAAGCTCATCATTACGAAGGAGTTGGCAGAAGAAGGTGTGGCTGGAGGAAGCGGAGTTTTACAACGTTGCGTCTCTCGTGCGACTTGTTAAGGAAAGGATACGGGACAACGAGAACATAACTTCACAGGGCCCCGTGAAGCACGTGTACAGAGTCCTGCAGTGCCAAGATGAGGAGCTCACGCAGATGGTGTCCACTATGTCTGACGGTTGAGCTAGTCAGCATCGGATCTTCCTATAACTATGGAAATGAGGATCAGGCAGAATTCCTCTGTGTTGTCTCCAGAGAATTAAATAATTCTACCAATGGCATTGTCATTGAGCCGAGTGAGAAGGCAAAGATTCTTCAGGAGAGAGGATATCGGATGTAAAGTCCGGAGTCCTAACCGACGAGAGAGCAACCCAGCAGAGCACCTCTGTGAAATTAAATCTTGCTCCTGTACAGTAACCGAACTACTGCAAAGCAAAGCTGAGACTGGCCCCCTCGGTGGAGAAGTGTTCTGGTCAAAACCAAAGGAACCCCAGCCCCCCACCCACCCACACACACAGGAACTGGAAGACAGAGGCCGCTTCCGGCTGCAGAATACCTTTTCAGAACCTGCTTCTGTTTTCTTAGCCAGTGTTATAACAAATCTTTACAAGAGCAGCTGGGCCGGGTTCCCAGCTGGAGCTGATCTAGGGCTGGGGGAGGGGAAGAGGAAGGCCTAGGTCTTTGCACATACGCTGTGCTTCAAGGAAGCTGGAGCAAACGAAGAGGTTTTTCCTTGCGCTGTGCCATGTTTCCACCTGAGTGGGCCACGTCGGACGTTGGCAGCCGCTTTGTAACACCATCTTTTTTTTTTTTTTTTTTTTTTTTTTTGCGGTACGCGGGCCTCTCACTGTTGTGGCCTCTCCCGTTGCGGAGCACAGGCTCCGGACGCGCAGGCTCAGCGGCCATGGCTCACGGGCCCAGCCGCTCCGCGGCACGTGGGGTCTTCCCGGACCGGGGCGTGAACCCGTGTCCCGTGCATCGACAGGTGGACTCTCAACCACTGCGCCACCAGGGAAGCCCTGTAACACCATCTTTCCCCGCTCATGCACCCCAAAATAATGCAGCAGATGCAAAGGGTTCTAGCTTCAGGTTGTTGAACTGAGGTTTGGGTAGAGTTGCCAGAGTACCCCACATTCCTATGAACAAAGCCTCTTGGAGGAGGGGGAGGATAGGGTGTCCTTGGTTGTGGTTGGAGACTGGGGATCGCAGCTCTGGATTCGGGGCACCCAGCTGCTACCATGTTCAGCTTTGTGTCGTTTGTCTCCAGCAGCCTGGACCCCCCCCCAGATAGCTTGCTTTCTCCCCAAGAAGAGGTTTGAGGCAGGCAGCATCCTGGCGCCGAGTGAGACAGACAGGCGCTTTAGGTAGTTGATGTAACTGCTTCTGCAGTCTTTTCTTGCCCTGCATTGGCCCATCTTCCTTCCCTGACTTTTTGAAATGGGGCTGAGGGTAAAGGGACTTTAGACCCTCGATGGCTTGGGGTGCGGACGGCTGTTTTCTTTGAAAGTTGCCAAATGTGTTATGTTGTAGTATCCAAAAGTGGTATCATTTTTGTGATCGTCTCTTGGAAATGCCTTGACCCAAAGTGCGATATTTGTGTCTCTTCTTGGTTTCTGACCTGGGCGGTGTCAGTGAGCCCCCCCCGCCCCACCGTACCCCATAGTGTGTGTGGGTTTGCTGGGCAGTCTGAGGACTCCCCCATCTCTGACCTAGCCCTCACCACCACTTCTTTCTGAGGAGTGCCAAGGCGTCGAGGATCAAACGCTGTTGGACCCAGAGGAGGAAAGCTCTCCTTTGGGCTGTGCCCTCAGAGCTCGAACTGGACTCTCTAAGCTTTTGAGTCTCGATGAGCAGTCATGGAACGCAAAGGGGCCAGAGAATCCTGACTTTTCCCTGGGTGACTTTCTTAGGGTGGCAGATGGTCTGGAGGAGGGGGAGGTGCCCGTGGGGAATGCTCCATCCATAAGAGCCCCCTCAAGCCCATGGCTCCTGGGCACCTTCAAAGCTGAGGTTCTCTCTGCTCCACAGCTCAGCTGCTTACTGCGTGGGTCTGGGGTCATGGTGTTTTGGAAATGACTATCGACTAAGCCAAATGTCGTCTGAGCTTGTGACCTGCCCCTGCCCAGGTGGCCTAACCCTTCTCCAGGATTCGCACGTTGCCCTCATGTGTCTGTGTAGAGTAGGGTAGAAGTGTGTATCCAGGGCGTCTGCTGACACGCCGTGTCTGCGCACAAACGTGAATGTGCACGTCAGCACCTCGGAAGTCTGGCCCGAGCCCAGGATTTTTACAGTTGTAAAATGTTAGAGGAAATTCTACCTACAATAAAAACAGTCATGCCTTCAGAAAGGTGACAGATGTCCATCCTGTCATCTTTCAGGGAAAAAAAAAAAAAAAGATTTTGAGTGAGTCAAGGAAAAGCTGCCCTAAGTAGGACAGAACTGTGGGCGAGGTGCTCTTTGGCCGATCTGAATAAGAACCGTCGGACTGAAAGGAGGGAAAGCAGCTGCCTCTGGGGCCTCGTGCCCAATCAGATTTGCTTTCTGGGGCTCACCTGATGATCAGCCTCTGGTCCCAAGCCAGCAAGAAGGAGGTGTGGGCCAGCTCCTCAGGATGCATTGTTTCTTTCATCATGCTTCTCAGAGGTCCACGGTGGAGCCTGCGAAAAGACTGCTGAGCCCCTTGCTAAGTGAACTAAGGAACTAGAGGGCTGCCCTTCACCAAGTTTCCCTCCTCCCAGCAACCCCATGACAATTTCAGTTGTTCCAATGCTCCAGGAATCTGAGAGTGATTCATTTCTTAAGGTTTCTGGAGAAGTATTTCGAACCTAGTTGGTGTTTTCTTCTTGAAAGCCTTCTTCCTCCGGGGGAGTAACTTCAGGCAGAGGTCTGGCCATGGGCTGGGGGGTATCACATGACCAGTGACCCACGCTCTCCAGCTGCCCAGGGCTGCCACGTGGGGAGTGTCTCCCTGCTTCCTTCCCTGCCCAGGTCCGAGGCCGTGGGTGATGCAGGCCAGACCCAGGGAGCAGCCTGGCGTCTCCTGAGCGACGACCCCGAAGCCCACTTCCATCTTCTCCTCAGAACCTGCGCTTTCTTGGCAGTGAGGCAGGGCCCAACCTCCTCTAGAGTAACTTAGTTTCTGCCCAATTTTAACTGATCTCAGGGGTGTCCGTGAGGTGCAGAGGAGGAAGGAACAGAGATGCTGAGGGAGTAGGGCTGAGAAGTCATCCACACCTCCAGCATGGCCTTTGAGCCAGGCCTTAGGGACCATGCCTGTCACTTGTGGGTGCCCTTTGTTACCGTTTGTGTGTTTGAATAAAGTCTGAAATGCTGTGACCCTTTTTTTTTCCTCTCTGGTCAATAAAGACATGAAACAGAAAAGAAAATATCATAGCTTTACATATATATTTATCAACTTTGTCATTGTGAGGGTGTATTTGTCAAGATAGGAGAATAGAACATGCTTTTTTTTTTTGCAGTACGCGGGCCTCTCACTGTTGTGGCCTCTCCCGTTGCGGAGCACAGGCTCCGGACGCTCAGGCTCAGCGGCCATGGTTCGGACCGGGGCACGAACCTGCGTCCCCTGCATCGGCAGGCGGACTCTCAACCACTGCGCCACCAGGGAAGCCCTAGAACATGTTTTATTGAACAGTTTGCTAGTTGGGTGTATAACTTAGTCTTCAGGCATGTGTTGTAGGGGCCTCCTTTTGTACTATTGTCCTGGACAGTATACTGTGGCCAGATTTAGCAAATAAAAATACAAAAGCCGGGCTAGGGTTTTAAAAAAAACTTTAATAAACTTCTTTCACGTTGAAGTAAAAAAACAGAGAAGTGCCTAAAACCTACACGTGCGATTTAACAAATGTTTCTAAAGGGAACACACATGTCAAAAACACCCAGATCAAGGAATAGGACATCACCCCCATCTTCGAAATCCCCAGGTATCCCTCCCTCCTGATCATTGTCTTCTGTCCTCAAGAAATAATCCCTCTCCTGACTTTTATAGTAATCACTTCCATGCTTTTTCTTATATTTTGACCTCTCATGTATGCATTTTAAAACAATGTGGTTTAGCTTTGCCTGTGCTTGAATTTAGAGAAATCAGTTATACTGTATATATTTTGTGAGGGCTCTAAACACTCTCTTGTGGCATGTGGCTCTATTTGTTCACTCCCACTGCTGTATAGTATTCCATGGTATGAATATTACACAACTTACGTATTCTTTCTGCTGTTGGTGAACACTTGGGGTGTTTCCAGTTTGGAGCACTTATAAACAATGCTACCAAGACTATTTTTGCACACATATCCTCGTGCATATATACAAGGATTTTCCTAGGAATACTCTCGGTTTTAGATTCCCAAAATATGGAGATGAAATAAACATCCAGATAGGATTCATTGTATGTATTGGAAGTCTGTGCTTAAGAGACAAATGAATGAAAACAGAAATGAAGAATCTTACCTAATTCAATGAGCAAACTGTTGTTCAAGTTTAAGCCAGAAAGCTATGTCATTTTTATGTACATATGAGAATATACAGTTCCACTCACTCTTGCTTCTTTTACTTTAAATTTCGGTATCGTAGGTGTTTAGTTTGTGGATTTCTGAAGTTCTCAATCCTAGGAAAAAGGGAATGCAAAGTAGCCACTCAATTTTTTTGATCTTCCTTTTATCTTGCCAGTTTTGTGGTGGTTCCACCAGCTCAACTCAGTCCTATAATTATGGTATCTGTGTGCAGGAAACAAGATTTGGAAAGGAGGCAGAAACAGCTCCTGCTGACCCAGATCGATTTCTTCTGAGTGAATATCTGTAATTAGGCCAGTAATGATATTTTCCTGGAGAAAGAATTGAGTGAATTTAGGAAAAGGGTTTCAGAGCCCAACATGCATATGTGTGTGTGTGTAGGGGGGGAGGGCAGGGGCAGTTGAAGTGCAAAATAAGAGTTCAGTTCAATATTTAATCCGCCCACTTTCTGCAAGAAACAGATTTTTAGTAACACCAATCCTGTCCTTTGAAGAGAGGAAGATCCTCCAAGAGTGAAGGAATATAAAAGTTTTAGAAAGAAACATGGGTGATTTAAAAAAATATTTTCATTGGGAAAAGCCATTTAAAACAAGTTCCTAAACCCAGAATTCACAAAACAAAAAAACTGGTAGTTTTTTAAAATTTTTATTTATTTATTTATTCGTTTTTGGCTACGTTGGTTCTCCGTTGCTGCACGCGGGCTTTCTCTAGTTGCGGCGAGCAGGGGCTATTCTTCATTGCGGTGCATGGGCTTCTCATTGCGGTGGCTTCTCTTGTTGCAGAGCGCGGGCTCTAGGTGCACAGGCTCAGTAGTTGTGGCTCGCGGGCTCTAGAGTGCGGGCTCAGTAGTTGTGGCGCACGGGCTTAGTTGCTCCGTGGCATGTGGGATCTTCTCGGACCAGGGCTCGAACCCGTGTCCCCTACACTGACAGGTGGATTCTTAGCCACTGTGCCACCAGGGAAGTCCCAAAACTGGTAGTTTTGATCAATATGAAATTTTAAATGTCTGTGTAAACAAAAATACCATAATGACAAAAGATAAATACATACCAAAAAAAAAAACTTTGAAATACACATGGCAGACTATAGGCTAATTTCCTGAATATACAAAGAGCTCTTACTAATCAATGAGAACAAAGACTAGTAACCCAACAGAAAATGGGCAAAGGTCAGGAATGGGTAATTTACAGAAAGAGAAATATAAGTGACTAATAGACATATGATAAGATGCTCAATGTAATTCCTAATTAAATAAACACAAATTAAAATGACAATATTAGCCTATCTAATGGTCAACGATTTAAAAGTTAGATAGAACCAGGACTTGGTGGAAACAGAAATTCTCATTCTCTCTTGGTCTGAGTGCAAATTGGCAATTCCTTCAGGAGATAATTTAGCAAGACCTAGCAATTTGGCAATATTTAGTACAGTTTAAAAATGCACAGGGCTTCCCTGGTGGCACAGTGGTTGAGGATCTGCCTGCTAGTGCAGGGTCCACGGGTTTAAGCCCTGGTCTGGGAGGATCCCACATGCTGCGGAGCAACTAGGCCCGTGAGCCACAACTACTGAGCTTGCGCGTCTGGAGCCTGTGCTCTGCAACAAGAGAGGCCGCGATAGTGGGAGGCCTGCGCACCGTGATGAAGAGTGGCCCCCGCTTGCTGCAACTGGAGAAAGCCCTCGCACAGAAAAGAAGACCCAACACAGCAAAGATAAAATAAAAATGCACAAACTCTTTGAGCCAGCAATTCTACTTCAAGGAATTTATCCTACAGATATACTGAAACAAGTGAGTAAAGATAAATGTGAGAGAACATTCATTGTTACATGGCTTGTATTGTCCGAGGAGTGGCATTGGTTAAGTCATTTGCAGTACATCTTTACTGTGGTTGAATGAGGTAGATCTGTGGGTCCTGATGTGGAAAGATCTCCATGGTAGTCACTAAAGATGTTCCCAAATGTTCTGCCTCTGTTCTCTCTCCCCACACAGGGTAGGATTGCATTTTCCCATCCTCTTTGAAGATAGGTGTGGCCAATGATAACCAAGCAAAAATGACATATGTCCCTTCTGGGCCAACACCTTGAGTGTTGGTGTGTGACATCCCCTTCTCCCTGCCCCAATGACTGGACACACATGTTGGGATGGGACCTGGGTCTCTGAGCGACTATGATGAACATGAATATCTTATCTACCCAGCTTAGACAGGTAGTAGGAGGGGGAAATAAACATTTCAACCACTGAGACTGTGAATACTTTTCATTACTTCAGCATATTCCAGCCCATCATGACTAATACAATCTCCATGATAATTAAGTGAAAAAAACACCAAGTGCCAAAAGAGTGATCTCATTCATTTGTAACCTGTACTGTTGTGTTTAAAAAAATAAAAACATGGTAAGTTTAAATTTAAAACTAGCTAATGTTTCCACAAAAAGATTCCTACAAGAATGTTCATGGCTGCCTTATTCATAGTAGCCCCAAACTTGAAATGGCCCAGATGTCCACGGAGGATGGATAAACGATTGCAGTATAGTCATGCAATGGAATACTTACTATCCTGTAGTGGAAATGAATGAACTACACTTAAGGTCATAAGACAGATACTCATACAGATAAGACCTTGAGCAAAAGAAGCTACACACAGAAGAACAGGTACAGTTGATTCCGTTTATGTATAGAAACTGGCAAAACGAATTTATGGTGGTAGAAGTTAGGAGAGTGGCTATCCAGCAAGGTGCTTGAGTTTTGTCTGGGGATGGGCTGGGGGAGGGGCGGGCTTCTGGGGTAAGGGCTGCACGGCTGTGCTGTTTGTGGAAATTCATGAAACTCTATCTTATCATAGGCGCACTTTTCCATATCCAGGCTGTACTTCAATTAAAAAGTGCAAAATCACATCTACTTGATATAAAGAATAAACAAACAGAAAGAAGGCAGCGCTGGGCCAGGATGGTGCTGGCCAGCGGTGCCCTGTTGGCAGCCGTTCCAGGTGGTGTGCAAGCCCGGGCACGTTCATGCACTGCAGCCCTGAGAGGCTAGGTCCCTGGTGTGAGCCCCCGAATAAATCCCGAGCAGGCTGCACCTCCCCTCTCATGCGTGACCTCGGTACCAGCCGCTTAGCACGGCATTAAAAAACCCTCTATGGACATCTGCTGGAGCCTCCGTGGTGAGCAGGGCTTTCCAGCCGGGACAGTGCGTCCTTGGCAACCCGGGCAGGAGCCTCATTCTGTTGCAGGAAAGATGCAGAAACACAGGCTCAGACAGGAGCTACTGGCCTCTTGGCAGCGATGCTTAATTAGCTTCCTGCAGGAGACTTTGTTTTTAGCATCAAAAAAATTATCTAGTTGAAGCAATTTTACTGAACAAGGAATCAAATGAAAAACAACCTTATTGTTTAATCCATTCCTATATAGTGTAGTACAGGGGTCCTGCCTATTTAAAACTACTTTCATAATAATACTAAGGCAGTGTTTGCATTTGTCACTGTCATTCTCTCCCTAATGTACTGTAGTGTTTTATGTTTGCTAACACAAAAGATTGAGGGGAGAAGCACTTGGAGAATCCAGCTGTCTTCTTTAAGCATAAAAGCTGAGAGATTTGCAAACATGTAAAACAATGCCACTCTTCTGGCTAATTTTTTTTTATTTTGGCAAATATAGTTATTTTTCATAAAAGAATATGATTTATGTTCATATGTAATGGGTTTCTTATTCTTATTTTAAATGAATTAATGAATACATATTTTTAAATTTTCTGTTTTAATTCCTAATACAGTAAATATTGATGTAACCCACACAAACAACAAGTCTTTGAGGTCTTCAGTAAATTTTAAGAGTGTAGAGGGGTCCTGAAACCAAAACATTTGTGAACTGCTGCTAGCTCTATAGTTTTTTCAAAAACTACTTTTTCTTTTTTTTTTAACATCTTTATTGGAGTATAATTGCTTTACAATGGTGTGTTAGTTTCTGCTTTATAACAAAGTGAATCAGCTATACATACACATATATCCCCATATTTCTTCCCTTTTGCGTCTCCCTCCCTTCCACCCTCCCTATCCCACCCCTCTAGGTGGTCACAAAGCACCGAGCTGATCTCCCTGTGCTTCTTTTGAAATAACTTTAGATTTACAGAAAAGTTGTAAAGCTGGTACCGAGTTCCTATGCACCCCTCACCAAGCTTGCCCTAATGTTAGCATCTTACATAATGTACATGGTACGTTAGCCAGAATGAAGGAACCAACACTGGTACATTACTATTAACTAAACTACAGACTTTGCTTGGATTTCCCCAGTTTTTCCACTAATGTTATTTTGTTGTTGTTGTTCCAGGATCCAATCTGAGATAGTACATTCAGTGCATGTAGTTTTTCCTAATTTTTAAAATTTCAGTAATGGTCTTTTTATACTTTTAAAATGTATGCATTATGGTGAATGCATAATATACACCCGGCTCTGTACTTACAATAGGTTATGAAAAGCTCATAAATCATAAGTGCAGAGCTGGATGAATATTCACAAACAGCATCCAGAACGAGAAACAGAATGTGACCATAGCTTCAGAACCCCCTTTCATGCCCTATTTCAGACACTACCTCCCCAAAGATAACCACCATCCTGATTGCTAACAGTGTAGAAGAGTTTTGCCTGGTTTTGTACTTTATGTAAATGGAATCATACAACATGTGCTCTTTGGGTCTGGTGTTGTTTTTGCTCAACAATCTGTTTGTGAGATTCATTCATTTGTCATGTGTACTGGCGGTTCATTCCTGTTGCTATAGAGCCAACTTTTTCTGTGCTGTACCAGAGAGTAAAGATTTTAAGTTTGTGAGCCATATAGTTTCTGTTGCAACTACTATAGTTTCTGATGCTGGTGAAAAGAGCCTTAGACAGAATATAAACAAATGAGCGCGACTGTGTCCCAGTAAAACTTTCAAAAACAGGCAGCAAGCTGGATTTGGCCTGCAGGTTACAGGTTGCAGACCACTATATATGGTATCCCATTGTGTGAATATCCACAATTTACGGATCCATTCTATTGCTGAGGTGTGTTCTAGTAGTTTTTAGTTTGGGGCTATTAGGAATGGTGCTGCTCTGAACATTCTAGTACATGAATTTCTCTTGGGTATACACCCAGGAGCGGAATAGATACTGCCTAATGGTTTTCCAATTTGATGGTACCAATTTACACTCCCAGCAACAGTGTATGAGAGTTCACTTATTCTATATCCTTACCAACACTTGGTATTGTCTTTTGAGCCATTCTGGTAGGTGTGAAGTGGTATCACATTATGGTTTTCATTTGTAATTCCCTGGTAATTAATGAAGTTGAGCAACTTTACATGGGCTTTTGGGAAGTGTGTATTCAAGCCTTTCATTCCTTTACACTTACCATCAATGCATGCTTGCAATTTTAATTGCTTTTTCCACTTTAGATTATTTTATATGAACATTTTCATGTTTTTACATGGTCCACATATGTCATTAAAATTTTGCGTAGTTGTCACCCATACTGCTGTATATCGTGTTGTTTTCATAATTCACTATTATCAATAGCCTGAATGCTTTTTGTTCAATATAGGTTTTGTGTGTGTGTGTGTGTGTGTGTGTGTGTGTGTGGCGGAGGGTTCTTTGGGTTATACTTCCCAGAATAAGATTACTGTGTCAAGAGTTTGAATAATTTTATAGTTCTTGTTATATGTAATAATTGTATATTTTGTATAATGTTTTCATTGCTTAAAAATATTCTCTTACAGAGTTGCATTAGTCGACTCTTTTAATTAAAAGGTACAGAAATTGAACTAGAAACGGTTTAAGCCTCATAGGGAATTTCTTGGGAGGAGGGGGAAAGGGGAGTTGTTATTTAACGGGTACAGAATTTCAGTTTGGGATGATGGAAAAGTTCTGGAGAAGGATAGTGCTGATGGTTGCACACCAATGTGAGTATACTTAACGCCACTCCTCTTAAAAAGGTTTAAAATGTTAAATTTTATGTTCTATATATTTTACCACAATTTTTTTTAAAAAGAGGGGGAGCAACTGGACGTGCTTCTGGCACGGCTGGATCCAGGGATCAAAGTAATATCATTAGGATTCTGGCCCTCTCGCTCCCATATCTTCATTCTTTTCTTTGTGTAGGTTTCAGTCTCAGGTAGACTCTCTCCACAAGGCAATTGAGATGGTCACGAGCGTCACAAGGTTTATGTTCTCCTTAACCCTCAGAATCTTGGAGAATTTACCATGACTCTCTCTCCCCCAATGTTCATATCAGACTTTGAAAAGGGCTCTTGATTCACCCGTGTGGATCACATGCCCGTTAGGACAATCACTTATCTTCAGAAGAATGAGTTACTCTGGCCGCTTGGGTCACCTCCTCATCACAGAATCAGGGGTTGACAGTTCCACCGAAGTCATGCAGAGTTGGGGAGGGGAAGCTCCCCAGAGAAAGAGACGACCTCTGTTAGCAGAAGGGAGAATTGGGGCAGGACAAAAACAACAGATGTCCCCTACATATGTTCTGGATTTCCTGTGTGACTCAAGCACTTCCAAAGAGAGCATTTAAATGTGTCACATAGCATTCCTATGTGATCGGCATTTTGTTTTTGTTATTTTTAAAAATTTTAATGCCTTGTGGTTTGACTATTTGGTGGACCGTATTTCTGCCTTTCTGCAAATACCAAACCTAGTAAGTTGAATAAACTCATTAATGTGTGCTAAATCAATGAAAGAATGAGTCTTTGTGGTCCAATATAGAATCATAGTTTTTCGTATGTTTGTTTGCGAATGGTATGATTTATGTACATTTGAGAAAAGACCATATGAACCTGTCCCATCTTTAGTTTCCCCACATGTCTGTTAAACTCATATTGTTTATGGAATTGTCTTCTAGCATGGATTACAGAGGCCCTGGAACGTAGTGAACACCCCACCAAGATTTTTATTGAATGAGTTATTCAATCATATAGTATTTTCCAATATATTCTTTGTCTATTACTTCCTGAAATGGAATGTTGAGGGTTCCAATTAAAATAATATTTGTTTTTTATTTCTTCTTGCCTTTTTGTCCATTTTCTTTCCCTGACTTTGTTGCAGTGGTTTCTGTAACACATACCTTCGGTATTTTTCAATTTTCATAATTTAATGTACATTTGGCCATTATGTAATGACCTTACTTATTGTACTGCCTTTTGCTATTACATCTGCTTTATCTGCTACCAAAACAGTAATCCCAGCTTTTCTTCTGTTCACATAAGAATATCCTCTTACACCAGGGCTCTGTTGATTTTTTTTGGTTTGTGTGTCTCATGTAAGCAACAAATTGTTAGATTTTGCTCTTTTAACAGTCAATGAACTGCCTTTTTTTTTTAACTGCCTTTTTTAAGAGCAGAGTTCAGCCTCTTTACATTTAATGCTTTAATTGGTGAAATTTTACCATATCCCATTTCCTTTTAAATTTATTTAAATTTTCATTTGTTCTCTCCCTTTCGATTTATGGATTTTATGTGAGGTTCTTTCAACTTTTTGTTTCCTTTTGAATTCTATTAGAAGGTAACCTTAACTAATCTGTTTTTCCAAAGTTTTTTACTTATCAGGCTTTTACACAACTGTTTACTTCTAGTATTTACTTCTATTATTAACCTGGGATGCTTTGAATTCTCATGTAGGAATGTTAAAAGTCTAGTCTTACAAACTTTATTCTCAGGCTTCCCTGTTGGCTCAGTGGTTAAGAATGTGCCTGCTAATGCAGGGGGCACGGGGTTCGAGCCCTGATCTGGGAAGATCCCACATGCCACGGAGCAACTAAGCCTGTGCGCCACAACTACTGAGCCTGCGCTCTAGAGCCTGTGCTCTGCAACAAGAGAAGCCACCGCAATGAGAAGCCCGCGCACCGCAACGAAGAGTAGCCCCCGCTCGCCCGCAACTAGAGAAAGCCTGCGTGCAGCAACGAAGACCTAAAGCAGCAAAAAAATAAATATAAATAAATAAATTTTAAAAAACCTTTATTCTCTGCCCTCCTACCCTCAACCATCTATGGTTGTGAGATATTCTTATTAAAATTCAGGGAATTCCTTGGCGGTCCAGTGGTGAGGACTCTGTGCTTTCACTGCCGAGGACTCGGGTTCAATCCCTGGTTGGGGAACTAAGATCCCGCAAGCCGAGTGTCGTGGCAAAAAAAAAAAAAAAAAGAAATCACTCTGTACCGATTATTTCCCAAAATATTTACAGATTTGGGACTTCCCTGGCGGTCCAGTGGTTAAGAGTCTGCACTTCCACTTGCAGAGGGCACGGGTTTGATCCCTGGTCAGGGGACTAAGATCCCGTAAGCACAGTGTGGCAAAAAGAAAAAAAAGAAAAAAATGTAAGATTTATTTTACTTTTTCTCGTCAAACTTGTCCTTTGGTGATATTAGAATGTACTAATTTATATATATATATATATATATATATATACACACACATATATATGTATATACATATATAACTGAATCACTGTACACCTCTCTCTCTCTATATATATATATATGTGTGTGTGTGTGTGTGTATGTGTACTTTGCTGTACACCTGAAACTAACACAACATTGTAAATCAACTATACTTCAATTAAAAAATAATTTGTAGCAGTTAAAGAAAATGTACTAATCTCTCATTTGCTTCTTGCTGATTGCAGACCTCCATCGTCTCTAAATTTTATTTTTGTGTTAAACCAGATCCTCAAAGAGCTATGTACCTGTGCCCCATCTTGTAGGCATCTGTAGCATGATGTTTATGGAAATGTGCTTTGACATATGTTGAAGACCGTAATGAGAAGTAGCCCTATTTAACTATTTATTGTGGAGATGGTTTTGAAAGCTTGTTTTGTTTGTTTGTTTGTTTAGATATCTCAATGCCTATATGTGTGTGTGTACCTATGTATATATGTGAGCCTGAGGAGAATATTTTCCTTAGTAACAGTGGCATTGTGTAAATTCATCGTATTCTATCTGTGATGGGGCTGTTGGCAGTTGTGTTAAATTTGAAAGTCAGCTCTAAAAACAGTATGTAACCTTATATCATGAATTTTAGGCATTAACCTTAGCTTCATCTTATTTTTTCCTTCCTGTCCAATTTCTTCACTTTGGTTAGAAAAAATTGGGGGAGAAAAATTCTTATTATAGAGACAATTTATTTTATTTTATATTTTGTGTTGTGTGCTACTAGAATCCCTTTTGGAATGAGATAAGTTTCAAAGAAAAACAAATAATAATATTCTTATTTGTATGTTCCAAGTCTGCTCAATGGATATTTCCCAAAAGATTGGCTGAGCACCTCCAAATTTGTGGCTCATCAACTGTGGACACACACCCATTAGAATTACGTGAGGCCGTAGCTTTGCTTGATAATCCATTTAAGTGAAGAATACTCTTCAATCTTTATGATAATCTTTAGTGTGGAGTTCTTTGTTTCCACAAAGATCTTACATCCAAGGAAACTACAAGAGATCTCATTTCTGATATGATATTCACAAAATGACCTTAGAGATGGCCTTGGGGATTTATATGATGAAGGATTTTCATGTCCAATTTAACATTCAACTTAATGTTTGAAAAATAACAATGCCTTTCTGCACTTTCACCCACTTTGGTGGCTCAAGTTAACTAGAGATTCCCATGAGACCATCTTTACTAGAAATCCAATCCTTGTAGTTGAGTCTCTGCCAATAGTATTGGGTCAATTACACATTTTGCTTCCTTGTTATGGATAAAGATGTAGTAGGAGAAATATTTATTAGTTTAAGAGTGGGGGGTAGCACTGTTTGTTGCTTATCATGCAGCCAATCCACCATCTACATTGCTAACAGAAGCCTGATTTTGTTTGGGCAACCATGTGCTTAGCTTCAGGGGACAAGGAGTCTTGAGTTTAGCTTATCATAGCCCTCTTGTTCCCCATCTCAAGAGACTTCCTTTCCTGTCTTCCTCTGCAGTTAAGAGTAGCCATGTGACCCATCAAGGCCAATAAGTTTGGAGGAGAAGTCTGCTGGGGGCTTTCTGGAAAAAACTTACTCTTGGTTAGAAACAGAGAGATGGGGAGAAGGTGGTGGTTTCCCTAGGTACACCTCCCTGCTTGCTTCCTTTGAATGTGCGTGAAGTTAATGTCTGGAGCTGTGGCTGCCATCTTGCAACAAGCCTGAAGGTGAGAAGCCAACATGCAATGGTGGGGGGAATGGAAGGCAGGAAAGCACCAGGTCTTCGGTGGTGTTACCTGCCGAACCAACCCTGAGCCCACCTACCTCAGATCTCTAATTAAGTAAGCAATAAATGTCTTTAGGTTTTAAGATAGTGGTTCTCAAAGTGTATTCTGGGGATCCCTGAGACCCTTTAAGAGGTCCCACGAGAACAAAATTTATAATAGTGTAACTGAGCAGGACCCTATAAGGCCTTCCTGGGACAGGACCACCCCTCCCCCATGTCCTCCACCTGTCTCTTGTTTGTAGAAAACCTTTAGCCTCCTAGGCCTTCCCTGAGTTCCAAAGAATATATTTAATATATTTAATCAGAGAAGCGAGAAAATGCAGAAACAAAGGAAAACAGTCAAACAAGACAAAATAATAGTTTGGCCATTAAACAAAGTCAGGACCTTTAGTTCCTCCTCAAGGGCTATAGATAATCTTCGGAGCCAAATCCTTTGAGCTGTTTTGCAGACACTGAAGCCCCCACCAGGTGGGAGAAGTTAACTGTCTGCTGCCCACAGGCACGCAGGCCCCAGACCAGCTGGAACCAGAAGGTTGATGTTGACTCCTGATTACCTCACCCCCAACCAATCAGAAGAATGTCCACCAGCTGATCACATACCACACAACCCCCCCCCCCACCCCTCCCTCACCCTGTCTTTAAAAACCTTTCCCTGAAAGCCTTTCAGGGAGTTTGGGGAGTTGGGGTCTTTTAAACACTAGCTGCCCTGGACTCCTTGCTTGGCGCCCTGCAATAAACACTGCACTTTCCTTCACCACAACCTGGTGTCAATAGACTGGCTTTACTGCACACAGGCAACTGGACCCAAGTTTGGTTCAGTAACAACAGTATTAAGATGTTATTAGCCCTTTTCACCCTCATTCTCTCATGAGCATACAGTGGGGTTTTCCAGAGGCTCCATGTTGTTTAATATCACAACAGATTGAAGGCAGAAGCTGCTAGAAAATCCAGCTGTCTTCTATTAAGTCAGACATGAAAGATTTGCAAAAATGTAACACAGTGTCATTCTCACTCATTTTTTTGTTTTGTTTTGGAGAATAGTTATTTTTCATAAAAATGTATTATTTATGTTGACGTGCAATGGGCTTATTACTGTTATTTTTAAAGGAATACAACTTTATTTTTTTTGGCCACACCATGTGGGATCTTAGTTCCCTGACCAGGGCTGTCCCCTGCATTGGGAGCGTGGGAGTCTTAACCACTGGACCGCCAGGGAAGTCCAAATGAATACAAATTTTAAAAGTTTCTCGGTTAACTGGGAAATACAGTATTAACTTCTAATACAGTAAATATTGATAGATATAACCCATATAAACAAAGGCTTTTGGGGATCCTCAATAATTTTGAATGAAGAGTGTAAAGGAGTCCTGAAAGCCAAAAAAGTTTGAGAGCTTCTGACCGAAGGCATTATTAGGTGGATTTTTCTGTTAACTGCTGCAGAAATTGTACATTTCTGAAAAGCATTCCTGAATGACTTGGAACAGAATTCTTCTTGGGTGAGAACTGTCTTTGTTTAGAAAAGCAAACTAATGGGCCATTGTGGTTTTAGAAAGATAGCAGGGCTGGGGCCACCTGGGAATGAGACAGAGAGGAAGCCAGACTGCTCAGCATAAGAAAAGAATGAGAATCTGGGGTGAGTTTGCTCGGGAGAGGAACAAAGGAGAGGGAAAGGGTCCTCGGTAGGGAAAGGGTCCTCAGTGGGGAAAGGGGAGTGGAGTGAGGGGTAGATGAATGGCTGAGGCTACCTACATTATGTCTTAAACTCTCCAAGTCCTCTGCCAAAGTCTGCTACACATTCACGACAGCCTTGGTGAGTGGCGTTTTGGGGAGATCAAGGAAAAGGGGCTTTATTACATGTTAGGGTTGACAGGGAGTGGAGAGAAAACAAGAGGTGAAGTGTGGGTGATAGAATTCTGAGCAAACCCCGGAAATCAGAACCGGAAGTCACTAGGTAAAATGTACCCTTCACCACCCCACTATCCCATGATTCCCTGTAGATATTGGAAAAGGACACAGGGTTTCCCATCACAGGGGAATTTGAGAACAGTATATTAGAATTTCAAAGAGCTGCATCACTGTAGCTGGTGTCTGCATTAGCAAAGCGCTTGTCAGCTGTTTCCCAGAGGGTTTGGCATTTAACAGCTGAAAAGCTGCTCTCATCCCTTTCTAGGTGCCAGGAGACAGGACTCTTGTAACTCCTCCCCTCCTGGTGAAGACTTAAAAAGCAGGTACAGGTCTCTGGAGATCTTTTTGGATGTAGTCAAGTTGATTTTTCCAAACATGCAATCTCAGCATTTGATTTTATTACTGCTGCCCTCTGGGTTTTGGCAGGCTTACCTAAAAGTTGGCTACTTTTAAATGTTCATTTACTCTGTTTACAAAGAAAAAGGTTTCTCTTGCCAGCATGCTTTCGCTCAGATTTGGGGACTCTGTACTTATTTAATATGTTTTAAAAGTCTAATGAGGAGTTAGTGAGCATTTGGAAACTTTGCAGCTTTCAGGATGAAAGCAGCCATCTGTGGTTATGACATCATCTCTGTTAATTACCCTTTGCAAAAATCTGCCTGAATGGAGAAGAGGTGGGTGTGTCTATGTGGGTATTTAACGTGATGATTAAAATATATTAATGATAGTTTTCACTTCTCAAGCACCCTACATCTTAGGATATTCTTTAAAAGTGCTTCCACAGGCTTTAATTAGCCCTTATAACTCTACTAGGAAGAAGTAAAACAGCTCCATTTTACAAAAGAGGAAAGTGAAACACAAAGAAGGGTCCTGTTTGGAGGTAGAATAAAGCTGCCTCCTCGCAGCTCAGCACTGAGCTCAATCTTTCTCCTCTGCTTGACCAAGAACTGACATTCACAAGCTTTAAATGAGAAGCACAAATTGGTTCCCATCTTGACACGCTAGACACCTGAGCCAAAACAGAACATTTTAGGTTCATGAGAAATTATTACTTATTATAAGCCACGTCCTAAAGTTATCTAAACAAGAAAACCAAAACAAATCAAAGGGACTATACAGCTCAGAAGTTCTGATTCTCAGTTTCCTCTATAGTTTAACCATTTTGAGTTCTGGGTTATGTATGAAAATGTTCTAGATCAGAAAAGGAAAGCACGATTGCCAATTATTCCACTTTTTATAGGTTGTTTTCATTTTCAATGAAGGAAATATAGGAAAGTTGATAGGAATGCATGGAAGGAAATGCAGAGAAAAATATAAAATTTTCTTCCCACCAAATATATTTAGCTATGTATCTGAAAGGGGCCAAATGAGGAGCATACTTTTAAAAAGCTATTATGAAAAAACTTCAAACACACACAAAAGTAGAGGCACCCCCAGGTATTCATCACCCAGTTTCCACATTTATCAACCTTCTGCTATTTTTGTTTCAATTCTCCCTGCCCCTTGTTTTGTGGGAGTATTTCAAAGCAAATCCCAGATATCATATTTCACCATAATTACTTCTGTATTTTTCCTAATGCATAGAATTTAAAAAATAGAACCATAATACCATTATCACACCCAACAGAAAACCAATTCTTTAATATTATCTAATAATCAATCTGTATTTAGTTTCTACTGATGGTTTCAAAATTGTCTGAAAATTGCATTGACTACTATCTCTCTTTTTTTTTTTGGCCGTGCCACGTGGCTTGCAGGATCTCAGTTCCCCCACCAGGGATCGAACCCAGGCCAAGGCAGTGAAAGACTGGAATCCTAACCATTAAGCCACCAGGGAACTCCCAGTGACTCCCTCTTTAGTCTCTTTTACTTAACAGGTCTTCCTTCTTCCCCTTCGTCCCCCATTCCATTCATTTGTTGGGAAAACTGGATCATTTGCCCTGTAGAACTTTCCACAGTGTGTATTTAGCTTATTGTATCTTTGGAGTCTTTTAACATATTTCTCCATCCTTCACATTTCTTTAAATGGTAGCTAGATCTGGAGGCTTGATTAGCTTCAGGTTCTTTTTTTTTATTTTCCCTGCTCCAAACACTTCAATGGTAGTGCTCTGTGCTTTCTATTATGTCAGATCAAGAGGTACCTAATGTCTGGTTGTGCCACCTGGGGGGTATGTTTAAGAACGATCCGTAGGATGCATGATTTCATTGCAATACAGTGATTTCCTCATTCTATCACTTCTGCATTTATTATGTGTGATTCTTTTATAAAGAAAAACTTTCCCTTATCAACTAGTGTATTTGGTTACCCTGAAATACAACCCATAAAGGAAAGGCAAGATAAATGCTTGATTCTTTCCCTTTAGTTATCACCTTTCAGAATAACACCCTAGTAACCTCAAAAGTCTACTGAGGAGTTTTTCAAATATCATTATAAACTCATGGATTTAACAAATATATTTATTTCATTTTACAGTCAATATTCTTATTGGTCCATCTTTGGCCAGTGGAACCACTCAACGTTCCTTCTACTCAAATATCTTTGATGGCTTATCTTCTGAAATAATAAGACGTTCCAGGATCATGTTGTACTTTGCCTGCCCCAGACCTGGAAACAGACTTTTCTTCAAGGAGCTCTGGTTCCTTTTACTTGGAAATGAAGACACCTACTTTTGATGCAATTTAAAGAGCGATGATTTCAAAAGAGACTCCAAGGAGGTGTACCTTTGGGCAGTGGGCAGCTTTTGTTGAGTGATACGCCAGGAAGGGACCCTGAGCCAGCTCTTCATTTACAGATGAGCAAACAGAGTTATCAGCCACAATCGGAGCTACATGGCCAGGTCAGGAGGGCAAGGCTCTGGGACACCTTCCCCAGGGTGTGACCTTTGACAAGTCAGGCCCTCGCCCTGGCATCCCTTCCAGCCGGATATTCTGCGGCTCCAGGTACGTGACTAACGTTTCAGGCACAGATGCACCCTGGGACTTTCCCGGGCCTCCGTCCCGCCCCGCCGAGCTGGTGAGAGTGGCCCGCGAAGGAGGGGACGGGCGGGGGTTGAGGGCTGGGAGCCGCCCTGGCCTGGCTCCGGAGCCTCAGCGCCCTCTGGCGGCCGCGCCTGGTGGGGTGGGGCTTGGCGGGGGTGGGGCTTAGCGCCCAGCGGCTCCGCCTCTTCGCCCCCGGAGGGATTGGGGCTGGGCCGGCGGATGCGGGCAGGAGCTGTAGAGGCTTCACAAGGACGTGACCTCAAGGGGAAAGAAACCACTGTGTCACGAGTAGTTGCTAACCGGGGTTAGCGAGCCGAACTAGTTCTCCGAAGCCCGGGGAGGGAGGGATGGAAGGAGGGGCTGGGCCGAAATGTCCAGGCCCAGGGGGTGGGCCTGCAGTTGGGGCGACGTCACTTCACGGGGAGTCCGCGGAATGAAGGCACAGTTTTCTCTGCCCCTCCCTTCCCCTCCCCCCAATTCCAGAAATGAGGCCCCTGAGCCCAGGCAGATCTAACCAGACCGTCGGAGCTGGTTTTCTATTGGAAGGTTGGAAGTGAAAGGAAGTAGGATGGTTTGCTCATAGAGAACAAAGGAGTTAGATGCTGTAGCCACAGAATGGGTTCAGCCAAGGTAGTTTAGGGGTGCCTGGCAAGAAGGGGAGTGACTCCCCTCCCCTTCCCCCTTTCCCCTTCTACTGCCAGCAGCGGGAGTGGCCACGGGGATGCGGATAGATTGTGTCCCTGTCTTACTAGGGTCTCGGAATAACCCAGGGACTGGGAGACAGGAGGACTGGGTCCTAGCTCCACTTCCACTCAACTGTCACCCTGGGGAGCTGGTCACTTAACCTTTGTGGGCCTCAGTTTCCCGACTTGAAGAATGATGGTCTGGACTAGATTATGGAATAGTTTCAAGTACTGTAAGGCATGGGAAGTGAGGGTATCTGTCCTGAGACCACCGAGTAAGTCAGAGAAGAAGGTGGCGCCAGGGGCCAAGGCTGTCATGTGCCCCAGTCCTCCTTCCATAATCCCCCCCCACCTCTGCCCACCAATTCTCACATGGGCTTCGTTAGCAAACATTTGTGCACCACTGCCTGAATGCCAAACATAGGCTCAGCCCTGATGTTTGTGGGACCTGGGACAAGAGTACACAGAGGACCGCATACCATATGTCTAAATATTTAAAAGTTATAAATCAAGCCAACAAACTCTTAAGTAAAATGTGTTCTACCCTTCTACCTTGACACATATACCTCCATGAATAACAATCTGGAAAGCCAGGTTCAAGGTTGGAATTCTTGTATTCCCCAGCGTTCTGAGCAGGAATGTGGTGGCACAGAGAGTGGCCCCAGCTCAAGAGCTGTGGTGTGGCTTCCCTCTTTCCTGCCTGCGTCCATCCCACACCACAAGGGCCCTTTCCCACACACGTCCTCAAGTGCAAACAGATGCCCTTTAAGGGGCCACTTCTCCAGTGTGCACAGTGGTGGTACAGTCTACCCTTGGAGGATGGACTAAGAAAAGCGGGTTCAGAATCTGTTGGGCAGGGAGTCCTGAGGTGCGGTGGCCCAATTCCTGGAAATCCCCGCCCCTTCCCCCAAATAGTTGGAATAATCCTCCCACTTATTAGCCTATGAAATTACCCAGCCCATAAAAACTAACCACCCCATATTTCAAGGCTCTCTCGCCTTCTGAGATGGCCCACACTCTATCTGTGGAGCGTGTTACTCTCTAAATAAATCCACTTTTTACCTATCACTTTGTCTCCGAATTCTTTCGGTGACAAAGAAAGAATCTCAAATTCGCCAGAAACAGTCCCAGGTACCCAGAATCCGGTGGACATCTCCTTGGCACTTTGACTGCTCGTCCTCCATCTTGCCCAGTCTGAGGGTGGTACCTGCCAGGCGTTAAGGGGGTGCAGACTTGGACCAAGCACAGCCCTGGACCATCTAGACACTCCAAAGGGCAGGGCTGATGCCTGTGGGCGAGGAGGGAGGATGCCAAGAGTGGCTCATTTCTTAGAGGAGGTAGTACTTGGGCTAAGCCTGCGGGAAGGTTGGGGTTTCAGCAGGTGGAAAAGTGGGGAAAGAAAGGAGCAAAGGCCTTGAGGATCAGCCATCCAGAGTCGGAATGTCTGTGAATTGTGACCATGGTGTAGAAAGGCTGGAGGCAAATCTGTGTCCTCGGAATATCGCCGTACAACGTAGGGTGCAGCCACCAGCTGTGCAGCCCTTGAGGGGCAGCCTCACCCATCAGAGCAGGATGAGACCCTGCAGCCCATCCCAGGGCAGCTCTGCATAGGGCAAGAGTCCCGACACCCCTCCCCACACCATGCCTCCTTGGTAATCAGCATTTCCTTACCAATTCCAAGTTGGGGAAGCTTAGCTACTCCCCCAGCGGCCCTGATTTGCTGTAAGAGATGAGCCTGGAAAGAAGTTTTCTTTAGGAATTGGTCCATCAGCCTCATTTTGCCTGCCAGCCAGAGGCTGCTGGAGAAGGAACGACCCCTCATCTCCTCTGGAGCAGCCTCTACCAAGGGCGGGAGTTGGTGGATAAGTGCCCCAGCTCCCTGCCCTGCAGGAGAGAGAATTCTGAGATGTGTGCTCTGTCTCGAAGAGCTTGCCAAGGGATTAGGCTCCGCTTGGTCACAGCCCCAACTTGTTTGATAACACCATTGATTTCTACCTTCCTCACTCTCCTGCTGGTGCTTCCGCAATTGCTTCACAAATCAAGTACTTCCATTCGTATCATTGTCCCAGGACCTGCCTCTGGGGGAATCTGAACTAAGCATAAGTACATTTCATGTTGCAGTTGGGCCGGGGCTTCGTCATCAGTAAATAAAAGCGTGGAATGACGTGATCGCTGACTTCCTTCCCAGGCTCTGCTGGAGTTTACCTCATCCTCCTGCCTCGTATCAAATGGAAACAGGGCACTTTGCTTTGTTTAACTCGGTGCCAGGCTGAACATGCCCTCGAGCGCTGGCCCTGCGGAATGGTCATGTTTCCCTGTGGTGTGTGTGTACATGTGTGCCAGCAGGAGTCGGGAGCAGAGGAATGCAAAGAATCTGGGTTAGTATCCAAGTCCTTCCTGAGGGTGCCCATCGGAGGCTGCCGAAGTCTGAACCCCTGAACCCGAGGAGGAATTTTGTCTTTTCCTATCGTTAGAGGCCCCGTGCTGAGTCCCTGCTGGCTGCCTCCAAACCAGTGCAGCAGGAATTACAAAGAAACACTAGGGGTCCCTCCCTCCCCGCCCCCCACACTGCTGATGGAAGCTTTTCTAGAAGGCCACCTGCAAAGGCAAAGCCTGGCGTCCTGGGCTGCCTCTATATCACGGGCTCACTTAGCTTACCCCTCCTCCCTTTTCCTGCCCCTCTAATCAGCCACCAGCTACATGGAGACAGAGAGCCAGCACTGGTGCTGACTGCCCCGGCAGCCCCCGAGTGGCTGGGGGCCTGCTGTCTTGCTCTCTGGATAACAGGGTCCAGTCTGAAGTTTCTCCTTGGGGGCATGACAGTCAATCGCACTTCCTGTGACAACCCCTCCCCCCTTGCTATTTTTCCCCTTGGGAACTGGGTTTTGGTGACGAGGCTGCTTGTTCCCCAGTTGCTGTCAGTGTGACTAGCTGGCCCAGTGAATGGGCCCTTCGTCTCTCCCCCGACAGGCTTCTCATTGCTCCTTACTTCCCACTCGGGAGAAATGTCTGATTTCACAGGCAGAGGCGGTCTTCCTGAGGGAGAGCCCTGGTTTAGAGCCCCAGGCCCACTAGCCTGCAGAAGACTGAAGGCAAGGTGGACCCAGTAAGCACAGCCCAGGGTTGTAGGTGCCGACAGGCTGCTCTCACAGCCACGTTTCAGTCTGTGGCCTGCTGCAAAGGCTCCATGGGGCCAAGGTTTGGAATGAAGGCTGCAAGGCTGCCCCCAACACGAGCGGTCACAAGGGGAGAGCTGCCTACTGCTCTCACCTGGGCAGGGTGAGCCCGCCCCTGGGGACAGGGACTTCATTTGGGGGGCTCCCTCTGCCCACATCCGTACCCCATCCCCAGTATGGCTTCCTTCCCAGCAGAGGTTATGACAAGTTCAGCCGTATTTTGGCTTTCAAGACCCAAATGGAAGAAAACAAAAATTCCCCAGGGCACAGCAGCCTCAGATGCTTAGCTTCACACCCCGAGACCTCTTTGTGGGATGGGACTCCTGGCCCATCAGCACCGGCACACCGAGGCCGCGACAGCCAGGATGTAGCAGGTTGCCATGGATACCTGGGAGCTTGCTCGAGCAGAGCTGAGGGCCAGACCCTACAGCCAGGCCCGGTGGATCTGCTGGGCCCAGAAGAATGTGAGGGCAGCCGAACTGCTGCCACCACCTTGAGCAGACCCCCTTCATCACTCCCCTAAACCAGGGGTCTCGGGTTGGGGTAGGGGTGCTGAGACATCCCCATTCCTAACCAGCTCCCAGATGCTGCTGCTGGTCTGAGGCCACACTCTGAGTCCTGATGGGTTTGAGAAATCTCAGCCAGCTTCTGAAAATGGCCCACGGACCTGCTGCCTTACGGGGTGGCAAGCATGGCCTTGACCCCGAAGCCGGGACTCTAGGCCTCGTGATAGTGAAAAGCCAGCTCCAGTCTGTTTTTGGATCATCCGCCTTCAACCACTCCACAGAGAAAGGAAAGCAGCAGCCTGCATTTCGGGAAAACATCATCATTTTAAGCTGTTCTGTCCCTTCCCCACCTCTCCAAGTGATATGACATGTCCTTGTTGAAAATGCTGATAATCCTATTTGGCAGGAAGCAAATTTCTGGCTGCAAATTGCTTGGGGCTGGGGTCAGGGCAGGAGGCGGGGTCTGCGGAAGGTTTAAGGAGAGAAAGGGGCCAGGCAGATGGAGAAGCTGAGGCCTGGGAATAAAGCTGATTGGTGTGTCAGCAAAATCTGTCACTGGCTTTGGTGATTCGAAAGGCAGACACGTTCTCTCATCTCTGTTAATCCTCGTCTGATACAGGATTTTCCTGCCATTAAATCTGGAGAAAGAAAAATAGGCACACTCAGACCTGCATAAGCAACTATTTCTCCTCTGCCCCGGCTCACCATCCTCCCTGCCCCCACTTTCCTTCTCTGTCGAATCATTTTTAGCATCTGTGGCTGCTTGACTTGGGAGATGGATGGGCTGGGGGAGCCGAAGGGCACCTTGGAGGAGGAGCGGTATCAGGCAGAGCCCCAGGATGGTAAGCAACATTTGGGGACTATTCACTAACGCTCCTCTGCAGAGGTTTCCTCTCTGTCCGTTTCCTTGCTGGGTTGTCAGTGAGTCCGTGTGAGTTGCTGCTGACGAAGGGTTTCCAAACACATCCAAGCTGTCAGTTTGGGGGGAGCATCTGATTGGCTGTTGTCACTGGTTTTTCTTAACCCAGCACCAAGGTGATGGGGAGAAATGCATGCAGAGAAGAAGGGGGAAAGGCAGGGCATTCAGGAGGAAGTGGAGGTATAGAGAGGGGTCTGAGTGACCTGGTTGTCAAGGGACCCCTCCTGGGCACCCGGTGACCTGTGCTCTCTCCCCTTAGGTAGGGATTCCACAGCTGGGTGGTTCTAAGCCACCAGGTGCGTGAAAAGCTGCGGGATGCTGTTCCTGCTGCTGCATGGTGAGTTCCAAGGCCCCCTCCTTCCGTCCCCTAGCAGACACCTGCCAGTGGGTGTGGGGGTTGGGAAGTCAGTAGAAGATGCTAGAACATGCGTGGAAACCACAGGGCTTCTACCCAAGAAGCATGGGCTTCAGGTGGCTTCCATGAAAGCTGTACCTGGACACCAATACTCCTGATTAGGTTTCACTGAATGTGCGATCATGGGGGAGGGTACAGGGAGTTAAAGAAAACAGCAGGTCGGGGTGGCGGGGTGGTGTTTTTGTTTTTCTGTTTGTTTTAAAAACAAAACTCCCGAGCCAAATATATGAAGTAAACTCTTGGTGGTTTTCTTATTCTAATTTCAGATATGAATTCATTGATGTAATTACCAAAAACTATAGTGGTTTTCTAATTACATTATTTTAAGCTCAAGAGATACGGGAACATATGTGTATGTGTAACTGATTCACTTTGTTATAGAGCAGAAACTAACACACCATTGTAGAGCAATCATACTCCAGTAAAGATGTAAAAAAACAATCCCTTAAAGAAATCATCTTCCTAAAGGAGGAAGACGACATGAAAAATATCATGTTGGAATTATGTGATTATGGATGTTTAGGAATTTTTTCCAAGTTTTTTGGTCCTATTGTTATATGGGTTTTCATATAACAAGAAGACTCATCCCCAATTTTTTTCCACACTCTACAGCTCCAGGTGTTCCAACCCAACAGAGATAGCCCAAGGAAAAATCCCTTGTTAAGTTCTGCAGTAAGCAATTTACACAGACTCTGTTCTTCTGACCCTCAGGTGAATGTATAATTATTTGAGGTTATAACGACCCACATAATAGACCTCTCTATGCCATGCTGGCAGAGAAAATGTTACCAGATAAGTCTAAGAACGGTAGTAATAGAATTTTCTTATTCTTTAATTCCACCTTTTCAAAAAGTAGAACTTGCTGTATTCAAGGAATCAACAGGTACACACTGTACCTTCAGTACACTCTAGGGATATCATGAGAGAGATAATTGCATACCCTTTGTCCTTGAGAAACTTACATTCTTTAATGGCCGACTCAATAAGTAAATGAGAAAAAAAAAATTGGAACAAGGCTCAGGGAACAGTATGGATAAATAGGACATGACTTCCTAGCTGCAGGAGTCTCCAAAGGATAGAGGTTGACATTTATATAATTACAAACAGTCAGCTCCTTGCCATTTCTCCTACCTAGAAAGGATATGAAGTTTGATTGACTCATTGGGACAGAATGTTTGCTTCGAAGAGCCAACATTATTTTAATTCTGTACCCAAAGCTCTCCCGTTCCTCACAGAAAGCAGACAGTATTCATAGCCTGCATGCTGCCAAACAGGAACTGTCCCTGCTGCAGAGACCCGAAATACAGACAGGCTTCTTGTGACAAATTGGAGAGCTGAGCGGTGACATCATTTGCTAACAATAGATGCACTTAAAATTAATGACCATCTCCACATCCCCTGGCGCTTTCATTTAAAACGCACTCAGCAGCACAGACAATATTACTCTGACTACAAGTCACAAGGATTGCAGACAACGTGTTCCCGAGAAGCAGGCAGGGATAGGACTCTACCACCCCAGCTAGAGAAAAATGACTGAATCAGCCTGACAAAACAAGATCATGGTGGAATCAGAGGTGGCTCATAGCAGGGTAAATCTAGGGCAAAACTGAAACAGAAATTCTCCACGGGAGAGTCTCCTGGAAATGCCTCTCCTCTCCCCCCTCCCCCATGGCAACCCCTTCAGGGTCTTCCTGCTGTCCACAATATCCCACTTCCTTGCCTTGCTTTACAGGGGTCTTCACCCTCGGCTTGCTCTAAACCATGAGTCTTTAAATGAGGGCCAGGGTTTGGGGCTTATTTGCCTCCTGTCTCTAGAGTCTTACTGTAGGTTTGCTTGTTGAATGGGTGAAGCTGTCCAGATTAGAACCATGACAATACCTGATAAAGGTCTTGCATTAAAAAAAATATATATATATATATATATAAAACTCTTCAAATCCAATCATAAGACAACCCAATTTTTAAAAATTGGCAAACATTTTTGAATAGCTGTTTCATCAAGGAAGATATGCAAAATGCTAATAAGCATATGAAAAGATGCTCCACATCAGTAGTCGTTGGAGGAATGCAAATCCAAAGCACAATGAGATGCTACCTCACACCCACTAGGATGGCTAGTCAAAACGACCATAGCAATTGTTGGTGAGGATGTGAAGCGACTGGGACTCCCCAGCTGGTGGGAATGCAAAACGGCTCGGCCCCTGTGGAGGACTGTTTAGCAGTTTCTTGGGTCGTTCAACATATATTTACCATATGAGCCAGCAATCCCACTCCTAGATAAATGGGAAATGAAAACACATGTCCACAAAAAGACTTGCGCCCAAGTCCTTAGTCACTATAGGTGACTTTAGTCACTTTAGTCAGCTTTAGTCACGATAGGTGAAAACTGGAAGCAATCCAAATGTCCATCGGCAGGTGACTGAATACGCAAATGGCGGTACAGCCATACGACGACGGAACACTGCTCAGCAATAATAAGGAATCAGCTGATCTTCGGAGCAACATTGATGAATCTCACAAACACAATGTTGACTGAAAGAAATATTTTATTTCATTTACATGAAGTTCTAGAACAGGCAAGACTATACTTCGGAAACTGTATCCTGGAGCAGAGGATGGGGAGGGGACTGCTGTCAAAGGGGCCTGAGAGGGCTTCCCTGGTGGGGCAGTGGTTGAGAGTCCGCCTGCCGATGCAGGGGACACGGGTTCGTGCCCCGGTCCGGGAAGATCCCACATGCCGCGGAGCAGCTGGGCCCGTGAGCCATGGCCGCTGAGCCTGCGTGTCCGGAGCCTGTGCTCCGCAACGGGAGAGGCCACAACAGTGAGAGGCCCGCGTACCGCAAAAAAAAAAAAAAAAAAAAAAAAAAAAAAAAAGGTGCCTGAGGAAACTCTCTGGGTAGTAGGAATATTCTAAATTGTGATTGGGGTGGGAGTTATGTGGGTGTGTATGTTTGTTATACTTTCTGAACTACGTACACTTAAAATGGATATGTTTTATCGTAAGTAAATTATACCTGAATCAACTTGACTTAAAAGAAAAAAAGGAAGGTTGTAGGGAGAGAGCAGCTGCACCCCAAGGAGAACAAATCCCTCGTTATTGAGAGTCAGGCACTGTGGAGAGCTAGGCAGTATGTGGGTGAGATTCATCAACGTCATTACATAGATAAGTAGCTCCTTCCTTTTGATTGCCAAATAGTTTTCCCTTGCCTGGGTGTACTGGTTTGTTTATCCATTACTCTATAGTTGAGCACTTAAGTTGTTTCCAGTTTGGAGCAGTTGTATTTAGACCTGGAGGACTTTCTGGGGCCTAGTGTTCTCCCCCTCAGATGGGACAGCTCTCCACCTCGAGATCCACAGGGCCTGCGAGGCCGTCAGCAGACCACGCCTCTGAAGACCAAATGATTTCTCCACCCGCCCCCCCCATGATTCACATTGGCCAGCAAAGCTGCAGTGTGAATCCATGAGCCTTTCTTTTCTGTCACAGAAGATACCTGCATGATGTGAGAAGCAAGTTCTGGGGTCACTGTGAGATGAGAGGCCATGGAATGGTCTCCCTCACTGCATTTCTGCTTCCCTTAGCCCATTTGGTTCTGAAAATCCAGCACTGGGGCTTGGTCTGAGGAGTAATTGGGATAGCATTTACCGAGGGTGGGAGGGGAATGACTTGTAGAGCCAAAGTGGCTGAAGAGATTTTGCTGAAATCAGAAAATGGACCACATTTTCCCTTGCTATTTTGGCTTCGTGAGGCACAAGTTCTTTGAAAACAATGAGGATGAAGAAACACTTCAAACTCAGCCTGTGGTTGGAAACTCCATGAGTAACTCTTTTCCTAGCAAACCTCAAGGGGCAAAGGCATATACTCGAAACGCTGAGGACCTACGGAGAAATCCCTCAGCTGGTCTGCATTAAGACATCATTCCAAAAAATATATAATTAAAAAAAAAGACATCATTGTGCGGGCATCTGAGCCCGGCCATCGCCGCCTGCCTCCCTGCAGCTCGGGGGCTGGCCAGTATATTGGACCAGAATACAAAGGCAGGGACCCATTTCTGGTATTTGCCCCAATTCAGGGACACCTCGTACCTTTTTTGTTGTTGTTTGAAGTAAAATTCACATAACAGAAGATTAACCATTAACCAGTTTAAAGCGTACAATTCGGTGGCATTTAGTACATTCACATCCCAAAAGGAAACCCGGTACCTATTAAGCAGTCACTACTCTGTTCTTTCCGTCAGCCCCAGGCAACCACTAATCCACTTTCTTTCTCCATGGATTTGCCTATTCTGGATACATCATATAAGTGGAATCATATGTGGCCTTGTGTGTCTGGCTGCTTTCCCCTAGCATAATGTTTCTGAGGTTCAGCCACGTTGTAGCATGTGTCAGTACTTCATTCCTTTCTACGGCAGATTAATATTCCACCGTGTAGCTAGACCATGTTTTGTTTATCCATTTACCTGTTGTTGAACATTTGTTGCTTCCATCTTTGGGCTATTGTGAATAGTGCCTTATGGACGCTTGCGCACAAGTATTTGTTAGAACACCCACTTTCACCTAGGAGTGGAATTGCCGGGGCATGCGATAACTTTATGTTACACCCTGTAGTGTTTGATACCACACAGACGAATCCCGTCTTTATAAAGTTGGTCCACCTAGACCCCTGTTTTTTTTGGGGGGGATTGGATTTTCTTTTTTTATTTCTTTTATTTTTGGCTGTGTTGGGTCTTCATTGCTGCGCACAGGCTTTCTCTAGTTGCGGTGAGCGGGGGCTACTCTTTGTTTTGGGGCGCAGGCTTCTCATTGCAGTGGCTTCTCTTGTTGTGGAGCACGGGCTCTAGGCATGCGGGCCTCAGTAGTTGCGGCACAGGGGCTCAGTAGCTGTGGCTCATGGGCTCTAGAGTTCAGGCTCAGTAGTTGTGGCGCATGGGCTTAGTTGCTCCGAATCATGTGGGATCTTCCGGGAGCAGGGCTTGAACCTGTGTCCCCTGCGTTGGCAGGCGGATTCTAACCACTGCACCACCAGGGAAGCCTGACCCTTGGTTTTTGACTTGGGCTATATATTGGAATTCCCTGCGGAACTTTTTAGAGTACCGATGCCTGCTTCCACACCTGAAGATTCTGATGTAATCTGTCTGGTGAGTTGTGAGTTGGTTAAAAGCTCCTTAGGTGATTCTAATGTGCAGCCCAGGTAGAGAACCATTCTAGATTCTTCCTTTGTAGTTTACTTGTAGTAATAACTTCAGTATTCTGACACTTGGTATTTTGCTTTCCACTCTGGGGCAGATATTCACATGGTCCTTGAAGTACTGGTCCCTTGGTGAGATTTAATCTTGTGACAACAGTGGCTCATGGAATCTGCTGTTAGCTTGGCCCAATGCTTTCACAGCTGTTTCAAGTATTACAAGTCATTTGTTCCTCATAATTGTCCACCTATTACAGATGAGGAAACTGAGAAACAAAAGGAAAAAAAAAAACAACAAAAAAAGCAGTATGAGAGAGCAGGGGGGGAAAGGCAGTGTCATCAGAGTTTACGAGAGATTTAGCGTGAGAGGCCACACCCTCAGGAGGAGTGTTTCCAGACCAAATGCTCTGGAATGCCCCACATGTGAATCCTGGAGCTATGACAGAGGCAGGCTGAGCGGAGGCCCATCCTGCTGAATTTCTCATCTTCCCCTCCCTACCTCAGGCTGGGAATAAAAGCACTGAAGCCTTTTCAGATTTCCACATGGAGCCTTCCCAAAAATTCTGATGGGAGAAAATAAATTGCTAAGTAACTGCCAATGAGTTTGACTTTCTCTTCTCACAAACTGGGATCTTTATTTTAATTGGTAAATGTTTTTTTGGCCAAGGGATTCCCATGGAACTCAGCTCTGGACAGCCAAGGAGATTTGTCTTTGGAATGATCCCTTCTGATTCCAGGAGAGGCCGCTTTTCATTTGAATTTGGAAAAATTGGGGATGGCCTAAACAATTTTTGATTCCATTTTCTATATTTCCTGCCAATGAATGGCAAAGAGCTTCCTTTTGGTTGAGGGGGTGCTGCCTGGTCTCGAATTTGAGTCGTTTTCTCTTTCAAGGTGAGGAGTTCATGAGATTCTCAGGGAAAGGGGGAGGGGCCAGAAGGGGGAGATGGTACCCAAGGGATTACGGGAACCTGTCTTACTTAGGACGTTGCTCAGGAATCTCACTGCAAAGCCATAGAACCCGCTCCAGGTCACTGAAGACGAGAAAGGGTTTATTCAGGGATGCTAGGTGTTCCCAGGCTTCCTGGTTGGAGGTCCACTGCCCGGAGCAATGCCTAAATCAGGTAGTGGGGCAGTTCCAGCAAACACCCCATGGCCACCACCACTGGCGGACACACCTGACGGTTCACAGGCATCATGCTGGGTGCTGGGTGCCTGAAATTCCACCATGGGAGCCTGGAAGCCAGATGCCCTCTGCCACCATCCTGGCCAGAAAATGGTTTCTGCCTGACGCCTACTTCTGACAGGCAAAGCTAGGTCACATGCCTGGGCCCTAACTGCAAGGGAAGTTGAGAAAAGAGAGTTTCTGGCTTCTGTGTTGAGGAGGCAGGACTTATAATGTAGGAAATTCCCTAAATGTATGAACAGTACTTAAAAGGAGCTGGGTAGCCAGAAAAGGCATCAAATGTCCACTACAAGCAGAGATGGTGTGGTTGCAAGGAACAGAAATCCACTGGTCTGCCCAGATGTTTTAGGTGGGTTTCTGAAATGGAAGCAGGGAAATGTCACAGAAATAGCTATAGCAGGGCCTTATGGGAACTAAAGGGAGCTTTCCACTGTCCCTTATCTCCTTTTCTGTGATTCTCATGGCTAATCTACTCCTCTCTCTGCACACCAGTTTCCTTACCTTGCCTTTGGCTCCCACTCCCTGATGACTTTGACCTGTACATGGCTTTGGTACAAACCCCAGCCCCAATGCTATATAGCAGTTGGTGCTCACATGATCTCGCTGCCTGTTCCATGTTCACAGGGAAGGAACGAATCTGATTGGCTCTGCTTAGGTCAAATGTTCACCTGGGCTTCCCTGGTGGCGCAGTGGTTGAGAGTCCGCCTGCCGATGCAGGGGACACGGGTTCGTGCCCCGGTCCGGGAAGATCCCACATGCCGCGGAGCGGCTGGGCCCGCGAGCCATGGCCGCTGGGCCTGCGCGTCCGAAGCCTGTGCTCTGCAACGGGAGAGGCCACAACAGTGAGAGGCCCGCGTACCGCAAAAAAAAAAAAATAAATGTTCACCTGCAGTCCAAACAGCTGTGGCTTGGAGGAGGCTGCAGAGAAATATGGGGTTTTGAGTGGGGTATTTTTTCTTAGACGTGGTGCTTGGCAACAGCTGCTGTCCAACTGTGGAAAATGAGAGCCAGAAGGGCCCTCCAAGGTCAGGAAGTGCAGGCTCTTCAGTTCACAGTTAAAGAAACAGAAGCTCAGAAAGGCTAGGGTTGGGAGGTGGGGGATAGTACAGTACAGTGGAAAGACAAAAATCAAAGGTTGATGGTGTTTAACCACCCTGAGCCTGAGTTTCCTCTCTTTGTGAGTAGAAGAGAAGAATACTTACATTGCAGGGTTGTCATTAAATGGAATAATATATATAGCAAGCTTTGGCCCAAGCAAATACTTATTAAAAGTTGGTTGTTATAAGAGCAAAAGAAACCCATAAACTGTGGTTAATTTGAATAGCATTAGACATGCTTATATCACCTGGACAACATATGGTACCGTACTTCCCAAACTCTGCCCTGTGCATACTTGCTGTCTTTGGGCGTGGAATACGTCTGCAGGCCATGTTCTGTTGAGCTCCCAGAGCCACTTCAAGCAGCTCTGTTCTGGGACTGCATGTACATGTAATCGTATAGCATGTACTCTTGCGTCAGCTCTCTTTTGCTCACTGTAATGTTTTTGTTGTGTCAATAGTTTGTTCCTTTTTATTGCTGAGTGGTATTCCACTGTATGGCTATACTGTAATTTATTTCTCTGCTGTTGAGTAATTTCCTGTTTTGGTCTATTCTGGATAAGCCCCAGTGAACTTTCTTGTACAGTCTTTATGTGGACATTTTTTTTTTCATTTCTCTTGGGTAAATACCTAGGAATGGAATTGCTGAATCATAGTCATATGTTTAGCTTTAATAGATACTGTCAAAGTTTCCCAAAGTTATTGAACTATTTTCCACTCACATCAACAATGTAAGAGAATCCCGTTGTTCTACATCCTCACCAGTATTTAGGGTTGTCAGCCATTCTAGTGAGTGTGTAGGGCAATCTCACTGTAGTTTTAATTTGCACCTTCCCAAATGGCTAATGATGTAGAGCACCTTCTCTTGTGCTTAATGGCTACTTAATATATTCTTTTGTAAAGTGTTCAGGTCTTCTACTCATTTTTATTTAGTTTGTCTTTTCATTATTCTTCATTTGTAGGAGTAGTTTTTATATTCTGTATACAAGTCATACACACATACAGGCACACACACAAATGGTATCTTTTTTAAAAAATAGCTTTATTGAGATATAATTGGCATATAACAAATTAAACATATTTAAAGTGTTCCCTCATGAAACCATCAGCACAATTGAGATAATGAACATATCCCACATCCATCACCTCCAGAGTTCATGCCCCTTTATAATCCTTCCCTTCTGCTCCTCCCTGCCCCCCCCATCCATCCCCAGGCAACCACTGATCTTTCTGTTACTATAGACTAATTTGCAGTTTCTAGAATTTTTTTGTAAATGGAATCATACAGTATGTGCTCTTTTTTGTCTGGCTTCTTTCACTCAGCAGAATTATCTTGAGAGTCATCCATGTATCAATAATCCATTCCTTTTTATCACTGAGTAGTATTCCATTGTGTGCATATATCATAAATTGTTTACCCATTCAACTCTTTTTTAAAAAAAATATATCTTAGAAGTCTTTCCATGTTATACAAATAGATCCATCTCCTTTTTATTTATTTATTTATACATTTATTTATTTATGGCTGCGTTGGGTCTTCGTTGCTGTGCGCAGGCCTTCTCTAGTTGCGGCGAGCGGGGGCTACTCTTCGTTGCGGTGCGCGGGCTTCTCATTGCGGTGGCTTCTCTTGTTGTGGAGTACGGGCTCTAGGCGTTCGGGCTTCAGTAGTTGTGGCTCACGGGCTCTAGAGCGCAGGCTCAGTAGTTGTGGCTCACGGGCTTAGTTGCTCCACGGCATGTGGGATCTTCCCGGACCACGGATCGAACCTGTGTCTCCTGCATTGGCAGGCAGATTGTTAACCACTGCCCCACCAGGGAAGTCCCCCCATTCAACTCTTGATGGGTGTTGGTGTTATTTCCAGTTTTGGGTTATTATGAATAAAGCTGCTGTGAACATTCATGCCCAAGCCTTTTGTATGGACGTGTGCTTCTATTTCCCTACAAGTAGAATGGGTCAGTCATAAGGCAGGTGTATGATCAACTTTTAAAGAAACTGCCACATTGTTTCCAACATGGTTGCACCATTTGACATTCCTACCAGCAGTGTAAGAGAGTTCCAGTTATTCTATATGCTCTCCAACACTTGGTGTGGTCAGTCTTTCTAATTTTAGTCATTCTAATAGGTGACTATTTTAATTTGCATTTCCCTAACAACTAATAATACTGACCATCTTTTCATGTGTTTATTTGTCTCCTGTATATCTTTTTTGGTAAAGTGTTTCTTCTAATATTTTGCCCATTTATTAATTGGGTGATTTATTTATTTATAGTTTATTATTTAATAATATTATCAAATAAGTTTATTTATAAAATTATATTTATTTGAATATTATTATTTAATAAATTATTTATAATTTGTTGCCTGTCTTCTTATTATTGAGTTTTGAGAGTTCTTTATACATTTTGAATACAAGTCATTTATGAGATATATACAGAGAAAATATACAGATATTTTCTCAGTCTGTGGCTTGTTTTTTCATTCTCTCAAGTGTCTCTCAAAGATGAGAACTTTTAAATTTTGATGAATCTAATTTATTACTTTTTTCCTTTATGGTAATAATTTTTTTTTTCCCTAAGAAATCTTTGCCTACCGCTAGGTCACAAAGATATTCTCCTGTGTTATCTTCAAGAAGCTTTATAGTTTTAGCTTTTACATTTAGGTCTTTGGTCCATCTAACATGAGTTTTTGTGTATGCTGTGAGGTAGGGGTTGAGATTCTTTTTTATTTTCTAGGGATTGCAATATGCATCTTTAATTTATCATGGTCTACTTTTTTTTCCCCCATGGAAAAACCCTCTTGTGTATTTGATTAAACAAAAATAAAATAAGCTACATAGGAACAATTTTAAAGTCCAAAGAGACACCAACTTTGTCTGAAGGCTGCAGTAGCTGATGGAGCATCTCCTTGCTACCTTTCCCAGCCTTCTCTGTGGACTACAGCGATACGTTCAGAAGCTTGTTAGCTAACACAGGAGTTTTTGAACACTTTCCCATTGGTTCTTCACCTGCTCATTGTCTGTCATGCCTGAGGCCTGCAGTATATCATTTAAGATTTAAAAGTAAAAATCCGGGGCGGGGGGGAAACCCACCCCAAACAAAAACCCACCTTAAAGGTTTGGGGAAAAGCCTTTGCTTCCCCATTCTCCACTTAATTGACAAGATGCACACCACCGCTGCAATGCCCATTCTTAAAAGCATCAAGAGGCAGTCAGCACCCAGATGGGCTTGCGGCATGGTTTCTGCGGCCCACGCAGTTATGCTGGTGGTGCATATCCCTTACATCAAGTCTGTATCGTGGTCTACTTTGAATTAGTCTTATACAGTTTCATGTGTAACACGAGATCCTTATGAGTACAATTTAGTTTACCCTTCTTCTCATTCTTTATGCTATTGTCATATTTTTCATTTACATATGTTATAAATTCCACAACACATTGTTATTTTTGCTTTCAACAGTCACTTGTCTGTTAAGCAATTAAGGTCTTTTATATTTAGTGGCATATTTGCCATTTCCATTGCTCTTCATTCCTTCCTGTAGATCTGACTTTCATCTAGTGTCATTTTCCTTCAAGCTAAACAACGTCTTCATCTCTTGTTGTGCAGAAGATCTGATGGAGATGCATTTTCTCAGATTTTGTTAACCTGAAAGCATCTCTATTGTACTTCATTTCTGAAGATATTTCCATTGGATATAGAATTCTGGGTTGCCAGATTTTGCTTTTGTTTCAGCAGCTTATAAGATATAATTCTATTGTTTTATGCCCTCCACTGTTTCTGATACGAAATCAGTCATCACTTTTTTTTTTTTTTTGCGGTACGCGGGCCTCTCACTGTTGTGGCCTCTCCCGTTGCGGAGCACAGGCTCCGGACGCGCAGGCTCAGCGGCCACGGCTCGCGGGCCCAGCCGCTCCGCGGCATGTGGGATCCTCCCAGACCGGGTCACGAACCCGTGTCCCCTGCATTGGCAGGCGGACTCTCAACCACTGCGCCACCAGGGAAGCCCCGAGTCATCACTTTTTAATTGACGTTTACTCTATGTAACGTGTCTTTTTTCTTTGGATGCCTTAAAGAATTTTCTTTCTACTTTAGTTTTCAGCAGTTTGTGATGTGCCTAGATAATATGTGTGTGTGTGCGCGTGTGTGATATTAGTTGGGGTTTGCTGAGCTTTGTGTTTTTAATCAAATTTTGGAAATTGTCTTCAATTATTTTTTTGCCATATTCTCTTTTCTCCTCTGGGGCTCCAAATACATGCATGTTAGTCTAATTGCTTGATATTGTCCCATAGGTCATTGAATCTCTGATCATATTTTTTCCAATCTTTTTTCTCCCTGAGCTTCATTTTGGGTAATTTCTATTGACTTCTTTCAAATTCATGAATATTTATTCCGTTGTGTCTAGTCTGCTGTTTTTCTTATTCAGTGATTTTTAAAAAAAATTTCAGATATGGTATTATTTCAGTACTAAGATTTCTACTTGGTTCATATTCACAGTTTCCATACCTTTTTTTTTAATTGACCCATACTTCTAAAATTCACATTCCCCATGTCCTCGTGCATTATATCCATCTTTTCCTATAAATTCCTAAACATAATTATAATAAATCCTTGTTTTGTAATTCTGACATCTGGGCTGTCACTGTTTTCCTCTTGAGCAATGTCGTGTTTTGCTTCTTCTTCACATATCTAGTATTATTTGATTGTATAGCAGATATTATGGTTATAGAAACTCTAGATCCTCTTATCTTCCTTTGAAGAGTGTTGAATTTCCTTCTGGCCTTCAGCTAAACTACTGGCAGATCCCCTTGATACAGGGGAAGCTTGCTTTCAGTCTTTGTTAGGGAAGGCCTAGTTCCATTTTACCCTTTGCCCTGGGAAACGGTCTTTATTCCTGAGGTGTGGCCCCCCGGGGTTTCAATGGAAAGGTCGAGGTGTTTTATAAGAGCTTCTAACTAGGTGGACTTTGAACTCTTAATCTGCTTCCCGTTACTGGGAAATTGCTGAAATCTCTGTTTAGTTCTTTTGGAGTTCTGTTCTTGGCTTCTTGGACTCACTCCACATACATGCACTTTAGGACTCAAAGAAGGATCTAAGCAGAGCTTGTGTGCAAATTTTGTGGCTCCCTCTTTCCTATGGTTTCCCTCCTCAATTTCCAGCCACTGTTGCTGCTATACACTCTGACCTCTAATTTCTCAGCCCAGTAAGACTCTTTGCTTTCTGCTTGAGCTCAACTGCCCATGTGCAGTGTGGACTTGAAAATGCCCTGAGAGGAAAAGCCAGTTAAATGTGCCTCTCACTTAGTTTGCTTCTTTTCATTTAAGGGTCGTATCTACTCTGGTGGCCTGTTTAGGTTTCTCTCCAGTGCCTTCAAGTGATTTTTTAAAAAATTTAAGTACAGTTGATTTACAGTGTTGTGTTCAAATGATTTTTTAAAAGTATCTTCCCAGGGGCTTCCCTGGTGGCGCAGTGGTTGAGAGTCCGCCTGCCGATGCAGCGGACACGGGTTTGCGCCCCGGTCCAGGAAGATCCCACATGCTACAGAGCGGCTGGGCCCGTGAGCCATGGCCGCTGAGCCTGTGCGTCCGGAGCCTCTGCTCCGCAACGGGAGAGGCCACAACAGTGAGAGGCCCGCGTACCGAAAAAAAAAAAAAAAGTATCTTTCCAGAGTTGACACTAGCAATCAGCAGAAATGTTAGTCTGATCAAGCTACTCTGCCATTATTGCAAGCAGAACTCACCCAAATATGTTACTATTCTTTAATTTAATTAATTAATTAATTGGCAGCGCCTCATAGCATGGGGGATCTTAGTTCACCGACCAGGGATTGAACTCGCGCCCCCTGCAGTGGAAGTGCAGAGTCTTAATCACTGGACCGTCAGGGAAGTCCCTATGTTATTATTTTTTTTAATTTTGTTTTGGGGACTTTCCTGGTGGCGCAGTGGTTAAGGATCCGCCTGCCAATGCAGGGGTCACGGGTTCGAGCCCTGGTCCGGGAAGATCCCACGTGCTGCGGAGCAACTAAGCCGGTGTGCCATAACTACTGAGCCTGTGCTCTAGAGCCTGCGTGCCACAACTACTGAAGCCCGCGCGCCTAGAGCCCGTGCTCCGCAACGAGAAGCCACCGCAATGAGAAGCCCGTGCACAGCAACAAAGACCCAACACAGGCATAAATAAATAAATAAATAAAAATTTTGCTTTGGTGCCCTGTTTTTCTGGCTCACTAGGCATATACTTAAGTCTTCATATTGGGTAAACCAATACTGGAGTTTGGTTGTCTGTTCTGAAAATTTACTTGATTTAATTTAAATTTCACTAAATAGTCCAGTAAATTAGTTATTGTTCCTAATGGCTATCAAAGTTTCAGAGGCTGAAAATAGGTCTCTAAGAGTGACATCTTGAGTGTTTAAAGTTAAAAAAAAAACCACTTTAATCTATTTTGTGAAATAGGTAATACATTCACAGGGCTCAAAATGTACAAGGTAAAAAGATATACAATAAAAAGCTTCACCCCCACCCCTCTTGAATGTATTAAAAAAAAAAAAAACTGGCAGCCAAAGAGCCCAAACTTTGATCTCTTGCGTTATGCAAGCAAATTGGTTGTATCCTGTCTGTCATGATCCCTTAACAAAGTTTTAAAAATAAACGACATCCCCCAGCAGGGATTGTTACAGAGGGAGGCGTCAATTCTATTTAATTCTGCAAATACTTACTGAGCCATACAGTGTGCCTGGAACAATATTAGCTATTGTGGAGCAGAAACATGAGTCATGTGGTTGAGAGTGCACTTCCCTTAATTAGAAAGGAGAAGAGAGTAGAATGAAGGACTATTTGTAAGGAAATCTGATGCCTCTGCTTGACCCAGTTGGAAGAGTTAATAGAATAAGGTTCTGCCTCTGTCCAGCTGATGCCTGGAGTTAAGGTTACATTCTTGGCCCTGTCTCTCTAACAGGGTGTCTGTCTGTCCCGCCCAGCAGCTGCCCCGTTTACAGCCAAGCCCAGCACAGGGTCCAAGAACCTTGCTGGAAGCTTGGTGTCTAGTTCACAGTTCTTAGGGAGAGGGAAAAGCTAAGTCTCTGGAATATCAGAATTTTGAACTAGCTACAGTTTACAACTGAAGGGTTCCTCAAAGGGCTGAGTGTTCTCCAGCCAAGTCTGAAAGGGCTGAATCCCCTTCCTAGAAACTGAGAAAAACATGAGTGTCCATAACAGATGTACTGAAAAGACATTGGAAGCTGAGCAAACCTACAGAGGCAGCAGCGAGCACGTCTATTGATACACACTCCTTGTGTGGCCACACCTTCAGGTTCCCACCAGGGCTTGGATAGGCAAGGCGGCATAACGTGTACACAGTGGGAGGGACTGCACGGTAGCCAGGGTGTTTGCCGGAATTTGGGAGTACTGTCGAGGACAGGTAGAAATTATGAATAGCAGTGGTCAGGTTTTACATCTGGGTACCTTTGCTCCTCTGCAGGAATTTCAGATGGAGCACATTCCACCTGCCAGCTGCTCCTGGCCAGAAAATAAAACTTGTGCCTCTTCCATCCTGCCTTTTCCATTGGAACTGAAGATGGGGCTTGGGACTTCTGGCTACCATACAGAAGCAGGCCATGCCATTCTGCTTTCCTGCAGGTGGCAAGCCACCTGGAGGGCTTTGGAAGGCTTTATCTGATCCTCCATTCAAATGCTCAGAACAAAATTAATTTATAAGCACCAGTCCTTCCCCTGAGGATGGAAAAAAGGCTCTAGAGAGTGAAGACTGGTGACTGGAATTAACCACACAGTGTCCACAAGCAATTTTTGAGATGTGTAAGAAGGTCATCGATAGTTTATTTAGTATGCTGTCCTTATGGCTTAATTATAGTGACTGTTAAAGAAAAAAAAAAGATTGATAGGCTTTACTTTCATTCCCAACCTGTTTCCTAATTCTCCCTTCTTAATGAGGCTTAATTTGCTCAGTGGGGGTTTTCAAAAATTGAATTATTATTTTTTAAAAAAATTTATTTAATTAATTTACTTTTGGCTGTGCTGGGCCTTCGTTGCTGCGCGCGGGCTTTCTCTAGCTGTGATGAGCGGGGGCTACTCTTTGTTGCGATGCGCAGGCTTCTCATTGCGGTGGCTTCTCTTGTTGCAGAGCACGGGGTCTAGGGTGCGCGGGCTTCAGTAGTTGTGGCACACAGGCTCAGTAGTTGTGGCTCGCAGGCTCAGTAGTTGTGGCGCACAGGCTTAGTTGCTGCACAGCATGTGGGATCTTCCCGGACCAGGGCTTGAACCCGTGTCTCTTGCATTGGCAGGTGGATTCTTAACCACTGCAACCACCAGGGAAGCCCTCAAAAATTGAATTCTTACGGTGGGAGGGAATAGAGCAGCACCAATAGAAATATAATGCAAGCCACACATGTTTAAATTCTCTAAGCAGCCCAATAAAAAAGGTGAAAAGAAATTATCGACATTGATTTTAATATTTTCGCTAACCCAATATATCTAAAATATCGTTTCAACATGTAAGCAATATAAAAATTATTGATGAGATAGTTTACCTTTTTTTGGTACTACGTCTTTGGGATCTGGTGTGTATTTTACTCTGCGAGCACACCTCAGTTCAGGCTACTCACATTTCAAATGCTCAACAGCCCCATGTGCATGGGGGCTAGGTACTAGGCAGCACAAGGCTAGCGCGTAGGCCACAGTGATGCCCTCCAGGTCCCCCTATGCATGCAGACAACAAGCCCTCTAGGTCGCGGTCTAGGAGAGCACAAACCATGATACAGGTGGTGGGAAGCGGGATTTAGGATTGGGTCAGGTGCCTGGATTCCAGCTGAGTTTTGCTGATGAACAGAACTTGAGAGCAAAGGCGAAGGGCGTGATGGGTGGGGAAACCTGAGTAAGGTCTGGGAGGCGGAACGAGGCCCTTTGGAGGACAGGGCTCTGCGGGACGTTTGAGAACTTGGTGGATGGCTGCATCCTGCCACGCTTACGGGTAGGATTGGACCTGGGGCGATCCTGTGGCTGACAGTTGTTCCTTTTTTGTCTTTTCTCCTCCCTCCCCTCTCCCCCGTCCCTGCCAGCGGTGGTCCTCGGCCTGCCCAGCGCCCGGGCCGCCGAGGACGCCTGCGCGAGCGCCTGCCCGGCCGCCTGCGTCTGCAGCAGCGTGGAGCGCGGCTGCTCGGTGCGCTGCGACCGCGCGGGCCTCTTGCGGGTGCCGGCCGAGTTCCCGTGCGAGGCGGCCTCCATCGACCTGGACCGCAATGGCCTGCGCTTCCTGGGCGAGCGGGCCTTCGGCACGCTGCCGTCGCTGCGCCGCCTGTCGCTGCGCCACAACAACCTGTCCTTCATCACGCCTGGCGCCTTCAAGGGCCTGCCGCGTCTGGCCGAGCTGCGCCTGGCGCACAACGGCGATCTGCGCTACCTGCATGCGCGCACCTTCGCCGCACTCGGCCGCCTGCGGCGCCTTGACCTGGCCGCCTGCCGCCTCTTCAGCGTGCCCGAGCGCCTCCTGGCCGAGCTGCCCGCCCTGCGCGAGCTCGCCGCCTTCGACAACCTGTTCCGTCGCGTGCCCGGCGCTCTGCGCGGCCTAGCCAACTTGACGCATGCGTACCTTGAGCGCAGCCGCATCGAGGCCGTGGCCTCCAGCTCGCTGCTGGGTCTGCGCCGCGTGCGGTCGCTCAGCCTGCAGGCCAACCGCGTCCGCGCCGTGCACGGCGGCGCCTTCCGCGACTGCAGCGCCCTGGAGCATCTGCTGCTCAACGACAACCTGCTGGCCGCGCTGCCGGCCGATGCCTTCCTCGGCCTCCGCCGCCTGCGCACGCTCAACCTGGGCGGCAACGCGCTGGGCCGCGTGGCGCACGCCTGGTTCGCCGAGCTGGCTGAGCTCGAGCTGCTCTACTTGGACCGCAACCGCATCGCCTTCGTGGAAGAGGGCGCCTTCCAGAACCTCTCGGGCCTCCTGGCCCTGCATCTCAACGGCAACCATCTCACCGTGCTCGCCTGGGCAGCCTTCCAGCCCGGCTTCTTCCTGGGCCGCCTCTTCCTCTTCCGCAACCCATGGCGCTGCGACTGTCGCCTGGAGTGGCTGCGGGACTGGATGGAGAGCTTTGGGCGCGCCGCCGACGTGCCGTGTGCCTCCCCGGGCTCCGTGGCCGGCCTGGACCTCCGCCAGGTGGCCTTTGGGCGTTCCGCCGACGGCCTCTGTGTGGACCCCGAGGAGCTGAACTTCACCGCGTCCAGTCCAGGTCCGTCCCCAGAGCCAGCGGCCACCACAGTGAGCAGGTTCAGCAGCCTCCTCTCCAAGCTGCTGGCTCCGAGGGCCCCGGTGGCGGAGGCGGCCAATACCACTGAGGGGCCGGTCAACGCCTCGCTGTCTGACAGCCTTCCCTCCCGGGGGGTGGGCAGCTTGGGCCACAAGACACCGTTTCTCCTGGGCTCTGGTCTTCTGCTCAGCGTGGCCCAGCACGTGGTGTTTGTCCTCCAGATGGACTGACTGTGCCACACTGGGGTGGCCCAGATTGCCTTGCCAGGCAAGGGAGTTTAGTTAACTGGGCTTGATGGTGGTTGGTGTGGGGAGAGGGGAACAGGATGGGGGCGGGGGTGAAAATTACAGCGGAGGGTGGAAGGAACAGTTTGCCTCCAGAGATGGCCCTGGGAAGAGGAGGACCCTGGGAAATGCCATGTGTGGGAGGGGGGAGATTATGGATTTCTGCTCCTGTCACATGGGCATAATTGGAAAAGAAGCAAGAAGGAACATGTGCCTTCTGGTGAGAAGACTAGGAATTGGAAGTTTCTAGGGCTACAGGGCTCCACTCCCATCCCTTACCCCCATCTTCCAGGAAACTGGGCCTGCATGCCTGAATTAGAGTTAATCCATTGGCTAAGTACTAAAAACCGTGCCAATTCTCCTGGTGGGGCAACCATTAAGCCCAATCCCTGGAGCTTCCCTGGTGGTGCAGTGGTTATGAATCTGCCTGCCAATGCAGGGGACACGGGTTTGAGCCCTGGTCCGGGAAGATCCCACATGCTGTGGAGCAACTAAGCCTGTGTGCCACAACTACTGAAGCCCGTGTGCCTAGAGCCCGTGCTCGTCAACCAGAGAAGCCACCCACCGCAATGAGAAGCCCACGCACCGCAACTAAGAGTAGCCCCCGCTCGCTGCAACTAGAGAAAGCCCGCATGCTGCAACGAAGACCCAATGCAGGCAAAAATAAATTAAAAAAAAAGTCCAATCCCTTTGTTTTCTACTACAACCCTCCTCCCCCTCCCCCAGGAGCCTGGGGACACTAGGGTCCAGGAAGATGGGTAGGACAGGAGAGAAGGGTGATGGGAAAGGGACTTAGACCTAAGGTGGTGGCAGTGATTCGTGCGGTCTGAGGTGTGTTAGGGGGTGTTTAAAACAAAGAATCATTTCATTTACTCCACAGTTGTTCCCAGGGGTGGCCTTAGCCGCAAAGGAACTTTAGGGCAGGGTAGGGAAAAAAAGAGGAGGGGGCATTGTCTGTGGACAAATACATTTCTAAAAATACTACGATTAAAAACAAAAAAAAGATTAAAAAGATTTCTCTTCTGCAGGACTTTTCAAGAGTCTTTCATATGCAGACATGCATTGTGACTCTCCTAAGGAGGCCACAAAATCCTCTTTCCTGTTTTGTGGGAAGAGTGTCCGAAAGACACAGAGATGCTGTTAGTGAGGCAGGGAGTCTCCAGCTTGGATGATCCCATTAGGTGTGGGAATTATTATGGGCCGCACACTTTGGGGCTGACGAACGGGCCAAGAGGAAAGGAGGCAGCCAGTAGCTGGGAAGGGGGGCTGAGCGATTTCTCAGGATGGGAGGTGGCCAACTGTAAGCCCCCAAGCCTGAATGCCAGAGTAGAGGCTGTGTGTCTGCTACACAACATGCTCAAGCCGACCTCCACACACATGTAACAATGACTGCCTTTGTCAACATCCTGGCAATTCCTAATCTTAATGTCCTCTCTCTGTATTTGAAGGGGTGTGTTTTCAAAGACCACATGGATTCAGGGTGTGCTGAGCTGTCAGTTCTTCAAGGCCATAGTGCTTCTTCTGTGTCTCTAGGTGATACAAACTATTAGAAATGTTGCAGGAAGCACCACTGAGTGCAGGAGTGTTCAAATGGATTGTGACCATTAGTGGTCATCAACTCAATTTAACGGGTCACAACCAGCATTTTAAAAAACAGGATAGACTCTGATGCCCAGATCCAAGAGGCAGATTGCTGTGTATAGAAGGAAGTTAATCTCCTGTCTTCTGCAGCACACAAGCTGCTATTTTTATCTTCAACATAACACACTCTGGTATCAGTATTGGGAAAATATTTGGCTGATGTAGATATGATCTGAGTGGTAATATCCTTTATTTGGTATTGCCCGGAGCAGATCATATCACAATAATAAGTAAGGTGGGGACTTCCCTGGTGGCGCAGTGGTTAAGAATCTGCCTGCCAATGCAGGGGACACGGGTTCAATCCCTGGTCCAGGAAGATCCCACATGCCGTGGAGCAACTAACCCCGTGAGTCACAACTACTGAAGCCCGTGCGCCTGGAGCCCGTGCTCCGCAACAAGAGAAGCCACCGCGATGAGAAGCCCACGCTCCGCAATGAAGAGTAGCCCCTGCTCACCGCAGCTAGAGAAAGCCTGTGCGCAGCAATGAAGACCCAACGCAGCCAAAAAAAATAAAGTAAGTAATGTGCATGTTACCACATTATGTTCAAATTTCACAACTGTGTATAGCAAGGCTGCAGCAAACAAACTTCTCAAATATTAGCAACAGTTTAGAGAAGGATTAAGGAAGAACAGGAGTCTCTGAGCAGAAGGAAAGGAACAGAAAGAGCAGAGAAGAAGTGTTTGGCATCAGCCAATATTTTCTAAACCGGTAATTAGTTGTCTGAGATTGGGAAGTGGGGCGGGAGCTCAGGCAGGGGATGGGAAATATATCAAGAAACACTTTAGCCTTAAAAAAAATCTTAACTCCTGAGTCATGGAAATATTAAAGGAATTTACCAATCAAAAAAAAAAAAACAGGATAGAAAAGTCACAGAGCATCACATGTAATATTATAAGTATTGTTTTGTGGAACTTTTAATCTGTATGCGTTTGTTCAGATTATATATGTGTGTGTGTGTCTGGATTGCTGCATATTTATACTTTATTGTGGCTTATCGTTAAAAAAGTTTGAAAGTCACTAATCTGGAACATGCATGGTTCTTTTTTTTTTTTGCGGTACGTGGGCCTCTCACTGCTGTGGCCTCTTCCGCTGCGGAGCACAGGCTCCGGACGCGCAGGCTCAGCGGCCATGGCTCACGGGCCCAGCCGCTCCGCGGCATGTGGGATCTTCCCGGACCGGGGCACGAACCCACGTCCCCTGCATCAGCAGGCAGACTTTCAACCACTGCGCCACCAGGGAAGCCCCTGAGCACCTTTTCATATGTACTATATTTGCTTTCTCTCTCTCTCCATATTGTTATCATTTCTCACGAACAGTTTGAGTTAGTTGTAAACATCATGACCCTTTACCCCTACATACCTAAGTGTGTATTTCCTAAGAGCAAGGACTTTCTCTTATCCATGATGCCATTATTACAATCAGGATCTTTATCATCGGTAGAATACTATTATTTAAAATATACTCTATATTGAAATTTCAACAGTTGTCAAAATGATTTTTTAGGCAGTCCTTGTTTTTCCTATGGGTGGAAAATGAGGTTCCTAGTTCGTGGCTTGTACTCATTTGATCACAGTACTCAAAATTCTTAATTCGTTGGTTGATTTTAATGTTTCAAAATGAATTCGTTCTCTGAATGTCTTACTTTTCAAATGTGAGAACAAGATGAGGTCAGAAATGTTGTTTGCTCAAACTGTATGTTGTGGCCATGGTAACTGAGTGAGGCTCGTGAGAACCCTGGAGGTGAGATCTCTGCATTGGGTAACGATGGGAGTCCACAGCAGACCTGCAGCCTGTGTTACGGAGGAACAAGGTGCCACCTTGGGAGGAATGTCCTTCCTTTCATTTGGAGTGGGTTCCTGAGAGTCAGCTGCAAAATGCTGCTCCAGGTCTGCCTGGGTAGTTAGATGGTGAGCTTTTTACTGAACATTTGTTTGGCTTAAAGTTTCTGAACAAGTATCAACACTGAAGTAGCCTCCGGGGAGACAGATTTTTATAGAGCTACCCAGCCCAGTAGAATTCTGGGAACGTGAGAGTTACTTTCCAGACAGATCCAGAGTTGCCTGGAATGAGTTCCCAGTCAATTGTGGCCATTATGAGTTCTCATGAGAGAAAGGGGAGTGGAGAGTTCCCAGTTGTGAGTTCACTAAGTTTCTCACCCCATCATTGGCTATTTAGTACCTTGGGAAATGTTAAGGTACTATGGATTCTGCTAAGCAAATCTTTGTACCCGTCAGGATGGACCACATTATGCTGTGGTAACAAACAACCACCAAACTTCAGTGGCTGACTGAGGGTTATTTCTTGCTCATGCTGCATGTCCAACATGGACTTATTAGGGGGGCCCTGTGCATTGTAGCCACTCAGGGACCAAGGCTGAAGAAGGATCTGCCATTTGAGGACATTGTTATCCAAACATGGGCTCTAGGGTTTGCTGCAACAGAGAAAGAAAGCTTGGGAGAATCATCACTCTTAAATGCTTCCACCCAGATGTGACACATGTTGCTTCTCGTATTTTACTGGCCAAAAATGTCACACAGGGACTCCCCTGGTGGTCCAGCGGCTAGGACTCCATGTTCCCAATACAGGGGGCCCAGGTTCAATCCCTGGTCAGGGAACTAGATCCCACATGCCGCAACTAAGAGTTCACATGCCGCAACTAAAGACCCCGCATGCAATGAAGATCCTGCACACCTCAACTAAGACCCGGTGCAGCCAAATATATAAATAAATATTTTAAAAAATGTCACATGGCCACACTTCACCAAGGCAGGGCAGTATGGTCTCCCCATGTGCCCAGGAGGAGGGGGAGAACTGGGAATATTGGTGAACACTGGCTATGTTCCAAAGCACTAGAGGCTCCAGGCAGGTCACCTGATAGAACCAAGCCTGGACTGCTCAGAACTGTAAGAAGACATAGAGGCTTGCGGGGGCAACCTGGTGAGTGAGCCACTAGCCCCAGCCTTTCTCTCCTCCCAGCACCCCAACTAGGCTTTGAAGACAGTATTTGCTTTAGCCAATAGGAATGCTGTGGCCTCACTGTATTGGTTCTTTCAGGAAAGGGGAGAGAAAATGTAGAGACAAAAGGTTCATATTTTACCCTTTGTTTTCCATGCAAAGACTCGACTTGCAGTATTAAAATCTCCGGAAGCTTGATCTTTGGAAAATTCCCTCTCAGAAAGCTCCCTGGCTGTTTTGAAGAGGTCTCCCTGTGGTGGTTTCACAAGGATGGTCAACAGTCCTCCGGTCCACCCACCTTTGTCAGCCACCACAGTGTTACCTTCTGGAGGACACCGTCTGCTGGGCCCAGCTGTCCTGGGCTGTTGCTTCCCTCTGCCATCTTTACCTCAATCTCAAGGGAGGGGACCCTACTCTCTTCTCTGATCCTCTGGCCCTAGGACAGCTTATGCCCTCCCGCTAAGTCCCTCACAGCACAGAAGATTGCAGCAGCTGAGAAGTGAAGGAGACCTGATGTGACTGTGCCCTCAAGGGCCCCTGCGTCTTGGCCGGCTTAACTCCCTCCCTGACCCACACGCTGGAAACACCCAGGCCTCCCTGTTTCTGAGACCAAACTCCCAGGGAGCTTTTTTCTTGTCTCCCAGGGTGGGGTCCATCAGAACCGAAGGGCCAGTCAAGTCCGATCCTCAGCCTGTGTGCCTGCTTGCTGGCCGGTCCCTTCCTCCCCCCAGCTCCATGGGGTCAGAAAACTGCTGCTCAGAGCTCCGAATGAACAAATAGTTCTGGACACACCAGTTAGCCTCAAGTTGCACAAAGTAAAGTAACATTTCTCTCCAAAGAGCACCAGCATCTGGGAGACTGGGAAACACAGCTCAGAAAAAAATACAGCAATCTCCCTCCTTTTAAAGTGTTACACGTATGGGGACTTCCCCGGTGGTCCAGTGGGAAAGAATCCGCCTTCCAATGCAGGGGACGTGGGTTCAATCCCTGGTCGGGGAACTAAGATCCCACGTGCTGTGGGGCAACTAAGACCGCGCATCACCAGTACTGAGCTCACGCGCCTCAACTAGAGAGAGAAAAACCCGCACTCCACAACTAGAGAGAAGCCCGCACGCCGCAACGAAAGATCCCACGTGCCGCAACTAAGACCCGACACAGCCAAATAAATATTTTTTTAAAAAAAGTGTTACATGTGTGACCAAAGTTTCTTTAATCTTGTAAGATACTCCCTTTTTCTGTTATCAAACAGGACTCTTCACTTCCCCCTCTGAGACTGTGTTCAGGTTTCCCCCAAGAACGAGGAGTAGATCCTGCCTTTCTGTTTGCACTGGGCCCCATGTCTTCACAGAGTAGAGGACTCTTTCCTAGAGGCCCACCCAAGTCTCCACCCCAGGGAGCAGAAACTGCTTGTGACAGTAAGTGAGTGTTCTGGGTTCCAGAAGTCCGAGAGTCTCATCTCCATCCTGTTCATTGTGTTGGCTGGGATGTGTCTCTGCACCTACTGGTTCTCCTGGGTGATGTATGTGGGGCTTTTGCGGCCAGTGTGGTCAAGAAAGGCCAAAGGGGACAGGAGTCAGGCCAGAGGAGGTGGTATTTTCATGTTTTAAACATCAGGAACAACTAGATCTCTGCTCCCTGCCCTCTACACACACATGCACTCACAGGGGCTGAGCTCATTGGAGGAGTCATGAGCAACCCCTCGTCTTAGAGCTCTTTGGCATCTGTCTAGCTGTGGCCTGGGGTGCAAAGCTGGAGTGAAACATGGCCCCTCCATGGTGAGCCTGGCCAACTTCAGTTGCTGAATCAATGTTGCTTATATTCCTTCTATTTGTGTTCCAGGCACAGAAAATTCAGAAGCACTTAGACGGACATTTGCACTTTTTAAGGGAGTTCCCTTGAAATGTGGCTGACTTTTGCTACTGTGCTCCTGAGAGGAGAAAAAGAGTTTTTGTTCACAGCCAGACTGAGTGAAACGCCAGCTTGCAGGGAGGCCCGTGGAGGGCACACTGCTGTGGTTCCCAGTGGCCTAGCAGGAGTTCTGTCTGCCATACCTGACCCATGGCTGAGGCCCACTTGTGGCTCACTCATGATCCATTAGTGGGTCGTGGCATTGGTAGTGGCAACCAGCATTAAAAAATAATAGTGACAAAGTAGATGGGGAAACTTCAGCATGCATCACAGTTAGTAAGAAAAGTATTATTTAACTTTGCTTCAGTTATATGTGTGTATGTGTATACTGGAACCCAGTATAAAAATGTATCTCTCATTGGGGGTCACAGTCGTAAATATTTGAAAGCCAGTACCATAGATCACTTTGATTCCTTAGTTGTTTTCAAAGCGCATGGGGTTGAAAGTAAAGTGCAGGACTCTGTTTTGTTGATTAATTTTCTCCCAGCCAATTTATTTTCTTGCATCACCACTAAAAAGTGGACTAGCCTCATTTATTCCCTGTTTAAAGACCTCGTTAGATCAAAAGAAGCAAGAGTGAGCATTTTGAAGAGCACCTGGGCAATTAGGAGTTAGAATCGAGGTGCTCTTTGATGGACCTGAAGAGTCAGGGTGAAGTGGTACGTGCAAACCAGGTGGCTAATGGGTGTGGGGCTCCTGCAGTGAGGTTCTGTAGAGGCCTGCAGAGCACTAATGGCTGTTCATTTAATAAATTAATAACTAGTAATGAGAATGTCTTTGAAGGACCCTCTTGGTGTCTCGCAGTGATATCTATTATTAAAGCATCTAGTAAGATGAAAAAAAAAATCCTCCAGGGTAAATGATTGAGATTGTGATCATTTAGGAAAATCCTGCTATGTCACCTCAATGCCCTGTTCCTAATATTCTATATAACTGCGTTTATAAGATGTTTCTAATTCTACTCCAAAATGCTTGTTGCTGTGGAATTCAAATGGGTACCATTATTGAATATTATGTGTCAGAGTCAGTGCCTAATCGTCTAATTCTCTCATTCAGGCATTGTTATCTCCATTTTACAGATGTAGAAACTGAGGCTTAGATAATTAAGTGACTTGCCAAAGTTCCAGAGCTAGTAAATGGCAAAACTGGGATTTGAGTCCAGATCTCTAAGCTCCAGACGCAGAGTAAACTTCCCTGCCTCTAGATCGTGAAGTGATATTTTTCACCTCTGGAAACTTTTCTCTTCTGGAGATAATAGTTGAAGTTCAGAGGAAATGACTTGAAAAAAAGATACCAAAAGAATTGTACACCATGACCAAGTGGGATTTATTCCAGGTATGTAAGGCTGGTTGAACATTTGAAAATCAGTGTAATCTAACATATCAACGAACTAAAGAAAACAAAATCATATAATCATGCTAGTTGGTACAGAAAAAGCATTTGGCAAAATCTAATACCCATTCATGATTAAAACACTCAGCACGTTAGAAACAGAGGGGAATGACCCGAACTTGATAAAGAAGCGTTTAGAAGAAATCTACAGCTAATATCATGCTTACTGGTGAAGGACAATGCTTTCCCGTAAAATCAGCAATAAGGTGAGGATATCCACTCTCACCACTTCTATTCAACGTAGTACTGGAAATTCTAGCTAGAACAATAAGTTAAGAAAAAGAAATAAAAGACATACATATTTGAGAGGAAGAAATAAAATTGCCCTTATTTGCAAATGACATGATTTTCTACATAGGAAATTCCAAATAATATACCCCAAATTCCTAGAACTAATAAGCATATTCAGCAAGATCACAGGAAACAAGATCAATACACAAAAATCAATCATATTACTTTTTTTTTCTGGCTGCGTCGCAAGACATGTGGGATCTTAGTTCCCCAACCAGGGATTGAACCTGTGCCGGCTGCACTGGAAGCGCGGACCGCCAGGGAAGTCCCCATATTTCTATATATTAACAATGAACACGTGGAAATAGAAATTTAAAAAACAATGCCATTTACAATCACTCCAAAGAAAAATGCTTACGTATACATTTAACAAAACATGTACAGCATCTGTGTGAAATGCTGATGAAAGAAACCAAAGACCTAAACAAGACTCACTGTGTTCATGGATTGGAAGACAACACTTAAAGATGTCAGTTCTTCCCAAACTGATTTACGGGAGTTGCTGGGGAGGAAAAGTTTCCCTCTACCCTACAAGGTTCTTCTGGCTGGTCTAAGAATTAAATTGACATGAGACAGATTAATAGGAGAAAATCAAACAAACATTTGACAAACATGTATACGTGGGAGAGACCCAGGAGAACTGAATAACTCACCAAAATGGCCAAAGCCCTCACCTTAAATACCATCTTCAGCTAAAGACAAAAGAGGATGTTGAGGCTGGGGTGGAGGGGTATCAGGTGTGGGAGGAGAGCCGGAAAAGCCGAGTAAACAAAGGTAATGTTGTTATGCAGATGTAAGTCCTTACCTTCTCCACTGATAAGAGTTTCTAGAGGTAAGGTCATCCCCCTCTTCCTGGTACTGTGTGGAGACACCCTTATAAAAGAGATTTCCCTTATACATGTAAATGTCTCTTACAAAAAGGTAACTTCGACTTGGATTTCAGGGTGCCTCCCATGTCTGCTGTTTCTTAAAAAATAATCAATCAAAAATAATCTTTATGCCAAAGAGACACATTTTGGGGCGGCACATTTCGCCCTCCTACAGAGTAATGTGATCTCTATTACAGTCTCAGCAAAGTCCTTTGTAGACATAAGACAAGCATCTTTAAAATTTATACAGAAAGGGGCTTCCCTGGTGGCACAGTGGTTAGGAGTCCGCCTGCCGATGCAGGGGACACGGGTTCGTGCCCCGGTCCGGGAAGATCCCACATGCCGCGGAGCGGCTGGGCCCCTGAGCCATGGCTGCTGAGCCTGCGCGTCCGAAGCCTGTGCTCCGCAATGGGAGAGGCCACAACAGTGAGAGGCCCTAGTACCGCAAAAAAAAAAAAAAAAAAAAATTATACAGAAAGGCAGAGGCCATAGAATAGTTAAGCCAATCTTGACAAAGAAGGGTAAAGTGGGAGGAATCACTCTATGTGAAGACTTAAGTCTTACTCTGTAGCTACAGTAATCAAGAGAGTGTGGTATTGTCAGACAAGAGCATAGAAACGTAGATCAATGAACAGAACAGAGAACCCAGAAATATACCCACACAATTAGGCTCAGCTCATTTTTGACAAAAGTGCAAAAGCATTTCAATGGAGGAAGGATAGCCTTAACAAATGGTGCTGGAGCAACTGAACACCCACACGCAAAAAAATGAACCTAGACTTAAAGCCCACACCTTATACAAAAATTAACTCAAAATGAATCTTGGAATGAAATGTAAAATATAAAATTATAAAACTTTTAGGAAAAAAGTCCTTGGGATTTACGACTAGGTTAAGTTCTGAGACTTGACATTGTCAGGGAGGAAGAAAGTCAAAAGAGGATATTGGGGATAGTGGTTTGGGACTTCAAGGGCAGTGGGGGGGGCAGGCAATTCACAGGAGATGGAAAAGCACTGTTTAGTAAATAAATGTTTGCTGGGCCATGCAGACCGTGGGACACAGGAATTTTAACAGACTTTGCTAGATTCCTCCCTGTCTTCTCACCTAGTTCATACTGTAGTTATCTATGATGATAGCTCCCTTCCTGGAACAGGTCCTCTATCTAAATCCTTTTAGGCAGTTAGGGGGATGGTCAAAGTTTCTTCCTGAGTCTTTGGGGGCCTTAAATAATCAGTCTACATCAATCCTCATGCCAAAGAGACACAGTTCAGGGTGCTGTATTTTTTTTTTAACATCTTTATTGGAGTATAATTGCTTTACAATGGTGTGTTAGTTTCTGCTGTATAACAAAGTCAATCAGCTATAGATATACATATATCCCCATATCTCCTCCCTCTTGCGCCTCCCTCCCACCCTCCCTATCCCACCCCTCTAGGTGGTCACAAAGCACCGAGCTGATCTCCCTGTGCTATGCAGCTGCTTCCCACTAGCTATCTTTTTTTTTCATTCTAAATTATTTTATTCCAGATGATCAATCAATCTTCCATTTACTCATTTTTAGGGAAATAAATATGAGCCTTGATTTTTTTCATTTGTTTGCATTTTGTTGTTTGGAAATATTTTACCTTGCTTAATTTTCAAGTCAATTAAGAGCATATTAATGAGTCATAATGGTCCAAATTGCAATATTATAGAATAGTTCCGCAAATGATGCTTTTTTCATAATGGGTTTTGTTCTATCAGGACTTGTAGAAAGGGAAATAACAAATAATAACAACAACAGAAAGAGTGTCAAGGTTGAGTTCCTTTGTTTTCCTAGAAATGCCTGAATTCTATAATTGAAATTGTTATTGATTTCATTGTATATATAATTACATGTTATATACATATTATATAGTATAATGTTATATATGTTATAGTGTATATAATGAATATATGTTATATTATTTTGCTGTAATTAATGATAATATTCAACAAGTGTTTAAAATTTGAATTTCCAACAAATATTTACAGGATAGCCATAAGCTAACTTTTGCTAAAAATCTCCTTCCAAGTCTGTAGGGCTGTCTTTTCTTCTGCCCTCTTAAATACTACAGGTAATGACTGGTTGAGAACAGCATAAATTTATATCATTTCTTTTAAGGAATAGTAAATTATCCAAAAATGGGAATGAAATAATGCTTACAAATTATTTGTATCCCATATATAAAGATAGAACACAAAATCAGAATTTATATCATGCCAAACATAAAGATTCTAAAAGAATTTTGTTGAAATACAGAAGTAATTCATTTGTTAACAGAAGTCATATTTTTTTTTATTCAAACAGAAAGTCACAAAAATTATAATCATCCTCACTCAGTCCCACGTAATTATTTTTTTTCATCTTGATCTTTTGTTAGCACTTTTATGAATTCATCAGTTTTCCATTAGAGTTCTGAAAATGCTTATTCATTCAGTTCAGCAGTATAGTCAGTTACCAGAAACCTGTACTTGTCAGAGTCTTTTCCATGAATTCCTTGAAGATGAAACCCTTTTACAGGAACATTTTTGCAAAACCAACAGAGTACACCCAGAACTGTCTGTAAATAACAACAGACTTAAAAATGACCACGGTTAAAGATTTCAAAGTTCATAATAATGCAATTGACAAGGAACTTTAGTTATTTCTGAGATACACATTTTAAAATAATAACTAGAATTAATGACTTATAACATTATACCAGAACATATAAGATTTTTAGGAATTTCATGTAATGTCTGAAACATTTATATTAACATATTTCCATACAAATAACCCAAAGAAAGTTTAGTATTAGTTTTATTTTTGTTTTTTTAAATTTTTAAATTTAATTTTATTTATTTTTTTATACAGCAGGTTCTTATTAGTCATCAATTTTATACACATCAGTGTATACATGTCAATCCCAATCGCCCAATTCATCACACCACCATCCCCACCCCCCTGCGGCTTTCCCTCCTTGGTGTCCATATGTTTGTTCTCTACATCTGTGTCTCAGCTTCTGCCCTGCAAACTGGTTTGTCTGTACCATTTTTCTAGGTTCCATATACATGCGTTAATATATGATATTTGTTTTTCTCTTTCTGACTTCACTCTGTATGACAGTCTCTAGATCCATCCACGTCTCAACAAATGACCCAATTTCGTTCCTTTTTATGGCTGAGTAATATTCTATTGTATATATGGACCACAACTTCTTTATCCATTCATCTGTCGATGGGTATTTAGGTTGCTTCCATGACCTGGCTATTGTAAATAGTGCTGCAATGAACATTGGGGTGCAAGCGTCTTTTTGATTTATGGTTTTCTCTGGGTATATGCCCAGTAGTGGGATTGCTGGATCATATGGTAATTTTATTTTTAGGTTTTTAAGGAACCTCCATAGTGTTCTCCATAGTGGCTGTGTCCATTTACATTCCCACCAACAGTGCAAGAGGGTTGCCTTTTCTCCACACCCTCTCCAGCATTTGTTGTTTGTAGATTTTCTGATGATGCCCATTCTAACTGGTGTGAGGTGATACCTCATGGTAGTTTTGATTTGCATTTCTCTAATAATTAGTGATGTTGAGCAGCTTTTCATGTGCTTCTTGGCCATCTGTATGTCTTTGGAGAAATGTCTATTTAGGTCTTCTGCGCATTTTTGGATTGGGTTGTTTGTTTCTTTAATATTGAGCTGCATGAGCTATTTATATATTTTGGAGATTAATCCTTTGTCCATTGATTTGTTTGCAAATATTTTCTCCCATTCTGAGGGTTGTCTTTTGGTCTTGTTTATGGTTTCCTTTGCTGTGCAAAAGTTTGAAGTTTCATTAGGTCCCATTTGTTTATTTTTGTTTTTATTTCCATTACTCTAGGAGGTGGATCAAAAAAGATCTTGCTGTGATTTATGTCAAAGAGTGTTCTTCCTATGTTTTCCTCTAAGAGCTTGATAGTGTCCAGTCTTACATTTAGGTCTCGAATCCATTTTGAGTTTATCTTTGTGTATGGTGTTAGGGAGTGTTCTAATTTCATTCTTTTACATGTAGCTGTCCAGTTTTCCCAGCACCACTTATTGAAGAGACTGTCTTTTCTCCATTGTATATTCTTGCCTCCTTTGTCATAGATTAGTTGACCATAGGTGCGTGGGTTTATCTCTTGGCTTTCTATCTTGTTCCATTGATCCATGTTCTGTTTTTGTGCCAGTACAATATTGTCTTCATTACTGTAGCTTTGTAGTATAGTCTGAAGTCAGGGAGTCTGATTCTTCCCGCTCTTGTTTCTTTCCCTCAAGACTGCTTTGGCTATTTGGGGTCTTTTGTGTCTCCATACATATTTTAAGATTTTTTCTTCTAGTTCCATAAAAAATGCCATTGGTAATTTGATAGGGATTGCATTGAATCTGTAGAAGAATCTGCATTGCTTTGGGTAGTATAGTCATTTTCCCAATATTGATTCTTCCAATCCAAGAACATGGTATATCTCTCCATCTGTTGGTATCATCTTTAATTTCTTTCATCAGTGTCTTATAGTTTTCTGCATAAAGGTCTTTGTCTCCCTAGGTAGGTTTATTCCTAGGTGTTTTATTCTTTTTGTTGCAATGGTAAATGGGAGTGTTTCCATAATTTCTCTTTCAGATTTTTCATCATTATTATATAGGAATGCCAGAGATTTCTGTGCATTAATTTTGTATCCTGCAACTTTACCAAATTCATTGATTAGCTCTAGTAGTTTTCTGGTGGCATTTTCAGGATTCTCTATGTATAGTATCATGTCATCTGCAAACAGTGACAGTTTTACTTCTTCTTTTCTAATTTGTATTCCTTTTATTTCTTTTTCTTCTCTGATTGCCGTGGCTAGGACTTCCAAAACTATGTTAAATAATAGTGGTGCGAGTGGACATCCTTGTCTTGTTTCTGATCTTAGAAGAAATGCTTTCAGTTTTTCACCATTGAGAATGATGTTTGCTGTGGGTTTGTCATATATGGCCTTTATTATGTTGAGGTAGGTTCCCTCTATGACCACTTTCTGGAGAGTTTTTATCATAAATGGGTGTTGAATTTTGTCAAAAGCTTTTCCTGCATCTATTGAGATCATCATATGGTTTTTCTTCTTCAATTTGTTAATATGGTTTTTCTTCTTCAATTTGTTAATTGATTTGCATATACTGAGGAATCCTTGCATCCCTGGGATAAATCCCACTTGATCATGGTGTATGATCCTTTTAATGTGTTGTTGGATTCTGTTTGGTAGTATTTTGTTGAGGATTTTTGCATCTATATTCATCAGTGATATTGGTCTGTAATTTTCTTTTTTTGTAGTATCTTTGTCTGGTTTTGGTATTAGGGTGATTGTGGCCTCATAGAATGAGTTTGGGAGTGTTCCTTCCTCTGCAATTTTTTGGAAGTATTTGAGAAGGATGGGTGTTAGCTCTTCTCTAAATGTTTGATAGAATTCACCTGTGAAGCCATCTGGTCCTGGACTTTTGTTTGTTGGAAGATTTTTAATCACAGTTTCAATTTCATTACTTGTGATTGGTCTGCTCATATTTTCTGTTTCTTCCTGCTTCAGTCTTGGAAGGTTATACCTTTCTAAGAATTTGTCCATTTCTTCCAGGTTGTCCATTTTATTGGCATAGAGTTGCTTGTAGTAGTCTCTTAGGATGCTTTATATTTCTGCGGTGTCTGTTGTAACTTCTCCTTTTTCATTTCTATTTTTATTGATTTGAGTCCTCTCCCTGTTTTTCTTGATGAGTCTGGCTAATGGTTTATCCATTTTGTTTCTCTTCTCAAAGAACCAGCTTTTAGTTGTATTGATCTTTGCTATTGATTTCTTTGTTTCTATTTCATTTATTTCTGCTCTGATCTTTATGATTTCTTTCCTTCTTCTAACTTTGGGTTTTGTTTTTCTTCTTTCTCTAGTTCCTTTAGGTGTAAGGTTAGATTGTTTATTTGAGATTTTTCTTGTTTCTTGAGGTAGGCTTCTATAGCTATAAACTTCCCTCTTAGAACTGCTTTTGCTGCATCCCATAGGTTTTGGATCATCGTGTTTTCATTGTCATTTGTCTCTAGGTATTTTTTTTATTTCCTCTGATTTCTTCAGTGATCTCTTGGTTATTTAGTAACGTATTGTTTAGCCTCCATGTGTTTGTGTTTTTTACATTTTTTTCCCTGTAATTCATTTCTAATCTCATAGCGTTGTGGTCAGAAAAGACGCTTTATATGATTTCACTTTTCTTAAATTTACTGAGGCTTGATTTGTGAGCCAAGATGTGATCTATCCTGGAGAATGTTCCGTGTGCACTTGAGAAGAAAGTGTAATCTGCTGCTTTTGGATGGAATGTCCTATAAATATCAATTAAATCTATCTGGTCTATTGTGTCATTTAAAGCTTCTGTTTCCTTACTTATTTTCATTTTGGATGATCTGTCCGTTGGTGTAAGTGAGGTGTTAAAGTCCCCCACTACTATTGTGTTACTGTTGATTTCCTCTTTTATATCTGTTAGCAGTTGCCTTATGTATTGAGGTGCTCCTGTGTTGGGTACATATATATTTATAATTATATCTTCTTCTTAGATTGATCCCTTGATCATTATGTAGTGTCCTTCTTTGTCTCTTGTAACATTCTTTATTTTAAAGTCTATTTTATCTGATATGAGTATTGCTACTCCAGCTTTCTTTTGATTTCCATTTGCATGGAATATCTTTTTCCATCCCCTCACTTTCAGTCTGTATGTGTCCCTAGATCTGAAGTGGGTCTCTTGTAGATAGCATATATATGGGTCTTGTTTTTATATCCATTCAGCCAGCCTTTGTCTTTTGGTTGGACCATTTAATCCATTCACGTTTAAGGTAATTATCCATATGTACGTTCCTATGACCGTTTTCTTAATTGTTTTGGGTTTGTTTTTGTAGGTCCTTTTCTTCTCTTGTGTTTCCCACTTAGAGAAGTTCCTTTAGCATTTGTTGTAGAGCTGGTTTGGTGGTGCTGAATTCTGTTAACTTTTGCTTGTCTGCAAAGCTTTTGATTTCTCCATCGAATCTGAATGAGATCCTTGCTGGGTAGAGTAATCTTGGTTGTAGGTTCTTCCTTTTCATCACTGTAAATATATCATGCCACTCCCTTCTGGCTTGTAGAGTTTCTGCTGAGAAATCAGCTGTTAACCTTATGGGAGTTCCCTTATATGTTATTTCTCATTTTTCCCTTGCTGCTTTCAATAATTTTTCTTTGCCTTCAATTTTTGTCAATTTGATTACTATGTGTCTCGGCGTGTTTCTCCTTGGGTTTATCCTATATGGGACTCTCTGTGCTTCCTGGACTTGGGTGGCTATTTCCTTTCCCATGTTAGGGAAGTTTTTGACTCTAATCTCTTCAAATATTTTCTCTGGTCCTTTCTCTCTCTCTTCTCCTTCTGGGACCCCTAAAATGCGAACATTGTTGCATTTAATGTTGTCCCAGAGGTCTCTTAGGCTGTCTTCATTTCTTTTCATTCTTTTTTCTTTATTCTGTTCTGCAGCATTGAATTCCACTCTTCTGTCTTCCAGGTCACTTACCCGTTCTTCTGCCTCAGTTATTCTGCTATTGATTCCTTCTAGTGTAGTTTTCATTTCAGTTATTGTATTGTTCATCTCTGTTTGTTTGTTCATTAATTCTTCTAGGTCTTTGTTAAACATTTCTTGCATCTTCTCAATCTTTGCCTCCATTCTTTTTCCGAGGTCCTGGATCATCTTCACTCTCATTATTCTGAATTCTTTTTCTGGAAGGTTGCCTATCTCCACTTCATTTAGTTGTTTTTCTGGGATTTTATCTTGTTCCTTCATCTGGTACATAGCCCTCTGCCTTTTCATCTTGTCTATCTTTCTGTGAATGTGGTTTTTGTTCACAGGCTGCAGGATTGTAGTTCTTCTTGCTTCTGTTGTCTGCCCTCTGGTGGGTGAGGCTATCTAAGAGGCTTGTGTAAGATTCCTGATGGGAGGGACTGGTGGTAGGTAGAGCTGACTGTTGCTGTGGTGGGCAGAGCTCAGTAAAACTTTAATCCGCTTGACTGCTGATGGGTGGGGCTGGGTTCCTTGTTTGGCCTGAGGCAACCCAACACTGGAGCCTACCTGGGCTCTTCGGTGGGGTTAATGGCAGACTCTGGGAGGGCTCACGCCAAGGATTACTTCCCAGAACTTCTGCTTCCAGTGTCCTTGTCCCCACGGTGAGCCACAGCCACCCCCCACCTCTGCAGGAGATCCTCCAACACTAGCAGGTAGGTCTGGTTCAGTCTCCCCTGGGGTCATTGCTCCTTCCCCTGGGTCCCAATGCGCACATTTTGTGTTTGCCCTCCAAGAGTGGTGTCTGTGTTTCCCACAGTCCTGTTGAAGTCCTGCAATCAAATCCCACTAGCTTTCAAAGTCTGATTCTCTAGGAATTCCTCCTCCTGTTGCCAGACCCCCAGGTTGGGAAGCCTGGGGTGGGGCTGAGAACCTTCACTCCAGTGGGTGGACTTCTGTGGTATAAGTGTTCTCCAGTCTGTGAGTCACCCACCCAGCAGTTATGGGATTTGATTTTACTGTGATTGCGCCCCTCCTACCGTCTCACTGTGGCTTCTCCTTTGTCTTTGGACATGGGGTATCTTTTTTGGTGAGTTCCAGTGTCTTCCTGTCAATGATTGTCCAGCAGCTGGTTTTGATTTTGGTGTTCTCACAGGAGGGAGTGTAAGCATGTCCTTCTACTCTGCCATCTTGGTTCCTCCTGTCTATTTTACATTTGGTAGTGTATATATGTCCCTGCCACTCTCTCACTTCATCCCAGCTTACCCTTCCCCCTCCTTGTGTCCTCAAGTCCATTCTCTACATCTGTGTCTTTATTCCTGTCCTGCCCCTAGGCTCTTCAGAACCTTTTTTTTTTTTAGATTCCATATATATGTGTTAGTGTGTGGTATTTGTTTTTCTCTTTCTGACTTACTTCACTCTGTATGACAGTCTCTAGGTCCATGCACCTCACTACAAATAACTCAGTTTCGTTTCCTTTTATGGCTGAGTAATATTCCATTGTATATATGTGCCACATCATCTTTATCCATTCATCTGTCGATGGACACTTAGGTTGCTTCCATGTCCTGGCTATTGTAAATAGAGCTGCAGTGAACATTGTGGTACATGACTTTTTAAATTATGGTTTTCTCAGGGTATATGCCCAGTAGTGAGATTGCTGGGTTGTATGTTAGTTGTATTTTTGGTTTTTTAAGGAACCTCCATACTGTTCTCTATAGTGGCTGTATCAATTTACATTCCTACCAACTGTGCAAGAGGGTTCCCTTTTCTCCACACCTTCTACAGCATTTATTATTTGTAGAGTTTTTGATGATGCCCATTCTGACTGGTGTGAGGTGTTAGAGTGATGTATTTGGTCTGCCACAACATGGTTGCATTTTTTGGCTTGCCTTGGCTCCCACTAGTAATTTTCTTTGCTGACTTTTGTTGCTTTCTCTAGTTTAAAATACGTTCATCAGCAAAACAGAACACTGTCCACTATGCAGAACATCATCAAAAACTCCCCCCCACTGGGGCTTTGAAATGTCTCTCTGTGAAGCTGAGAAGTGGCATCGCGTGTTTCCCTGGCATGCGTTTTGGTCTTGTAAACTACTAGCATCCTCTGGTCCAGAGCTGGTTTCCAGATGGATGACCCCACCACAGACCTTCACTAATTTCAGGTTAGGGCCGACCAAGAACGACTTGTGCTTTCTGGTTTCCCTGGTACATGGCTGACATCACAGGGCTGACTCATTGTGATTAATACAGTGACTGCAGGCACAGCCTCCTGGAAAGACAAAGCCAGCATCACTTGTCTCACTTCACCACCAAGTGCCTAAGTTTCCATTTCCTCATTAGGAAAAGGCTTTTTACCTCAAAGAGCTATTGTGAGGATTGGAGAGTAGAAATAGCTGTGAAGCATTTGTGCCAGCCAAGGAAATGTGAGTCACCATTTGAGTCTCAAATAGGATTGGGCTCAGCTGTGAGTAACAGAAACCTCCAAATACCCGTGGCTTAAACAAGGTAGAAGTTTATTCCTCTCTCATGATCAAGTCTCAGAGAAGTTGTGGGGGAGGAAAAATAATTTTTTCCTTGTACCCTTCTGAGTTCTTAGCAGAGACCACTGTAATAAAAGATTAACAGACAAAAGGGACTTCCCTGGTTGTCCAGTGGTTAAGACTCTGTGCTTCCATTGCAGGGGGCGTGGGTTTGATCCCGGGTCAGGGAAGTTCCACATGCCAGTAACGTGCAGTCAAACAAACAAAGAAACACACACACACAACAAAAAACACAGAGGAAAAAAAACCTAGAAGTTTATTAACATATGTATCTCCTGTATACCTGGGAGAGACCCAGGGAAACTTAGTAACTCCCTGAGGTGGCCTAACAAGTTTCAATACCATCTTCAGCTAAAGACAAAAGAAAGAAGGGTGTGTGTGTTGGGGGGTGACCAGGAAAAGCATGGTAAACAAGGGTAAGGTTGTTATGTAGATTTAAGTTGGCACCTTCTTCACTGATAAGAGTTTCTTGTGATTTAGTCCTTCTTCTCTTCCTGGCATAGAGAGGGACCCACACAAATGGAGATTTTCCTTGAAAATGTAAATGTCTCTTACAAAAGAGTAGCTTCTGTTTTCAGAGCTTCTTTTATGTCTCACTTCTCAAAATAATCAGCTCAAAATAATCCTTATGTTTGTTAAAAAAAAGACAATGGGCCCAAAATGGAGTCACTTGTGCTAAACCCACGTCACCAAACCGAGACTGAATACCTAATTTAAATACAGTTTCTAAATCGCAGCAAGATATTTTTTGACCTGCCTCATAGAGTAATGAGAATAAAAACAAAAAAACTGGGACCTAATTAAAGTTAAAAGCTTTTGCACAGCAAAGGAAACCATAAACAAGATGAAAAGACAACCCTCAGAGTGCGAGAAAATATTTGCGAATGAAGCAACTGACAAAGGATTAATCTCCAAAATATACAAACAGCTCATGCAGCTCAATATCAAAAAAACAAGCCAATCAAAAAATGAGCAGAAGAACTTAATAGACATTTCTCCAAAGAAGATATACAGATGGCCAACAAACACATGAAAAAGTGCTCAACATCACTAATCATTAGAGAAATGCTAATGAGAACCACAATGAGGTATCACCTCACACTGGTCAGAATGGCCATCATCACAAAATCTACAAACAATAAATGCTGGAGAGTGTGTGGAGAAAAGGGAACCCTCTTGCACTGTTGGTGGGAATGTAAATTGATTCAGCCACTATGGAGAACAGTATGCAGATTGCTTAAAAAACTAAAAATAGAACTACCATGTGACCCAGCAATCCCACTACTGGGCATATACCCAGAGAAAACCATAATTCAAAAAGACACATGCACCCCAATATTCATTGCAGCTGTATTTACAATAGCCAGGACATGGAAACAACCTAAATGCCCATCCACAGAGGAATGGATAAAGAAGATATGGTACATATATACAATGGAATATTACTCGCCATAAAAAGAAACGAAATTGGGTCATTTGTAGAGAAGTGGATGGACATAGAGACTGTCATACAGAGTGAAGTAAGTCAGAAAGAGAAAAAACAAATATCGTATATTAACACATATGTGGAATCTGAAAAAATTGGTCTAGATGATGTTATTTACAAAGCAGAAATAGAGACACAGACGTAGAGAACAAATGTATGGATACCAAGGGGGAAAGGGGGGAGTGGGATGAATTGGGAGATTGGGATTGACATATATACACTATTGATACAATGTATAAAATAGATAATAAATGAGAACCTACTGTAAGGCACAGGGAGCTCTACTCAGTGCTCTGTGGTGACCTAAATGGGAAGGAAATCCAAAAAAGAGGGGATATATGTATATGTATAGCTGATTCACTTTGCTGTACAGTAGAAACTGACACAACATTGCAAAGCAACTATACTCCAATAAAAATTAAATGAGCCAAAAAAAAAATACAGTTTCAACCTCTCCCAGGAGTAGACTCTTAAACCAATCAGTTGGAAGGTCAGCAGTAGTGAGGTAATCTGTCGTCGTGCAAAGGAATGTGACCTTGTCACAAACAGTCCACTCTTTGCCAGTAACTTCCTTGTCCTACCCTCTTCTGCCTATAAAACTCTTTCATTTTGTACAGCTCCTCAGAGCTCCTTTTTATGTGCTAGATGGGATGTTACCCAATTCATGAATCATTGAATAAAGCCAATAAGATCTCTACAATTGGGAATTCCCTGGTAGTCTAGTGGTTAGGACTCTGCACTTCCACTGCTGGGGACCCAGGTTTGATCCCTGGTTGGGGAACTAAGATCCTGCAAGCTGTGCAGCACGGCCAAAAAAAAAAACCCAAACAAAAAAAAAGATCTTTACAATTTACTTGGTTGAATTTTGTTTTTTTAACATGGCAAAGAGGCGTATTTTGGGGTGGCATATTCTGCTACCCTCCAAAGTCTGGAGCATGTGTGGCAGCTCTGCTCCACAGAGCTCTTAAGGACCCAGATTCTGCCTACGTTATTGGTCCTCTGGGTGTGGTTTCTCTTCTCACAGTCATCTCTTGATCCAAGAGGGCTGCCGGAGCACCATCCAGCTCTGAGGGGAAATACACTCCTTTGTGCATCTCCTCTACTTAATACTTCACTCCTGGCACTTCTGGTTACCAAATGAGTGGTGATGTTTCCCACACCAAACAATCCCGTGACACCAGCTGGGTGTCCTACAATTTAACTCAATTCTGACACTATCTACCTGGAGATAGAATTCCACAAGTTAAGGGCTCAGTCCCACGAGACTGCCCTTCCTCCTGCCCCCACTTCAGATGCCATTCACAAACCCAGGCTGTCACCTGTGCTTCTGACTGACAGGCTATAGATTGGAGGTTCCAATGACCCTCTCCTTGGGTTTGATTAATTTGCTAGAGTGGCTCACAGAACTCAGGAAAACAGTTTACTTATTATAGATCACCGGTTTACTAGAAAGGATATTAAAGAATACAGATGAACAGATACATAGGGCGAGGTCCGGAAGGGTCCTGAGCACAGAAGTTTCTGTCCACATGTAGTTTGGAGTGTGGATGTGGATACATTTTTGTTCACCAACCAGGAAGCTCTGCAAACACTGTCCTTTTGGGTTTTTGTGGAGTCATGATTGATTAAATCCTTGACAACTGGTGATTAATTCAATTTCCAGCTGCTCCCAGGAGGTTGGGGGGTGGCGTGGGGCTGAAATGTCTAACCCTCGGCTCACAAGGTTGGTTCCCCTGGCAGCCAGTCCCCATCCCAAGGCTAATCCAGGACCTTGCCCCAAACACCTAATTAACATACCCACGGCTGCTTGAAAGGGGCTTGTTAAGAATGGATATAGTAAATAAATCTGTTTGTGCTATACCAGTTTTGCATGTTATTTTAAGCTTTATAGGAATTTAGTGATGAGTTTTAACATTTATGAATGGAATAAATTCTGGGGTAGCCTTGAGGTTACCATATTGAGATTATATTTTAGTAATTTATATGTAGAGCTACTTCTGTGGCAAATAAACTACCAATCATTAATCTTGCCCTATGCTATTTGAACTTTGTATCAACGCAAGAATCTTAAATTTGTGGCAGAGACTGTTCTTATTGAAAAATAGCTACATAAGTAAACTTTATAATTTAAATATTAGAATAAAGGTTAAATCACCATCATTGACTAATAATCATACTTCTAATAGTGTGCTTATAACTATTACTCAGGAATTCTGAGCCAGAAATTCATTTAATAAACTTTCTGAGGACCTACCACGTGCCAGGCAGTTTTCCAGAGGTTGAGGTGTATCTGAATACAAGGACAAATCATTGCACTCACTGTGACAAGAAACACTCAGCTTTGAAAGCACATAGTGTGCTCATTAACAAAAGCCATAAAAGTAATTGAGCTCTGAATGAAATACTTGTGTATATATGTAAAGAATAACTAGAATTCTAGTGATGCCTGTCCTATTTCTCAAGCCAAATAACAAATATCTGCAATTCACATTTGGAGAAATTCCTATAGGCACTGGGCTAAAACTATGTACATGATCCTCAGAGCAATACTTAGGGGAGCTAGTAACATTATCTCTGTGCTGCAAATAAGAAAATAGGTTTTTGACTACCTAACTTGTTCAAGGACATAGGAAGCAGGAGAGTTGGAGTGGGAACCTACAACTCGTGGAGTCCACTCATGACTGGTCAATCATTCTACAGCACTGCCTCTTCTGAGTGGTATAAAGATCCTGAGTTTAAAGTCTCTAAATGTAATAACTGAGACTTTTCTGAAACTACTCTCTATGCACTGAAATATTAGCTGGCAAGAATCTTTAATTACCGAAAGCTAGCAGTCAATGAAAGAGTTGGACTCACTGATACCCTAGCTCAACATAATAAAGGCCATATATGACAAACCCACAGCCAACATCGTCCTCAATGGTGAAAAACTGAAAGCATTTCCACTAAGATCAGGAGCGAGACAAGGCTGCCAACTCTCACCACTCTTATTCAACATAGTTTTGGAAGTTTTAGCCACAGCAATCAGAGAAGAAAAGGAAATAAAAGGAATCCAAATCGGAAAAGAAGAAGTAAAGCTGTCACTGTGTGCAGATGACATGATACTATACATAGAGAATCCTAAAGATGCTACCAGAAAACTACTAGAGCTAATCAATGAATTTGGTAAAGTAGCAGGATACAAAATTAATGCACAGAAATCTCTGGCATTCCTATACACTAATGATGAAAAATCTGAAAGTGAAATCAAGAAGACACTCCCATTTACCACTGCAACAAAAAGAATAAAATATCTAGGAATAAACCTACCTAAGAAGACAAAAGACCTGTATGCAGAAAATTATAAGACACTGATGAAATAAATTAAAGACAATACAAATAGATGGAGAGATATACCATGTTCTTGGATTGGAAGAATCAACATTGTGAAAATGACTCTACTACCCAAAGCAATCTACAGATTCAATGCAATCCCCATCAAACTACCACTGGCATTTTTCACAGAACTAGAACAAAAAAAATTCACAATTTGTATGGAAACACAAAAGACCCCGAACAGCCAAAACAATCTTGAGAAAGAAAAACGAAGCTGGAGGAATCAGGCTCCCTGACTTCAGACTATACTACAAGGCTACAGTAATCAAGACAGTATGGTACTGGCACAAAAACAGAAATATAGGTCAATGGAACAGGATAGAAAGCCCAGAGATAAACCCACACACATATGGTCACCTTATCTTTGATAAAGGAGGCAAGAATATACAGTGGAGAAAAGACAGCCTCTTCAATAAGTGGTGCTGGGAAAACTGGACATCAACATGTAAAAGAATGAAATTAGAACACTCCCTAACACCATACACAAAAATAAGCTCAAAATGGATTAAAGACCTAAATGTAAGGCCAGAAACTATCAACCTCTTAGAGGAAAACATAGGCAGAACACTCTATGACATAAATCACAGCAAGATCCTTTTTGACCCACCTCCTAGAGAAATGGAAATAAAAACAAAAATAAACAAATGGGACCTAATGAAACTTCAAAGCTTTTGCACAGCAAAGGAAACCATAAACAAGACCAAAAGACAACCCTCAGAATGGGAGAAAATATTTGCAAATGAAGCAACTGACAAAGGATTAATCTCCAAAATTTACAGGCAGCTCATGCAGCTCAATAACAAAAAAAACAAACAACCCAATCCAAAAAAGGGCAGAAGACCTAAACAGACATTTCTCCAAAGAAGATATACAGATTGCCAACAAACACATGAAAGAATGCTCAACATCATTAATCATCAGAGAAATGCAAATCAAAACTACAATGAGGTATCATCTCACACCAGTCAGAATGGCCATCATCAAAAAATCTAGAAACAATAAATTCTGGAGAGGGTGTGGAGAAAAGGGAACACTCTTGCACTGCTGGTGGGAATGTGAATTGGTACAGCCACTATGGAGAACAGTATGGAGGTTCCTTAAAAAGCTACAAATAGAACTACCATATGACCCAGCAATCCCACTGCTGGGCATATACCCTGAGAAAACCATAATTCAAAAAGAGTCATGTACCAAAATGTTCATTGCAGCTCTATTTACAATAGCCATGAGATGGAAACAACCTAAGTGTCCATCATTGGATGAATGGATAAAGAAGATGTGGCACATATATACAATGGAATATTACTCAGCCATAAAAAGAAATGAAATTGAGTTATTTGTAGTGAGGTGGATGGACCTAGAGTCTGTCATACAGAGTGAGGTCAGAAAGAGAAAAGCAAATACCATATGCTCACACATATATATGGAATCTAAGAAAAAAAAATGGTCATTAAGAACCTAGGGGTGAGACAGGAATAAAGACACAGACCTACTACAGAATGGACTTGAGGCTATGGGGAGGGGGAATGGTAAGCTGTGACAAAGTGAGAGAGTGGCATGGACATATATACACTACCAAACGTAAAATAGACAGCTCGTGGGAAGCAGCCGCATGGCACAGGGAGATCAGCTCGGTGTGTTGTGACCACCTAGAGGGGTGGGATAGGGAGGGTGGGAGGGAGGGAGATGCAAGAGGGAAGAGATATGGGAACATATGTATATGTATAACTGATTCACTTTGTTATAAAGCAGAAACTAACATACCATTGTAAAGCAATTATACTCCAATAAAGATGTAAAAAAAAAAAGAATGGATAAAGAAGATGTGGCACATATATACAATGGAATATTACTCAGCCATAAAAAGAAACGAAATTGAGTTATTTGTAGTGAGGTGGATGGACCTAGAGTCTGTCATACAGAGTGAAGTAAGTCAGAAAGAGAAAAACAAATACCGTATGCTAACACATATATATGGAATCTAAAAAAAAAAAAAAGGCCATGAGGAACCTAGGGGCAAGACGGGAATAAAGACACAGACCTACTAGAGAATGGACTTGAGGACACACAGAGGGGGAAGGGTAAGCTGTGACAAAGTGAGAGAGTGGCATGGACATATATACACTACCAAACGTAAAATAGATAGCTAGTGGGAAGCAGCCGCATAGCACAGGGAGATTAGCTTGTTTAGATGTTTAAAAAAAAAAAAGAAGGTATGGTACGTATATACAATGGAATATTACTCAGCCATAAAAAGAAACGAAATTGAGTTATTTGTATTGAGGTGGATGGACCTAGAGTCTGTCATAGAGAGTGAAGTAAGTCAGAAAGAGAAAGACAAATACCATATGCTAACACATATATATGGAATCTAAGGAAAAAATAAATGACATGAAGAACCTAGGAGTAAGACGGGAATAACGACACAGACCTACTAGAGAATGGACTTGAGGATATGGAGCGGGGGAAGGGTAAGCAGTGACAAAGTGAGAGAGTGGCATGGACATATGTACACTACCAAACGTAAAGTAGATAGCTAGTGGGAAGCAGCTGCATGGCACAGGGAGACCAGCTTGGTGCTTTGTGACCACCTAGAGGGGTAGGACAGGGAGGGTGGGAGGGAGGGATACGCAAGAGGTAAGAGATATGGGAACATATGTATATGTATAACTGATTCACTTTGTTATAAAGCAGAAACTAACACACCATTGTAAAGCAATTATACTCCAATAAAGATGTTAAAAAAAAAAGAGTAACAAAAGTCACTTTCATGGCTTTTATCACTTAGGAAATCCCAAGGCTGTAGGAGCTCCATGCTAGAAACAAGACGAAGACCAAGTACATTATTATAAATCACAGTATCATGCCAACAAATCCACATTCTAGCCAGAAGCAGGGAGGGAGGAAGAGGGTGAGGAAAAACACATCTTCTATCAAGAATGTTCTCTGGCGGTTGCACAAACCCCCTGCTCCCATCCCATTGGCCAAACCTTAGTCCCATGACCAAACCAAAATGCTGGGAAGGAGGCTGGGAAATGTCATTTTTCTCCCACTTGGTTATGTACCCAGCTAAACAATGAGGGTTCTATTACTACAGAAAAAGGGAAATTATATAAAAAGGGAGATTGCCACAACTTGGTTGGCACCCTAGGAAACTAGAGGCCTGTTATGTGACTTTCCCCAGTCACCTGTGGGAAGGATGTCAACAGACTTTTGACCAAGGCAACCAAAATATACACAAGGGTACTTTGACATCCAAACTTCTCCAGGGTCACATCTGGACTAAAAGTCAGAGCCCCCTCCCCCCATCCCCACCCCTGAGAGAACTCACCCGAATTCCCAACTTTGTAAACTATTGTACGATCAGGCCACCCAAGATGGCTGTTCTCTTGCTCTCTGTATATCCCCAGCCCAACCAGTGCTTGCTTCACCTACACCTACTCACATGACTGACCTTCCTACATATTGGCCCCAGGCTCCAGGTAGTGGTTTGTTTGTTCTAGCCTTTAGATCAGAACATCTCCACCAGGATAGCTTATCAGAGGGGTGGTGAGGGGCGTGCCCCTCTGCTGGTTTCCGTGGTAACCGATGAGCCCACCTGACATCAATTCCCCCTATAACTAGCAACCTCCCCCCGCCCCCAGGTTGAAGACTGCCGCCATGTTCTGCTGGTGGGAGGTTGCTCCAGGTCCTTGCTTCAGACCTGTAAGAGTCCCCATCTGTTAAACTGTTGCCGGAGAGGAAATGTTGCGTCCTGGGACCCCCCAAGTGAGGGTGCTTCGCTCCGCGCAGGAAAGAATTCAAGAGCAAGCCAAAGAAAAGCAAATGTGAGTTTATTTAGAGGGATACACACTCCATAGGCAGAATGCAGACCACCTCAGAAAGTGAGAGTGGCCCTGGGGTATGGGGTCGTTGGTTTTTATGGGCTGAATAATTTCGTATGCTAACGAGCAGGAGGAATATTCTTGCTGTTTCAGGGAAGAGTGGGGACTTCGCAGGAATTGGGCCACTGCCCACTTTTTGGTCTTTTACCGTTGTCTTGGAACTGTTACGGTGTAAGGGGGAGTGATTTTGAGTATTACAATGAAGGCATAATGAGCTAAAAGGTCAATCACCGGACTCTTCTCAAAGTCTCCTTGGTTTCAGCTGGTTCTCGCTGGTCGTTATCGAATCCCAACAGCTGCGCCCCTTCTTCATTTATCTAGCGGTTGTGTCTTGTCCCTTTCCCTCCTATCTCATTCCTCCTCAGATTTTACTCCCATAGTCTTATGGGAAGCAGAAGCGGGATGGTCCTTCTTCTGGAGCTGCTTCAGGTTTGGGTAGGGGCATCAACCCTGCCTGTCAGGGAGTAGAAATCTCTGGATGCCTGGTCTAGGGATCTCGGGGGCAGGACAGCTTGTTTTAAGTCGGAAGGCAGTATGGGCAGGAATCCTCGCATAGCCATCATTTTGATGTGGAACTGTTGTAACCTGGAAAACACGAACTCTACCAAGTGGTTAAAGAGGCAGGGTCCAAAGAGGAGGAGAAGTATGGCCATGACTGGGCCCAGGAGGGGCAGGAACCGAGTAAGGCTAGGGAGGGTGCTCTTAATGGAGGACCAGATGGTATTAGGGTCTGACCTCTGGTTGTAGGGTGTAACCATGATGCTCGTTCATAAATCTTTTTGATGTCCATCTTGATCTGGCCAGAACTGTTGACATAGGTACAGCAGGTTTTGTTTATGACTGCACAAACACCACCCTACTCGGGCAGCAGGTAATCCAAGGCCTATCGATTGCCCGTAACCACATTGGCCAGTGAGTCTAAAGAAGTTGAAATTCTATTTAGGACATTTCCAGTGGTCAGGGCTAGGCTCTCTAAACTGTTGGTTAGATTTTCTAGGGTTATCTCATGGTAGGCAAAGCCTCCCCACGGAGCCGCCAATCCCCCTGCCAGTCCTATTCCTGCCAATATTAATCTAATGGCCCTCCTGGGATGGTATTGAGTGTTAATTATGTATTGTTACTGTGAATGGGACCCAGGGTCCTAATGTACAGGCTCCCTTGTGCCACACTTTATCAACATAAAGATAAGCATTTACATAGGGGCCAAATTTTCCCTGGGGTGCACTTGTCTTTGGGCCCTCATTATGGGGAGTGCTACATATCCAGACATATCCTGAAGGTGCAATAAGAGATCTGGGAACAGAAGAATTTAACAAGGAAGCAGCTATCCGGATCCATGGAAGGGGCGAGTTATGAACACAATGTGGGGACAAGGGCCCGTTAGTATATTCAAAATAGTTAAGCCCGGGAGTATTCCATGCCCTCGGCTTAGATGAGATGGTGAAGTAAGAGGGTTTTACCCACCGCTTCCACAGAGCCCGACAATTTTTAGTCCATTCCATCCCTATCCTGTAGGCACGTGGGCTTCATTATAAGCACACAGAGTGGAGGCGTTCATAGGAATGCAGTTTGGGTTCGGGTTCCAAAACGCTGTGGTGATATTACCATCTGGTGGCCAGGGATTTTTCCAAAGAGGCTCACCATAGCCAAGAGAACCATTAGAGGTGTAGTGGCATCAGAAGCATGACTGGTTTTCTGGATAACAAAACTAGCCACGATTAACGGAAAAGTGATGTCACCTTTTAAAAAAGAGTTAAACTTAGGCAAAGTATCGAGCCTGAAGCGGGTATTGTCCATTACACTCATATCTTGGGGTGGGCGGTGGGTTTCCATGTGTTTAAATTGATAATACTCTTGTTGTATGTACCTATTTGTACCTATAACGATTGTTGTAAGCCAGGGTATTTATGGCAGACCCAACATTTAACTAGTTTTTCTCCTCGGGCGACTATTTTTTGGTTTTTTTTAAACATCTTTATTGGGGTATAATTGCCTTACAATGGTGTGTTAGTTTCTGCTTTATAACAAAGTGAATCAGTTATACATATGTTCCCATCTCTCTTCCCTCTTGCGTCTCTCTCCCTCCCACCCTCCCTATCCTACCCCTCCAGGCGGTCACAAAGCACCGAGCTGATCTCCCTGTGCTATGCAGCTGCTTCCCACTAGCTATCTACCTTATGTTTGGTAGTGTATATTGTATATATGTCCATGCCTCTCTCTCGCTTTGTCACAGCTCACCCTTCCCCCTCCCCATATCCTCAAGTCCGTTCTCTAGTAGGTCTGTGTCTTTATTCCTGTCTTACCCCTAGGTTCTTCATGACATTTTTTTCCCTTAAATTCCATATATATGTGTTAGCATATGGTATTTGTCTTTCTCTTTCTGACTTACTTCACTCTGTATGACAGACTCTAGGTCTATCCACCTCATTACAAATAGCTCAATTTCGTTTCTTTTTATGGCTGAGTAATATTCCATTGTATATATGTGCCACATCTTCTTTATCCATTCATCCGATGATGGGCACTTAGGTTGTTTCCATCTCATGGCTATTGTAAATAGAGCTGCAATGAACATTTTGGTACATGACTCTTTTTGAATTTTGGTTTTCTCAGGGTATATGTCGGGCCACTATTTTAGATGTTCACTAAAGCATTATTTTCCCATTCCCCCTGAGCTGTGACCATTGTCAGAAGTCCTACTAGGAGTATCATAGCTTTTGACATCGTATTACTATATTTTTATCCGAGACCCAGCAGGGCTAAAGAAGATGTTTACCAGGGGGAGGGGGTTCTGAAAAGCGGCAGAATAAGAGCGTGATAGAAACACAAGGATTACTAGGCCAACCCACCACAGAAACGTGAAGCCACTGATCTGTTCTCTTGAACAGGTATCTGAGCTCTTCCACTGGCTCTCAGGACTAGGTCCCCTCTGGTTCCGGTTGGGACTTATTCTAGGCAGATGTACCCAACTAGTAGCTTGACAGCAGTTGGGGTACTTAATAACACTTGATATGGTCCCTTCCATTTTGGTTGTAGCTGGTCCTCAGGGGACTCTTCCTTCAAGTTTTTAGTAGGACAAAGTGCCCTGACTTGACTAGACCGCCACCTTTTCTTTTGTGGGGATGAGCATCACTTTGTTTCCGTATTCTTGGAGGGTCCTTTGAATTTGGCTCAAGCTATCAACTGGGGAAACCAATTTGTGGGTTTCCTCATTCTTCCTCATTGATAAGATATCTGAAGTAAAAAAGGGCCTCCCATAGATCATTTCAAGTTTTAAAATTCCCTTTAGGATCATCCTGGTCTATAGAAGGGCTACAGTCAGGAGGGAAACCCGGGTTTCTGAAGTCTCTTGGCACAGCTTAGCAAGCGTTCTTTTTAGACATGATTTGCTTTTTCTACCTTGCCTGAGGATTGGGGCCTCCAGGAAGAGTGATAATACCCAGAGCTGGGGAAGCCTGCTGGGTCACCTTGGTGGTGAAGGAAGGTCCATCATCACTCTGTAGGCTTTTTGGCAACCCAAATCTCAGAATTATCTCTTTAACCAGAAATTTGGTGACACCTTTAATAACTAGCATTTCTCTAATAACTAGCAATGTTGAGCATCTTTTCATGTGTCTGTTGGCCATCTGTATGTCTTCTTTGGAGAAATGTCCATTTAGATCTTCTGCCCATTTTTGGATTGAGTTGTTTGTTTTTTTGATTTTGAGCTGTATGAGCTGTTTGCATATTTTGGAGATTAATCCCTTATTGGTTGCATTGTTTGCAAATATTTTCTCCCATCTGTAGGTTGCCTGTTTGTTTTGTTTACGGTTTCCTTTGCTGTGCAAAAGCTTTTAAGTTTAATTAGGTCCCATTTGTTTATTTTTGGTTTTTTTCCATTTCTCTAGGAGATGAATCCAAAAAGATGTTGCTGCGATTTATGTCAAAGAGTGTTCTGCCTATGTTTTCCTCTAGGAGTTTTATAGTATCTTGTCTTACATTTAGGTCTTTAACCCATTTTTAGTTTATTTTTGTGTGTGGTGTTAGAGAATGTTCTAATTTCATTTTTTTACATGTAGCTTTTACATTGTCTAGTTTTCCCAGCACCACTTATTGAAGAGACTGTCGTTTCTCCATTGTATATTCTTGCCTCTTTTATCATAGATTAATTGACCATAGGTGCTTGGATTTATTTTGGGGCTTTCTATCCTATTCCATTGATCTATATGTCTGTTTTTGTGCCAGTACCATACTCTCTTGATTACTGTAGCTTTGTAGTATAGTCTGAAGACCAGGAGCCTGATTCCTCCAGCTCTGTTTTTCTTTCTCGGGATTGCTTTGGCTATTTGAGATCTTTTGTGTGTCCATACAAATCTAAAAATTTTTTGTTCTAGTTCTGTGAAAAATGCCATTGGTAATTTGATAGGGATTGCACTGAATGTGTAGATTGCCTTGGGTAGTATAGTCATTTTGACAGTATCGATTCTTCCAATCCAAGAACACAGTGTATCTTTCCAAATGTTTGTGTCATCTTTGATTTCTTTCATCAGTGTCTTATAGTTTTTAAAGTACAGGTTTTTGTCTCCTTAGGTAGGTTTTTTCCTGGGTATTTTATGCTTTTTATGAGATGGTAAATGGGATTGTTTCTTGAATTTCTCTTTCCGATCTTTTGTTGTTAGTGTATAGAAATGCAACAGATTTCTGTGTATTAATTTTGTATCCTGTGACTTTACTGAATTCATTGATGAGCTCTAGTAGTTTTCTGGTAGTGTCTTTAGGATTTTCTATGTATAGTATGTCATCTGCCAACAATGACAGTTTAACTTCTTCTTTTCCAATTTGGATTCCCTTTATTTTATTTCTTTTTCTTCTTTGATTGCCACGGCTAGGACTTCCAAAACTATGTTGAATAAAAGTGGTGAGAGTAGACATCTTTGTCTTGTTCCCGATCTTAGAGGAAATGCTTTCAGCTTTTCACCATTGAGTATGATATTAACTGTGTGTTTGTCATAATGGCTTTTATTATGTTGAGGTATGTTCCCTCTATGCCCATTTTCTGGAGTTTTTTTTTTTTATCATAAGTGGATGTTGAATTTTATCAAAAGCTTTTTCTGCATCTATTGAGATGATCATATGGTTTTTATTCTTCAATTTGTTAATGTGGTGTATCACACTGATTGATTTGCAGATACTGAAAAATCCTTGCATCCCTGGGATAAATCTCACTTGATCATGGTGTATGATCCTTTTAATGTGTTGTTGGATTCAGTTTGCTAGTACTTTGTTGAGGATTTCTTTATCTATGTTCATCAGTGATATTGGCCTGTAATTTTCTTTTGTTGTGGTATCTTTGTCTGGTTTTGGTATCAGGGTGATGGTGGCCTTGTAGAGTGAGTTTGGAAGTGTTCCTTCCTCTGCAATTTTATGGAATAGTTTCAGAATAGGTATTAACTCTTCTCTAAATAGATAGAATTCACCTGTGAAGCCATCTGGTCCTGGACTTTTGTTTGTTGGGAATTTTTAAATCACAAATTCAAATTTCAGTACTTGTAATTGGTCTGTTCACATTTTCTATTTCTTCCTGGTTCAGTCTTGGGAGATTGTACCTTTCTAAGAATTTGCCCATTTCTTCTAGGTTGTCCATTTTATTGGCATATAGTTGCTTGTAGTAATCTCTCATGATCCTTTGTATTTCTGTGGTGTTGATTGTAAATTTTTCATGTCTAATTTTATTGATTTGGGCCTTCTCCCCCTTTTTAAAAATAATTTTATTTATTTTATTTATTTATTTTTGGCTGCATTGGGTCTTCACTGCTGCACGTGGGCTTTCTCTAGCTGTGGTGAGTAGGGGCTACTCTTTGCTGTGATGCACAGGCTTCTCATTGTGGTGGTTTCTCTTGTTGCAGAGCACGGGCTCTAGGCACCTGGGCTTCAGTAGTTGTGGTGCGTGGACTCAGTAGTTGTGGCTCACAGGCTCTAGAGTGCAGGCTCAGTAGTTGTGGAGCACAGGCTTAGTTGCTCCATGGCACGTGGGATCTTCCCAGACCAGGGCTTGAACCCGTGTCCCCTGCATTGGCAGGCAGATTAACCACTGTGCCACCAGGGCAGTGCGCCCTCTCCCTTTTTTACATGATGAGTCTGGCTAAAGGTTTATCAGTTTTGTTTATCTTTTCAAAGAACCAGCTTTTAGTTTCATTGATCTTTTCTATTGTTTTATTAGTCTCTATTTCATTTACTTCTGCTCTGATCTTTATGATTTCTTTCCTTCTACTAACTTTAGGTTTTGTTTGTTGTTTCTCCAGTTGCTTTAGTTGTAAGGTTAGGTTGTTTGTTTGAGATTTTTCTTGTTTCCTGAGGTTAGCTTGTATCACTCTAAACTTCCTTCTTTTTAAAAAAATTATTTATTTGGCTGCACCAGGGTCTTAGTTGCAGTATGCGGGATCTTTTAGTTGCAGGATCTTTTAGTTGTGGCATGCGGACTCTTAGTTGTGGCACATGGGATCTAGTTCCCTGACCAGGGATCAAACCCGGGCCCCCTGCATTGGGAGCATGGAGTCTTAACCACTGGGTCACCAGGGAAGTCCCAAACTTCCCTCTTAGAACTGCTTTTGCTGTGTCCCATAGGTTTTGGATCATTGTGTTTTCATTTGTCTCTAGGTATTTTTTGATTTCTTCAGTGATCCATTGGTTGTTTAGTAGCATATTGTTTAGCCTCCATGTGTTTGTGTTTTTTGCAGTTTTTTCCTTGTAGTTGATTTCTAATCTCATAGCATTGTGGTCAGAAAAGATGCTTTATATGATTTCAGTTTTCTTAAATTTACTGAGGCTTGCTTGATGGCCCAGCATTTTATCTGTCCTGGAGAATGTTCCATGTGCACTTGAAAAGAATGTGTATTCTGCTACTTTTGGATGGAATGCTCTATAAATATCAATTAAGTCGATCTGGTCTAATGTGTCATTTAAGGCCTGTGTTTCCTTATTGATTTTCTGTCTGGATGATCTGTCCATTGATGTAAGTGAGGTGTTAAAATGAAGTATCACCTCACACTGGTCAGAATGGCTATCATCAAAAAGTCTACAAATAATAAATACTGGAGAGGGTGTGGAGAAAAGGGAGACCTTCTACACTTCTGGTGGTAATGTAAATTGGTGCAACCACTATGGAGAACAGTATTGAGCTTCCTTAAACTAAAAATAGAGCTACCATATGATCCTGCAATCACACTCCTGGGCACAAATCTGGAGAAAACCATAATTCGAAAAGATACATGCACCCAAGTGGTCATTGCAGCACTATTTACAATAGCCAAGGCATGGAAGCAACCTAAGTGTCCATCGACAGATGAATGGATAAAGAAGATGTAGCACATATATACAATGGAATATTACTCAGCCATAAAAAATAAAGTAATGCCATTTGCAGCAAAATGGATGGACCTAGAGATTATCATACTAAGTAAGCCAGACAGAGAAAGACAAATATCATATGCTGTTTCTTATAAGTAGAATTTAAAAGAAAATGATACAAATGAACTTATATACAAAACAGAAATAGACCCACAGTCATAGAAAAGAAACTTATGGTTACCAAAGGGGAAAGGGGGGGAGGTATTAATTAGGAGTTTGGGATTAACATCTACACACTACTTTATGTAAAATAGGACCTGCTGTATAGCATAGGGAACTATACTCAATATTTTGTAATAATCTCTAAGGGAAAAGAACCTGAAAAAAATAGATACATATGTATGTATAACTGAATCACTTTGCTGTACACCTGAAACTATCATATTGTAAATCAACTATACTTCAATTTAAAAAAAAGGAAAGAAAAAAAAAGAATATACTTCAAAAAATAAAAGCAGAAATGTGGATACTTCTATTGCCTTTTCAGTCCTAGTAGGGAAAGCTCTTATCCACCCTGTAATGCTGTCTATGAATATCAATAGGTATTTCCATCCCCTATATGGGGTCATATGGGTGAAGTCCATTTGCCAGTCTTCCCCTGGATATGTTCCCTGGTTTTGCATGGGCTGAGTTAAGGGTGGAGGTATGGGGTATCTTCCTGGGTCATTGCAGCCACAAAGCTCGCAAGCCTTGGTGACATTTTTTAACAGTTTTGGACAGGAACACCTTTACACCTTCCTTTACCCAGGAACACCTGAGTAACCAATCTGAATAAAGAGTCCCGCACCAAGTGGGAGAATTCGTGGAATTGCTTTATTCTTTTCCATTGCTTGGCCCCAGGAATGAGAAGCTTGTTATCTTCAGTCAGCGACCCTGAGAGGTCTCTTTCCAGTCCCCTATATTTAGCCCACTCAGTTTCTTCAGGTGTATAAGACGGCACCATTGGGAAGGGTGGAGTTTTAGGTATGAGAACTGCAGCTTGTAGGACCAGCTGTTCTTTGGCTGCAGTCTTAGTGACCTTGTCGGTCAGGGCCTTTCCCCTTGTAAGGGAGGTGTTGCCCCTTTGGTGACCCCTGCAATGACAGTAATCTCCTTTGGAAGCTGAACTGCTTCTAGGAGTTCTAGAATTTCTGCCTGGTGTTTCATAGGGGACCCTTTGGCTGTTAGTAGTCCCCTTTCTTTCTACAAGGTGGCATGGGCATGTAGCACTAGGAATCCATACTTGGAAGAAGTATATGTATTGACTCTTAATCTCTTTCCTAGCTGGAGTGCTCTGATTAAGACAGTCGACTCGGCCTTTTGGGCAGAAGTGTGAGAGCGTCGAGTTCTAGATTCAGCAGTTATCTGCAGGCTGACTATGGCATAGCTGGCATTTCTTACCCCTTCATGTGTGAAACTGCTTCCCTCAGTAAACCATTCCACACTAGGATTGGTCAGGGGCTCATCCCTGAGGTCAGGTCTACTGGAGTAAATTTGTTCAATAGCCTCCACACAGGAGTGAACGAGGAACCCCTGAGGTGGCAGTCCAGCATCAGAGTAGCTGGGTTCAGGACTTGGCAAACCTTAAGAGTTACATCTGGTGTGTCAAGTAGGAGGGCTTGGTATTTAAGTCATCATCCACCCATCAGACATTGGTGTCCCTTTGCTTCTAGGACTCCTTGTACCTGGTGAGGAGCTAGGGCTTCCAGTGATTGTCCCAGGGTGAACTTCTTGGCCTCTTCTACTAGCAGAGCAGTGGCAGCCACTGCCCTAAGCCATCCTGGCCATCCAGTGGACACCTGATCAAGTTGTTTTGAGAAATAAGCTCTTGGTCCAGGGAGGTCCCCGAGTTTTTGGGTGAGGACACCCAGGGCTACCCCTTGTCTCTCAGCCATATAGAGGGTAAAGGGTTTTTCTAAGTTAGGGAGGCCTAATGCAGGGCTGGTCCCTCATTTTTGTTTTAGAGCTAGGAATGCCTGCTGGCAACCTTCATCCCTGTTGAGGGGTTTGTGGTCATCTCCTTTTAGGGCCTCATAGAGAGGCTTTGATATGAGTCCGAATCCAGGTATCCAGATCCTGCAGAATGCTGCCATCCCCAGAAAGACCCTCAGTTGCCTCTTAGTCTGGAGGAGTTGAAGGGTTATAATGGCTTCTTTTAGGTTCTGAGCTAGAGTCCTCGTCCCATGGGTGAGTACATATCCCAGATGCTTAACCTGTTGGGTGGAAATCTGGGCCTTGTGAGGAGTGACTTGATATCCTCGTTCCCCTAGGAAGTTGAGGAGCTGAATGGTGTTTTTATCTGTGTCCTCCCTACTGGGACTGGAAATTAGGAGCTTGTTCACGTACTGTAAGAGAGACCCATTAACCAACTGTAATTCTCTGAATTCCTTTGCTAATGTGTTCCCAAACAGGTAGGGGCTATCCCTGGATCCTTGGGGCAGCACCGTCCAGGTTAGCTGGGAAGTGTTATGAGTGTCTGGATCTGTCCACTCAAAGGCAAAGAGATATTAAGAGTCTGAGTGCAAGGGAATGCCAAAGAAGGCATCCTTTAGGTCTAGCACTGTGAACCAGTTCGAATTTTCTGGAACTTGTGTCACTATGGTGTATGGATTAGGGACTATAGGGTGAACTGGGACCACTGCCTCATTAACTGACCTCAGGTTCTGAACAAACTTCTATTCTCCACTTTGCTTTTTTTTATGGGCAGAATGGGATTATTACATGGAGATTGGCAGGGTCGTAACAGCCCATATTTTAAGAACTTGGTTATTAAAGGCTGGATACCTCGTTGGGCCTTGGACCTCAAGGGATACTGTTTATTCCACAGGTAATCAGCATTGGGTTTTAATGAAATCTGAACTGAGGGCACATTAGTAGCTCTGCCAGGAACCTCAGTGTCCCAGAAAGAGGGGTTTACTTGAGAAACAATATGGGGTGGAAGGGAGATCTCCTCTGATGTGTGACTGAGGCAGGCTCCCGTGGCCAAGAGCAGTCGTTTCTCCTGGTGGGTGCCTTCTCTGAGGGGGTCTCTGAATTGAACTAATGTCTGGAATTTAGTGAGCAAATCCCTTCCCAAAAAGGGGACTGGGCACTCAGGCATGAGTAGGAACTGGTGTGCAAAGGTAAAACTTCCTAGTAAGCAACCGGGGGTGGTAGTGAATCGTTTGGCTTTGGGCCGTCCATCGATCCCCGTTATTATACAGGATTGGGAGAACAAGGGTCCAGGGAAATCAGCACAGAGTAGGTGGCCCCCGTATCTAATAAAAAAATAACTTTCCTACCTGCCTCATCAAGGGTTACCTGAGGTTACTCCAGGGAAATGACCAGGTGTCCTTTGGGAGCCAAGGAGTGTCCTGGGTCCCATCCATCCTCTCGGCCACCATCGGTCTGGGAGCCCCCAGTCCCCTTCGGGACTGGGGGCAGTCCCTTTTCCACTGGCCCTCTTGTTTGTATATTGGGCAGGGTCCTGGTGGACTTTTCCCATACAGCGGGCATTTGTCCTCCTGGCTGCATTCAAAACAGGTCCCTTCTCGGTGGGGCAGATTCTGCCTTTGTTATGGGCTTTCACAAGGGAGGGTAAGCCTGAGGTGGTGCAGGGGCTAGGGCTGCCGTCAATAGTTGTGCCTTTCCTTGTTGTCCCTGAATCCTTTTTCCTTCCTCAACCCTATCTCTATTGTTAAATACTCCAAAGGCCAAGTCCATGAGCTGACTCATGAGGGTTTGGGATCCCATAGCTGCCTTCTATAATTTTCTCCTAATGTCTGGGGCAGATTGAGTGATAAAATGGGTATTTACTAGGACTTGCCCTTTGGGGGTGTTGGGATTAATATTGGTTTACTTTCTAAAGGCTTCCACCAGGCAGCCCTGGAAGAGGGCCCGATTCTCATCTTTTCCCTGTGTTACTTCTCTGACTTTGTCCTAACGAACAGGATTAACAGCACATGTTTTAATCCCTTCTATGAGGCAAGTTGTCATGTGGTTCTTGTGTTCAAGCCCTCTACCTCCCTGTTGTTAGTCCCAGTGGGGATCCTGGTGGGGGATTGCATCCCCTCCAGTAAGGTAGATTATTTGTCCTTGATTTTGGGCTGCCAGTTCATCAGCATATGCCTGGGCTATGCCAAGATTCAGCTTTTATCTTCAAAGGTGCAGCAGGTAGAAAGGAGGGCTGTAGGTTGCCCCAAGTAAGTTCATAGCACCTTGTCAGCTTGGTGAATTCCTCTATGAACCGACTAGAGTCCTTGGAAAAATGTCCACATTTCTCTTTGAAAGTAGCTAGGTCAGCCATAGGAGAAGGGATGTGGACTCTGATTGTTCCTCTGTCAGCAGCCAGCACTTTCCTTAAGAGACAGAGTTTGGTATTGGGAGGTTGGCAGGGAGCCCTGCTTCATGTAGTATTGGCAGGACTTGCCTCTGGTAACAAAGGATACAGGACAGGGCTGGAGGGATAAGGTGGTGGGATTTCCAGCGGCCTAGGTGGGGTGCTAGGGGTAGACAGTCCCTGTCTTCCCTCAGAATTGGGGGAGGGGGTAGGAGTTCCTGGTTGTGGACCTCAAGGAGGTGGACTCATAAGGGGATTATCAAAAACCTGAGGTTCCTGTGAGGGAAGAAGGCACTTTGAAGGAGTGTGAGCCAGGCACACGCAGCAGGAGTTTATTTTTATTTATTTATTTATTTGGTTGTGCTGGGTCTTAGTTGTGGCAGGAGGGCTCCTCAGTTGCAACACGTGGGCCTCTTAGTTGTGGCACATGGGCTCCTTAGTTGTGGCTCGCCAGCTCCTTAGTTGTGGCATGTGAACTCCTAGCTGTGGCATGCATGTGGGATCTAGTTGCCAGACCAGGGATTGAACCCAGGCCCCCTGCTTTGGGAGCGTGGGGTCCCAGCCACTGCACCACCAGTGAAGTCCCCAGCAGGAGTTTTTTAGATCTGGATCTTGGAATAGGGTCATGAACATTTGGACATATGGGACTTCCCCCCATTTACCTTCCCTTTTACAAAATAGGTCCAGGTGCAAGACGGTATTGTAATTCAATGACCCATTTTCTGGCCAGATCTTTTGGTCCCCTGGTTTGTATTGGGGTCATGCAGTATTGGAAAAGAAAATTAATTTCTTTTTTCTTAAGCCATACTGTCTAAATTTACCCCAATTCGTTAATATGCATCCTGATGGGGCGTTATTTGGGGGTGTTTGTAGTTGCCCCCATTTTTGGTTAGGATGTCATGACAAGACAGGGATCTGATGAATCTTAGCCAAATGGTAGTTATCTGTCCTGGTGCTTTCCCAGTGTCCCTGATATCCCAAAAATGTAAGAAGGAAGTGCACAGCTAAGGACTTCAGTGGATGGACCCTCTCAAGTGGGTGTTGTAGAATCAAGTTCTGATGGCAGATAAAGAGGTAGTATAATTGGCCCGATCCATGATGGCCCTTGACTCCAGGGTAAGGAATTTAGCAGAAATAGTGTTTAATTAAGCAAGGAGAACTGGGTTGGTGGCCATCCAGCCTTAAGAAAGAGTTTGTTTGGCAAAGGCAGTAGTGAGATCCCTGTAAGCACCCAAAGTCTTCCTGTTCGTTGAGCCTGAGGAGGCCCCCCAGGTTAGTTAAGGAGAGGAATAAGAGCCAGCAGGAGGAAAAGCAACCTGAGTGCTAAGGCCTAAACCCTTCAGAGAGGGAGGGAGACCTAGGCCCTGAATCTGTTAAATGAATAATCTTTATCATCCTGTGAAAGAAGCATACTTTTATTTTTAATTTTATTTTAATTTCTTGGCCGCATAGCTTGTGGGATCTTAGTTCCCCAACCAGGGATCAAAACCGGGTCCATGGCAGTGAAAACCAAGTCTTAACCATTGGACCACCAGGGAATCCCTAGAAGAAAAGAAGCAGATAGAGTTGAAGGGTAGGGCTGGAGCACCACAAGGTGATATGATGATAGTAATACAAGGAAAAAGTTCTCTTCAGGATGTGACCCTTATGATGATTAGCATAACAATGTCGGATCAAACATCCAACAAGCGAAAATCAGCTGGGGACTCAGGGTAATAGTAGGTCTTGACCTGAGGGGAGGCTAAAGAGGGATACCTCTGTACTCCCATGGAACAGAGGCAACACCTGAGCTGTTGGCAAAATCATCAAGGGTGCTCAAGGACCAATAGACAGTCTAAGAAGTTAGGAGGGGTTGAGAGGAGGAGGAGGAGGGGAAAGTCCGGGGTGACAGATTTTGCAAATCCAAAGCAGGCTAGGGAATATAAGTCTGCAATTCCCACATGAGAAGTGCCTGCCAATGACCTCTGCTCGGGTGCAATGAGACCCTGAGCCCCAAGAAGCACTCAGGGAGGGCCAGGCCACAAAGGTAGCAGAGGATTCTTATAGTACCCCTATTTGGACCCCTGATGTCGTTCCGGGTCCCAGAATTGGACTGAGACTGGGAATGAGTAGGGAGGGGGAATTGGGCTTAAGGAGCCATGGAGGGGGAAACTCACCCAATCAAGTCACCAGTTATTTGCTGTGGTCTTAATTTGGAAGTCCGGGTGGTTGTCTTGTGGATCTTCTCAGGTCCAAAGAGATAGAGTGATATAACCAGGAGGTGGGAAAGGAGGAGAGAGAGCTAGCAGAAAAAAGCCTCAAGTTCGGTGGGCTCCTTCACAACCAGAGAGCTAGTCCCTGCCAGATCCTGTGGGTAGTGTCAGCCACTACCTAAGGAGCTACTTGGTTTTCATGGCTCAGGATGAGCCCCAGCCACCTTCAGTGGAGGAAGGGAGCTGTAGCCTGATAGGCAGATCAAGATTATGCCCAAATGAGGGTCCTGGGCTTCGTGCAGGAAAGAATTCAAGAGCAAGCCAAAGAAAAATTGAAAGTGAGTTTATTTAGAGAAATACACACTCCACAGGAAGAATGATGAATGTAGATGCAAAAATTCTCAACAGAATATTAGCAAGCTGAACACAACAACACATAAAAAAGATCATACACCACGATCAAGTTGTATTCACCCCAGGGTCACAAGGATATTCAACATATGCAAATCAATCAATGTGATATACCATATAAACAAAAGGAAAGACAAAAGCCATGTGATCATTTCAATAGATGCATAAAAAGCATTTAATAAAATTAAACATCCATTCATGATAAAAAGCCTTACAAAAGTGGGTGCAGAGGGAACATATCTCAACATAATAAAAGCTATTTATGACAAACCCACAGCCAACATAATACTCAATGGTGAAAAGCTGAGAGCCTTCCCACTAAAATCTGGAACAAGACAAGGATGCCTACTATCACCACTTCTATTCAACATAGTATTGGAAGTCCTAGACATAGAAATCAGACAAGAAAAAGAAATAAAAGGTATCCAAATTGGGAGGGAAGAGGTAAAATTGTCATTACATGCAGATGACATGATACTATATATAGAAAACTCTAAAGACTCTACACACAAACTACTAGAACTGATAAATTCAGCAAGGTAGCAGGATACAAGATTAACATACAGAAATTTGTTGCATTTCTATACACTAAAAATGAAATCTCAGAAAGGGAAAGTAAAAAAAAAATCATTTAAAAATTGCATCAAAAAATAAAATATTTAGGAATAAACCTGACCAAGGAGGTGAAAGACTTATATACTGAGAAGTATAAAACATTGATAAAGGAAACTGAAGATGATTCAAAGAAACTCTACAAATAATAAATGCTGTAGAGGGTGTGGAGAAAAGGGAACCCTCTTGCACAGTTGGTAGGAATGTAAATTGATACAGCCACTGTGGAGAACAGTATGGAGGTTCCTTAAAAAACTACAAATAGAACTACCATATGACCCAGCAATCCCACTCCTGGGCATATACCCTGAGAAAACCATAATTCAAAAAGAGTCATGTACCAAAATGTTCATTGCAGCTCTATTTACAATAGCCCAGAGATGGAAACAACCTAAGTGTCCATCATCGGATGAATGGATAAAGAAGATGTGGCACATATATACAATGGAATATTACTCAGCCATAAAAAGAAACGAAATTGAGCTATTTGTAATGAGGTGGATAGACCTAGAGTCTGTCATACAGAGTGAAGTAAGTCAGAAAGAGAGAGACAAATACCGTATGCTAACACATATATATGGAATTTAAGAAAAAAAATGTCATGAAAAACCTAGGGGTGAAACAGGAATAAAGACACAGACTTACTAGAGAATGGACTTGAGGCTATGGGGAGGGGGAAGGGTAAACTGTGACAAAGTGAGAGAGAGGCATGGACATATATACACTACTAAACGTAAGGTAGATAGCTAGTGGGAAGCAGCCGCATAGCACAGGGAGATCAGCTCAGTGCTTTGTGACTGCCTGGAGGGGTGGGATAGGGAGGGTGGGAGGGAGGGAGACGCAAGCGGGAAGAGATATGGGAACATATGTATATATATAACTGATTCATTTTGTTGTGAAGCTGAAACTAACATACCATTGTAAAGCAATTATACTCCAATAAAGATGTTAAAATGAAAAAAAAAAAAAAAGAAATGGAAAGATATCCCATGCTCTTGGATTGGAAGAATTAATATTGTTAAAATGGCCATACTACCCAAAGCAATCTACAGATTTAATGTGATCTGTATCAAATTACCCGTGACATTTTTCACAGAACTAGAATAAATAATCCTAAAATTTATATGGAACCATAAAAGACCCAGAATTGCCAAAGCAATCTTGAGGAAAAAGGAAAAAGCTGGAGGCATAACCCTCCCAGACTTCAGACAATAGTACAAAGCTACAGTAATCAAAACAGTGTGGTATATGGATCAATGGGCAGAATAGAGAGCTCAGAAATAAACCCACACACCTATGGTCAATTAATCTTCAACAAAGGAGGCAAGAATATACAATGGAGAAAAGACAGTCTCTTCAGCAAGTGGTACTGGGAAAGCTGGACAGCTACATGTAACTCAATGAAGTTAGAACACTCCCTCACACCATATACAAAAATAAACTCAAAATGGCTTAAAGACTTAAATATAAGACGTGACACCATAAAACTCCTAGAAGAGAACATAGGCAAAACATTCTCTGCCATAAATCATACCAATGTTTTCTTATGTCAGTCTCCCAAGGCAATAGAAATGAAAGCAAAAATAAACAAATGGGACCTAATCAAACTTATAAGCTTTTGCATAGCAAAGGAAACCATCAACAAATTGAAAAGACAACCTATGGAATGGGAGAAAATATTTGCAAACGAGGCAACTGACAAGGGCTTAATTTCCAAAATATGCAAACAGCTCATACAACTCAATAATGAAAAAACAACCCAATCAAAAAACGGGCAGAAGACCTAAATAGACATTTCTCCAAAGAAGACATACAGGTGGCCAACAGGCACATGAAAAGATGCTCAACGTTGCTAATTATTAGAGAAATGCAAATCAAAACTACAATGAGGTATTATCTCACATCAGTCAGAATGGCCATCATCAAAAAGTCTACAAATAATAAACACTGGAGAGGATGTGGAGGAAAGGGAACCCTCCTATACTGATAGTGGGAATGTGAATTGGTACAGCTGCTATGGAAAACATTATGGAGGTTCCTTAAAATGCTGAAAATAGAGTTGCCATAGGATTCAGCAATCCCACTCGTAGGTATATATCCAGACAAAACTGTAATTCAAAAAGATACATGCACCCCAACGTTCATAGCAGCACTATTTACAATAGCCAAGACGTGGAAGCAACCTAAATGTCCATTGACAGATGAATGGATAAAGAAGATGTGGAATATATAATATATACAAAGGAATATTACTCAGCCATAAAAAAGAATGGAATAATGCCATTGACAGAAACATGGATGGACCTAGAGATTAGCATACTAAGTGAAGTAAGTCAAAGAGAAAGACAAATATATGATATCACTTATATGTGGAACCTAAAATATGACACAAATGAACTTATTTATAAAACAGAAGCAGTCATAGAAAACAAACTTACGGTGACCAAAGGGGAAAGGGTGGGAAGGGATAAATTAGGAGTTTGGGATTAGCAGATGCAAGCTACATAAACAACAAGGTCCCACTGTATAACACAGAGAACTATATATTCAGTGTCCTATAATAAACCATAATGGAAAAGAATATGAAAAAGAATATATAAATATATATATGTATAACTAATCACTTTGCTGTACACCTGAGACTAACACAACATTGTATACCAACTGTACTTCAATAATAAAAATAAAAAAATAAGAAAGAGTGGCCCCAGGGCATGGGGTTGTTGGTTTTTATGGGCTGAGTGATTTCACATGTTAACAAGTGGGAGGAATTTTCTTGCTATTTCGAGGAAGAGTGGGGACTTCCCAGGAATTGGGCCACTGCCCACGTTTTGGCCTTGTATGGCCCACCTTGGAACTGTCATGATGTGAGGGGAGTGATTTTGAGTATTAAAATGAAGGCATAATGAGCTAAAGGTCAATGACCGGACTCTTCTCAAAACCACCCTGGTTTCAGCTGGTTCCAGCAGGTTGTTATCGCATCCCAACAGCTGCGCCCCTTCTTCATTTATCTAGTGGTTGTGTCCTGCCCCTTTCCCTCCTATCTCAAAACCATTGATGTCTCTGTTGCTGACTTCGGGCTCTTGCTTCGGTCTCAAGGATGGGCAAGTACAGGGATTGTAGACCTGTGGGGTGCAGCCCAACAACTATTTAGAAAGAATTTTAGTGAAAGAACCTTAGCAAACTCTGGCTGGGTTTTGGGCTGTGCTGACTCCATCCAGCCAGGTCCCAGGCCCTACGGGGCTTGCCTGGGCTGGACAAAGTGGGGCCACCCTTCAGTCTCTCTGCCCCCTGCCCTGAGGTGGTGCCTCCTGCTGCCTGCCTGCTTTCAGCCTGCCCCACTCCCCCAGTCTCTGCAGGGAAGGACTGCTCTCTTGGCCACAACTTCTCCCATTCCTCCTGCCCCCTCCAGTCCCATCTAGAGGCCACCAAGCAGTTTCTGCAAACACACAGGGGATGGGAGTGGGCCTTTCTTCTCTCTAGAACTCGGTGGCTCAACATCTGGATGAATGATCCACATATGAGAAATCAAGTGACCTTGAAAAAAACTACTTAATCTCTTCAGGCCTCAGTTCCTGCATCTATAAGGTGGGCATAATGATACCTACCTCCAGGGTGGTTTTGTGGACTACACGCCAAAACCAGGCCTGGCACACATTAGGTGCTGCACGACAAATGTGGCTTTCCCTCCTGCCTGCTCCTGTCGCCACCCACATGTGGCACAAAAGCTGGGCAAGTTTTCTTAAGGCCGACCTGGCAAATTTCTATAATGACAGGAGGGCTCTTCAGTGGGGTCGCAGGTCATAGCTGATTCTCCCTTTGCCCAAGGGAACGTGCAAAAAAGACCTAATAAGACTGATCCTTATAAAGTGTCAGTTGTGAAAGGGTGAGGGGCTGTTCCAGATTAAAGGGGTCTGAGGAATGTCTGATACTGGATTGGCAGGAGCCTTGCTATATGAGACAGTATTGGGGCAGGTGGTGAAATTTGAAAATGGACTATGGATAAGAGGGTCGTGTTAAGTTAAATTTTCTGAATTTGATCATCGCATGGAGGTTATGTGAGAGAATGTCCTTGTTCTTAGGACACATATGCAGAGGTGTTTAGGAATGAAATATCGGGATGTGGGTAGTTTATTACCAACTGGTTCAGCAAAAACAAATCACACTGAGAATAATAGTGCATATGTTTTATATATCTCTATCTATCTATATATGTGTGTGTGTACATAGAGAAAATATGGCAAAATGTTACAAGTAAGTGAATCTAGGAGAAGGGTTTATATAAGACTCATTGTAGTATTCTCATAATTTTCTCGTGCGTTTGAAATTTTTTCAAAATAAATCTTAATTTAAAAAAAAGAAAGAAACTAAACAACAACATTTTTAAAGGCTTGACGTCCCCTGGGGTAGTTCACACCTGTGTGAACACATTCCAGTAGGTGGTTTGCAATGTTTCAGCATTTCAGGCCAGTCCCAAACATCCGTTTATATCCAGGCAACTGTTACCTTGGACATCAAGAGGGTGCCTAGCCTGGGCTGAGGTGTTGAGGGGCAGCAGGGGCACGTGGCAGCAGTAGGCAAGGGGCTGGGGAGGGGAGGGCAAAACTGGCCCAGGGTCCCCCCAAAGGAGGGCAGGAGAGCCTGCAGCTGGGGCCAGAAGTGAAGGTCAGAGAGGTCTGGGGGAGCAGGAGGCCTGGGGGTGTTGCCTCAGGGCCTTGGGATGGCCCTGTCCTCAACCTCTTTGAAACATTTCTAAATTCCAGTTCAGAAATTAGCTGCCCACTGTACAGTGCTTTTCAAAGGAAAGGTCAAGCTCAAAGCCATGGCCAAATCCAGGGCCGTGGAGGGAAGGAAATGGCTCCTGTCAATGTCAGATACCTTCGTTCACTCTTTAACCAGTTCCCATTTACGAAGTGCTTATTCTGTGCTGAGCACTGAGCTAGGTTGCTGCTGAGGGTGAAAAGGAAGGCACAGTGGCCTAGTATAGGAGGTGGATGTGTACACCAAGCGTGGTAGTTCAGGGAGACTGACTTCATGAATTCAGCACAGGGCAGATGTTGGAGAAGGCTGTACAGAGGAAATGGTTCTTGAGCTAGGTTCTGAAGTGAGCAGGGGTCCCCAGCTGGAGAAGGGGAAGGGTGTTCCCAGCTGAGGGAACAGCACCAGCAAAGCCACAGAAACTTGGAAGAACATGGCCCAGTGCAGGCAATGGCAAAATGGCTGGGGCTACTGGTGTGTGGTGGGGGAGTGATGGGAAATAAGGCTGGGGAGGAGGCAAAAGAAGATTGGAAACATTTAGCAAGCACCTACTATGCCCATGGTACTGTGCTAAGTACTTTATGGACATTGGTTGAATTTTTGCAACCATGTTGCAAGGTAGGTGTAGATATTATATTATCTCCATTTTACAGATGAGTAAACTGAGACTTAGAGAGTTTAGGCATATTGACAAAGACTACACAAGGACTCAGTAGGGCTGAGATTTGAATTAAATCTGTTTGATCCCAGGGCCTATTCTCTCAAACAATAAGACTTTTTCTGGCAGTGTTAGAGGATGCCCCAGAAGCTTGCTCTTATCTGTCTATCTATCTATCTATCTATGGCTTCAATGAGATATAATTCATATGACATACGATTCTTCCATTTAACCATTCAGTGGTGTTTTAGTATATTCACAGGGTTGTATAACCATCACCATGATCAATTTAGAACATTTTTATCACCTCCAAAAGAAACCCTATATCCATTAGCAGTCACTCCCCATTTCCCCCTGGCCCTTGGAAACCACTAATCTATTTTTCTGTCTCTGTAGATTTGCCTGTTCTGGATGTGGCCTTTTCTGTCTGGCTTCTTTCACTTAGCATAATGCTTTCAAGGTTCATCCATGTTGTAGCAGGTGTCAGAACTTTGTTCCTTTTTATGGTTGAATCATATGCCATTGTATGGATCAACCCTATTTTCTATTTTTTTTTTTTTTTTTTTGTGGTACGCGGGCCTCTCACTGTTGTGGCCTCTCCCGTTGCGGAGCACAGGCTCCGGACGTGCAGGCTCAGCGGCCATGGCTCACGGGCTCAGCGGCCACGGCTCACGGGCCCAGCCGCTCCGCGGCATGTGGGATCTTCCCGGACCAGGGCACGAACCCACGTCCCCTGCGTCGGCAGGCGGACTCTCAACCACTGCGCCACCAGGGAAGCCCCCAACCCTATTTTCTTTATCAATTCATCAGTTGATGGCACTTACAGGCTTTTAAGCCAAAGAGAAGCAGGGAGTGTTGTGATTTAGAAACATTATTTTGATGAGTCAGGAAGTGAGATGAGGTGAGGCTAGAGGCAGGGAAACAGGGTGCCATTTCTTTTCTTTTTTTTTTAAGATTATTTATTTGTTTATTTACTTAATTTATTTTTGGCTGCGTTGGGTCTTAGTTGTGGCATGTGGGATCTTTGTTGACGCATATGGGATCTTTTGTGTGGTGCGCGGGCTTCTCTCTAGTTGTGGTGTGCGGGTTTTCTCTTCTCTAGTTGTGGCACGCAGGCTCTGTAGTTGTGCACAGGTTCTAGAGTGCATGGGCTCTGTAGTTTGCGGCACGTGGGCTCTGTAGTTTGCGGCACGTGGGTTCTGTAGTTTGCGGCACGTGGACTCTGTAATTTGCAGCATGTGGGCTCTGTAGTTTGCGGCATGTGGGCTCTAGTTGAGGCGCGCAAGCTCAGTAGTTGTGGTGCGTGGGCTTACTTGCCCCGCGGCATGTGGGATCTTAGTTCCCTGACCAGGGATCGAACCCACGTCCCCTGCATTGTAAGGCGGGTTCTTTACCACTGGACCACCAGGGAAGTCCCCAGGGTGCCGTTTCAGTGGGCTCTGTAAGAAAGGATGAAGGCATCCCAAGTGAGAATCAGGGTTTGGCTTCTCCCCCATCTTGGAATGCCCCCACATAGGAAGGGGAGTGAGAAAATACTAAATGACCACTGTAGTGCAGTTAAGAAACACATTGTCCTCCATTCAAAAGAATCCCCTGGTAAGACAGGAATAAAGACACAGACCTACTAGAGAAGGAACTTGAGGATATGGGGAGGGGGAAGGGTGAGCTGTGACAAAGCGAGAGAGAGGCATGGACATATGTACACTACCAAACGTAAGGTAGGTAGCTAGTGGGAAGCAGCCGCATAGCACGGGGAGATCAGCTCGGTGCTCTGTGACCGCCTGGAGGGGTGGGATAGGGAGGGTGGGAGGGAGGGAGACGCAAGAGGGAAGAGATATGGGAACATATGTACATGTATAACTGATTCACTTTGTTATAAAGTAGAAACTAACACGCCATTGTAAAGCAATTATACCCCAATAAAGATGTTAAAAAAAAAAAAAAAAGAATCCCCTGAAGATCAGAGGACCAAAGACTGGCAGTGGAGATGAGGAGGCACATTGGAAAGAGGCTTAGAAGGTGAAAGTATGATAAACTTCTACTGAAGGAAACTAGAAGCTTCATACAGGATTTCTACTAGACACCCACAGCAAATGTCATGCTAATAGTGAAACATTAAGAATATTTGTCATTAGGACTTCCTTGGTGGCACAGTGGTTAAGAATTCGCCTGTCAATGCAGGGGACACGGGTTCAATCCCTGGTCCAGGAAGATCTCATGTGCTGAGGAGCAGCTAAGCTTGTGCGCCACGGCTACTGAGCCTGTGCTCTAGAGCCCACGAGCCACAACTAGTGAGCCTGCGTGCCAAAACTACTGAAGCCCGCATGCCCTAGAGCCCACGCGCCGCAATTACTGAGCCCACATGCTGCAACTACTGAAGCCCACATGCTCTAGGGCCCACATGCTGCAACTATTGAAGCCCGTGTGCCTAGAGCCCGTGCTCTGCAACAAGAGAAGCCACTGCAGTGAGAAGCCCGTGCACCACAACAAAGAGTAGTCCCTGCTTGCCATAACTAGAGAAAGCCCGCATGCACCAACAAAGACCCAATGCAGCCAAAAATAAATAAATATTTTTTTTCAAAAAGGGAGACTTCCCTGGTAGTCCAGTGGTTAAGACTTTTCCTTCCAATACAGGGGGTGTGGATGTGATCCCTGGTTGGGGAGCTAAGATCCCACATGCCTTGCAGCCAAAATACCAAAACATAAAACAGAAACAATATCGTAATAAATTCAATAAAGACTTTAAAAAATGGACCACATCAAAAAGAATCTTTTAAAAAAGTATTTCTCATTAAAGTCAGGAAAAGGTAAGAGTGACTACTATCATTGGTGATACATATTAGGCTGGTGGTCCTTTGCCAATACAACAAGACAAGAAAAATAAATGAGACATATTAAATCTTGGAAAGGATGAGGCAAATTTGTTATTATTTGAAGACAATACAGAAAAATTTGAGCAAATAAGCTGATAAATTACTGAAAGTAATAAAGTTCAGCAAGGTGGGCAGATAAAATAATCAGCTTATAGAAATCAGTAACATCTTTTTTTAAAAATAAATTTATTGATTTTATTTATTGATTTTTGTCTGTGTTGGGTCTTCGTTGCTGTGCGCAGGCTTTCTCCAGTTGCGGCGAGTGGGGGCTACTCTTCGTTGCAGTGCTTGGGCTTCTCATGGTGGTGGCTTCTCTTGTTGCAGAGCACGGGCTCTAGACGTGTGGGCTTCAGTAGTTGTGGCACGCAGGCTCAGTAGTTGTGGCTCAGGGGCTCTAGAGCGCAGGCTCAGTAGTTGTGGCACATGGGCTTAGTTGCTCCATGGCATGTGGGATCTTCCCGGACCAGGGATTGAACCCATGTCTCCTGCATTGGCAGGAGGATTCTCAACCACTGCGCCACCAGGGAAGCCCTGAAATCAGTAACATTCTTATTCATCATCTGTTTTCATTATCTGTTGCTTCATGATAAACCATTCCAAAAGTCACTGGCTTAAACAACCGTCATCTTATTACCACTCATGTTTCTGTAAATTGACTGGACTCATTTTGAGAGTTGTGCTCCATGTGATGTTGGCTTTGCACTGATTCTGAGGTTTAAATTTTTTTCATTTTTTTAGTTGAAGTATAGTTGATATACAATATGATGCCAGTTGATGGTGTACAGCATAGTTATTCACAATTTTTAAAGGTTATATTCCATTTATAGTTACTACAAAATACTGGCTATATTCCCTGGTTTGTACAGTACATCCTTGTAGCTTTTTTTGTACATAGTAGTTTGTACCTCTTAGTTCCCTACCCCTATCTTGTCCCTTCACCCTTCCCTCTCCCAACTGGTAACCACTAGTTTGTTCTCTATATCTGTGAGTCTGTTTCTTTTTCTGTTATATTCAGTAGTTTGTTGTATTTTTTAGATTCCACATATAACTGATATCATAGAGTATTTGTCTTTCTCTGTCTGTCTTATTTCACTCAGCATAATGCCCTCCAAGTCCATCCATGTTGTTGCAAATGGCAAAAATTCATTCTTTGTTATGGCTGAGTAGTATTCCATTCCCACCCGCCCCCACCTCGTTCTCTCCTTATCTTTATCCATTCTTCTGTTGATGGACACTTAGGTTGCTTCCATATCTTGGCAATTGTAAATAATGCTGCTATGAACATTGATGTGCATGTATCTTTTTGAATTAGTGGGGGCTTTTGTTGGTGGTGGTGGTGGTTTTTTTTTTTTTTTTTTTTTTTTTGGACATATACCCAGGAGTGGAGTTGCTGGGTCATACAGTAGCTCTATTTTTAGTTTTTTAAGGAACCTCCATACTGTTTTCCGCAGTGGCTGCACCAATTTACATTCCCACGAACAGTGTAGAAGGGCGCCCTTTTTTCCACATCCTTGCCACCGTTTGTTATTTGTGGTCTTTTTGATGATATCCATTCTGACAGGTGTGAGGTGATATCTCATTGTGGTTTTAATTTGCATTTCTCTGATGATTAACAGTGTTGAGCACCTTTTCATGTCTCTGTTGGCCATCTGAATGTCCTCTTCGGAAAAAATGTCTCTTCAGGTCTTCTGCCCATTTTTTAATCAGGTTGTTTGTTTTTTGATGTTGAGTTGTATGAGCTGATTTATTTATTTATTTATTTATTTATTTGGCTGTGCTGGGTCTTAGTTGCTGCACGTGGGATCTTTGTTGCCACGTGCAAGATTTTTGTTGCAGCATGCAGAATCTTTAGTCACGGCATGTGGGCTCTTAGTTGTGGCATGCAGGATCTAGTTCCCTGACCAGGGATTGAACCCAGGCCCCCTGCATTGGGAGCATGGAGTCTTAACCACTGGACCACCAGGGAAGTCCCTGATTATATATTTTGAATATAAAGCCCTTATCAGTCATGTCATTTGCAAATATTTTCTCCCATTCAGTAGGCTGTCTTTTCGTTTTGTTGATGGTTTCCTTTGCTGTGCAAAATCTTTAAAATTTTTTGTAAGTTAAAGTATGACAGGGACTTCCTTGGTGGTGCAGTGGTTAAGAATCCGCCTGCCAATGCAGGGGACATGGTCCCTGGTCTGGGAAGATCCCACATGCCACGGAGCAACTAAACCTGTGCGCCACAACTACTGAGCCAGCGCTCTAGAGCCCACGAGCCACAACTACTGAGCCCACATGCCATAACTACTGAAGCCTGCGTGCCTAGAGCCTGTGCTCCACAACAAGAGAAGCCACTGCAATGAGAAGCCCGCGCACTGCAGTGAAGAGTAGCCCCTGGTTGCCGCAACTAGAGAAAGCCCGCGCGCAGCAATGAAAACCCAAAGCAGCCAAGAATAAATAAATAAATTTATTAAAAAGTGTGACACACATTCAAAAGAGGGCACAAATCCTAAGTGTACAGCTCACTGAAATTTTACAAAGTGAACCCATCTGTGTATTTTGTATCCAGATCAAGAAACAATATGGGGGACTTCCCTGGTGGTCCAGTGGTTAAGACTCTGTACTTCCATTGCAGGGGGCATGGGTTTGATGCCTGGTTGGGGAACTAAGATCCCCCGTGCTGCACAGTGTGGCAAAAAAAAAAAAAAAAAAAAAAGAATGGGACCAGCACTCCCCATAGTCCTCCTTCAGGCTACTACTCCCCATAAGGATAGCTATTGTTTTGAATTCTAACACTATAGATTAGTTTCCCTTGTTCTGTGCATTAAATAAATTGAGTCATACCATAAGTTTTCAATTTTTTCTCCTACGTTTAATTCCCTGGAGTTATCCTTAACTTGTTAAGTATTTGGAGTAATAGTGGCACAGCTCTGTGCTGGCGTTCCGGACAGAAACCGGTGCTTGGCCCTTTTTTTCCAACCTGACATAACTACTGAGGCCACAAGCAAAATACTTTTGCAAACTCACTGAGGCTAAGAGTGGGTAAGTGACTTATTGAAGTATAGTTCATTTACAGTGTTTCAGGTATACAGCAAAGTGATTCAGTTACACACATGCACACATATATATATTCTTTTTCAGATTCTTTTCCATTATAGTTTATTACAGGATATTGAATATAGTTCCCTGTGCTATACAGTAGGACCTTGTTGTTTATCTATTTTATATATAGTAGTGTGTGTCTGCTAATCCCAAACTCCTAATTTATCCACCCCGCCGCCCTGGCCTTCCCATTTGGTATCCATAAGTTTGTTTTCCATGTCTGTGAGTCTGTTTCTTTTTAACTTTTTATTTTATATTGGAGTATAGCAGCTTAACAATATTACGATAGTTTCAGGTGCACAGCAAAGCGACTCAGCCGCACATATACATGTATCCATTCTCCCCCAAACTCCCCTCCCATCCAGCCTGCCACATAACATTGAGCAGAGTTCCCTGTGTTATACAGCAGATCCTTGTTCGTTATCCATTTTAAATATAGCAGTGTGTACATGTTGATCCCAAACTCCCTAACTATCCCTTCCCCCCAGCCTTCCCTCGAGTAACCATAAGTTCGTTCTCTAAGTCTGTGAGTCTGTTTCTGTTTTGTAAATAAGTTCATTTGTATCATTTCTTTTTAGATTCCACATATAAGGGATATCACACGATATTTCTCTTTCTCTGTCTGACTTACTTCACTCAGTATGACAATCTCTATGTCCATCCATGTTGCTGCAAATGGCATTATTTCATTCTTTTTAATGCCTGAGTAATATTCCTTTGTATATATGTACCACATCTTCATTATCCATTCATCTGTCTGTGCGCATTTAGGTTGCTTCCATGTCTTGGCTATTGTAAACAGTGCTGCAATGAACATTACGGCACATGTATCCTTTCGGACCATGTTTTTCTCTGGATATATGCCCAGGAGTGGGATTGCAGAGTCATATGGTAGCTCTATTTTTAGTTTTTTAAGGAACCTCCATAGTGGCTATACCAATTTACATTTCCAACAGTGTAGGAGGGTTTCCTTCCCTCCACACCCTATCCAGCATTTATTGTTTGTGGATTTTTTGATGATAGCCATTTTGACTGGTGTGAGGTGATATCTCATTGTAGTTTTGATTGGCATTTCTCTAATGATTAGCGATGTTGAACATCTTTTCATGTATTTGTTGGTCATCAGTATGTGTTCTTTGGAGAAATGTCTATTTAGGTCTTCTGCCCATTCTTTGATTGGGTTGTTTGTTTTGATGATATTAAGCCTCATGAGCTGTTTGTAAATTTTGGAGACTAATCCTTTGTTGGTCACACCATTTGCAAATATTTTCTCCCAATCTGTAGGTTGTCTTTTCGTTTTATTTATGGTTTCCTTCTTCTTCTTTTTTTTTTAACTTGGAATCTTTATTCTTGATTTTGTAATAGGCTTATCCTTAGTTTGGTTAAGCAAACTCTCATTTGGCTATGAGAACTCATTCAAATTTGCTAAAGGAACTATGATGATAAAATTATACAGCAAGTTGGGAAAAATACCCATGAAATGACACAACTTTTTTATAAAGTTGTCAGGTTTCAATTCCAGTAACCCATAAGACAGGGCCTAAAGCCTATTCATAATCACGTCATTCCAGAATGAAGAGCTATTGCCAGAATCTTTTTATGGGGTGGGAAAAGGAATAAAAGATGGTCAGTGCCGATAAATACAGGCTTAATGATACAGTGCTCTTCACAGACGGCTACAGAGACCGTAAACTATTATCCAGAAACATATAAACATACAACACAGACCACTTAGCCAGATCTAAAATCAGCTGGCTTCTTGTAACTACCCTGTCAACACTACAGCCCTTCTTCCATCCAAAAATGACCCTAATCTCACATGAAAACAGTTATTGTAGGGGAATCAGAAACCCAGCTTTGTGGCCCAAAGTAAAAACCAAAGGAAAAGTAGCAATTCAGTGGTTAGCTGGTGAAAGCGGGAAATCTGGTACCCTTCACTGCGCTGCTTTGCTCTTCTTACTCTTGCTCTTTTTGTCCCTCTTCTTCAGCCCATCCATGTTAGCTCTCAATAGGTTTGAATAAGCCATCTGAAACTTACTTCTTTGGAGCTCACCACAGTGCTGATCTTCTTTTTCCCATCAGTAGCTCTTAACAGACACTTGTTATCTGAGGGCTCAAAGCCCTCCACAGAACCCTTCCTTGGAATGGGTTTAGTTCGACCATCGTACTTCTTCAGGGTGATGAACACGCTGCCTGACAACCAGCACTTCTGGAGGAACCTGGTCAGCTCCTTCAGGAACTGCTCACTCTCCAGCAGCACCATCCTGGCGCTGCTGGCTCTGCTCCGTCAGCATAAGCCCTTATGGTTTCCTTTGCTGTGCAAAAACTTTTGAGTTTACTTAGGTCCCATTTGTTTATTTTTGTTTTCATTTCCATTATTCTGGGAGGTGGATTGAAAAAGATATTGCTGCGGTTTATGTCAGAGAGTGTTCTGCCTATGTTTTCCTCTAGGAGTTTTATAGTGTCCAGTCTCACATTTAGGTCTTTAATCCATTTTGAGCTTATTTTTATATATGGTGTTAAAGAATGATCTAATTTCATTTTTTTACATGTAGCTGTCCAGTTTTCCCAGCACCATTTGTTGAAGAGACTCTTTCCTCCATTGTGTAGTCTTGGCTCCTTTGTCATAGATTAATTGACCATAGGTGCATGGGTTTATTTCTGGGCTTTCTATCCTATTCCATTGATCTATATTTCTGTTTTTGTGCCAGCACCATACTGTTTTGATGACTATAGCTTTGTAGTATAGTCTGAAGTCAGGGACCCTGATTCCTCCAGCTCCTTTTTTCTTTCTCAAGATTGCTTTGGTTATTCAGGGTCTTTTGTGCCTCCATACAAATTTTAAGACTTTTTGTACCAGTTCTGTGAAAAATGCCATTGGTAGTTTGATAGGGATTGCATTGAATCTGTAGATTGCCTTGGGTAGTATAGTCATTTTGACAATATTGATTCTTCCAATCCACGAGCATGGTATATCTTTCCATTTGTTTGTGTCTTCTTTGATTTCTTTCATCAGCGTCTTATAGTTTTTTAAAGTACAGGTTTTGTCTCCTTAGATAGGTTTATTCTTAGGCATTTTATTCTTTTTGTTGCAATGGTAAATGGGATTGTTTCCTTAATTTCTCCTTCTGATCTTTCATTGTTAGTGTATAGAAATGCAACAGATTTCTTTGTATTAATTTTGTAACCTGCAATTTTACCAAATTCATTGATGAGCTCTAGTAGTTTTCTGGTAGCGTCTGTAGGATTTTCTATGTATAGTATCATGTCATCTGCAAACAGTGACGGTTTAACTTCTTCTTTTCCAATTGGGATTCCTTTTATTTCTTTTTCTTCTCTGATTGCTGTAGCTAGGACTTCAGAACTATGTTGAAAGTGGTGAGAGTGGGTGGACATCTTGTCTTGTTCCTGATCTTAGAAGAAACGTTTTCAGTTTTCACCATTGAGTATGATGTTAGCTGTAGGTTTGTTGTATATAGCCTTTATTATGTTGAGGTATGTTTCCTCTATGCCCACTTTCTGGAGAGTTTTTATCATAAATGGGTGCTGACAAGAGCTTTTTCTGCATCTATTGAGATGATCATATGGTTTTTATTCTTCAGTTTGTTGATGTGGTGTATCACACTGATTGACTTGCTGATACTGAAAAATCATTGCATCCCTGGGATAAATTCCACTTGATCATGGTGTATGATCCTTTTAATGTATTGTTGGGTTTGGATTGCTAGTATTTTGTTGAGGATTTTTGCATCTATGTTCATCAGTGATATTGGCCTGTAGTTTTCTTTTTTTGTGGTATTTTTGTCTGGGTTTCGTATCAGGGTTATGGTGGCCTCATAGAATGGGTTTGGGAGTTTTCCTTCCCCTGCAATTTTTTGGAACAGTTTCAGAAGGATAGGTGTTAGCTGTTCTCTAAATGTTTGATAGAATTTGCCTATGAAACCATCAGGTCCTGGGCTTTTGTTTGTTGGAAGATTTTTACTCACAGTTTCAATTTCAGTGCTTGTGATTGATCTGTTCGTATATTCTATTTCTTCCTGGTTCAGTCTTTGGAGACTGTGTACCTTTCTAAGAATTTGTCCATTTCTTCCAAGTTGTCCATTTTATTGGCATATAGTTGCTTGTAGTAGTCTCTTATGATCTTTTGTATTTCTGTGGTATCAGTTGTAACTTCTCCTTTTTCATTTCTAATTTTATTGATTTGAGTCCTCTCCCTTTCTTGATGAGTCTGGATAAAGGTTTTTTTTTGGCTGAATTTGTTCTTCATTGCTGTTTGCGGGCTTTCTCTAGTTGTGGTGAGCGGGGGCTACTCTTCGTTGCAGTGCGTGGGCTTCTCGTTGCGGTGGCTTCTCTTGTTGCGGAGCACGACCCCTAGGCATGCGGGGCTTCAGAGTTGTGGCTCGTGGGCTCTAGAGTGCTAGCTCAGTAGTTGTGGTGCACGGGCTTAGATGCTCCATGGCATGTGGGATCTTCCCGGACCAGGGCTCGAACCTGTGTCCCCTGCATTGGCAGGCGGATTCTTTTTTTTTTTTTGTGGTATGCGGGCTTCTCCTGTTGTGGAGCACAGGCTCCGGACGCACAGGCTCAGTGCCCATGGCTCACGGGCCCAGCCGCTCTGCGGCATGTGGGATCTTCCCGGACTGGGGCACGAACTCGTGTCCCCTGCATCGGCAGGTGGACTTTCAACCACTGCGCCACCAGGGAAGCCCTGGATGTATCTTTTTGAATTAGAGTTTTCTCTGGATATATGTCCATGAGTGGGATTATTGGAGCATATGGTAACTCTATTTTTACGTTTTAAGGAACCTCCCTACTGTTCTCCATAGTGGCTGTACCAATTTACCTTCCCACCAACAGTGTAGGAGGGTTCACGTTTCTCCACACCCTCTCTAGCATTTATTATTTGTGGAAATTTTGATGGAGGCCATTCTGACTGGTGTGATGTTATACCTCATTGTAGTTTTGATTGGCATTCCTCTAATATTTAGTGATGTTGAGCATCTTTTCATGTGCTTATTGGCCATCTGATGTCTTCTTTGGATTAACGTCTGTTTAGGTCTTCTGCCCATTTTTTGATTCGGTTTGTTTTTTTGATATTGAGCTGTATGAATGGTTTGTATATTTGGAAATTAATCCCTTGTTGGCCACAGCATTTGCTGGGAGAAAAATATTTTCTCCCATTGTGTAGGTTGTCTTTTCATTTTGCTTATGGTTGGGCCTCGGTGAGTTTAAGATGCCTATTCGACATCCAAGTGGAGGGATGAAGTAGGCAGGTGGATGGATTAACTGATGTAACTGAGGGAGCTGGTGCACTTTAGAGTAACATCATCTGACTTAAGAGGGGAACTGGGCCATAACTCGTCCTCTAGGCTGTCTTTTTTGGTGGTTTTTAAAAAATTTAAGTATAGTGATTTACAATGTTGTGTTAGTTTCAGGTGTACAACACAGTGGTTCAGTTATATATATGTTTTTTTTCAGATTCTTTTCCCCTATAGGTTATTACAAAATATTGAGTATAGTTCCCTGTGCTCTACAGTAAATCCTTGTTGGTTATCTATTGTATATTTAGGAGTGTGTATATGTTAATCTCAAATTCCTAATTTATCCCACTCCCACCCCCTTTCCCCTTTCCCCTTTCACAACCGTAAATTTGTTTTCTATGTCTTTGGGTCTATTTCTGGTTTGTAAATAAGGCTTATTTGTATTTTTTTTTTTAGATTCTACATATAAGTGATATCATATGATATTTATCTTTCTCTGTCTGGCTTACTTCACTTAGTCTGATAATGTCTAGGTCTATCCATGTTGTTGCAGATGGCAATATTTCATTCTTTTTTATGGCTGAGTAATATTCTGTCATGTACATATACCCCATCTTCTTTATCCCTTCACCCGTCGATGGACATTTAGGTTGCCTGCGCGTCTTGGCTATTGTAAATAGTGCTGCTAGTTCTAAACGTTGGGGTGCATGTACCTTTTCTTTTTTTTAAATTAATTAATTTATTTTTAAAATTTTTATTTATTTTTGGCTGAGTTGGATCTTTGTTGCTGAGTGCAGGCTTTCTCTAGTTGCGGTGAGCGGGGGCTACTCTGTTACAGTGCATGGACTTCTCATTGCGGTGGCTTCTCGTTGCGGAGCACGGGCTCTAGGCACGCGGGCTTCAGTAGTTGTGGCTCGTGGGCTCTAGAGCACAGACTCAGTAGTTGTGGTGCACGGGCTTAGTTGCTACACGGCATGTGGGATCTTCCCGGACCAGGGCTCGAACCCATGTCCCCTGCATTGGCAGACGGATTCTTAACCACTGCGCCACCAGGGAAGCCCGCGTGTACCTTTTCAAATTAGAGTTTTTTGTTTTTTTGGTTTTTTTTTTTTGCGGTACGCGGGCCTCTCACTGCTGTGGCGTCTCCCGTTGCGGAGCACAGGCTCCGGACGCGCAGGCTCAGCGGCCATGGCTCACGGGCCCAGCTGCTCCGCGGCATGTGGGATCCTCCTGGACCGGGGCACGAACCCACGTCCCCTGCATTGGCAGGCGGACTCTCAACCACTGCGCCACCAGGGAAGCCCCAAATTAGAGTTTTTGTCTTTTCTGGATATAAGCCCAGGAGTGGGATTGCTGGGTCATATGGTAGTTCTTTTTTAGTTTTTTTAAGGAAACACCATACTGTTCTCCATAGTGGCTGTGCCAATTTACATTCCCACCAACAGTGTAGGAGGGTTCCCTTTTCTCCACACCCTGTCCAGCATTTATTATTTGTAGATTTTTTGATGATGGCCATTTTGACTGGTATGAGGTGATATCTCATTGTAGTTTTGATTTGCATTTCTCTAATAATTAGCGATGTTGAGCATCTTTTCATGTGCCTGTTGGCCATCTGTATAGCAAGTATCTTTGAACACTACAGTTTTGCTTGTTTTCAACATTTAGGTAAATGGAATCGTACTCTACATATTCCTTTGTGTGTAGCTTCTTTTTATTTGACATTATATTTGTGAGTTTTATCCATGTTGTTTTGTGTGGCTATTGTTTGCCCATCTTCCTTGCTATGTAGTATCTCATTGCATGAATATACTACAATTTATATACTTATTTATTCTACTGCTGCTAGATATCTGGATTATTTCCACTTTGGGGGTCTTAAGAATAATGCTACAATTAATATTCTTGTACATATTAATATTCTATACAAGTATGTGCATTTCCATTGTATATATACCAAGGATTGGAATAACTGGGTCATGGGTTATTCATATCTTCAACTTTAGTTGATAACACCAAACTGTTTGCTCGTTTACATTCCCTTCCATAGTGTATGAAGTCCCCATTCCTCCACATCATTACCAGTACTTGCTACTATTTGACACCACCAGTGTGTTGAGTGTATAGTGATATCTTGATGTGTTGAGTGTATAGTGATAGCTTGATGGTTTACTGTACACTCCCCTGATTTCTACTGATGTTGAAAATATATTTATTGGTTAGTTGGATATCCACTCTTGTGAGGTACATGTTGAAGTCTCATACATTTTTCCACTGGGTTGTCTGTCTTATTGAGTTGTAGGAAATCACCCGTTGCCATATATATTTTGTAATATTTTTCTCCCATTCTATGGCTTGCCTTTTCAACTTCTTAATCCTGTCTTTTGATAGTCTTAATTCATTCTTAAGATCCTAAATTTAATAGTCTAATTAATCTCTTTATGGTTTATGCTTTTTGTGTCCTGTTTAAATCATCTTTTCCTATCCTACATTATAAGGATATTCTAGAATACTACTTTGTAGAAGCTTTATTGTTTTTCCTTTCACATTTAGATCTGTATTCTGTCCAGAGTTGATTTGTGTGTCTGATGTAAAGTAGGGATCAAGAATTATTTTTTTTCACATGTTTATCCAATCGTCCTCACATTATTTATTGAAAAGACTGTCCTCCCACTGCTCACCACTCTGCCAATGTCCAGATATGCTGGGACTCTTTCTGAGCTATTCAATTCCATTGGTTTATATATCTGTCCTTGTGCTAATATCACACTTGTTTACTTACTATAGCTTTATGGTGAATCTTAAAAGTCTTCAGAGTCACAGACATAGAAAACAAACTTATGGTTACCAAAGGGAAGAGGGAGGCAGGGAGGGACAAATTATGAGTCTGGGATTAACAGATACAAATTACTACACATAAAATAAAGAAGCAACAAGTGTTTACTGTATAGCATAGGGAATTATACCCAATATCTTGTAATAACCTATAATGGAACATAATTTGCCAAAAAACCCCAAAAAAACCCTGAATCACTATACTGTACACCTGAAACTAACTCAATATTATAAATCAACTATATTTCAATGAAAAAAAAGTCTTTAGAGGAAGTTCTCATACCTTGTTCTTCTCCTTCAATATTGCTTTTACTATTCTAGATCCTTGGAATTTTCATTCAAATTTTATGATCAGTTTGTCAAGTTCCACAAATAAAAAACCAAAAAAAACCCCAAAAAACACCACAGCCCTCGAAATTTTAAATTTGATTGCATTGAATCTGTAGACCATGTTGAGGAAAATTAGCATCTTTATGATGTTGCATATTCCCAGCCATGACTATTGTGTATTTCTCCCTTTATTTAGGTCCTCTTTCAAGTTTTCCAATAACATTTTATAAACTATAACCTACATAGGAGTCTTGCACGTCTTTTGTTAGACTTATTCCTAGGTGTTTGATGTTGTTCAAATCTTTTTTTTTTTTTTTTTTGGCCGCGCCATGCAGCATGTGGGATCATAGTTCCCTGACCAAGGATTGAACCCATGCCCCCTGCAATGGAAGCACGGAGTCTTAACCACTGGACTGCCAGGGAAGTCCCTGTAGTTCAAATCTTCTATATTCCTACTAATTTTTTGTCTGTTTGCATATCATTACCGAGAGAGGTATGTTAAAATAGCCCACTATTACAGTGATTTGTCTATTACTCCTTGAAGTTCTATCATTTTTTCCCTTTACTTTGAGGCTGGGTTATTAGGTAATTACCAGTATAGAACTGTTATTTTTCCTAGTGGATTGAACTTTTTTATCATGATGAAGTGATCTCTAGTAATGCTTTTTGCCTTAAAAGTCTATTTTCTTTAAAATTAATATAGCTTACTGGCTTCTTTTGGCTAGTGTTTTAAAAATATATCTTTTCTGTCCTTTTTATTGTAAACCTTTACCTAATGCTTAAGATGTGTCTCGCAAGTCTAGAGACTAAAATTTTTAAAAGTACAGTCTGACCATCTTTTTCTTTCAATTGGAGCACTTAGTGTATTTCCATTTAATGAAGAATTTAAAATATATTCGGGTTTACATTTACTTTCTTACTAAGGGCCTTCAATTTGTCCCTTCTATACTGTTATTATTGTTTCTCTTCTTTCTTGCCTTCTTCTGGATTGATCATTTTATTAGCTTGGAAGTTACACACTCATTCATTCATTCATTCATTCATTTATTTATGGCTGCTTCGGGTCTTAGTTGCAGCATGCAGGATCTTCATTGAGGCATGCGGGATCTTTTGTTGAGGCGCACGGTCTTCTCTAGTTGTGGTGCACGGGCTTCTCTCTAGTTGTGGCATGTGGGTTTTCTCTTCTCTAATTGTGGCGAAGAGGCTCTAGGGCACATGGGCTCTTTAGTTGTGGCGCGCAGGCTCCAGAGTGCGTGGGCTCTGTAGTTTGTGGCACACGGGCTCTCTCGTTGAGGCATGCGGGCTCAGTAGTTGTGGCGTTCAGGCTTAGTTGCCCCACGGCATGTGGGATCTTAGTTCCCCAACCAGGGTTCAAACCTTCATCCACTGCATTGGAAGGCAGATTCTTTACCACTGGACCACCAGGGAGGTCCCTCTTTTATTTTTCTTTTAGTGGTTACTGTAAACTTGCATCCTTGACTCACAAAAATTTAACAATTAATGCTCATACCCTCTCCCTTGACAATGAAAAGCCCTTAAGATATATTGATTTTTTCTCCCTTCCCAACTTATATGTCAGAGTTAGCATGTATTTTAATTCTGTGTATATTTAAAATCCAACCAAACATTAGTGTTATTTATTTATACAGATGTATCCATCTATTTGCCTATTTTCTCCTCATGTTGTTCGTCAGACATTGTATCTGCTAAATATTTGTGGAAAATAATTGAGGCCTAGGATGATGATCTCTTCCTCCAGAGAGGAATGACATTTTCTTCTGCGAGGCACCTGGCACAAGCAATCTGGGATTACTTCCACTGAATGTCAGGGCTTGAGAAGGTTTGAAGCTGGGCATCACTGTGAGGGTCTGTCTACTGATGGGTCACCATCACTCCTAGGAGGCAGACTTTCAGGGTCCCCACTGAAAGTGAGGGAAGTTCACTAGTCCCTCCTCAAACACCCCCCGCAATATGCCCTGGCTTTCATCCCTTCCCCCCACCCCTGGGAAGCTGTCCCAGGTGCTACTCGGTCTCTTGGCCGCCTCCTGTGGAGTGGGCAAATATCCCCAGAGGAAAGTGGCCCTAAATGCTCACTCCCTCCCTTGGGCATCAGTTTCCTCCCAATCCTGGCCCTGTAATTCTTCACGATCTTGTTAGTTTACTAACATCTCTAAACAGATGTTTTAAATATTTCAGTCAACTGTTTCAGTTGTCTTAAGTATGAGGGTTGGTCCAAATCACATAGTCTGCTGTTAGTGGAATGTGAAATCCATTATTAAGACTTTAATTTCTGATTTTCCTGATTATTTGTGAGTTTCAAGAAAGGCCATTTAAATTTTATCTTCTGCGAGTTGCCTGTTTATATATTTGCTCATTTTTTTCTCTTTTTGAAAAAAATTATTTTATTTTTGGCTGTGTTGGGCCTTCGCTGCTGCATTCAGGCTTTCTCTAGTTGCGGCGAGTGGGGGCTACTCTTCGTTGCGGTGCGCGGGCTTCTCATTGCGGTGGCTTCTCTTGTTGCGGAGCACGGGCTCTAGGCGCATGGGCTTCAGTAGTTGCAGCATGTGGTCTCAGTAGTTGTGGCACGCAGGCTCTAGAGCGCAGGTTCAGTAGATGTGGTGCACGGGCTTAGTTGCTCCGCGGCATGTGGCATCTTCCCGGACTAGGGCTCGAACCCTAAGCGGATTCTTAACCACTGCACCACCAGGGAAGTCCATTTTTTTCTCTTTTAAAAGTGATTTTTTTGGGCTTCCCTCGTGGCACAGTGCTTAACAATCCGCCTGCCAATGCAGGGGACACAGGTTCAATCCCTGGTCTAGGAAGATCCTACATGCCATGGAGCAACGAAGCCCATGTGCCACAACTACTGAGCCTGTGCTCTAGAGCCCCTGAGCCACAACTACTGAGCCTGCGTGCCACAACTACTGAAACCCGTGTGCCTAGAGCCCGTGCTCCACAAGAGAAGCCACCACAATGAGAAGCCCATGCACCACAGTGAAGAGTAGCCCCTGCTCGCTGCAACAAGAGAAAGCCCACACGCAGCAACAAAGACCCAATGCAGTCAAAAATAAAATAAATAAATTTTTTTAAAAAAGTGATTTCTTGAAGTTCTTTACAAATTACTGATGATAATTCTTTGTCATTTAGGTGTGCCACTAGCATCATCTCCAGGTTCGTGGCTTATCTTTTTGGTATGTTTATGGTGTCTTCTGTAAACAGAACTTTTTAGTTTTTAATTGAATTCAGCTTTATCAATCCTTTCCTTTCATGGTTTATACACAAGTCCACACGTCTGTTCGCTACATCTGCCTTTCTATTCCTGCCCTGCAAATAGGTTCATCTGTACCATTTTTCTAGATTCCACATATATGCGTTAATAAACGGAATTTGTCTTTCTCTTTCTGAATTACTTCACTCTGCATGACAGACTCTATGTCCATCCACCTCACTACAAATAACACAATTTCGTTTCCTTTTATGGCTGAGTAATAGTCCATTGTATATATGGGCCACATCTTCTTTATCCATTCATCTGTCGATGGACACTTAGGTTGCTTCCATATCCTGACGATTGTAAATAGAGCTGCAATGAACATTGTGGTACATGACTCTTTTTGAATGATGGTTTTCTCAGGGTATATGCCCAGTAGTGGGATTGCTGGGTCATATGGTAATTCTATTTGCAGTTTTTTAAGGAACCTCCATACTGTTCTCCATAGTGGCTGTACCAATTCACATTCCCACCAGCAGTGCAAGAGTGTTCCCTTTTCTCCACACCCTCTCCAGAATGTATTGTTTCTAGATTTTTTGATGATGGCCATTCTGACTGGTGTGAGATGATATCTCATTGTAGTTTTGATTTGCATGTCTCTAATGATTAATGATGTTGAGCATTCTTTCATGTGTTTGTTGGCAGTCTGTATATGTTCTTTGGAGAAATGTCTGTTTAGGTCTTCTGCCCATTTTTGGATTGGGTTGTTTGTTTTTTTTGTTATTGAGCTGCATGAGCTGCTTATAAATTTTGGAAATTAATCCTTTGTCAGTTGCTTCATTTGCAAATATTTTCTCCCATTCTGAGGGTTGTCTTTTGGTCTTGTTTATGGTTTCCTTTGCCGTGCAAAAGCTTTGAAGTTTCATTAGGTCCCATTTGTTTATTTTTGTTTTTATTTCCATTTCTCTAGGACGTGGGTCAAAAAGGATCTTGCTGTGATTTATGTCATAGAGTGTTCTGCCTATGTTTTCCTCTAAGAGTTTGATAGTTTCTGGCCTTATATTTAGGTCGTTAATCCATTTTGAGCTTATTTTTGTGTACGGTGTTAGGGAGTGTTCTAATCTCATACTTTTACATGTACCTGTCCAGTTTTCCCAGAACCACTTATTGAAGAGGCTGTCCTTCCTCCACTGTACATTCCTGCCTACTTTATCAAAGATAAGGTGACCATATGTGTGTGGGTTTATCTCTGGCCTTTCTATCCTGTTCCATTGATCTATATTTCTGTTTTTGTGTGAGTACCATACTGTCTTGATTACTGTAGCTTTGTAGTATAGTCTGAAGTCAGGGAGCCTGATTCCTCCAGCTCCGTTTTTCATTCTCAAGATTGCTTTGGCTCTTCGAGGTCTTTTGTGTTTCCATACAAATTGAGAAATTTTTTGTTCTAGTTCTGTGAAAAATGCCAGTGGTAGTTTGATAGGGATTGCATTGAATCTGTAGATTGCTTTGGGTAGTAGAGTCATTTTCACAATGTTGATTCTTCCAATCCAAGAACATGGTATATCTCTCCATCTATTTGTATCATCTTTAATTTCTTTCATCAGTGTCTTATAATTTTCTGCATACAGGTCTTTTGTCTCCCTAGGTAGGTTTATTCCTAGATATTTTATTCTTTTTGTTGCAATGGTAAATGGGAGTGATTTCTTGATTTCACTTTCAGATTTTTCATCATTAGTGTATAGGAATGCCAGAGATTTCTGTGCATTAATTTTGTATCCTGCTGCTTTACCAAATTCATTGATTAGCTCTAGTAGTTTTCTGGTAGCATCTTTAGGATTCTCTATGTATAGTATCATGTCATCTGCAAACAGTGGCAGCTTTACTTCTTCTTTTCCGATTTGGATTCCTTTTATTTCTTTTTCTTCTCTGACTGCTGTGGCTAAAACTTCCAAAACTATGTTGAATAAGAGTGGTGAGAGTGGGCAGTGTTGTCTTGTTACTGATCTTAGTGGAAATGCTTTCAGTTTTTCACCATTTAGGATGATGTTGGCTGTGGGTTTGTCATATATGGCCTTTATTATGTTGAGGTAGGTTCCCTCTATGCCTACTTTCTGCAGGGTTTTTATCATACATGGGTGTTGAATTTTGTTGAAAGCTTTCTCTGCATCTAATGAGATGATCATATGGTTTTTCTCCTTCAATTTGTTAATATGGTGTATCACATTGATTGATTTGTATATATTGAATCCTTGCATCCCTGGAATAAACCCCACTTGATCTTGGTGTATGATCCATTTAATGGGCTGTTGGATTCTGTTTGCTAGTATTTTGTTGAGGATTTTTGTATCTATGTTCATCAGTGATATTGGCCTGTAATTTTCTTTCTTTGTGACATCCTTGTCTGGTTTTGGTGTCAGGGTGATGGTGGCCTCGTAGAATGAGTTTGGGAGTGTTCCTCCCTCTGCTATATTTTGTAAGAGTTTGAGAAGGATAGGTGTTAGCTCTTCTCTAAATGTTTGATAGAATTCGCCTGTGAAGCCATCGGGTCCTGGGCTTTTGTTTGTCGGAAGGTTTTTAATCACAGTTGCAATTTCAGTGCTTGTGATTGGTCTGTTCATATTTTCTATTTCTTCCTGATTCAGTCTTGACAGGTTGTGCATTTCTAAGAATTTGTCCATTTCTTCCAGGTTGTCCGTTTGATTGGCCTAGAGTTGCTTGTAGTCGTCTCATGATCTTTAGTATTTCTGCAGTGTCAGTTGTTACTTCTCCTTTTTCATTTCTAATTCTATTGATTTGAGTCTTCTCCCTTTTTTTCTTGATGAGTCTGGCTAATGGTTTATCAATTTTGTTTATCTTCTCAAAGAACTAGCTTTTAGTTTTATTGATATTTGCTATCGTTTCCTTCATTTCTTTTTCATTTATTTCTGATCTGATCTTTATGATTTCTTTCCTTCTAACTTTTGGGTATTTTTCTTCTTCTTTCTCTAATTGCTATAGGTGCAAGGTTAGGTTGTTTATTTGAGATGTTTCCTGTTTCTTAAGGTGGGCTTGTATTGCTATAAACTTCCCTCTTAGAACTGCTTTTGCTGCATCCCATAGGTTTTGGGTCATCGTGTCTCCATTGTCATTTGTTTCTAGGTGTTTTTTCATTTCCTCTTTGATTTCGTCAGTGATCACTTCGTTTTTAAGGAGTGTATTGTTTAGCCTCCCTGTGTTCGTATTGTTTACAGATCTTTTCCTGTAATTGATATCTAGTCTCCTAGCGTTGTGGTCGGAAAAGATACTTGATAGAATTTCAATTTTCTTAAATTTACTAAGGCTTGATTTGTGACCCAAGGTATGATCTGTCCTGGAGAATGTTCCTTGAGCACTTGAGAAAAATGTGTATTCTGTTGTTTTTGGATGGAATGTCCTATGAATATGAATTAAGTCCATCTTGTTTAATGTATCATTTAAAGCTTGTGTTTCCTTATTTATTTTCATTTTGGATGATGTGTCCATTGGTGAACGTGGGGTGTTCAAGTCCCCTACTATGAACGTGTTACTGTCAATTTCCCCTTTTATGGCTGTTAGTATTGGTCTTATGTATTGAGGTGCTCCTATGTTGGGTGCATAAATATTTACAATTGTTATATCTTGTTCTTGGATCGATCCCTTGATCATTATGCAGTGTCCTTCTGTGTCTCTTGTAATAGTCTTCATTTAAAGTCTATTTTGTCTGATATGAGAATTGCTCGTCCAGCTTTCTTTTGGTTTCCATTTGCATGGAATATCTTTTTCCATCCCCTCACTTTCAGTCTGTATGTGTCCCTAGGTCTGAAGTGGGTCTCTTGTAGACAGCATATATATGGGTCTTGTTTTTGTATCCATTCAGCCAGTCTGTGTCTTTTGTTGAGAGCATTTAATCCATTTACATTTAAGGTAATTATCGATATGTATGTTCGTATTCCCATTTTCTTAATTGTTTTGGGTTTGTTATTGTAGGTCTTTTCCTTCTCTTGTGTTTCTCGCCTAGAGAAGTTCCTTTAGCATTTGTTGTAAAGCTGGCTTGGTATTACTGAACTCTCTCAGCTTTTGCTTGTCTGTAAAGGTTTTAATTTCTCCATCAAATCTGAATGAGATCCTTGCTGGGTAGAGTAATCTTGGTTGTAGGTTTTTCTCCTTCATCACTTTAAATATGTCCTGCCAGTCCCTTGTGCCTTGCACAGTTTCTGCTGAAAGATCAGCTGTTAATCTTATGGGGACTCCCTTGTGTGTTATTTGTTGTTTTTCCCTTGCTGCTTTTAATAGTTTTCTGTGTAGTTAATTTGTTTTTTACATCTTTATTGGAGTATAATTGCTTTACAGTGGTGTGTTAGTTTCTGCTTTATAACAAAGTGAATCATTTATACGTATACATATGTTCCCATATCTCTTCCCTCTTGCGTCTCCCTCCCTCCCACCCTCCCTATCCCACCCCTCCAGGCGGACACAAAGCACTGAGCTGATCTCTGTGCTATGCAGCTGCTTCCCACTAGCTATCTACCTTATGTTTGGTAGTGTATATATGTCCATGCCTCTCTCTCACTTTGTCACAGCTTACCCTTCCCCCTCCCCATATCCTCAAGTCCATTCTCTAGTAGGTCTGTGTCTTTATTCCTGTCTTACTGCTAGGTTCTTCATGATATTTCTTTTTTCTTAAATTCCATATATATGTGTTAGCATACGGTATTTGTCTTTCTCTTTCTGACTTACCTCACTCTGCACGACAGACTCTAGGTCTATCCACCTCATTACAAATAGCTCAATTTCGTTTCTTTTTATGGGTGAGTAATATTCCATTGTATCTATGTGCCACATCTTCTTTATCCATTCATCCAATGATGGACACTTAGGTTGTTTCCATCTCTGGGCTATTGTAAATAGAGCTGCAGTTAACATTGTGGTACATGACTCTTTTTGAATTATGGTTTTCTCAGGGTATATGCCCAGGAGTGGGATTGCTGGGTCATATGGTAGTTCTATTTGTAGTTTTTTAAGGAACCTCCATACTGTTCTCCATAGTGGCTGTACCAATTCACATTCCCACCAGCAGTGCAAGAGGCTTTCCTTTTCTCCACACCCTCTGCAGCGTTTATTGTTTCTAGATTTTTTGATGATGGCCATTCTGACTGGTGTGAGAGGATATCTCATTGTAGTTTTGATTTGCATTTCTCTAATGATTAATGATGTTGAGCATTCTTTCATGTGTTTGTTGGCAGTCTGTATATGTTCTTTGGAGAAATGTCTATTTAGGTCTTCTGCCCATTTTTGGACTGGGTTGTTTGTTTTTTTGTTATTGAGCTGCATGAGCTGCTTGTAAGTTTTGGAAATTAATCCTTTGTCAGTTGCTTCATTTGCAAATATTTTCTCCCATTCTGAGGGTTGTCTTTTGGTCTTGTTTATGGTTTCCTTTGCTGTGCAAAAGCTTTGAAGTTTCATTAGGTCCCATTTGTTTATTTTTGTTTTTATTTCCATTTCTCTAGGAAGTGGGTCAAAAAGGATCTTTCTGTGATGTATGTCATAGAGTGTTCTGCCTATGTTTTCCTCTAAGAGTTTGATAGTTTCTGGCCTTACATTTAGGTCTTTAATCCATTTTGAGCTTATTTTTGTGTATGGTGTTAGGGTGTGATCTAATCTCATACTTTTTACATGTACCTGTCCAGTTTTCCCAGCACCACTTATTGAAGAGGCTGTCCTTTCTCCACTGTACATTCCTGCCTACTTTATCAAAGATAAGGTGACCATATGTGCGTGGGTTTATCTCTGGCCTTTCTATCCTGTTCCATTGATCTATCTTTCTGTTTTTGTGCCAGTACCTTACTGTCTTGATTACTGTAGCTTTGTAGTATAGTCTGAAGTCAGGGAGCCTGATTCCTCCAGCCCGAGCCTCAGCTCCCAGCCCCGCCCACCCCGGCGGGTGAGCAGACAAGCCTCTTGGGCTGGTGAGTGCCGGTCGGCACCGATCCTCTGTGCGGGAATCTCCCCGCTTTGCCCTCCACACCCGTTTGCTGTGGTCTCCTCCACGGCTCCAAAGCTCCCCCCTCTGCCTCCCACAGTCTCCACCCGCGATGGGGCTTCCTAGTGTGTGGAAACCTTTCCTCCTTCACGGCTCCCTCCCACTGGTGCAGGTCCCGTCCCTATCCTTTTGTCTCTGTTTATTCTTTTTTCTTTTGCCCTACCCAGGTACGTGAGGAGTTTCTTGCCTTTTGGGAGGTCTGAGGTCTTCTGCCAGCATTCAGTAGGTGTTCTGTAGGAGTTGTTCCACGTGTAGATGTATTTCTGATGTATCTGTGGGGAGGAAGGTGATCTCCATGTCTTACTCTTCCGCCATCTTCCAAAAGTTTATATTTTTAAGGGATCAAATCTTTCAGTTGCTTTGTGACTTCTTCTGTATAAACTTAAAAAGTTACTGTCTTCCAGAGTTTTACTGACTAGTTAATTCTGTATTCTTTTCATTTTCTATCATTTCATCAAAGAGTTCTTTGTCTAAAACTCATTTTGGTGTATGGTGTCTTAATTGTCTTAGCTTTGGAACAGATTAAAATCTGGAAGAGCTACTCATCCCTCCTTGACTCTTTTCCCTAGTATTTCCTTTAATTAAAATTAAAATTAGGAAAAAAAAACCCCACTGTTTATTCTTCTAGATGAATAGTCATTTTGTAAAGGTCCAACATTTTTGTTTGGATTTTGATTTGGTGCTGTATTAAATTTCCACCTTAATTTGGAAAACAATGATGCCATTAAAATACTTAGCTTTTCCACCCAGAAACATTTCTCTGTTTATCCAAGTCTTTTACATTCTCGGTGCATGTTTGAGGTCTTTTCATATAAATCCCATGGATTTTGTTGGTTTTTAAAAACCGTTTGCAGTGGAGAATGGCGTCTACTTTTACCATTAAATTTTTCTAACTTTATTGCTAATATATAAGAATAGCATTGAGTGATTTTGTACCTGCTTCTTATTAACTTGAATGGATCGCCAGTTGTTCTCATTGGTACTTCAAGATATATGACGATATGATTAGCAAATATGCACAATTTTGTCTCATCTTTTCCAACGCTGATACTTCTTTGCTCTGTTTCTGGGTGGTGCTTTAAAAACAATATTAAATAATCATGGCAGGAGGAGAATATTTTAGTATGTGTGTTTAGTATGTGTTTCGTATGCGCCCCCTCACTGTATTAAAAATACAGATATATAGAGGTATATTTCCTTGGAAAAATACTAGCCTGGCAGAGATACACAGAAGTGTTTATAGCAGTTGTCTCCAAGTGGCAGAATCTGCTTGAATGTCTCCTTTTTGTTTTATCCATATTTTCTAATCATTCTATGAAGATCATGTGTTATTTAGATAATTTAAAAGATAATGGCAATTGTAATGCCTTTGTTGTGTCACCTTTGGGTGGATTATGTTGGCTGTGGGTTGAAATTGCTGTTTATCTGCTGAGGATATTTTCTATCTTATTTGTAAGAGTTTTTGTTTTTAAACTAGAAGTGGGGGCTGAATTTTGTGAAATGTTTTTTTGGCAGCTGTGAAGGCGATCGTATGATTTTTCTCTTTTCTTTTTTGAAACTGAGGTATATTTTACATACAGTAGAATGCACAGATCCTAGGTTCGACGTGTCTGGCACATACCCATGTAACCACCACCCCAAGTAAGAAATAGAACATTTCCACCACCCTAGAAAGTTCTAGGGGAAATCCTGTGGTAAGCTGTTGATTTGTGTGGGACCAACCTGTGAGTGGGCTCGATTTCCCCATCTCCAGCCTCAGTTTAACATCTCGAGGGCCTGGAGCTTTGTCTCCCCCTCTCCTGAGACGTGAAGAGGGAACAGCAGACGCTTGAAGCGTTTAATGATCTAGCCTAAGAATGAGTCTCTGGCCAAACCGTTTCTGGGCACCACTCACTGAAATGTGAGGGTGGGGGAGGAGCGTGGAGAGCAGGCCAGCGGGTGCAGGATGCTCGGCACCGCCTTGACCATGGGGTTTCACAGCAGGCCCTGTGGCCTGTGTGTTCATTCCTGGAGAAAGTCAGACGCTACCTTGGGTTACTAGCTGCACTATTGCATTGTCCTTTAAGGGGGCTTGGTACTCTCAGGGTACTCAAGGTCACTACTCTCGGTGACCTTGAACTCATGGTCACTGTCTACTACCCTGTACCAATATCGCTGCGTTCTTGTTGCAGATTCCCAGGCTCTGCTGCAGCAGGTCACGGAATGATACCAAGTGTTATTTATTCAGCTTATTACTGTAAAGTGGGAAAAATATAGAAATACATGTTTCTAGTCATTTCCAGTGACATGTTGGATGTGTCTTCAATGCCCTGAAGTGCAGAAAATAAGCTTAATGGTAGCATTATGCTTTCGGTTGTCTGTACATCTAGGGTAAGAAGTCTGCAGAAAGATGACTTGGGATTCCCTGAATCAGAAGGCCAGAGGCTCAATTTCTTGTGTCTGAATGTGACCTAAACTCTTCTATGTATTTTTGATAGGGTGAGGTTTACTTGACTAAAGTAAATAATCGCTCCTGTTTATGTTTCCTTAATATGCATCTTCTTAAAGTGAGCAGTTAGAGAAAAAAAAATGGGGTGAGCCGTGCGAGCACATTCAGGCTGGGGTATTTCTAGGGGTGTCGGCACTGGACACATGCAACTGTGGGTTTCTGAAGCCACCATGGTTCTATATTTGGGCAGAGCCTGGGCCCAGGGCCGGGAAGGAAGTGTGTAAACTAGGTCACTGAGGCACGCGAGGGGCGACGTCTCAGACCACAGACCAGAGGCCAAAGCCAATCACCCAACACTAAGGGCAGCAGCCTTCCTCCTGAGGCTTTCTATGCAAATGGCAAGCAAGGGACAGCCTTTCCATGCTGGGTGCCTACACCACTCAAATCAATTTGGATGTCTGTTCCCAGGAGCTGTCAAACTTGGATTTTTTTTTAAAAAAACTGAAGCTATTTAAAATCTGCATCCAAATGCAAGTAGTTGAGCTTGAACTGCTTTCAGAATGCAATCTGGACAGCCAGGCTGACGACCTGGGCTGCCAGGGTGGACACTGGAGCCGGGAAGTGATCCTCCGGTGGTTTGTTCCCAAGCTGTTTGGCCTGCAATCTGAGGAGACAACTACCTTTTCGTGTTTTATACATTTTATTCATACATTTCTCCAACTTTGAAATGACAAAAGCCCAATTCTATGGTTTCCCATTACACAGCATCCTACAGGTATGTATATTCTACAAAGAATACTATGGAGTTTCTCTTCCTCCCCTGGCACACGAGAGATAACTGATTAGGGTTCTGTCGACTTGTCCTGTACCGGCAGTGCACCAGCGTTCTGGTTGATCTGGCGACAGGGCAAAGGGATCAGGGTGGGAGGGCGTGTGCTAAGGCATGTAAATAGATACACACAGAGAGAAAGAAAAGCGGGGCATTTACAAAGAATCCGAAACTTTCCGATCCCCTCACCTCCTGGGTGTCAGAGGATACCTCCTGCACAAACGCTCTTGCACGCTAAGGCTTCGCTGTACCCTTCAAATACTTACAATTGGATACGGTGAAATATACAACTGTTAACATCGCTCTCTTTTTATCACTGAGACAATACTTCAAAACCTTTTATAAAAAGGCAATTATACATACAGAAAAAAACAAACAAAAACACATTGGCAAAACTTTATGCAAAACAACCCCAGAACTGAGCTTGAACGGCGACGCATCTGCCTGGCAATTAAACATGATGCTGTGGCCTCCACACGTGAGGATCGTGTGGCCTTCGCATCAGCCCCGGGGCCTGCTGCCCCCATAGCCTCCCACCGCCTGCACGGGCGCCATCCAGGGACACAGCAGAGACCGAAAATCGATTTCTCCAATTCTTGGTCTCTTGAAAATGAAAATAATAGCTGGGGCCACACACTGTGGGGGAACACCTATTTCTACCCCCAAGCAGAACTCCTTTGAAGAGACTGCATGGCCTCTGGGTCCCAAGATGGTCACCCCCAGGGCTCTATTGGCGAGACCACTGGCACGTTCCTTTGGTCACGTGCGGGAGAGAAGGGAAGGAACACAGAAATGGCAGTGAAGCTCCAAGTTTCTGCGCATACATAGATAGCGAATTGTGCTTGGGGCCAGAAACGAGGTCTCCTGTGCCAAACACCTCTTCCCAATTTCTTTTGCTCGGTCCATTTGCACAGGGTCAAGAGAGTTGATGGTTAGTGAGGGGTGGTGGGAGCTCTGGATTTTCTATCTTCCCCCATGAAGAGATAAGACTTGGCAATGCCTGGCCTAGAGATGGTGCGGCCTTCCTCCTTCTATGGGCCAGGTCTGCCCACCTTCTGCAGCCCAAGAGTAGCAGAGAAAAGACCAGATAAAGGGATGTGGACTGGTGAACATACTCTTTTTGTCCCTTTCTCCCACTTCCTGGACGCATGTCACACCTACACTTCACTCACTAAGCTGGAAGACCTGAGACTCCCAATAGCTCCAAGTTTAAGGCAAACTGATAACTGGGTGTGGGCAAAGCCAACCAAGCCTTGAGCCTTACAGGCAACGTCCTGTAACTGAAGACACCAAATGTAGAGGAAGACCTTACTTCTAAAGGGGTAAAAAGTGGGAAATTTCTACCAAATGAAACGATTTATGAGTCAAGCTTGTAGCCCCTCTGTAAGCTGCAGTGAGAAGCAAAAGAGCTTTCTAAGAGGAGAATTAATCAGAGGCACAGAACAAGAGAAAGAATGCTCGGGGACCTTGGTATCATAACCCCTTGTAAAGAGGATGGAATTAGGAGGCTGTGTCCAGTTCTGGAAAAACAAGCCCCTCCCCCCCAACACACACATACACACACACACACGTGCGCGCGCACGCACACACACCAGTTTGATGATAGGAAATAAGCAGGAGGGGTGAGGATGAGAAGGGGCTTGTTTGGAATGCTGATTGCAAGTTGCCTTCTCCTCTTTCCAAGGAGACAGCGTGGGAGGTGTTAAAATTAAGAATTTATTAATCAAGAAATGTTCTTGCTAGCTTTAGTGGCACGTTCTCTTTGCCCCAAGAGATTGACCTGAAATGAAGAAAAGGATATCAGTGGGAGACAAGAGCGTTTGTTTTGGGCTGCCTGTCCTTAAGGGGCAGTGTCCACGCTGGGCATCTCCACCTCTGTTTCCCCAAGGGTGGCTCAACTGACTACACTTTTTCAAGGAATGAACTCAAAGCCTTAACGAACAGATTAACTACAAGTGATTTAAAAACAAACCAAAAAACCTCATCTGCAGTAATGAGATCAAAGGTTTTAAAAAAATAACTGTAGCATGGAGGCCAGGCCTGGCGGGCTGGCCCCAGCGGTGGGAGATGGAATGGACCCCGGGGAAGGGAGCATGTGCTGACCCTTTTGTGCGGTGAGGGCTTTGCAGCATCTTCTGACATCCCACTACCAATGGGACGGGCTCAGAAGATGCCTTCTGAATGCAAATTGCAAGAAGTAGGTCACCCATTTCTTTTCCTCTCTGAGCAAATATTTTAAACCATCTCACTTGACAGGAGTTACACTTAATTGCATTTAAAAAAGCTACCATATTATCTTGACACTGGGAAGCTTCCTGAATTAAATTGACATTTTCCTTTTTAGTGTTAGAATGGAACATGCTGCGTGTGCAAAGTAATTAACCGTTTTATGATTAGAAGTTCAGGACATTCTTTTTAATAGATAATTTGACATATGAAAAACACCCCATTTCTTGCTGCGGGCAATGGGGTTGGAAAGAGAGCCCTTAGAACATGGCTCAATTGATCAGTGCTAAGATTTAATAATCTAATCATTCGCTCTGTTCTTTTAAAGGAAAAAAATGATTTTGTTGATGGAATGGAAACAGTAAAGCAGCTTTTTAGCAATTTTCTGATTGCTTAGTGGACAACTGTAATGGAGGCGCAGCAGCAATGTACCGAAATTACTCTGGATTCAGAAATTTAAGTATTTTCTGCTAGGTCAAAAAGACACTGCTTGAGAGAAGACGTGTATTAGTGGAAGGGAACAGACGACCTCTGAGAAGTTAGAATGAGTTCTGGGTGCAGGAATTTTGCCACCCGCACAATGGTGAGAATGCCACCTGTCTGTGTGCTTCTCTGAGGACTCATAAAGTGTTGGAGGAGAGAGGATGAGTGCTACAGTGCTTCTCAATCCTGGGGCCAGACATTTACACTGGCATTGCTTTTCTCTTCCTCTGCATGACCCACCTTCATCAGCATGGTGGGTGGCTTAAGACAGGCATCGTCGAGCATCTCTGGAGATTTGGTCTCAGAGGACAAGTGGGGTTTCTACCAGAGGGAGGGAGCTTCTGTTCTCAGGTGTTAGTTGTATTCTTCTTTGTGCTTCACTGGAAAAGAGGTAGAGCGGGCAGTTTCACACTGAGAAGAGCCCGGATTGTGACCAGTACCATCACGGGAATGACTGCCTGGCCTTGGCATCAGGTAGATTTAAATCAGTCCTAACACAGCCCTAATCAGCTCTTGGGGTTTCTCCCTCCATCCACGGTGTCTCTGGTTTGGTGGTTTGGTCACCCTGCTGTGGGTCCCAACAGAAGCAGTTTACTCAGCACTTTGTAAGTTGTATACTCATCTGGTTACCCACAAAGGACAACATCAGAGAAAAAATCAGCATTGTTTAATAAGAGTAGGTGGGAGGGGAGGGTGACACCCTAAAAAGAGTATACAAATGCATTCTCGGCGTGGTCCTTCATAGAGGAGCTGTTCCGCTCAGAACACATCCTGCACATCCTGCCAGGGCACAAAGCAATGAGGCCATCTAACCGACAAGAAGCAAACTTGATGGTATATTTTTCAAGGATCTCAGGTTAATAGAACCACTTCACACCCTGACAGACACTCTCATGAAAAACCTTCCACTGACCTCTGGCAAAGAGTCAGAAGACCCACCCCCGCAGCCTGAATCTCCCGTATTGGAAGAATGTGACCTCACGGAAGGGTGATGAGATGGTTAATGTCTCTAAAGCAACAAGGACATGATTCTCCTGTGCCAAGGGATATAGCAAGAGGAAGGAGAAAGCACAGGTGCACATTAGTGGCCCTTGGGTGCAGAGTATTTTGTTGTCCTGCTAACTGATAGTCATTCCTGGGCCTTTGATGTTTCAGTGAGCATCTAATGGATTATAAAATCTAAAAGATCATCACCTTGTAAACCTGAACAAATCTATAATGAAATGAAGGACCCAAAGGCATTTAATTATTGAACACATAAAAGGAAGTATATTTAAAAAAAAATTGGTCAAACTGTCCTGTTAGTTATCATTTTAAAGGAATTTACAGGGCTGTTATAGATTATTCTTTTGGAATAATTCAGTTTATAGCAAATGCCTAAACTGGTTTCTTCATTGCACAGTATATTCTCTTAAAATGGGTGCTTTAAAACAATTACATACATATTAAAAATCCTCATTTCTTTGCTTAATTAAAACGTTAATACTCTCAGACAACACAGATCTGAAATGGTGAAACCAGCAATTCCCCCTCCCACCTTACAACAAATTAAATTGAGACAAAATTACAAACACATTTCACTACATGATTGATTATTATTAATAAAAATCAGTTTCTTTTTGTTTGTTTTTTATAAAGTTGCCCGAAATGCAAGGGATGTGCATAGGTTTACAACTTAGTCATAATAGCATTTTATTCTTATTCCCCTGGGTGTGCCCCGTGAACGGAATGTACTTTGCTGTAGATTACAGATTGTTTTGTCCAACACAGACACACCGACAGCATAAACGCTCGCGACTGTCCACATGCATTAAGAGTCAAGACCCAACTTCAAATCTCTAAAAGGTTTACAGGGTGCTTCAAAGAGACAGTATCACATTATCTGGATGTTACATAAAGGACTTAAAAAAAATACTGTTCTAAAAAAAAAAAAAGGAAAAAAAAGGCCTTTAAAAATTTATGAGTTTTGTAATCACTAGACTGATTATTTCAAATAAATAAAGGAAAGAAAGATATTCCAATCCATAAAATCAGACTCTAAAAAGAATGTAGTGTTCCAACCCCAGTCAAGGTAACAGAATCATTGTTTATTATTATTAAAATAGATTATAGAAAGCAGCATCTATTTTGTGCAGTTTTTAGGGGCCTTGGAAATAAAAAGCTATGATTTCCAAAAATATAACATTCCAAAGGATTGAATAATACATACATTTAAAGATACATTTTATTAAAGTTTAGGAGAACTGATTAAAAAAGATACTGTCTCTTTAAATTAGTGTGTAATTGTTTTTCTCCTCCTATCTATTCGGACATGACAATAATTATAAATGTAGGTCACACTACAACTAGGTAGTCTCTAGGGACCACGACCTGCTGACACAAGGCCGATAACAGAGGCTTTTCCATGTATGAGGTGGCTCCCAGTTATGCGGCAGATATCTGGGGAGAGGCCTAATAGACCCAGGAGACCGGGACCCACTGCGGGGCTGTGCACACGAGCTCCACGGCTTCCTCCAGATGTCTGATTGTCTCATCGATTTCATTGTTGATAATTGTGAGATCGAAGTAGTGTGCATATGTTCTCTGTAAGATGTCAGACTCCTTCTGCAGACGCTGAAGAGATTCATCCTAAATGGTGATGGGATGGAGGTAGGGATGGGTGTGGGAGGAGGGAAAAGCAAAGAGAAAAGTCAGCCGGATTTTTTTCTCATGTCACATTTCTGTCCGTCCCAATGTCAGAAACAGTCAGGGCCAGACCTTTATGTGCCACATCTGGGCGTGAGGCCAAGCCCGCTTCGTGACAGAGGAGATGACGGTCCCCGGGATGGCAGGGTCACAGAACTACGGCTTGCAACCACGACTGCTCACCATGCAACAGGGGGCTCCACGCCAAACCGGACGGACCAGAGGAAACAGACACTCTTCAGCAAACACATCACCCCACCCCGGCCAAGCAGTGTCTGCCCTGGGGTCAGTGGGGACAGGCTATCAGAGTCGAGCCGCTCTGTCCTCATTCCTCTGACCCAGGCCCGCCTCCCCTCAAGCCACTCTCCTGTTTGGCGGGGGGTGGGGGGGCTTCAGAGGACGGACGAGGTCAGAGCCCTCCATCCCCTTCCCTTGGTCCTCTGCACTTGCTTGCGCCAGGCCCCAGAGCCCATCTGTGTTTGCGCCAAGAAGCCCCTGCCTCTGGACAACAAATTAAGTTGTATTTTTCTCTATTCTACTTAGAGGTTCAATATGTTCCAGGAATTCAGTTACATATAATGGCCCTCACTCAACAGCAGTGGATGCCAGAGGCAAAGCTTTTTGGATGTTACAAATAATGGATGAAATAAGGCCATTTCCCAGATACAACAGCAGCTGGCATCCGATGAATCCCCTCTCATTGGTCTGCACTGGAAATGGCCAAATATCACTGTTCATAAGTACTTACATCTCTCATGGAAACAACTCTGAAGGAAAAGCAGCTACTGAACTCTTCGCGGCAGTTAAAGGCTTTCCCTCAACTCCTGCAGCGCACTACAAAGAGCCTCAGGATGGCAGTTCTTTCAAGATGGGGATCTCTTAAGGGCCACCAGAAAGTCTGCCTCTGCATCTTCACGGGTCAGATCTTGTTATGCTGAACTTTTAATGGGCAAGTTCAAATTTGAAACCAGGAAACTTTGTAAGTCAAAGTAACCGACTAGATAGCTGAGCTGTTGGGTGGAGTCTGAAATATATATACATATACATATACATATATATATATATATATATATATATATACACACACACACACACACACACAATTAAATACCTGTTTATTTGATTAGTATCTCTCTCCCCAACTAGAGCTCAAACTTGCCTTGCTGTGCCCAGCACTTGGCATTGTGGCTTATACATAGTAAGTGCTTAATAAATGTTACTGAAAGAACAAGCACTTGGCTAATACTGGCCATTATACGATTTGATGAGTGTTAAATCTATAGTCAAGAGACAGAGAAAGTCTACTAGGAAATGGGGGCCCATGATGACAGAGACAGATCTCCAGAGAAACTAAAAGGTGCGGTGCCTTCAGGGACTTGGGAGCTGTTGGCACCCACTGCTGGCTTAGGAGCCCTCCTCTTCTCAGAGGCCCATCTGTTCGTAAGAGACTCTTCCTGATGAACCTCGGCCTGTGGGTGCAGCCCTCTGGCAAGGGGATTCGAGGTGAAATAATAACACTCGATTCCATCACAGCACCACAGTGGGGATGACAGACACCAGAAAAGTTGGGGACTCAATCTTTTCTATCAGGACACTCTGAGATGAGAGTGTCCTAACCTGCTTTGTCATCTACCGGAATTTCAAAGCAGGACGTGGCATGCTTTGAATGTTAGGTGTTAACTACTTCAGTGTAGATAAGACCTCAGTTAATCATCACCTTCTAAGGTCATATCAGCACACTTTCTGCTTGCACTTAAAAAGCATAGTATTTTCACTGTGGCTTTACAATAAACACAAAGCAAAAGCCCCATTTTAGGAAACATGCATTCACCCAAAGACAGGAGTGCTTCCTACCAGTATGAGAAGGAGCAATTCCTACCACGTCACTCTCCGGGCTAGGGGATTCTATTGGAATATACAGTCCTGGGTGGGCTTCAAGAACCACTAGCAGAGTTTATAATTTGCTCAGAAAGCTGGGCTGATGAAAACATTCAAGAAAATTTATGGCTGAGAGCATCAAATTTTTAATGCAGTTCTCGTCACACACACAAAAATAAAGCTCCCTCTTAAGGATCTTATAAGATGAAGCCATGTTTGTCAGTTTCTTCCTCTACAACAGCTTGTCTGCAGGCTTGACTTACACGTGAGCAGGGTTTAACTCAGTGAAAACAAAATGCCTTTATTCTAACAGCAAAAGCAAGGATTTGTGGGAACAAAATGTCTACATTCTAAATCTATGAAAGGAGACGAGGCTGTATTTCATCACCTCCTAGCTGGTACTTACAGGCAATTTTCTGCACCATTTTGGCAGCTATGGAAAATTAGTAAAAGGGCAGGAAAATAGGCAAAAACAAAAACAAAGATGATAATTCAAGAAAAATACATGGTAACCAAAGGATAAGAGCTAACCACAATGTGGCGTTTCAAACATGTTTGTGTATTAAATAAGATGGAGAAGTAGAATTTACCAAGGAATACATCTTTTGCAAATGAAATGGCGAAAAATGACTGAAAAATATGAGTGACATAGAAATCTAGTTCTTTAATCTTCCTTAAATCTAGATATTTAGTTTTCCTTAAAGTGAAAATCTCCAAGCCTTGATTTTACTGTCATAAGCTGGGGTGAGTCTAGGCCACCGTTAACTGAACAGTGCCAAGAGCGTCCTGGTGATTTCTAGACCCTGCAGAAGTGATGGCCTTCAGGAAAACTTTGTGTAGAGTTTCCTCTTAAGAACGACCCTACAGCAGATAAGCAGCAATATACTCACCAGACACTCCATAACTACCTTCTTATCTGCCCAGCAATAGAAGGCTGTGTAAGCCAGCCTGGTTCTAGATGGTGCTGCCGACCCTCGCAGGCACCATCTCTGTGGCGGCTGCTGACTTGAGTAGGCCTGAGAGGGGACAGAGCTCATTTCCAGGTTTGGTAGTCTCCAGCGGCCTGGGTAGAGATTCTGCACGGGTTCCACTCCGGAGGCTGCCTAGGGGAGTCTGGGCAGCCCAGCCAAGGAGGTGGATGCCTTATAGTTCTCCCCAGGCAAGGCAATTCTTGGCCCAGAGCTCTCAGCACAGTCGCTATCAGGGGAGGAGGGGCTGGCAGCCCCACAGGGCAGGAGCAGACCCATGGATAAGGCCATGGATAAGGCCCCCAGGGCGCGGACTGCACTGGAGACTAAAGCTTGCATTTGCCTAATGATTCTGATCTCAGAAGAACCACACCTCTCTGTGGTGTGTAATTCCTACTCCTGAAAGAGGACCTCAAGCTCTGGAAATCTTACTGGCCAGCATGGAAAACAAAGCAGAGCTTCATTTAGTTGTCTTAATGAGATAGGGCTTTGCTCTGGAATGCACAGCACAAATGCATCCTTACTCGGGGGGGAATGCTATTAGAGGAAAAACTGATTAATTCTTACCTCATTCAAACCTGGAGTGATAGTTGGTGCGGCAATAAAAACAACAAAAGGAGCAAACTCTGCAGTTCTCAGGACCTTCAGTGCCTGTGTTTAAAAAAAAAAAAAAAAAGAAAACTGAGACTTAAAAGGAGAAATAACTAATGCAACATTCAGATGAGTTCACAGAAAATTATACAACTGGAAAAGCCCTTGATTCAAATTTTTGGCAAGATATTATTAAATTTACCAACTTTATAAATAACTTATATTACTTCTTTTCATCCAAAGGATGGAAAATAGCCACTGGCAAATAAAAGCTGACAAACTGGACGTTTTTCTTATGAATCTCATGAATCAATCCGACTTATTTTTCTTCAGAAAAGTGAACACTGATTATGTTGGTTAATGTTCATTTAAACCTGGTTATTAATTGTAGCCTGAATTTTAATTCCTAGGAAATGCATTTTGGGGTAGACTCAGACCAGCAGGGTGGCTTCAGCACTTATCCAGAGTGCACTACACCACATTTCAAATTTCAGATTGCTCATGAGGAGAGCAAATCATGGCCACTGTGACCGCGAGGGCTGTGTTCGCACTGACATAGGCCTTCTGAGTTGTCCTGAGGAAAGCCCTCTCCTCTGTGGGACTCATAGGGATGGCACACTCTGTCCAGGGATGGAGCCTGGAGCCACTATAGAAGCCGTATGGCTGTGGGCAATTTGTAGGCCCATGAGAAGATGCCGCATACAAGGGAGAGGGACCTCTGAGGCCCCTTTCAGTTCCATTCCAAGGTATCAGAAACCTCTAACTGCAAGCTACTAGTTTGCACAGACATACTGCAAAGCCAGTATCTGATGCTGTGGGAGTTGATTCTGATAAGGGGTTGCTGCTTCTGCTGCTCCCCTAGGACAGGACACCCCCAACCCCGCAACAAAACCCAACATAGGCACACAGTTCACAAATGACTGACATGTAATTAATTCGTATGCGTCAGGGGTAAATATTTTGCTGTCCTTTATATAAGAATTTAACATGTCTATTCTCTTAGCCACATAGTTTGCTTTGTAAATAGCCTTTCAATTGTTTGCTTTGCCCTATTCCTCCCTCTTGTGTCTGGTTTGCTGTAGTAGCAGTTTGGGTGCCCTGCCTCCAGTTTTGCTGCTTTCCAATCCTACTAAACCCTGCCACTAGAACAGTCTTTTGGAAATGCAAATCCCATTCCATCACACCTCCACTCCAAGCCCTTCAGGAGCTCCTTCTTGGCCTTGGGATAAAATGTACCCTCCTGAGCATAAATGTCAGATCCCTGCCTCATGAGCTGGCCCACGCTTACCTTTCTGTCTCTTCCCTTCCAATGGACTGGACCCGCCGAAGTATTTTCAGTTCCAGAAAGGGCCAGCCTTTGTCTTCCTACTCCCTCCGCCTGGACGTTCCATCCCCTCATCCCCCTCCCCACTTTCCCTATTGCTTGGCTGAGTGTTCTTTCTTCTGGAAAGTCCTTTATGAGCTCTGAGCCGAGTCAGGCGCCCTGCCGGTATGCTCCTGACACACCCACACTTAGGCACCTGTAGTGCCCGCCACCCTGGAAATGCAAGTGCCTGAATGCTGGCGGCTAAGCTTCCTGAGGGCAGGGGCTGCGTCTTGTTCGGTTGTCCTCCTCATGCCCCAGATGGCACCTGGCAGAAATAGTCTTTTGATCAAACAAAAATGTAAAAGCAGTACATATAATTCACACAAAGTCTATTTTGCCTTTTGAGGCAGGTTTGACTAGAGGGCACTGTGCTTTCATGGCTGAAGAGAATCTCTTGGCCTCTATGAATATAAAGGCATGTAAGAGGCAAATTGGTTGGTAAAGGTTTTGACTTTCCTGTTTAGTGCAAGATTCACTTTTCCTAGGATTATGTTTCTGAATTTTATTTTTTTACTTATTTATTTTTATTGGACTATACTTGCTTTACAATGTTGTCAGTTTCTGCCACACAGTGAAGTGAATCAGCTATATGTATACACACATCCCCTCCCCTTTCCCACATCCCACCCAACTAGGCCATCACAGAGCACCGAGCTGAGGTCCCTGTGCCATACAGCAGGTTCCCACTAGCTATCTGTTTTACACATGGTAGTGTATTTATGTCAAACCTAATCGCCCAGTTCATCCCACCCTCCCCCGCCACCATGTCCACACATCTGTTCTCTACGTCTGCCTTTCTATTCCTGCCCTGCAAATAGGTTCATCTGTAACGTTTTTCTAGATACCACATATATGCGTTAATATACGATATTTGTTTTTCTCTTTCTGACTTACTTCACTCTGTATGACAGACTCTAGGTCCCTCCACATCTCTACGAATGACCCAATTTCGTTTCTTTTTATGGCTGAGTAATATTCCATTGTATATATGTGCCACATCTTTCTTTATCCATTCATCTGTTGATGGACACTTAGGTTGCTTCCATGTCCTGGCTATTGTAAATAGAGCTGCAATGAACATTGTGGTACATGACTCTTTTTGAATTATGGTTTTCTCAGGGTATACGACCAGTAGGGGGAGTGCTGGGCCGTATGGTAGTTCTATTTTTAGCTTTTTAAGGAACCTCCATGCTGTTCTCCATAGTGGCTATATCCATTTACATTCCCACCAACAGTGCAAGAGGGTTCCCTTTTCTCCACACCCTCTCCAGCATTTACTGTTTGTAGATTTTTTGATGATGGCCATTCTGACTGGTGTGAGGTGATACCTCATTGTAGTTTTGATTTGCATTTCTCTAATGATTAGTGATGTTGAGCATCCTTTCATGTGTTTGTTGGCAATCTGTATGTCTTCTTTGGAGAAATGTCTGTTTAGGTCTTCTGCCCATTTTTGGATTGGGTTGTTTGATTTTTTTGATATTGAGCTGCATGAGCTGCTTGTAAATTCTGGAGATTAATCCTTTGTCCGTTGATTCGTTTGCAAATATTTTCTCCCATTCTGAGGGTTGTCTTTTCCTCTTGTTTAGTTACAGTTTCTCCTTGTGGGGTAAGGGAGCCTGGCACATTGTTTTACCTGCCCTCAAACTGCTTTAATTGTGAAAGTCACAGGCTCAGATTCCCCATGGGAGAGCTCTCCAAGCTTCTATATGTTCATTTTTGAAAGAGGCAATTGGCATTTCCTTGCAAATCCTTTTGTGACTGAAGATTTTAGCAAGGAACAACCGTCATGAAAAACTCTGTATATAGCTCAATCGAGCTTAACAGTGATCTTCACTTAGAACTGTCCTTTTTGTGAATATTATTTTGGGCCTTTTTCTATCCTTCCTGTGCTCATAATTCAGGTGACTCCAGGGTCAGTTGAGACATAAGGTTTCCTCATCATCCCACATCCACCCAGAGCCACCTTCTGGGCAACTTAGATGGGGAAAAAAAAAGTCCTAAGGCACAGTCCCTACCCTTGCTTCCATCGCTGAAGCTACTCTGAGTGCCAGATGGAAGTCCACACAGCCACAACCCACGGATGAAGTCGAGAATGCCACCCCAGTCGTGAAATGGTCTTTTCTCCACTCAATGACTGCAGCCTGATAGCCACCCAATTGTCTGAGTATTTTCAGTTCTAGCCTGCTATTCTATTCTACACCAGAAAACACACGACTCGGCAACCGTTAGCTCCCTGCGGATTACCCTTCTCTGCACGGCATTCACACCCTTAGTTTTTATCCACGAAAACACGAAGGTCATTCTGCACCTACTGCATGAGACTGTCCAGGAAGACTGTACTCACACCACCAAATGCCTCTTATGTCTAAGAATCAGGTTATGTTCTTTTAGTAATTAACTCCAAGGAAAGAACTGACATACTTCTATTAGATGAGAATTATGTGATCCGTGACATTCTCCTCTTTGTACTGGTTGCCAGGAAGTTCAGAGCCAAATTTCACGTTTATCACAGTAACTAACTACAGTAGTCTCTGTGGTTAGTACTGAGTATATTTGCTTCCTCCTCCTTTTCATGGCTTTGAGTTTCTCTCCTATATTATTGTACTTTCAAAGATTATAAGATGCCTAGAATCCTGACTGAGATGTTCTTGCCTAGTCTCCCTCTTATCTTCAGCAGAGTCACCACACATGTCCTCATTTTTTTCTCGAAGGCCTCTGTCCCCATACTCTGCTCTACTTATGGGTCTCAAGTGGGGGCCAGTTTTTTTGGTGTGTGTGTGCATGTGCAGACTCAGCTTGCCTGAAGTTCAGGAACAGGAAATGGAATTGCTTCACAAGGATTCCCCTCCCTCAGGCCACTAATAGGTAGGCTTTAAGATGATCTCTAAAACCTCTTCCTTTTTGACTTTTAAGATGAGACACAAATTTGTTAATATTTACAGGCAAATATCTCTTTCTGGATCCCAGAGAGGGGAGAGAGAGTCTAGAAAGATCACTGAAAATACACTGGGTTCAAACAGCCAAAGAAGCATTAATTTAACATTTAAAGTTCTCTTTTGGAGATAAATTGATTTAATGGCTCATCTATGGCCAATAATTGTCAGGTTACTACCCTCAAGGAATAAAAACTCATTTGACCAAGTATCTAAGAAGCAGACATCTTTAAGACTTATCTGTTTTTTTGCAAAATTAAAAAGGGCAAGCATCTGAGTCATTTTGCACAAAGGTCTAAGGGCTTAGGAAAAACACAGTGACCCCAGAAACAATCTTAAGAGAGCCAACTGACTTCACAAAACAGCCTCTAGCTCAAAACATGGCTGTTGTTTCCAAGCACAGATTCCTAACCAGACTGTACCTACCCCTTGATGACAACCTTTCCCTCTGGGGGCAGAAGCAAAGCCACAAATATTCTGCTACTGTCAACTCTTTAATGCTGCAAATGGACAAATCAGAATAAAATTAAAATCTAAAACTGTTTTGATTACACACTAGAGGTATTATAGTTCCAGCTTTAGGGACATAGATTATTTTCTGAGCCATGGCTTTATGAGAAGTCAGCTCTATAGCTTTCCTCAGGTTTGACCGCCTTACAGATTTTTCTAAATGTTAAAATAAAGATTTAAATTGTACTACTACATACATACAAGGCACACCAACTTAAGGATTAAACAGGGTTAACTCTTCTAGGATGGTACAGTGAAAGGAGTCTAAGATTTACTGTAAAAACAAAACAAAACAAAAACCCCCAAATCCAAACCAAGACTGTTCAAGTGAAAATTACGTTAAGCCTTGGTTTCTTCATCCTCAAAAGTAGATACTGATGTCTCTAGCTCGGTGTTACAAGGATTAGGTAAGGAGTACTAATGCTTGGCAAAATAGAGGAACACAGTCTATTCTCATTATTTTAAAAGAAGCCAGGTTACTCATTTTCTTCTGGTTTAAGTCTTTAGGATAGTCCCTTAGGTTTAAAGTCGAACCACAACATCTTATACAGTATAATTAGACATGTGTTTGGTTTGGACTCAACTATCTAAAATTAATTAAGACGGCACAAACTAAATGAGCTGGCCCTGCCCGGCGCCACCCGCCCCGCGCCTATCCCCAGCCTGAGGCTCGGCCCCCTTCGCCCGTGTCCATCACTCTGTGCGGAAATGCCGCCAGCACGTCAGACAAGCTGCCTTACAAAGTCGCTGACATCAGCCTGGCCGCCTGGGGATGCAAGGCCCTGGACCTTGCAGAGAATGAGATGCCGGGCCTGACGTGCACGTGGGAGATGTACTCGGCCTCCAAACCACTGAAGGGCGCCCTCACTGCCGGCTGCCTGCACATGACCGTGGAGACAGCTGTCCTCATTGGGACCCTCGTTGCCCTGGGTGCTGAGGTGCGGTGGTCCAGCTGCAGTATCTTCTCCACCCAGGACCATGCAGCAGCTGCCACTGCCAAGGCTGGCATTCCAGTGTACGCCTGGAAGGGTGAAACGGACGAGGAGTATCTGGTGCACTGAGCAGACGCTGTACTTCAAGGACGGGCCCCTCAACATGATTCTGGACGATGGTGGTGACCTCACCAACCTCATCCACACCAAGTACCCACAGCTCCTTGTCAGGCATCCGATGCATCTCCGGAGAGACCACAACGGGGGTCTACAACCTGTATAAGATGGGCCCGCGTCATCATCACAGAGACTGACCCCATCAACGCGCTTCAGGCTGCCATGGAGGGCTATGACGTGACCATCATGGATGAGGCCTGTCAGGAGGGCAACATCTTTGTCACCACCACGGGCTGTATCGACGTCATCCTCGGCCGGCACTTTGAACAGATGAAAGATGACGCCATTGTGTGGAACATCGGACACTTTGACGTGGAGACTGATGTCAAGTGGCTGAATGAGAACGCTGTGGAGAAGGTGAATACCAAGCCCCAGGTGGACCGCTACTTGTTGAAGAACGGGCACTGCATCATCCTTCTGGCCGAGGGCCGGCTGGTCAACCTGGGCTGCGCCATGGGCCACCCCAGCTTCGTGATGAGCAACTCCTTCACCAACCAGGTGCTGGCGCAGATTGAGCTGTGGACCCACCCAGACAAGTACCCTGTCGGGGTCCACTTTCTGCCCAAGAAGTTGGATGAAGCAGTGGCTGAAGCCCACCTGGGCAAGCTGAATGTGAAGCTGACTGAGAAGCAGGCCCAGTACCTGGGCATGTCCCGTGATGGCCCCTTCAAACCTGATCACTACCGCTATTGAGAACCAGGCCTGCCCTTTGCCTTCCAGCTGCTGTCCTTGCCTGGGTCCCACCTCTCCTCCCCAAGAACAAATGGCACCACCTTTGAGACTGGTTTGATAATGTTCCCCATCAACTCCCTGGGGCTAGTCACTTAGTCTTTGGCCTCTGCTGCATCCCTCATACTGTTCCAAGTGTGGCAGGGGGAATTGAGAAGTCCCTCCTCAAGCCCTGGTCATGATAGAGGTACATGGGAGTTACCCACAGGGAACCATGAGCTCAGGGGTTTTGGAACTGCTCACTCAGTCAGTCCTTCCTTAGGCTGGAAGTTGGCGGTGGTAATCACAAAGCCCACGCACTTTACCATCCAGGCCCTCACTTGGCCTATGGACTTTCTACCCATGTTCTTGGTTTACAGGCTCGTCGGTTCCTCAGCCCATGAGAGATGAGAAGGAGCTATGTCAAAGGGTGTGGAGGAACTGCCGGCGACTGAATGCTCCTGAGAGCCCGGCTTAGTGCTTGGCATTCTCTTAAACCTCAGAACCATGAGGTTGGTAGTTTTAGTCCCTATTTCACAGGGGTTGGAATATATTGTTAAGGGATAGCCAAGAAAGGACGAGAGAAGTGATAGCCAGAGGTTGAGAGGGGCCAAAGAAACGTAAAAGCACATTGTAACTTGATGGTTCCCATCACAACTCTGGGTCAAAAAGAGATTAATTTGGTTTATAATGTCAAAAGAGAGCAAGAAGGTGGGTTAATAAAAATTTTGGTGCCTAAAAAAAAAAAAAAATGAGCTGAACCCCAGTGTTAGGTGGGGCTTTCTATGGTCCACACAGAGTGGGAGTGGTGTCAGCAATGGGAGGGTTTTTAAAAATGCCACATGGGGGGCTCCCCCGGTGGCACAGTGGTTGAGAATCTGCCTGCCAATGCAGGGGACACGGGTTCGAGCCCTGGCCTGGGAAGATCCCACATGCCGCGGAGCAACTGGGCCCGTGAGCCACAACTACTGAGCCTGTGCGTCTGGAGCCTGTGCCCCGCAACAAGAGAGGCCGCGACAGTGAAAGGCCCGTGCACCGCGATGAAGAGTGGCCCCCCGCTCGCCGCAACTAGAGAAAGCCCTTGCACAGAAATGAAGACCCAACACAGCCAAAAAAAGCCACATGGCACTTCTGTCATAGACAGTTTTTGATGAACACTGAGGAAGGAATTTCACCCTTACCAGCTTGCCTTATTTGTATTCTTAGCTCATGTCACAATGCTTAGAATATAGCAAGTACTTAATACACGCTGGTTGAGGCAAACTGTCTGAGGTACAGTACAGCAGGTAATCAAATGGGCCAGGGTGGGAAAAGGTCCTAAGGAGAGAGCCTCCCTGGAGCAACGAGGACCTGCCTGACAGCAAGTTGGTCATGGCCACGGGCATCTTGAAGGCAGGGTGTGGGCCTTGTCCAGCCTGGGGAGAGAGTGGGCCGAAGGCAGAGAAGCCCAAGCGGTGCAGAGCCTGTGGGCACCTGCAGCTGGACCGCTGGATGCAGTGGCCGGTGTGAGAGCAGGACTAGGCCTGGGAGCACTGGGCAGGAGAGCCTGGGACCAGAGTGGTCAAGCAGACCAACTAGAGGAGCAGGATCCGGGTGATACCTGACCCCAGGGCCACGGGCCCTAAGAGGCTCAGGCAGAGAACAGGATCCCTATCTCTCCCAAGAGATCACGGTTCTGAGGAGGGGACAGAGGAAGCAGGCGAGAAGAATGCAGTGAGCCCTCCAGCAGACAGGGAGCAGGGAAAACGCCCAGGCCGGGCCGAGGGGTGTTCTGGTGCCCAGTGCCACACGTGAAAGTGACTGCTGTGGGCAGCCTGATAAGGCTGAGAGAAGTATCTCCCGCTCAGCAGTGCAGAGCAGTGCATGGCTGGGCTGGGCTGGGCTGGGCATGGGGAGAGCTGGACGCCAGGAGTGGGGCAGCAGCAGCAATAGCGGCGGTGGTGGCGGCAGCAGGTGAGGCAGAAAGCCCTGGAAAGTGGACTGAGGTAATGCAGAGGGGGTCTGAGGAGCCCCGCAGCCAGCATACTGCTAGAGACATTGCTACCAGCAGAAAACGACGTTCAGGTGAAGACCAGTGTGGAACCCAAGGAGAGGATGTCGAAGACCAGGACCAGGGTTGAGACTTTTCCTCTAGCCACCCCTGGCCAGAAGATTTTTCCAATCCCTAGTAAGGAGGGATTAGTAGTTAAACAAAAATCAGTCTGCATTACACATCATATATTTAGTTCTATAAAGATCCAGGTTCATTGTTAAGTAAACTGTATAGTGTTCACCCTAATGTTGCTTTCCTCCCCAGCCCCTTAACCAGATTCCAAGTTCAAGAACCCCATCAGGTGCTGTGACATGGAAATGGGTGAAGCCACTGGCCCTGATGTTAGGATCTTGGAGCCAAGTAACTGAGCCATCAGGCCCCAAGTCACACAGACCCTGGCTAAGCCGGTTCCATCCTCCCTTCGGGGATGGCTAGGAGACCAAGTTTCATACAGTGGCCCTTGAACAGGGATCTTCCCTGCCTGGGGTAGCCAGGTAGGCCCCCTGATGAAATGGAGCCTGCTTGAGGGGAGCTGGTCTACCATTTCAGCAGGTGGTATACTGATTCTATTTGTAAGTGATAAGGGATTTTTGGTACAGGTTGGTCTTAGAAACGGGAGGCCTGGGAGTCACACGGGCATCCACAAGCCTCTCTGGTAACCTGCCCTGATGTCTACAACTCCCAAATCCTTCCTACTGGGCTTTGAGTCCCACTTCTTCTTAGGTTGTCCTCAGAGATGAAAAATAGCTTGTTAGCATTTTTGATGTAAGGCCTTTGGCTTTCTCCTTTTCAAGTTTAACAATTTCTATTGCTTCTAGTGTAGGACATATCTGCAGATCATCTAATCGTCTCTGCGTCTAGCTCTGACTCCTCTCCAAGTTCTCCATATGCCTCCTAGTTTTAGCTCAGGGCCAGGCATTGTCCCTCAGTAAAGATATGGCAGAGGCTAAGAACCACCACAGGTCTCTATCCCTGCTCTGCCTGGCATCCCCCGGGGCTCGCTCATGCTTGCATTCATAAAGCTGGTGCTGTATTTCGGACCCAGGCCCCAGGATCAGAATTTCTTGCTGGCGATTAACGTAAGATGCTGGCAGAGACTCTGATGGTCTAGCGTGAGCTGTACCAAGAGAGGAAAGGTGGCTGCTGTGTTAAAGCGCCAGAGTCTCATCCTGAGTCAGACTCCTGTAGGATTTCTGGCAGGCACAGACCCGACTGGGCACTTTATTGAGCTTCTGAGTATACCGAATCTCATAAGAGAACAGTCTCTACTTCTTAAATACACTGTGTGTGCCCTGAGTGCAACGATTAGTCAGCTTGCATTCTAGACGGTTAACTCATGGTGCCTTCATTGCCGATACTTTCCTGTAGCTTACTATTAAATTATTATGTGACCTGTGATGTTCTGATGCCATTTTTCATTTCAGAACCTGAGCTTAGCATGCAGGCAGGACGACAGGGTGCCAGGGTTGGCTAGGCATTACCTGAGGCTCCACGTCCAGTATTGCGATCAGCCCTTGCTCATGGATCTTCCGGATGGTCTCCAGTTTTGTCCCGTACATTGCATCCTCGTGGCTGCCATACTCCAGGTACTCGTTATTAGAGATGTCTTGCATCATTTGGTCATGAGATACAAAGTAATAATTCTTTCCATTTTCTTCATCTTTCTTTGGAGGTCTGGTGGTGTCTGCAAAGTTACATGTCAGGAGAGGTTTAAAAGGCTGAGCTTATGAGCTGATGCTCCCAATGGACCTACCCAGACTCAATCTCCTCTTAAAAGCTATAGATTCTGTAGTATATCTCATGCCCTGTTCCCACCCCCAGTAGCTTTGTAGAACTAAATTCTAGAAGTCGTATTTGTTTATGTGACATCGGACCACAGTAGTTGGTTAGTTGTTTGGTTTGGTGGATCTTTCTGTGTTTAGGTGAGATCTATTTCATCCCTTCATGGGTCACCACAGGGGAAAGACACTAAATGACCCAGGGTTAACATAACTCACTCTATGCCTTAATGCAGTTAGGTCTTAAGAGAAGGAAACAAGAAGAATTAAAAAAAATGGAAAACCACATACGGTTATTTAAATTTAAGTAAATTAAAATTAAACAAAATTAAAAATTCAGTTCCTCAGTCTCACTAGCCACATTTCAGGGGTTCAGTACCCACATGTGGCTAATGGCTACTGTACTGGACAGTGCAGATATCTAATGCTGTCATTTATGAGAGAACGTTCTATTGAACAGTGCTGGTATACAGCATCATGCAAAAGGAGAATGTCAGGATACAGCAGAAGGGATACCATATTGAAAATATAATAACCATAGCCAGATATGGCCATAATAGTTAGGAAAGACCTAAAGCAGGAATTGGCAAACTAGGGCCTGTAGGCCAAACACGGCCCACTGTCTGTTCTTGTAAATAAAGTTTTATTGGAAAAGAGCCATGCTCATTTGTTTACATATTGTCTGTGGCTGCTTTCACAATGGCAGAGTTGAGCAGTTGTGTCAGAGACCATATGGCCTTCAAATCCTCAAGTATTTGCTGTTTAGTCCTTTACAGAAAAGGTTTGCTGACCCCTGACCTAAGCGAGTGTATACTAAAATATCTGCCAATAAGTCCTAGTTCTGTGGGATACTAATAGGACCAGGATTCTGCAAAACACACTTTAGGAAATGTTTTTCTAGACAAGCCAGGAACAGCAGTTTTAGTTTTCTTTCTCCCTTTGCTTCTTTCCTTTTTTGAGCAAGAACAAATTCATGCTATTCTTTGTTGTACATGAGTCCAAACCCAGGGGGAGTTTCCCCTCTCCTGCCCCAACTAGACTGTAGAACTGCCAAGTGCTCATGGACATCAAAATGTGGATGTTTTAAAGAAGAACCCTTTCTCCAGGCACATGAAAAGCTGAAGAAACAGCATACTATGTTGATGCTGTCCTATCTTCAGTCATTTCGGTAGGTAAACATATGCTATGTATACACCCAGGGTCAAATATTACAGCAAGTAGACATGACTGGGGTCAGCAATAACACACTTTAAAACCAAGCTAGTTAATTGGCCATTTAATAACATGGAAGTTCAATTGCTTATGTGATCAAGAAGAAACTAAATGTTAGTGAAGCTTGCTGTATTCATGATCTAGTCATAAGGAGAATTAAAAGAACATTTTAAAGCGTTTTACTAGAAAACTCCAGTGGTACCAACTGAAAGAATATTTGATGAATTTCTTTTTTGAGTAAATCAGACAGGGTTCTGGGATGAGAGTGGCCTTATGAAGCCTCACAGCTCTCTGGGATGTAGAGAAAACAGTAAATGGTGCTGACATGGCATTGGAAGGCCCCACAGGATGGAGCCAATCTTCCCATTTTTTCCTATTGCTCTTTTTCCCGACCAGTGATTGAACCCGGGCCCTCGGCAGTTGAAAGCGCAGAGTCCTAACCACTGGACCGCCAGGGAATTCACTCTCCTGTTGCTCTTAAAAATCATTCTCCTTTAGCTCTTCCCACCCCGAACAAAGCTCTAACTGCTAAAAAGCTTTTGGGATTCAAATTTTAAACTTTAGAATAATAATAATAATAATAAAAAATAAAATAAAATGATGGTAGCAAGATGGCTATTATCTATCCAGTATCTGCTAAGTGTTCATATGATCTCAAATCCTCTTTATTTTCCTGGAATCACTTCATTTTGTAGTTGAGGAAACAAAGAGGACAAGAGGTTAAGGATAAGATATAGAAAATAAGGGGAATAAAAATATTACAGATTTAAAATTCTTTACAATAAACAATGGATAGCACATTGGGTTTTAAAAGTGATAAAAGTCAAGAATTTAGGTACAGATTAAGGAAAATATTGTTATATCAAAGAAAATTATACTATCATTAAAACCTATTTTTCTGAAGAATAATTCATCTGGGTAACATTTATGGCATATTGTTGGAAAAATTAGGTTACAAATAGACTGAACGAGCTCAGTCTTGTTAAACGACAACAATGATAAACACACACACACACACACACACACACACACACACACACACACACACACACACACACACACACACACACACACACACACACACACACACACACACACACACACACACGACGTGTTTGCACCAAGAGAAGCCTGGAAGGGTATACAATAAAATATTAAGAGTGAGGTTGGGATTTACTGTTAACTCATTTTCTTCTTTGTTCTTTTCTGGACTTTCCAAATTTCCTATAATGAACAGTTATTACTTATGTAATCAGAAAAAATATGTAAATTACAAGATTAGAAAAGTACTAGGAAAAATATACTTAAAGGAGAGTGAAACATTGCTTACGTGGAATAGGGTACGCAAACCGGTCTGGGTGCTTTGTGATGAGGGTGTTTTTTATGTGTCTTCTCCCAACACCATGCGCACCTATGTCATTTTTTAAAAAGGAAGTTAAAAATTGATAATTGTTAATAATATTCATAAACTGTTTTGAAGATGAAAATAAGAAAGCCACTTATGCAGTTAAACTTACCTAACAAGACTAGTGTTTTCCTTTTGAATGCTGTCAGTTTTACTACTTCTTCATATGTAACAAGATCTAATTGATCAAACACTAAAATGCAAAGATTTAGAAAGAATATAAATTTACAGAAGGAATATTTCATGTATGTAAATTATAATTTTACTGGCAAAACCAAAATTATAGTAAAGCCATGTCTTAAAAAATATGGATCCAACTTACAATATACAGCTTACATGTAATTTAAGTCATATAACCTTTTGGGAGAAAATTTCATTTTTAAGCCCATGAAAATGCACTTTAGAACCAGGGTCATCCAAAGATATGTTGAGCACATGCATAAAAGTCCAGTTGTAAAAGATACTGCATATCTTTTCATGCAGTATCCAACAAATCATATGAATTCATTCAAAACAACATGCTGTTCATATTTTTGCAATTCTAAGAAATCAGCAATACTAAAAAGAAAAAGTCTGCAGACAGCGACCAACATGAATGCAACTAAAGTTAACCAAGAAAGAGGCCAGCTAGATTATTTCTAGGGATGGATGAGAGATGCATGGACAGCTGGTCTTTAACTTGATGGTTCTTTCTTTCAACAGAGTTGCTGAAGGTAGCATGCTAGATTTCCTTCAAAGTCAAGTTTTGCAACTATGATTTCACACGCTTTGGAAATGAGCATCTCACAAGTTTTATTGTAACCCAGCTATCCATTCAATGGAAAGTCTTGGGTATGTAAGTAGGGGAACATGCTTCCCTGGGCCCCAAACTTTGTCAGCTTGTGTGTGGTAAGTAAGTTAGGATGGACAGAATGGGAGGAAGCATGAAGCAGAGTCTGAGCTTGGAAACTTTTGCAAAAGGGGAGTTCTCTAATCATTACAGACTGAGAAGAAACGCTTTAAAAAATGTTTTTTGGAAACCTGCCTCTTCACAAAACTATTACAAAAACTTTCCCAAGAGGATGACCGTTCCTGTTGAAGTTTAAGGTAGTCCAATTCTCACAACACATTTGAAAATTCTCACAAGAAGGCTAAAATCACGTGTCTATGTTTCCCAGAATATTTTTCTGTGTGGTACTACCCATATGTTGTCAGGCACACACTGAAATTTCTTTTTTAAAAGAATATTGAATAAGCTCTGGATTTTAGAGGGGTTGAAATAAATTCCATGAAATTGATTCCGTGGTGTAATAGAGGAATCTGAGATGCTTCAGTCAATCATTAAGAGAAGCTTCTACTCCCTGAAACAATATGGCCAAATGCTTTGAATATCAGCTCAGTCCTTAACATTTGTGTTCTTCCCAGTAGCAAAGAACCTTAAAATGCAAAATAGGATACTCTGGAATGCAACAGATCAGAAACAAACGAACAAAAGTATCATTCCCAAAATACTAAAAAAAAAGAAATACAATGTTAAAATAAGGGTTAGTGCATGTTAATGGGTATTTGTGCATTTTTTTTGATAACTTGATTGCATAAACGTTGACTAAAAGACTTAAAAGCATATTCTCTAGCAACAGCTAAAAACCACAAAATGCTTTCTGTGTTTAGAATGGCAGATTCAGAAAATCAAAATGAACATGAGGCTGTCTGCGTGGCGGAGCTAGCTAGTCATGCTGCAGTGGTAATGGAGCGACGAAGAGTTGCAAAAATAAAAGCAGGAGAGCTTACGGCATTGCTTTTTATACCTATTGCCCTCTGAGTGATATTTTCATCAAGAAAAGTATGCTTATGAAAGAGGTCCATCAACAAGCTGATATATTTTATTATATAGAAATAATCAAGCATCTCACAAAAGAGCAAGATGATGACACAAGTTTTCTGAATGGTATACACATCTCTTTCCCTCTACAGAGCCCTGACTCCAATCCTACTGAATTAAGTCATTTTTTTCAAACACATAAGAATGAGTTAGATATCAACAATCAACATGACAAATGAACAGATATGTTACACATCAGTATCTTAACCATATATGAGTAGCATGAAGAGGGTACTCCGGTCTAAATGAAATCATCACGTAGTCATAGGGTGGAGAAACAATAAAAAAGGATATTTTAAAATACGACATACAAAGAATATAAGGAGAACACTTAGAGACTGAACTTTTAAAGGTTTTAAGTTGTTTGTTTGCTGATTTAAAAAAAGGGACTTAATGAAAGGAAACCGTCAAAAACAAAGAGGCACAGTCACTCAACAGGTTACTTACATGCACAGAGGCCATTGGGAGTAAGACAGCATGAAAAATGTACAGGGGTCATTGAAATATGGCTTTTAATATATTAGTAAAATAAAAGTATAATATGCACAAAAGAAACTTTACCATGCAATATTCTAAACATGAGGCAAATAAATCACATTAAGAAACAAACTCATTTTAATAAAAATTCAACAATATCCTTATATAAAAGCCAGTGGGTTTTATATACTAGCATATGCATACAAATTTTGTCTGGGAATAGTTACAAGAAACCTTCTTCAGGGAGTGTAGGTGTGGAAGCCTTTTGCTTTTCATTCTGTATCTTTTCTAATCACATGTGCCTATTACTTTTACTATTAAAAAAATGTCAACAGGGCAGTGAGATTATGGGCCACTTTTTGTCGTCTTTAGAGTTCTCTGTATTAAAGAAAACAAAAATAATAGCTTTTTAAAGTCAACAGTACTAATTTGTGGTATTAAACATAATTTAAACACACCTATGAATGGTATTGTAGAAATCCTCTGTGTTTGTATGTGTGTATGTAAATGGGGTTTCTCAGGATATTTAAATACCACTGCTCAGGGCTCTAACATTAAAAGAAAATGAATCAATGAAGAGTTTTAAAAAAGGTTTACATTAATAACTTGATCTTAAATTGATTTTGGAAGTCCTAGGGCTGAGGAATCTCAGTGCCTCAAAGAGTATAGTTCTTCTAGAAGCATGACAATACTTTTTGCATCAAATTTATGTGGCTAAAAGTCTTTCATGCGTTGCAGAAAATGTATTTGCTGCAAACGCTACACACACCATAATCAAATCTATTCCCAAGGCTTCAGAAATACTGTCTGGCATATTGTCCTGACTTCCTGGTAAGCTACTCAATGTTCATGACACCTTTGAGTATTCAGATACCTGTTCTCCAGTAGAATCTTTTCCATAAATAAGCCTTTAACAACATTGATTCCATATCTCAGTTGGAAAAGCTATCTTCAAAGTAGCTTTAAAGTATACTAGTATCTTCAAATACTGTACAAACCTCCACTTAGATAAGCCATTGTACACGGTAACACTGGGCCGAGTAAAGTGGGCCTAATGTTACCACATCCTCTGTTCTTTCAAGGAAAGGCAGAAACCCAGATTTTATGTTAAATATTTGATTTTCAAATGTGATAACTAATTAAGATTATTTTAAACACCGTGTGTATATGGGAAAAATAAAATTTATTTATGGGTCACATTCAGCTAATAGACTGCCACTATATAATGTGAGAGGTAGGCAACAATTTGAACAGAATTCTGCTTTAACTAGACATGTAGAATTTCCTGGTGACATAAATGGAAATAATTAATTCTAGTATTTTATCATTTCCATCAGTTCTAGATATTGATAAAGTTCTCATCCTTTATTTTTACTACAAATGTAAACAACTTCAGAATTTAATGATGAGGTTTGGATCTTGTCAACAATAGCTGCTGAATTCTCAAAGATTTGAAGCAGGAAACAAAACGTATGCCCTTATTTTTTAAAAATTACTTATTTTTCAACGTATAAAAATCAGTTGCATTTTTAAAAAATTGAAGTACAGTTGATTTACAATGTGTTAGTTTCAGGTAGGTGTACAGCAAAGTGATTCAGATTCTTTTCCCTTATAGGTTATTACAAAATATTGAGTGTAGTTCCCTGTGCTGCACAGTAGGTCCTTGTTGGTTATCTATTTTATATGTAGTAGTGTGTATATGTTAATCCCAATGGCCCTTATTTTAATTTACTGAGGACTACGGGACGATTCCCCCACTGTATTTTACAATCGACTTTTGAATAAGTCAGAAAACACCTTTCAGAAATATAGTTGGATTTGTGGCCTATGAACCCATTTGGCTAGTTCTTGGTATTAAAGAATATGGTATTTCAAAGTTCTCAAAGCATTTGCCTTCCCAATGGAGGTCAACAGTATGTGTTTCTCTCTTTTAGAGCAATTCTTTATGTAGGCAATGCCACATATTAGGATAAACTTTCATCATGGCTAAAAGCAGAACAGCTGATAAAATACTTGACTTTCCTTCCTGACAATTTCATCTCTTGTAAAGGCAAGGTAATCAGTAGGTAAATGGTTCTTCTGGTCTTTATAATTAACAAAATGCAAGAGTTGACTGGTGATGGGGAAGAATGCTGAAGAGATGGTGGCAGAAAGGACATGCTAGGCAGTATATTCTAGAAAGTCCAGGGAAAAAGCCAGGCATCTTCTCCAGACCAGAAAAACTAATAGGAGATCTCATGAGTGATGATTTTGTGTGGGTGGGAATCCTAACAATGACATTCTGACTAGACAGTCACAAATGAGCCTAAACACAAGTTCTGTACAGAAACTTGAGTGGCCCTGCAAGGACCTTATAAAAAGCTCAGATTTTCTATCAAAGGAGGCTCTCAGGCAGTGACAAATACTGACATGTAGAAGGAACTGTGAGCATGAGGAAGGCTCTGAGGCCCGGAAGACCACTGCTTAGGAAGATGCTGTGGATAACAAAGAAGTGGTGGGTCTCCTCTTAGTTTTAAGTTTACGAGAACTTAGATAGATCCATGGTTTTGGATAGGAGGTGTTGTGTTTAAAGACGACAGAGGAAAAGCAATTCTATTCCATTTCTATGAGGTTCCTGCCTTCTCTAGCAAGGGTGATATAGCCTTCAAACATAATGGGCAATGTTTACCAGAGCTAAAGCTTAAGATAAGGGACAGCAAATGAGTACTTGGCTTCATTAAATGATATCCATTTATCAGGCCCAGTGATGAAATAACCTGAGATCCACTGAACTTTAGAATTAGAAAAGATATCCTTTATTGACTAACCCAATTCCCTCGTTTTGAGGCCCACAGGAGCCAAGTGGTTTGCCAAAGGTGCATGGATACACAGGTGTGCTAACTTCTGGTCCTAGCTTGGGCTGGCCATTAAGCTTACAGGTGCGTTTGCAGGACTACCAAGCACCACTTGTGATGAATCAGAGAGAACAGGAACAATGGAAGATCAGTGGTGCCCCGGTGGTCAAAGAATGGAAAAAGTTAACTCTGGAAAACACTGGCCACCAGATAGGATGCTGATTCTCTGGCAAAATTCTCAAGTGAACGATTCAACAGACTCTTTGTCAGAATTTAGAGAGTCTAGTTTTTCAATTAACTGGCTTCTTATTTTTCCTCAGAGCTAAATTAAAGAGTGTTGGCAAATTGAATACTCATGTCTACATGCCTTCCATCAGTAGAATATAAAAAGCTAAGGATGAATTGACAGCCTTATCGGCCATTTCTTTGCTTTTCTACGTTTAAATTAATTTTAATGCCATCTATATATCATTTAAAATCATTGTAAAAATTACAAGGTTATACATATATATGTAATGTCAATGGACCTTTTGAGCCTGTTAGAAGCTGATGGAAATAAAGGTGGTTATGGAGACCTGGCAATAACCACTGACATTTTATATTAAACAACATTCTGCTGCTACTACAGTGAATTTCTTCAAATAGTACTACTGGAGCATTTACAATTAGTTTTAACTAATTATATTTAACTAATCTACTTTGAATATTTCTTCCCTTTATAAAACAAAAATAGCCACTATCAGACTAGTGCTCTGTAGTGGTATATAACCAGAAATGATACCTTTTATTGGAAATAAAAATGTGGCACACTGTAGCTATCATGATGGGAAAGATTTCCGCATTTAACTGAACCATTTAAAATTAAGCCATGTGGTCACTCACATTCATTCCACATTATACAATACTTCAAAATGTTTACTTTTACTCTCTGATCAAGAAATGAATCACTCAGAGTTTCAAAATAATTTTTCCTAGTGAATGCTAATAAAATATAACGTTCTACAGAGGGAAATGCATTTCATATCTGTCAGAAATATACTGTCAAACTGGGTGTGCATGATTGCATTCACTTGATTTTCTTTGCCATATGTTTGAAGTTTGGAGTTATTTCTGAAACCTTGGGAACTAATCTAATGCCAATGTTGGGGCTTGCACTTCCTCAGAAAAGTTCCTTATAAAAGGAGTCATATTAAGAAGTTATTGAAAATAAGTAAATCCCACGCTACATCATCATGCCTTTTCGTTAACTTAAGTTACATCCTGTGAGTCTTCTGGGAATTCTACTGCAATGACAGAGCATGCTTTTTTTGGTATTCATTTCAGTTCTTAGCAAATGAGTGAATATTTTGACTTAAGTTGAATGCAAGCTTCCATTATAGACAAACATACCATGAAGGGTAGGCCAAGATAATGTTCTTGGTCTTTTAGGGGCTAAGAAATACCATGAAGGAAGAAGACTAGTGACAGGAACTGACCAAATTAAGTTAGTATCTATCTAATGTCATTTGCACTCTTTCAGATCAATCACTGAACCATTTGCAGCACAGCTCTCTGTTAAGAGCGCACCTTTGCCCTTAGAAATGTGGCACAGGGCCATGTCCAAGGGCCAGAGAGGAGCCAGGAGTGAGGGTATTTGCTCAAGGCCAGTCTCAGCAAGGAGGCAAGAATCCTGGCAATTCAGCAAACTCTCAGTCTCTCATTTCTCAGGGGAGGACTTAATGTACTGGGTTCTTTGAGTTCCAGAGAGTACTGTTTCCAAATAGCATTTTCTTCCTATAAAGTATAGCTCTGTAAAATATTTGGCAAATAACCAACATAATAATCGAAGGCAAGGGATTCTTAAAGTTTTTGCAAGCTGATGATCTCATATGGTGAAATTTTTTTGATAGAGAACTCTGAAGACGGAATTGAGATGTTACATCTACTTCAGTCTTTGAGATGTTTAACCGGTCTCAGTAAGTCGTACTTTTCCCTACCTGCATTGTGCTTTGCCAAATATTTATCTTTGTACTGCTTCTTTTTCTTGCCAAACCAAGTACAGCTGGCTTGCTGCTCCTGTTTGGTCTTCTCCATGGCAATGCAAGCGACTCGCCTAGCACACAAAGAAAAGAAAAAAACTAATGTATAGTTTTATGCTGATAAAAGAGGAAAACCAGTCGTTTGAAGAGTTTACATGAACCTGCGTGAACAAACTCCTCACAAACGTTTCAAATCATTCAGATAAAGGCTGCTCCTTGACAATTTCCTAGAAAGGTTTTAAAAATGCAGGCTTATATGAAAATAACATTGTATCACTTGAACATATACTAATTGATAACACAGATGAGAAGTCTAAACATATAGTCATGAAATACAGTGGAATGAGTGTGGGATTTTGAGTTGAGACAGGTCTGATTTGAATCCTGGCTCTATCACTTATTAGCTTTTATCAATTTAGTGTTAGGTGCTTTTCTAGGAAATTTACATATATTAACTCATTTAATCTTTCTAACAACACGTGAAATCATGTCACTGTTTTACAGATGAGGGGATCAAAGGACTGAGAGGTTAATTAATTTGTCCCAATCACACAGCTAATAAAGTGGGAGGGTGAGGACAGTCTGGCACTAGAGCCCATGCTCTTAGGCGATGCATTCTATTGGCAAGTTCCTTAATCTCTTGGAGCCTCTTGGATGGCTGCTGTAAAGAATTATAACAAAAAATGTAAATAATATCCCTAACACAGTGGCAGGCACAGTAGATGCCTAATAAATGATACTACTACTACTTGAAGATTCTAGGTAGGAAAAAAAAAAACTATGATTAAATCCAAAGTTAGAATTACATTCAGAAAAATCATAATTTTGTTCTACATAATTACAGTATTCAGCATTAGTAACATATACATAAATGTTGTTAAAAAGTTGCTCTCTTAGGACTTCCCTGGTGGCACAGTGGTTAAGAATCTGCCTGCCAATGCAGGGGACAGGGGTTCGAGCCCTGGTCCAGTAAGATCCCACATGCTGCAGAGCAACTAAGCCCCTGTGCCACAACTACTGAGCCTGCATTCTAGAGCCCGCGAGCCACAACTACTGAGCCCATGTGCCACAACTACTGAAGCCCACACGCCTAGAACCCACGCTCTGCAACAAGAGAAGCCACCGCAATGAGAAGCCCGCGCACCACAACGAAGGGTAGCCCCCACTCGCCGCAACTAGAGAAAGCCCGTGTGCAGCAACGAAGACCCAATGCAGCCAAAAATTTAAAATAATAATAATAAAAAAAGTTGCTCTCTTAGGTTTAGGCTAAGCAAGTACTTGCCTTTCAAGATATTACCACAGAAGGTTTTGCTTACTTAATGACTTTGCTTGTGGGCCAATGTGGGGTGCCCGAGTGAGCCACATATAAGGAGAATCCAAAATCACTATCAGAATGCCATACAATGCTATTGAAAATGACGAGTTGTTTTCCAATGAGATTGTACTGATTTGCATTCCCACCAGCAGTATAGAGTTCCTGTTGTTCCACTTCCATGTGAACACTTGTTATTATCAGTCTATAATTTTAGCCATCATGGTGGATGAGTAATGAAATAACACTGTGTTTTGAGTTTGCATTTCACTGATTATTAATGAGATTGAGCACCTTTTCATATGCTATTGGCTATTGGATTTCCTCTTTTGTAAAGTGCCTGTTCAAATCTTTTGACCACTTTCCTATCCAGTTGTCTTCTTCTCATTGATTTGTAGGAATCCTTTATATGGTCTGAATATTACACTTTTGTTAGTTATATGTGTTGGAGGTATCTTCTTCCACTCTGTGGCTTGCCTTTTTAATCTTTTCATGGTATTTGATGAATGCAACTTATTAGTTTTAATTTAGTCAAATCTAGCAATGTTTTCTTTTATGGGAAATATTTTTGATATCTTTTTTAGGAAATCCTTCCTTGTCCCTAAAGATATTCTCCAATATTATCTTCTCAAGGGTTTATAGTTTTGTCTTTCATGTTTTGGTTTTTAATACACTGGAACTGATTTTTGTATGTGGTGTGAAGTTAGGGGTCCAATTTCTCTCATTTTTTCCCTAATGGATAACCAATTGCCCCAGCACAACTTATGGAAAAGTCTATTCATTCCTCACTAGTGACCATTTATGTATGAGAGTGTTCAGGGGTTCTCTTCAATTGGTCTATTTGAACATCTCTAAGCCCATACCTTATTGTCTTAATTACTACAGCTTTCTAATAAATCTTGGCATCAGTGGGGCAAGGCCTCCCTCCTTATGCTTCTAGAAGAGCATCTTGACTATTCCTGATTCTGTGCATTTCCTTGAAAACTTTAAAATTAGCTTGTCAATTTCAAAACGGTTGGGATTGAATTCAATCTATGAATCAATCTGGGAGGAATAGACATCTTTACAATATTTACAATATTGAGTCTTCTAGTCCCTGAATACAGTATGTCTTTCCATTTATTTAGGTCTTCTTTAATGTCTCAGTAAGTTTTATAATTTATCCTCTAAATGTCTTGAACAACTTTATTAGGTTTGTTCCTAGGTTGTTGATTAAAAAACTTATAAATGGTATTTAAAAAATTTGTAATATTGAAAAATTCAAACATATACAAGAGTAGAGAATAGTGTAACGAACCCCAAATATCTACAACCCAGCTTCAACATTTATTAACTCATGGCTTGTTTTGTTTTATTTACAACCTACCCACCCTAAGATTACTTTGAAAAAAATCCAAGTTTGTATCATTTCTTCCTTAAATATTCTTAAATCCCCTTTAAACCTATAGGTTCCCTCTCTCCCTTTTCTTCTTGCAAATTATTTGTTGCAGAAACTGGTTGTTTGTCCTATAGTTTCTGATCTCACCCCTGTGGTGTCTTCAGTAAGTCTCTTTGTCTTTTGCATTTCCTGCAAATAGCTAATTAGATCTAGAGGCCTAATCAAACTTAAGTTCTATTTTTTTTGCAAGAGTACTTTATAGTATTATGGTGTTGCAGGTGGTGTTATGTAGGGTATTTAAAAATTATTTTCCGTTTTTTACTGTAAATAGAAATATTGATTTTTGTACACTGATTTTACATCAGCCATCTTGCTAAACTCTCATTAATTCTAATTGTTTATCTATAGATTCCTTTGAATTTCTACACAGAATCATATCACCTGTTATATATTTTTTCCCTTCCAATAATGTTTGCTGTAGGTTTATTGTAGATACTCTCAATCAGGTTTAAGGAAGCTCCCTTCAATTCACAGTTTGTGAGAGTTTTAATCATGAATGGATGTTGAATTTTAAAATCCGCACCTATGGCTATGACCATGTGGATTTTTCTTCTTTAGTCTGTTAATATGGTGAATCAGGTTGATTGGTTTTCCAATGTTGAACCAGCTGTTCATTCCCAGTACAAACTCTACTGGGTCAAGATGTATATCCTTTTTATATATTGTTAGATTCAATTTGCTAATATTTTGCTGAGGATTTTTACATCTGTGCTCATGAGGGATATGGGTCTGTAGTTTTCTTTTGCCTTTATTGACCTTTGGTATTAGGGTAATGCTGGCATCATGAAATGAGTTGGGAAGTGTTCTCTTCTACTTTCTTAAAGAGTCTTTCCTTCATGTCTCTTTCTCTCTCTTGCTCTTTGAGGGCTTTATTTATATTTATTTCTTTATTTTTGGTTAGGAGAAAGACATTTATTGGGAAATACTGTGAACTCTCAGCAACAGCAACAAAGTCAATCTCCATATATTACCTAAGTGGCATAGAGAGGAGGCTGATGAAACCTTTGCTTTGGGAATTCTTCCAGTTCAAGCCAGTATGTGCTGTCAGTCATAACTACAGCTTCTGTGAGGCACAGGATCTTTGGAAACATAAACAGAACTGAGGAATTTTTGACAGGTTAAAAGAGATGAAATCCTGACCTCGTGAAGCTTACGTTATAGTGTACAGAGTATCTTATAATAAATGTTTTTCAGCTTAAAAACTTTAAGAAAAAGAAGTTCCCAGTAAAAATTTGTGGTGTGGCCATATGTGGTGTAATGACAGAGGAATGATACTGATTTTTTACTAGGCACTCAGGAAATGAATGTTATTTCTTTTAGCTCAGTATGTGCAAGGAAACTGTGTTAGAATTTAGGTCAACCTGGAAGGAAATTTCAAACACATGTTTAACATTTTATTGCTGACTTGGATGAGGATCTAGTAGGCAAGGGAAGGGATGACAGATTCAGGGACTTAAATCGTATCAGAGGATTAGACTGATGGGCCTTGTCAAGCAAGATGAGATTTAGCAAGGATAAATAAGGTAAGGTATTTGGGTCCAAAAAAATTGATTTCTCATCTAGAGGATGTGAAAAATATGACTTGGTAGCAACACATCTGAACAAAGCTTCTGGGTCTGGCTGATAGTATTGTTTCAAATCTTTCTCATTAGTATTACACGTCCATCGACATTCTAGAGACCAATTCACTTTTCCAGCAAGGGACTCTGCTTTTCCCCCTCAGTTGGGAATGCCTTCCTATACCTCCAGAGTCCTACTGTGGTCTCAAGGAACATACTGCCCAGTGGGCCTCTTCCTCTTCATCCTAGTTAGAATCCCCGTCTCCCTCTACGGTCACTGCAACTTTATTGAGTTCAGGTTTTCTGCAATAAACTGAACATAACATATAAAGTGTAACATTTCATCAGTTTTGAAACATTAATACATCCCATGAAACCATCACTACAATCAAGATAACAAACATTTTCATCACCCCAGGAATTTTCTTATGCCCCTCTGTAATCCCTCCCTCCCTCCTCCAGATCCCCAGGAAACCACTGTCACTGTAGATTAGTTTTGCATTTTCTGGAATTTTATATAATGGAGTTATACAGTATGTTCTCTTTTTTGCCTGGAAACCCAGCCTAATGATTTTGAGTTTCACCCATATTGTTGTGTGTTATCAATAGTTCATTTCTTTTTATTGCTTAAGAGCATCCTATTGTATGCATATGCCATCATTTGTTTATCCATTTACCTGCTGATGAAAACTTTAAAAAATTTTAGCCATTCTAATAGGCGTGTGGCCACTGAGTTTTTGTTAGTGCATTTTTTGTCCTTGGAAATTCATTTTGGTTCTTTTTCAAATCTGCTATGCCATTAAATTTTTTCCCCTCTTCTCTGAAGATATTTTTTAAGCTTTTACTGATTTTTAAAAGCTTGCTAATAAGCACAGTTGTTTAAAAACCTTTGTCTCCAAAAAAAAAACCAAAAAACAAAAAACAAAAAACCTTTGTCTCCTAATTCCAATATATGAAGTAGGTTTGAGTTTGTTCCTGGCGTCTTTCATTTCTGCCAGGTCTCACTGGTTTCCATGTGCGCCGGCTTATTTTGACTTGCTGGTAACTGCCCTCAAGAAAGTTTACGTGGGGGATCAGGAGGAGCTCTAGGATGAGGCCTAGGATAAAAGTGTTCGCCTTCAGAGACTTTCATTTGTTTATAACAGATATTTGGAACTATTAGTAAGGGGGAAACCTCACATCAAGCACATAGCTGGAGTTTCCCTGGCTGTCCCGGGCTATGTGTACCTGGGTGCAAATCCATTCAAGGTGGACCAGTGGCCACAATTTTTTCAGGGGAACCTTGCTTTCCTTTTGCTCTGCTCACCGACAAGGCGGCCTTCTCTACAGTCCCCTGGTGTGGAAGGGCAGTGAGGGGATGCTTATCTGTTTGCTCTTAACCTGGGGGTATAGCCTTTTGCAGATCCTGACAATGCGGGATGAGTCTCCTAAAAGATTCTCCTACTTGTACAGGCCTTATTAGGTCTTAACCTTGGTCCTCTGGCAGAGAAGTTTTTAGTAATAGAAATGCCCTCCTGGCAAAATGGACCAATTTGGTACTCTAATTTTTTCTGATTAATGGCTTTCATATAAAAATTGGTCACTGAGTTCCCCAATACCTTTTCAGCTACTCAGTACTTTTAAGGTCATTTTCAAAAACATATTTTCTGTAGCACTTTTCATTTTTCTTTTCCAGTGGGAGAATTGATCCAAATAACCTAGTCTACCATTACAGGAAACAGGAAGCAAATCTGCTTTTCCCCCTGCCATTTCTCAGGCTTCCTCCAGAGGACTCAGAGTTCTAGGTACTGGTGAGACATGATTTATACAAATGAGCTGACTAGGGAGAAGAGGTCTGGATTCTACATAATTATTTTCAACAAATGCTCATTAATATATGGCAGCATTCAATAACACATTTTGTAAAACATAAATATCAGTGATAACATAGTAACATCACCATCAAAATGACTTAGAAATCACTTTCCTCTCACTAATGCTTAAACTGTTTTCTGAAGATGAGACTTGAAAGACAGCATCAGATGGAAGGCTGCTACTTCCTCTAACTAGGCCTATGTTTCCTTGTGTAAAATGATGGCATCTGAAGTTCTTACCAGCTCTGACATTCTAAATTTAAGAGTATAGCTGAAAGAACTGATCAAGCAAAAGAGGTTAGCTGAGAAATCCCTTTAATTAGTGAAAAAAAAGGATGAAAAGTTGTACGTGTCTATGAACTCTATGCCTTTGGTCTCTTTCAGCTAGGTTCAAGTATTTTGGACATGAAGTTATCTATTTTGCACTAGGTTTCTGATATATATTGCCAAAGTACTGACAAAGGTAAAACTATTGACATTTTTCAAAAAACAGCAAATTGTACCATTAGTAACAGAAATAGATTTTACCAAAATACACAGTAATCCGTGACTCCTCTCAGTTAAAAACATGTCTAAAAACTGTTTGACTTTAACCTGCGTTCAAAGCCTGAACTGTCTAACAGACACACATTTTTAAAGACCCGGCAAGGGGGACTTCCCTGGTGGTGCAGTGGTTATGAATCCGCCTGCCAATGCAGGGGACACGGGTTCGAACCCTGGTCCGCGAAGATCCCACATGACTCGGAGCAACTGGGCCCGTGCGCCACAACTACTGAGCCTGTGTTCTAGAGCCCACGAGCCACAACTACTGAGCCCACGTGCCACAACTACTGAAGCCCGCGCACCTAGAGCCCGTGCTCTGCAACAAGAGAAGCCACAGCAATGAGAAGCCCGCGCACTGCAACGAAGAGCTGCCCCCGCTCGCTGCAACTAGAGAAAGACTGCGCGCAGCAACGAAGACCCAACGCAGCCAAAAATAAATAAATGAATAAATTTATTTAAAAAAAAAAAAGACCTGGAAAGGTAAAGAACGAAGCTTCTGACTATCTTATCCTTCTAATAGTGAAACATTTTCTCTTTAAATACCTGGAATGACCGTGAATCCTGGCCATTTGAGTTTTTCGCTGGTGGTGGAGTGGAATGGGGGTGGTGAGAGCATGTGGAGGGGCAAGGAGTGGGTACATTTAAAAAAATGCAATTCTAAAAGGATGGAAACAGCATATAGGAATAGAGGGCTCTGCTAAGAGACCACGATGTGACCATGACCTGAGGCTAGTCGCTCAGCCCCTCTACAGACCTTCCTCTCCTCATGTGTGAAACAAAGACCTGACTCTATAAGCAGGAGCTTACTTGGTGCTGACAATTTAGAATTCTTGGATGACTAATTTGAACTGTGTTTGGCTAATAGAGCAAGGAATATATTAAACAGGTTTTACCCTATAAAAGAATAAAATATAAAGCTGAAAAATAGATGACCAGGCTTCATTTTTATTGGAAACTAAAAGAAAACAACAAAAACATACCATTCCTGAAGTTCTGGAGAAGGAATGAGACCCGCAGTTCCATTTTTGGAGTTTTCCAGTTTACCCTGCCACCAATTGTGATCATCCTTACTGATAATCTGGATAATGTCACCAACTCTGAATCGAATGCCAGCTTCTTTGCAGGGGATGAGGTCATCCTTGGCTGGATCATATTCAAATTGTGCTCTTACATAGATCTATAAAACAGGAGTTTGTAAGAAAAAATGCCATGGTGATGTGAAAGAAAACAGTCAGCTCTAACTTAATAACCACATACCAACACTTACTACAATACAAACAGGACATTAGATGGTGAAAGCAAATATGATGCATGGAAATACAACACAAAAAACAGCTACCACTAGAAACAATGTACTACTTTTGGTGTGTACAGGTTCAAGTCTTTGCTCTTTTTATTTGGAGGGAACACTTAAGATACTTCCTTAGTAAAAATAGACTTAATTTCTGCCTTTACTATAATAGGATAGGCTTAAAATTATAGAGAAGTATGCTTACCATTTTAAAATCTGAATATATTTAGTTGCTATTATGCATAAGTTGTCATGATCACATGGCAGCCTTTAAACCATGACCACAAGCATTCAGGACAGGTTTTAACCCTAAAGCAGTACATGATACAAAACTAGCAAGAACTCCGTGTTGGTATCTTGCTGTAAAATGCTTACATGACAACTGGCAGTGTGTCTACACACTGCTGATAAGCTTAAATGTAATTCAAACAATTTTTTAAAGCATTTAAAAATAGTTTTTTTAAACAGGATTTAGACTTTGTATTTTACTCTTTTTAGAGAAGAAAAGTGAGTTTGAATCTTGGCTTTGCCAGTGTAACACTTGAAATCTGCACAGAGCTTCAAGATATGCATGGTTTAAGGCTCTGAGTTTTATGATATGTGAATATAGCTCGTAAATATTATAAAAGGAAACAGATTAGCATACAAGGGGTTATATGGTACCATTTTATGAATCACTGGATTTCTAAATGATTTAAAATAAGGTGCTAGATATTGTTGCATCACTTATGGGTGAGTTCTATTAGGTGCTAGTTTATGCAAATCCTAACTCACAATTTGATATTTTTTAATAGCACATTTCACAAAAAGTACCATAAAAATTCTATCTCTTGAAATTAAATTTGAATATTAATGTTTAAGTCACTGTAAAACCAACCTGAAGGCTTTGGAACTATTGATTATTCTAAGTTTCTTTTCAGAAATCCAGCCTATAAAATTAACAAGTCTCTGCATTTGCACCTAAAATTCATACTCAAAGTGCCAGCAAATTGAAAGTTACTTGCTTGTGTTAGGCAGCACTTAACTTTTCATGTTTGATTAGGCTGTAAAGCCAGGAATTTTCTGTTCTTTTTTTTTCATTGTATATGGCTTTTAGAAATACACATGCAGATACAAATTATGAAAAAGCCTTCAAACTTCAGATAATTGTTGCGTAAAAATGTTCACTGGCATGTACGTTGTAGTTATTCTTAGAATTCTAAGAATTTTGTAACCTTTAAAAATTTTTTTCCACCCCAGAGGCAGGCCCATAAGATCCCCAAAGGCTGAATTCTCAACCATCAACACAAAATGATCAGGTTGAAATTACAATAACCATCACAGCTACAAAGATGTTAGGAAAAAAATCTTTATAGAGAATTAGTCATGTGTAATGTGTTAAAATGAAATGGTACAAGCTCTCAATGCTCAAATGTTATGGTCCAAAATGCAGACATTATGGGATGAAAAGGGTTAATAAAGGATTGGCTATTAGCAGCTCAGTTTAGAGAAGTTTCTATAGAGGGTATCTATTCACCTGTCGTCCTTTTGGTTGGGTAGTTGATGGCAAGTCCTGTAGAATAAAGCCAACCCAGGAGAAAAATTTTCATTTACTTTTCAAAGAGTACAAGGTAATTTGTGTGTTCTGTTACAATATGGTTAAAAAATGAGCTAGATTTAAGTTGTAAAGAGATAATATACATTATTCCATTTCTCAGAAATGTTGAGTTATCAAAAAAAAAAAAAAAATCAAACCCAGGCCATTTAGCAGCAAGCTGAAGAAAGCAGGTAAGTTTAAGCAGAGAGAAAATGTGTTCTTAAGAAACCACTCAGCATCTTCAACACAAAAGCCACTGCAAGTGAAATAGCCTATTTAAAAAACCCCCCCAAACTCAAAAGAGCTGTTGCCCTTTTCAACTTAGTCACTGCAACCATTTAGATTTCGAAAACTTCAATGGTTGTACGGATTTTCACCATCTTAAAGTTATTAAATGTTATAAATGAATTCCTTTGGTAGCCTGTTTTGAAGCTGCAAATAAAAGTCTCAGGAAATTTTCTTCCATAATTTCTCTTATATCATTCCATTTGAGGTGATCTCTAAATTATTTAAAAATTTGATAAAAATGTTGATATATTTTTAAAGGGCAAGTTAATAGGAAAAAAGTGATACTGCTGTATTATTAGAACTCTCAATATTTTTAACAGCAATATCAGCAACTTAGAGATTTTGTTACCCCAAATATTGCACACCTGCACGTATTAAGTGCTCCCATTTGTTTAAATTAAAAACAATTCTTTTTACTTTCCAAAATGGATAGTTCTGGAAAAAAAAAGTAAAATTCCAAGTTCAAGTCAAAATATAAAGTACTTTGTGTTAAAGATGTGATAATAGCGTGGCTTAAGTGCAGTTTGAAGCCAGTTCCTTTTGCTGTTTATATCCAGGCAAGGCTTATAGTTCACAAAAGTATGTGCACGTACCACAATAACAGAGGGCACACCAATTCGTAAACTTAGATAGCGGAAACTAAAACATGTTGCTGATATCACTCAGAATAGACAACTACAAAGCCCGAGAATACCCAAATGCCTACTCTGCAAAATCCTTACATTTCTTTATCTTTCTCAAATTCAAAAAAAATGTTGAGAAATTTCAAGAAACTTCCATTATACATCCTTTGCATAACTTTGAGCAAAGTCATAAATAGTAGATGGGTGACAGAGAAATATTTTGAGAATGACCAAAGCAGTCTTGAACTACATTTCTTCAAATTTAACTAATGAAAGGCATTTTTAATGAGAAGAAAATGTTGAAAAAGATTTTCCAGGAGTAAACTGCATTGTAGCTGTAGTAGCCTTGTATATCGGCAGAAGACAATATTTCCACTGAACACATGTAACTAGAACACTCATGGCAGGTGGCACCAACAAAATTGTCACACTTTGCTGTGTGGAGCTAGAGTTCTTACCGAAACAGAATTGTTAGTGCTGCTATGACCATTAGCTGGGGACTGTCTGGAAGTGGAGGGGGAATCTCTCTGAAATAAGACACAAGGTTCATTAACACAGAACACCAGCACAGAAACAGAGATATTCACATCAACAGTTACAACCACAGTCTGACAACCATTTCCTTTGAGGTTTTAGCTATAAAGGTGCCATACTGACTTACTTGCATGATTTCACAGAAGTATGGAAAAAAATTTTACAGTTTGAAGATTCACATATTGTAAGTAAGTGATGACCATGTCATTCATTAACCATTTCTTTCCTGTCTCTAACATTCTATAACCTTTGCTTTCTTTAAATAAGACCCCGAAGGGTGACTTGATATTAAAATCCTATCAAGTACTGTAAAATGACAAATATTACTATAAAATTATTGTGCTGAAGATCCCAACTGCCTAATTTTTATTGAAAATTAGGTTTGAAAAGTATTTAATAATCCTTAGGTACCTCGGTATCAAAAATTACTGAATGATGCAATTTGAAGTGAAGTGAATCTCAAAGACTTCTCATGTTGTAATCACCTTAGAATCTTTCTAGGATGGATATTACTAATAAGGGTAAAAGATATACACCAGAGAAGAAACCTTTATTCTTTTAGATTATTTTGGCGGATTAATTAAAACAATAATCTTGAGCCTCTAAAGATTCTGGCAAAGATCCCAGCAGCCACAACCACTATACTATGTGACATGCTCAAAATCCTTTCCAGGCTCCACTCCCTTATTGTCCAAATAAACTTTAATGTTAGAAAAAGGAGGGGATGAAAATAAGTATTTAAAAATTTTTGGTTTAGTAGAGTTCTTTGAAACCTTTGAAATGTGCATGTCTGCTCAAAAGACATTTGCTTTTTCTAGAAAACTTAAAGAAAACCTCCGGAACCTGTTAGCCTTTAAATAATGGGATCCCTTAGATGAGTATTGTCAGATGTTAGTGAGCAGAATGATGTCTAGGCGCCACCCCCAGAGACTCATGTCAGTAGGGCCAGGGTGTGGGGCAGGGGCCCCCTCTTTTACCAACGGCCAGGGGGATGCTGATGAAGGTGGCCAGAGAGCTTTTCTTTGGGAAGTACTGCTGTAACTGGGAAGAGTCCAACCACAGGCTTGAATTCTGCCAGAGCACAGGAGAGTCAGACAGATTGGGGGTAGGGCTAGGAGGGGAGTACATTTTTTCCTATTCTTCAGAGGTAAAGAAGGTAAGAGAGGGCTCTTCTTACTCGAGAGCATAGCATTTATATGTGTAATTCTGGTCCCACCCCAAAACTAGTTCAACCACTCAAAAACACAAGAGAAAATTTTTAATAACTACCACTATTTTCTGGTTAGTGAGCCAAAAAGACAAAAATCAATCGTATTTACTAAATTTCTTCCAAGATGAGAAATGGTATGAGGACCACCTGTGATTTTTAGACTATCAAAATGCTTTACATAAAAATGCATGTGACAATCTCTCTTTTCCAGTAAGGTTTGTGTACTAGGTAACAAATTTCAAAACTATAAATCCTGGAGCAGAAGTAGTTCTATATTTTGTCTTGAAATATAGTACTAATTGAAGTTCCATAAAAAGCCACCGAGAGGAGCTCAAGACCTGATATAACAGAAACCCCAATTGTCACGGCTCACTAAAAATATACTTGACAGAACTACAAATTCTTATACATATCTTCAATAGGTTTACAAAAAAACATGAAGCCTCTGATTTTTCTTGTGAAATTTACATCACTACTAGAGACTGGAAGAAACATTATAATTTCTCCATCAATTTCTCCTAAGTACAAATTCAATCTTCTAGATGAAATAAGTTGTCTGCCAGTCTTAAATATTAACTGGAGGAAATGTGTACTTCATATTGATGTACACATACTTGGAAGATGCACAAGAAAGAACAAGCTTCAGAAAAAAATATTCAAACTGAATGTGCAATGACCAAAGGATGACACCATTTAGGCCGGCTCATATTTCCAAATATAAAAAGAATAGCTTTTTGAATCTCACTTACTAACCAATAGCAAACTGAATAATATAGGTTGGGAAAGCTACAGTTTCTAAAGGATAAGCCTATTGTAAGAAAGGAACTTTGGGTTTGTATTACTCTAGAAAACTTGTTTACGAATCAGATAACATTCCAGTTTAAACAATTTCACAGAAGGTTGCAAAAGCCTATATTCCTCTAATAACATCAGTTATCAATTTCTCATAGACTTAACATCATCTAGAGACCTGTCACAATTATCTGAACTACTCCATCTTAACAGAAATAGACCACTTCTCAGATCCTTGGAAAGAAGAACTATCTATGTGATTTCTTAACAAGGGAAGTGAATGTACTTCCTGGAAATATTATTGCAATTATGATCTTTTTTTCCCCCAGAGACTCTATTTGTTCTGTATTAAGCCTTTGTCATTATTTGGAGCTTCTCTATATGTATTTTGTTTTGATTCCAGCCTGCAGAAAGTTAAAGTGCTGAGGACATCTCCATGGAAGCAGGGCTGAGTAGGTGGATGGGACCTACTCTGTTCCGTTATCTTTGTTGTAAAATTGGTGTGCAGTGATCAACAGCACAGGCAGAAACAACTTCCCAGAAAGCCAAAACATTCAGCCATCAGCAGACAGTTAGTTAAGAACCCAGAGGAGACGGGGTGTTTCGTTAGAGCTATTACCTCACAGGATGATGACTGAGTGCGGTAACTTGGCACGATCTTGAAGGTGATACTCCCCCGCATTTCCCGCTGGAGGAAAAAAAAAGGAGAGCTCTTTTAACAAACAAATGTTGCACACAAAAACGCGCAAGAAACCACTGAAAATGTGGGGGCATATTTAATGCAAGTCAGCTGAGAGTGCATGGGCCTACAATGAAACCTAGTTATAAAAGCAGGAACTGCTCACACTAACAGTGGAGGTTATTCCTGGGAAAAGCCCTGCAAAGTCAAGGCTGACTGTCCTGGTCATACAGCAAAGGCATAACAAACCTCTGATGGTTACCTTTTCATAGACACGAATACAACTCTAAGTGACATGCCTTTCAAGAGCGAATGTAAGTTGAACTGTACAAGAGAACAAGTAATTACATAAGAATTATATTTGGTAGGCTACATTATGATGGTGTACTCCATAAAAATCTGCTCTTTAGGGCTTCCCTGGTGGCGCAGTGGTTGAGAGTCCGCCTGCTGATGCAGGGGACATGGGTTCGTGCCCCGGTCCGGGGGGATCCCACATGCTGCGGAGCGGCTGGGCCCGTGAGCCATGGCAGCTGGGCCTGCGTGTCTGGAGCCTGTGCTCCGCAACGGGAGAGGCCACAACAGTGAGAGGCCCACGTACAGCTAAAAAAAAAAAAAAAAAAAAAAAATCTGCTCTTTATTTCATAATTTGGGCATTAGTTTTGACTGTAGTGAGTCTGTGGTGCTTATTTCACCTTTAATAGATATAAGTAACGTGGCAGGCTGCTACATTGTGGTGGGAAGAAGGTCCAGGACAAGAGGTCCAAAACATCTCCCTCTGCTCGCCAGGGCCTGTCACTCTGCACTCCCTACCCCGCCCCAATCCAAAGCCTAATTTGAACACAGCTTTTGAATATACATGGTAAAAAATGGCCTGGTCTACTATGACTTTCCTTTCCCCTGTGCTGTAGAGAAATGGAATACAGCTGGCTATGACTCAGCTACACAGGAAAGAGGCTTCTGACACTGCTGATGTCAGCAGAGTTGAGGTCAGTGAGAAACTAGTTCACAAGCATGCACAACTGCAGAGGTTTTCTTTAAACATCTGCTCAATAAGAAATAGGAGACAAAGGATTGAAAGGAGAATGTTCAAGCCCACACTGCTAAAGATGGGCAAAATGTTTCTAAGCTCTGCTGCATGTGAACATTTTCCTAGCTCTCAGTTTTTATGAATGTTGTATAAGTTCAAGTCCACACAAATGATGGTACCAGAGATACTCTGATTATAAAAGAATATCCTTTATTTGTGCATTAATAAATAAGTTAATGAACTGAAAGTCAATCTTAGAAAAAGACCTTCATTTACTCACAAGCATTTTTTGCAGCTGTTCCACTGTTTGGTTAGCCACACTGATGCCATTGATTTCTCGAATTTCATCTCCGACATGAAGTGTACCTAAGAAATTACACAAAATTATAAACATGAAATGATATATACTTTTATAATAATAAAATCCAAAGGCAGCAACGTAAGTAATTTTAAAAAATTAAGCTAAATACTGAAGGCCAATATTTCAGAACCAGGTACAAGTTAGGCTCACATGGTAAACTCACCAAAACAGATACACATAACTTATAGAAGACACAGTTTTGAAAGATGGCTGTAGAAATCTGCTTATTTTTCTGAGAGAGGCAGTGTGTATATAGTGGTTTAAAACTACAACTTCTAGATGCAGCCTGTCTGGGTTCATACCTCTGCTTCATCACTTATACTAGCTTTAAGATCTTGGGTAACTTACTGAAACTTTCCATGTCTTGGTTTTCACATTTGTAAAATGGAGATGAAAACAGTATCTATCTCATAGGATTGTTATGAGGATTAAATGAGTTTAATACATGTAGAGGGCTTAGAACTGTTCCTGGCACATAGTCAGTACCATTTAAGTATTTGCTGTTATTATCATTATTATCTACCAAATATGATACAAAGGCTGTTGATTTTCAAAGAATTGTGATATAATATCTGTGTAACAACAAGTTTATATTAGACATACTGTAAACTTTTAATAATAACGTGGTAGGCATTTCAGGGTCCTGTAATACTTCAACTAGAAAAAGTGACCGAGAACCAATGCTTAAATAGTGTTATGTAAAATTTTGCTTTCTTATTTATGAATTGTGCACGTTTACTTATTGACCTGACTTCATCATGAAAAGCTCATTGTATCTTTAAGAGGTACGCACTAAAATGCATATAAAGAAAATAAGGCACCTGGTATTTGCTTTAAAGTAATCCAGGGGGGTGGGCAGTAGGGCAAATACAGATGAAACCAGTGTGACCATGAATTAACAATAATTCTACCTGGCTTATGGGTATGTGGGCGATCACTTCACTATTCTTTCCACTTTTCTCTACTTCAACTGACTGCACTGTTTTCTCTACTCATGTTTGAAAGTTAACATAATAAAACATAAAAATTTGGGGACTTTTGTTTCAAATATGGTTGATTAGGCACTCATAGACTTTCTTACAACTACATATCCCGTCTAGGGCACACCTCTTGAAGTGTTACTGGTTTCACAAAAGGAATGCAAATTCCCAAGAACGCTTCCCACTTCCATCCCCACTCTCCCCTCCACACAAAAGAACCCTGTGAGTTGCATCCAGAGTGGTGGCAAAGTAAGGACGGAATGAAATAGTGGGAGGGGTAAATGCCATTGCTGCAATGCCTGACGGCCGGATTCTGAGCCTTGGGCCAATAGCAAGTTAGAGGAGCTGAGCCTAGGATTCTGTAGGGAGCCAAGACCCAGATCAGTGGTACTCCATGGCAGCTGGTAGAACAAGGAACAAACCCTTCCTGGAGGAAAGCGTTTCCAGTTTAGGCCCCCAAGGCTTCCATTGATTTGAACAAGCAATAGGCTTACAATCAAAGATCACCAAACATACATACAATAAGGCAAACTTCTATGCGAGTCATCAGAAAGAGAAAAAACAGATTTAGATCCTCGAGGAGGAGAGATATTGGAATGGTCAGATATAGAATACAAGAATACCTTGTTTTCTTGTGCCTTGCTTTACTGTGCCTCAAAGATTCTGCATTTTTTTATAAATTGAAGGTTTGTGGCAACCCTGTGTTGAGCAAGTCTATCTGCGCCATTTTTCCAACAGCGTTTGCTCACTTCATGTCTCTGCATCATGTTTTGGTAATTCTCGCAATACTTCAAACTTTTTCATCATTATTATATTTGTTATGGTGATCTGTGATGAGTGATCTTTGCTGTTACTATTGTAATTGTTTTGGGGGTGTCATGAACTGTGCTCATATAAGATGGCAAACTTACCTGATTGTTGAAATGACAACAAAGGATTTAGAATATTACACAAACTTAGTTGATAAAGCAGTGGCAGGGTTTGAGAGAACTGACTACAATTTTGAAACAAGTTCTACCATGGGTAAAATGCTATCAAACAGCACTGCATGCTACAGAGAAATCATTTGTGAAAGGAAGAGTCAATCAATGAGGCAAACTTCACTGTTGTCTTCTTTTAAGAAATTGCCAGAGCCACCTCAAGCTTCAGCAACCACCACCCTGATCGGTCAGCAGCCATCAACATCTAGACAGTACCCTCCACCAGGAGCAAAGATTACGATTTGCTGAAGGCTTAGATGATGGTTAGCACTTTTTAGCAATAAAGTAATTTTTAATTAAAGTATGTATATTTTTTAGACATAATGCTATTGCACGCTTAATAGATGAAAGCATAGTGCAAACATAACTTTTATATGCACTGGGAAACAAAAAAATTCAGGTGACTCACTTTATTGTGGTGGTCTGAAACCAGACCTGTAATATCTCCAAGGTATGCCTGTGTAAAATAGCTATATGTTAAATATTAGGGGAAAGAAAGGGACCTATCTACAAGGATGAACATGCAACAAGAGATTATCAGGTGTGAACAGACAGATCTGAAAATAAAAAGAAGAACAAGTAACTAGTACCTCTAGAAAGGAAAAATATAATTGGTAGCATAAACCAATGAACGGATGAGCTGAACAGGAGTTCAGATATGGCTGAAGAGAGTTTCAGTGAACTGGAAGACATAACCAAATAAATTGTCTAGAATGCAGTTCAGAGAAGTAAGGAGATAAGGAAAATAGGAAACAAGAAATAAAGAAAATATGAAAAAGATATTAAGAGATATGGAGGGAATGTCTAACATACATCTACCTAGAGTTCAGAAGGAGAGAATGGAGAAGAGGCAATATTTGAAGAAACATGGTTGCAAATTTTCTTGAACTGATGAAAACATGATTACACAGCTCCAGAAAGAATAATGTATCCCAAGTAGGATAAATAAAAAGAAATCCATGCTGGAAGGTAGTAAAACTACAGAACATCAAAGACAAAGACCTTAAAAAGTCCAGGGAGAAAGCAGAGATCACCTACAAAGCAAGGACAATTATAGTGACACCAGACTTCTCAATATCAAACAACAGATGCCAAAAGAAAAGAGAATGGTAACCATTAATTTAAAACTGTGCTCTCAGCAAAAGTAATCAAGATTGAAGCTGACATAAAAGGGGAAATTGACAGTAACACAATAATAGTAGGGGACTTTAACACCCCACTTTCACCAGTGGACAGATCATCCAAAATGAAAATAAATAAGGAAACACAAGCTTTAAATGAAACATTAAACAAGATGGGCTTAATTGATATTTATAGGACATTCCATCCAAAAACAAAAGAATACACTTTCTTCTCAAGTGCTCATGGAACATTCTCCAGGATAGATCATATCTTGGGTCACAAATCAAGCCTTGGTAAATTTAAGAAAACTGAAATGGTATCAAGTATCTTTTCCGACCACAATGCTATGAGACTAGATATCAATTACAGGAAAAAACTGTAAAAAATACAAACACATGGAGGCTAAACAATACGCTACTAAGTAACCAAGAGATCACTGAAGAAATCAAAGAGGAAGTCAAAAAATACCTAGAAACAAATGACAATGAAAACATGACGACCCAAAACCTACGGGATGCAGCAAAAGCAGTTCTAAGAGGGAAGTTTATAGCTATAGAAGCCTACCTCAAGAAACAAGAAACATCTGAAATAAACAACCTAACTTTACACCTAAAGCAATTAGAAAAAGAAGAACCAAAAAACCCCCAAAGTTAGAAGAAGGAAAGAAATCATAAAGATCAGATCAGAAACAAATGAAAAAGAAATGAAGGAAACAACAGCAAAGATCAATAAAACTAAAAGCTGGTTCTTTGAGAAGATAAACAAGATTGACAAACCATTAGACAGACTCATCAAGAAAAAAAGGGAGAAGACTCAAATCAACAGTATTAGAAATTAAAAAAGGGGAAGTAACAACTGACACTCCAGAAATACAAAGAATCATGAGGGATTACTACAAGGAACTATATGCCAATAAAACGGACAATCTGGAAGAAATGGACAAATTCTTAGAAAAGCACAACTTTCCGAGACTGAACCAGGAAGAAACAGAAAATATAAACAGACGAATCACAAGCAGTGAAATTGAGACTGTGATTAAAAATCTTCCAACAAACAAAAGTCCAGGACCAGATGGCTTCACAGGTGAATTCTATCAAACATTTGGAGAAGAGCTAACACCTATCCTTCTCAAACTCTTCCAAAATATAGCAGAGGGAGGAACACTCCCAAACTCATTCTACGAGGCCACCATCACCCTGATACCAAAACAAGACAAAGATGTCACAAAAAAAGAAAACTACAGACCAATATCACTGATGAACAGAGATGCAAAAATCCTCAACAAAATACTAGCAAACAGAATCCAACAACACATTAAAAGGATCATACACCATGATCAAGTGGGGTTTATCCCAGGAATGCAGGGATTCTTCAATATATGCAAATCAATCAATGTGATACACCATATTAACAAATTGAAGGAGAAAAACCATACGATAAGCTCAACAGATTCAGAAAAAGCTTCTGACAAAATTCAACACCCATTTATGATAAAAACTCTCCAAAAAGTAGGCATAGAGGGAACTTACCTCAACATAATAAAGGTCATATATGACAAACCCACAGTCAACATCATTCTCAATGGTGAAAAACTGAAACCATTTCCTCTAAAATTAGGAACAAGATAAGGATGCCCACTCTCTCCACTATTATTCAACATAGTTTCGGAAGTTTTAGCCACAGCAATCAGAGAAGAAAAAGAAATAAAAGGAATCCAAATAGGAAAAGAAGTAAAGCTGTCACTGTTTGCAGATGACGTGATACTATACATAGAGAATCCTAAAGATGCTACCAGAAAACTACTATAGCTAATCAATGAATTTGGTAAAGTTGCAGGATACAAAATTAATGCACAGAAATCTCTGGCATTCCTAAACACTAATGATGAAAAATCTGAAAGAGAAATTAAGGAAACACTCCCATTAACCACGGCAACAAAAAGAATAAAATATACCCAGGAATAAACCTACCTAAGGAGACAAAAGACCTGTATGCAGAAAACTATAATACACTGATGAAAGAAATTAAAGATGATACAAACAGATGGAGAGATATACCATGTTCCTGGATTGGAAGAATCAACATTGTGAAGATGACTATACTACCGAAAGCAATCTACAGATTCAATGCATCCCTATCAAACTACCAATAGCATTTTTCACATAACTAGAACAAAAAATTTCACAATTTGTATGGAAACACAGAAGACCCCAGACAGCCAAAGCAATCTTGATAAAGAAAAATGGAGCTGGAGGAATCAGTCTCCCTGACTTCGGACTATACTACAAAGCTACAGTAATCAAGACAGTATGGTACTGGCATTAAAACAGAAATACAGATCAATGGAACAGGATAGAAAGCCCAGAGATAAACCCACACACATATGGTCACCTTATCTTTGATAAAGGAGGCAAGAATATACAATGGAGAAAAGACAGCCTCTTCAATAAGTGATGCTGGGAAAACTGGACAGCTACATGAAAAGGAATGAAATTAGAACACTTCCTAACACCATACACAAAAATAAACTCAAAATGGATTAAAGACCTAAATGTAAAGCCAGAGACTATAAAACTCTTAGAGGAAAACATAGGAAGAACACTCTTTGACATAAATCACAGCAATATCCTTTTTGACCCATATCATAGAGAAATGGAAATAAAAACAAAAATAAACAAATGGGACCTAATGAAACTTCAAAGCATTTGCACAGCAAAGGAAACCATAAACAAGACCAAAAGACAACCCTCAGAATGGGAGAAAATATTTGCAAATGAAGCAACTGACAAAGGATTAATCTCCAAAATTTACAGGCAGCACATGCAGCTCAATAGCAAAAAAACAAACAACCCAATCCCAAAATGGGCAGAAGACCTAAACAGACATTTCTCCAAAGAAGATATACACATTGCCAACAAACACATGAAAGGTTGCTCAACATCACTAATCATGAGAGAAATGCAAATCAAAACTACAATGAGGTATCATCTCACACCAGTCAGAATGGCCATCATCAAAATATCTACAAACAATAAATGCTGGAGAGGGTGTGGTGAAAAGGGAACCCTGTTGCACTGTTGGTGGGAATATAAATTGATACAGCCACTATGGAGAACAGCATGGAGGTTCCTTAGAAAACTAAAAATAGAACTACCATATGACCCAGCAATCTCACTACTGAGCATACACCCCGAGAAAACCATAATTCAAAAAGAGTCATGTACCACAATGCTCATTGCAGCTGTATTTACAATAGCCAGGACATGGAAGCAACCTAAGTGTCCACTGACGGATGAATGGATATAGAAGGTGTGGCACGTATATACAATGGAATATTACTCAGCCATAAAAAGAAACGAAATTGAATTATTTGTAATGAAGTAGGTGGACATAGAGTCTGTCATACCGAGTGAAGTAAGTCAGAAAGAGAAAAACGAATACCGTAGGCTAACACATATATATGGAATCTAAAAATAAAAAAGGTTCTGAAGAACCTAGGGCCAGGACAGGAATAAAGACGCAGATGTAGAGAATGGACTTGAGGACACGGGGAGGAGGAAGGGTAAGCTGGTATGAAGTGAGAGAGTAGCATTGACATATATACAGTACCAAATGTAAAATAGCTAGTGGGAAGCAGCTGCGTCGCACTGCACGGGGAGATCAGCTTGTTGCTTTGTGACCAACTAGAGGGGTGGGATAGGGAATGTGGAAGGGAGATGCAAGAGGGAGGGGATATTGGGATATATGTATACATATAGCTGATTCACTTTGTTATACAGCACAAACTAACACAACATTGTAAAGCAATTATACTCCTAGAAAGATGTTCAAAAAAAAAAGATTGAGGCTAAAATGAAATATTTACAGACAAACACCACCTGAGGTAGTTTACCAACAAGAGACTATCACTAAAGGAACTTTAAAGGATGTAGTTTAGGAAGAAAGAAAAACGCTCCCCAAAGGATGGTCTGCAATGCAAAAAGGAATGATGAGCAAATAAAATTGTAAACATTTATGTAAATCGAAACAAAAATGGTCATGTATTTTAAGAGTAATTTCAAATTTGTGGATTTAAAACAGGACAGAACGAAAGTGCTGGGCAAGAATAATATGCAAGTCAAGACTGGGATCTAACTTGATGTTCCAATGTCTTTGTATTCTTTGGGAGTGGGATTAACATACTGTTTCACTTTAGTATATGTCAAGTTAAAATGCATGACAAAATTTCAAGGTAACCACCTAAAAATCAGAAATAGAGTGCTGAAATTCTAATTTACCTGGGGGTGGGGGGATGGAACAAAAATGAAGGAAAAATATCAATTAAAATATGGAATAAATATTTAAAAAAGCAAGATGATAGAAATCATCAAAATAAATATTAATGGACTAACCTTGCCCATTAAAAGATAGCAATCATCAGAGTGCATTACAAAATGAAAAACCCAAATTTGGAAATGTTTGTAAGACACACTCTATAGCATACAGGCACAGAATGGTTAGAAATGAGGGAAGAAGACATGCTAGGAAATACTAAAATTAAGTTGGAATAACTATGTTAATATAAAATAGGTTTTAAGTAGAAAGTATATTAAGGATAGACACGGTTACCAGGCACTTCTATGCTCCTAATAAAACAGCTTTGAATATATAAAACCAAAAGTGAGAGATCTATAAGTAGAAATAGAAAAACTCTGCCATGATAATTGGAATATTTCGACAATTACTGATAGGTCAGACAGACAAGAAATTAGTCAATATATAGAATATTTGAACAAAAAAATTAACCTCAAGCAATCATATAGAGAATTCTGCATGCAACAATTAAAGAATAAACAGTCTTCTTACGTACACATGGACCATTTACAAAAATGATTAAAGTGCTATGCCATAATGCAAGTCTCAACAAACCTCAAAGAAATGGTGTCATACAGACCACATTTTCTGACCCCAGTGCAATTAAGTTAGAAGTAAAACATAAAAAGATATACAGGAAATCCTCTTAAATGTGGTACATAAAAACATTTCTAAATAACTTGTGGGTCAATGAAAAATATAACACTAGAAATTCAAAAATACTTAGAATTGAATCACAATAAAAATGCTTCATATCATAACTGGTGGGATACTGATAAAACAGTACTTAGGTAGAGTTTAACCTTAAATGCATATATTAGAGATGAAGAAAGACTGGAATAAATGAACTAAGTGTTGAATTTTACAAGTTAGATAAAACCAATAGAAAGTAGAAGGAAGGAGAAAATAAAAATTAGGTCATAAAACAATAAAATAGAAAATAAATATACAATGGAGAGAATTAACAGAACCCAAAGTGGGTTTTTGAACAAACCTCTGGTAAGTTGATCAAGAGAAAAAAGACAAGGCACAAATAAATATTAGGAATAAAGGGTACATAATTACAGAGACAGCAGAAAATAAAAAGGTAAGTGGACACTAAGAAGAAGCTTACTAGAATAATTTTAAAAACTTAAGATTTTTTCAGAAAAATGTAATTTACCAGAACTCACTCAAGATATAGAAAGGCTGAATAGCCTTATGAATGTTAAAGAAATTGAAACAGTGGTAAAAAAAAAAAAAATCTTCCTTGAAAGAAACCAAACACAAAACATCAGCCCCTGATAGTTTCATAGGCAAGTTCTACTAAACTTACAGGCTACAAATCATTCCAGTATTATACAATATTCAGAGAACTCATGAAGAGAGGTTCTCCAAGTCATTTTATGAGGCCAATGTAACTTTGAAACTAACATCAGACAGAGAGACACAGGAAGGAAAATTAACTACAGGCCAGTCTCACTCCTAATTGCAACCACAAAAATCTTAAACAAAATAATAGCACATAGAATCAAGCAGTACATACCAAAAGATAATACACAATGACTAAGTTGGGTTTATCTGAAAAATGCCAGGAGGGGGGTGGTTATCATTAGGATGTCTTTAAAAGTCATTCACCACATTAATAGGTAAAAAGAAAATAAATCATCTCAGCAGATGCAGAAGAAGCATTTGATAAAATTCAAAACCCAATCATAATTAAAATGTCCAGCAACTAAATATAAGAGAACTTCTTCAGCCCTAATAAAAGGTATCTACTAAAAATCTATAGTAAATATTCTTCTTCATGGGGAAACATTGGAAAGCTACCTTTTAAAAACAAGAATAGGACAAGGATGTTCACTATACCACTTCTATTAAAGACAGCAAGTTTTTGCCAGTGCGGTAATATAAGAAAAAGAGATTAAAGAAATAATGGTGTTGTGACTTTACTGAATTTATAGCAAGTTATTAAAAATAATAAACAAAAAATTCATACAGGAATTTAAAACCAAACATTCTCCTGTGTGAGTGCTATCCACTGATGAAACCTACAGATTCCTCTGAAGGCAGCAGTAATGCCAGACACAGCAGTCGTCTCTAAAGAGGACAAGAAGGCACTAAAAGGCTTATGGTGTTACCTCTTGCTCTCCAGGGTTAAGGAAAGAAGTGTTAAGTACAAAAATAACATGATCTCAAAGAAAGGAAGTCTAATTTTTGGACAGGAGGATCATTTTTGGATCAGGCTCTAAATACTAATGCATATAACTCAGTCCTTTCAAAGAGGAGCCTAAACCTACACGTCTAAATCCCATCCACCTGAGGGTTAACAATAGTTCCACTTTCTCAAAAAAATCATTCTTTGTCTACTTTGGTCCTTTCTCAGAATGACTGCACTTATTGTAGCAGGTATTAAGAAGTTAATCACAGATTTGATATCTCTTATTTTACCATTTAAATTTTATATTGTTATTTATCAAATTCTAATTTCCTAATTTATAAATAGTATATCTCATTCCTGAATGAATGAGAGAGCAATTCTTCAACTGTCATTTAACTTTGCAAATATCTATCTATCTATCTTGTGTCCCAGTACAGATGTCTTCCACATATCCTGAGGCCTGATATGATAATACTTTATCTCCCATGGCCTCTAATAAGTCAGGATCTAAAGAGTGACTCAGAGATGCTCCTGCAACAAAACTATAATATACCCTCCCTTGAGTATCTACAGATTGGAGCATGTGGAGATGAATAAAAGTGAATGGAGGCCAACAGTGGTTAAAACCAAAGACAGATAACTTAAATAAATCATTTATATAAGACATAAATGAAACTGATCTTTTATATGGATCATAAAACACTAGGCTACAGGAAAAAAATTAAGGAAGGAAAGAATTATATGTGGAACTTACCTTGCCTATGAATCATGCCCCCATGCATGATTCTTGCAACAATACAGTGATTTAGCTCATTCATTTTTAAAGTGATTCCCTGTAAAAAGTTAAGGAAAAACAGAATTACCATAAGAGGGCACTTCTTTTTATATTTGTGATTTTGCTGTAGATAACCTTAATTAGAAAAGTTAGGAAAACATTAAAGAAAATACGGAAAATGGAGGAGAAAACTCTATTATGCCACGACAGAAATATTAACTTTGATATTTTGATTAGTGTAATAATAGTACACATACATTTTGTATAATGTTTTTTAATCCTATAATTATTTTCCATGTTGCTAATAATTTAAAACTTTATCGATGTATAATTGACATATGCTTATGTAAAGTGTACAATTTGACAAGTTTGATATATGTATACATGTGTGAAACCACCACCACAATCAGGATAATGAATATATCCATCACTCCCAAAAGTTTTCTCACGCCCACTGGTAATCTACTTACATCCCTCCATGCCCTGCTCCCCAACCTCAACATCCCTAAGCAACCATTGATATGTTTTCACTGGCTATAGATTAGTTTTCACTTTCTATAAATGAACTCATACAGTATGAACTCTTTTATGTTGCTTTTTTTACACTCACAACGTGAAATTCAACTACATCACTGCATGTATCAATAGTTCATTCTTTGTTCTTGCTGAATATTCCACTGCATGGATATACCATTTTGTTTATCCATTCATCCACTGAATTGCTTCTAGCTTTTGTCTCTTATAAATAAAGCTGTATTAATGGATTAGTCTCCACTTGGCCATGATGTATTTTTCCTTTTCTAAGATATGGGTTTGTTTAGAATTTTTGCATCTATACTCACAAGGGTTACTGGTCTGCAGTTTTCTTTTCTTGCAAAATGTCTGTTTTGGGTATCAGGGTAATAATGCTAGCTGCCTCTTCCTCCTTCTCCTTCTCATCAAAAATACTAAGTTGGGAAGAATTCCTTCCTTTTCAATGTTTTGGGAAGAGTTTGCATACAAATTAGTACTGTTTATTACATGTTAGGTAGAATTTACCAGTAAAGCCATCTTGGCCTGGAGTTTTCTTTGAGGGATTTTTTTTTAAACCTAAATTCAATTTTTAAATAGTATAGGGCAATTCAGTTTATTCCTTTTTAAGTGAGCTTTGGTAGTTTCTGTCTCCCAGTGAATTTGTCTATTTCATTTAAGTTGTTGAATTTATTGACATAAAGTTGTTTACCATATTTCCTTATTATTCTTTTTATATCTGTAGAATCTGTAGTAATATCACTTCTCTTATGAATGATACAGGTAATTAGTGTCTTTTTTTTCCTTGACTGATCTGATCTTGTCAAAGGAAAAGTTTTATTGATTTTTCTATTGTTTTTATTTTCTATTTCATTGATTTCCACTTTGATCTTTATTATTTCTTTTCTTTTACTCACTTTGGGTTTAATTTGCTCTTTTTGTTCTAGTTTCTTAAGGTAGAAGCTGAGGTCATTGTTTTATTTCTTCTTTTTAACATTGGTGTTTAGTGCTACACATTTCTCCCTAAGTACTGCTTTAGCAGTATCCCACAAGTTCTGGTATGTTGTGGTTTCATTTTCATTCACTTCAAAATATTTAAAAATTTTCCTTTTGATTTCTTCTTTCATCCATGGGTTATTTAGAATTGGATAATTTAGTTTTCAAGTGCTTGGGGATTTTCCCAGACATCTTTCTGTTATTCATTTCTAATTTAATTCCATTGTGGTCTGAGAATATACTTTGATATTAATAGAGTCACTCCAGCTTCCTTTTGATTAATGTCATCATCATAGTATACCTTTTTCCATCCTTTTCCTTTGAAAAGATTTGTCTTCATGTATAAAGCATTTCTTGCAGGCAGTATATAATTCAGTTTTGCTTCCTCCCCACACACCAACCTGACAACCTTTGCTTTTTAATTTGGGGAATTTAGACTATTTACATTTAATGTGATTACTGATACAGTCAGGTATAAATATATCTTCTTGCTATTTGATTTCTACTTGTCCCATGTTCCCCTTTTCCTGCCTTCTTTTGGATTCATTTTCATACTATTTTTCTCTCCTGTTTTCTTATTAGCTATAATTGTTTTGTTGTTTTAGTGGTTGCTTTAGGGTTTATAGCATACATCTTTAACTTATCAGTCTACCTTCAAGTGATATTATACCATGTCATGTACAGTATAAGAACCTTATAACATTATACTTCCACTTCCTTCCTCCTGACCTTTGTGCTGTCATACATTTTACTTTTACATGTCAAAAAACCCCAAACAGGGCTTCCCTGGTGGCGCATTGGTTGAGAGTCCGCCTGCCGATGCAGGGGCCACGGGTTCGTGCCCCGGTCCGGGAAGATCCCACATGCCGTGGAGCGGCTGGGCCCGTGAGCATCCGGAGCCTGTGCTCTGCAGCGGGAGAGGCCACAACAGTGAGAGGCCCACGTACCACAAAACAAACAAACAAAAAACCCAAACACATTGCTATTATTTTTGTTTAGACTTCCATTTATCTTTGAGAGAGATTTAAATGATAAGGATGTCCTTTAACATTTCATATACTGTAAGTCTACTGAATTATTTCAGTTTTGATATGTCTGAAAATGTTTTTATTTTACCTTTATTTTTGGATAGATACCTTTGCTGGGTTTAGAATTCTAACCTGAGAGGTTTTTTTTTTTCCCTTTCAGTACTTTAAGTCATTGTTCTTCTTCTTCTTTTTTTTTTTTTTTTTTCTGCATTATGTGGGCCTCTTACTGTTATGGCCTCTCCCGTTGCGGAGCACAGGCTCCAGATGCGCAGGCTCAGTGGCCATGGCTCACGGGCCCAGCTGCTCCGTGGCATGTGGGATCTTCCGGGACCGGGGCACGAACCCACGTCCCCTGCATCAGCAGGCGGACTCTTAACCACTGCGCCACCAGGGAAGCCCCCATTGTTCTTCTTAATTGTACTGTTTCTCATAAGAAATCTGATATCATTCTTATCTTTGTTCCCCTGTATGCAACATTTCTTTTTTATCTCTGTTTTTAAGACCTATTTATCATAGGTTCTAAGCCGTTTGATTATGAGGTACCTTGGTGTTGTTTTCCTCATGTTTCTTGTGCTTGGGGTTCATTGTGATTCTTGCATCTGTGGATTTATAGTTTTCATCAAGTTTGGAATGTTTTCAGTCATTATTTCTTCAAATATATTTCCTGTTTCTTCTTCACTGTCTTCTCCTTCATAGACTCCAAGTAACCAAATATTAGGCTGCTTGAAGTTGTCCCATAGCTCAGTAATATTCTTTTAATTTTTTAAAATTCTTTTTCTTTCTGTGTTTTGTTTTGGATAGTTCCTATTGCTGTGTCCTTTGAGTTCACTAATCTATTCTTCTGAAATGTTTAATCTGCCATTTATCCCATAGTGCAATTTTTCTGCTAATTCTAATATCTTTGTCAGTTGCATGTCAGTTTTGACCGATTATTCTCCACATTATAGGTCACATTTTCCTGCCTCTTTACATGCTTAGCAATGTTTGATTAGATTGCAGACATTGTGAATTTTATCTTATTGCATGCTGGATTTTTTTTTTTTTTTTTTTTTTTTGCGGTTCGTGGGCCTCTCACTGCTGTGGCCTCTCCCGTTGCGGAGCACAGGCTCTGGACATGCAGGCTCAGTGGCCATGGCTCACGGGCCCAGCCGCTCCGCGGCATGTGGGATCTTCCTGGACCAGGGCACGAACCCGTGGCCCCTGCATCGGCAGGCGGACTCTCAACCACTGCGCCACTGGCGAATCCCTAGATTTTTTTCTTGTAAATATTCTTAAGCTTTGTCCTGGGATGTAGTTCAGTTACTTGGAAATAGTTTGATCCTTTGGGTCTTGCTTTCATGATTTGTTAAGGCAGGTCTGGGGCAATTCTCTATCTAGGGCTACTTATTCCTCATTACTGAGGCAAGACCTTCCTAAGCACTCTACTCAATGGCCCTTGAATTGGTTTTTCTAGTCTGGGCGGTGGGAACAGGCAGTGAGTGTTGGGCACTGTTCCTTCTCATCCTTTTGGATGGTCTTTCCTTGGCTCCGGGTAGGTTCCTTTCATAAATGTGCTGATCATTATTCAGATGAATACCTGAGGGGGACCCTCTATAGATCTCTAGGGTTCTCTCTTTGTGCAGCTCTCTCCTCTTCAGTACTCTGTCCTATCAACTTTAGTTCTTTGGTCTTCCCAGGCCCTCAGCTCTGTCTCTTCAGGGAGTCTGCCTGCTCTGCCTCAGTTCCCCCTCACTGTGTTGTGACTTGGAAACTCTCGCATGTCAGTAAGGTGGGGCAATCACAGTGCTCACCTTATTTGCTTACTGTTTCTTAGGGATCACTGTCCTTTGCTGCCTGATGTTCAATGTCTTGAAAACTGTTACTTCATTTTGTGTGTTTAAAATTTGTTTTGGTTGTTTCAGGTGAGAGGGTAAATCTGTTCCTGTTACTCCACCTTGGTTGGAAGTGGAAGCTCTATATACTTAATGCCAGAATACTATTCTATGGAATAGATTACTTTTACTTTCCAATTATTCACCATTATATGAGAAGCTTTCATAAACATATTTTTGTACTAGACTTGGTTGATTCTAAGAGTCACATGGGGACCTTTTAAATAATATTAACTTTATTTATTTTATATTATATTTATTTATTTTTGGCTACATTGGATCTTTGTTGCTGCACGTGGGCTTTCTCTAGTTGCTGCAAGCAGGGGCTACTCTTCGTTGTGGTGCACGTGCTTCTCATTGAGGTGGCTTCTCTTGTTGTGGAGCACGGGCTCTAGGCACACGGGCTTCAGCAGTTGTGGCATGTGGGCTCAGTGGTTGTGGCTCGCAGGCTCTAGAGCACAGGCTCAGTAGTTGCAGCACATGGGCTTAGTTGCTCTGTGGCATGTGGGCTCTTCCCAGACCAGGGCTTGAACCCATGTCCCCTGCAGTGGCAGGCAGATTCTTCCCACTGTGCCACAAGGGAAGTCCAATAGTGAGTTTTAAACTCACTCTTTGGATTTAGATTCAGGAAGTGTGGAATAGAGCCCAGATCTGTATTTTTAACAAGCTCCCTTGCTGAAAACTGGTCTTAAATTTGAGATGATTAGGGGTAGGGGAACTCTGTCTTATCTTCTTCATTGGAAAATAACATTCTGTTAGAAAGTTCCATGAAAATACTTGAGACGTTATAATCTAGACCCTATCTGAATTTGTACAGTTCTATAAAATATAACTTTGCATGGTTCCTATTTTGTGGTTCTTAGATGTGGTAGGCAAGCAATTTAAAAAACTGGTTTATCAAATGTTTCTAGTTCCACATTCAACTGTATTGTTCAAGTATCATTTCCAACTTGTACATTCAGTCAGCATCTATGGTTACCAAGAGAAGGTGTTCCTGGAAAAATGTTGTAAATTAATGTGTAAGTCAAATCTAATTTCAGAAGGGAAATGATAGTATGATGGGGGTTCCATCCTTGAAATTAATAAATTAATGTATTCATTCAACCAATATTACTGTGAACCTGTTATATGGCAGACACTCTGCTAGGCACAGTAGTGAATGAGATAGACAGGGTCTCTCATGGCTAGGGAAAGTTCACCTCAAACCGACTGGAGTTAATATTTATTATTTTGTCTACTTCAAACATTTCTCTGCAGAGAGGAATTGATTCATGGTTTCTCTGTTCATAAGTTCCCAAATTCCAGGGAAAGGATTTGGCCCAGTTACTGCTGAACCTACCCCAGCTTGGGGTAAACTCCTGGCTTTTCCTTGTTTACATAAGCCTCTCCCCTGTTGTCTAAGCCATTTTAAGTTTGGTCTTTAACACCTGCAACTATGGGAGTACCAATCAAGAGAAATAATTATAAGTGAGATGTTAAAAATGGGAAAACAAGGGTGTAATGGGAGTATAACACCCTTGGGAGATGGACCCAGCATACATAGTTGGATACATTGTAGAAGGTCCAAAAAGCAAAAGAGATCATACAGGTATATCCTGCATGGTAATATAATGTTTTTAACAGGACAAATAAGCAAGCAAATGAAGCTGTATTAAATGTAATAGAAAACTATATTATTGAAAATATATTTCACATAAAAATAATTTCTGTTTTTATGGCAACCAATTAAAAGCAGAAATACACACCTTCACTAGGATCACAGAAGATGGAGGACAGGAGGGCTTCTTTAAGGAGACTTTTAGGGAAGAGTCAAGGCCATTTTGTGCTTTCTGAAAAATGTAACTCAGGGGTGCAGTTTTACGCTTTTACTCAGTCTATGTTTCTACGTAGTTAACCATACAGAAGATCAAGCAACTGTCATTGGGTTGCTTTAGAATATGACGATCACAAGACATTTCTGGGCCTCCTTCTTGTGGTCACTTCCACTTTCCTGTCTGCTCTGATTGGCTGAACATCACCCCTCCTCCTGCTTCTCTGACGCAGCCTTCTCTCCGCTATAGCTCTGTCATAACTGCACCCGTTAAACAAACTGTGCTAAAGTGCATATTTACTTGTTTAATGTAGGTAGCCCTGGGACTTCCCTGGTGGTCCAATGGTTAAGACTCCACACCTCCAGTGCAGGGGGCACAGGTTCGATCGCTGGTCGGGGAACTAAGATCCCGCATGCCCCACAGCATGGCCCCCACTCCAAAAAAAAAAAAAGTAGGTAGCCCTGTGGAAACTGAGTTCCAGGAAGGGGCCATGTCTTATCTGCCACTACATCATTGGCGTACAGTGATCTGCACATAGTATAGGCACTTAAAAAAATTTGCTAAATGAGTGAATGAATATATAAAATGAATGAGGGGAATATTAGACTTTCGGAGCTGGGTGGGATTTTGGGGATCGTGTAGTCAAGCACACTTTTGGTAATACTTGCTAAGCAAAGTATGAGCAAAACGAGGCCCACTGACATTGAAGTGATTTGCCCGAGGTACCCAAAAGTTGCTACTGCCCCGCACTCTTTTAAGTCAAAGAGTTGCTTGGAGAGCACCAGATTGGTGAGGTGATTTGCATGTCCCCTGTCTGCTGTAAGTCCTGAGATAATATAGTATAACTGGCAAAGAACAGTAAATGAGAATTACAACCCGAATGTCTAGAGTTGAGGGCTTTCTGGAAATTGCAATCATAGGATCACTGCTGTGTAACTCTTCCTATAACTTGGAAAGCAACTGGGCAACTTTCTTAAGTAATTTGTTTTCCTATATCCCAATATCCCTTTTCTATGCTCTGAGGAAAACATATGAATGCATACGTTTGAATGTTTTCCTTTTCCCTAAAGAAATGATTTCTCCTAAAACTTGGGACTTTCCCAATATCCCCTGTCTCAGTAGGCAGCATCATTGTCCATCTGGCTGTGAAAAGCCTAAAGCTTAGGGTCATCCTCAATACTTGCTTCTCCCTCAGTCCCCAATGTCAATCCATTATCAAGGTCTTTTGTTAAATCTATTCACTTCTTTCCATTTGACATCCATCCCTCTAGTTGAGTTCCATCATCTCTCCCCGTATTACTGTAATAACAGTCTCTTAACTGGTCTCCCTATATCCACTCTTGTCCCCCTCTAATCCATTCTCCAGAGTAATTATTTCTAAAATGAAAATCTGATCTTATCTCCCTGCTTAAAACTCTTCAATAGCCTCCCACTGTTTTTAAGATAAAAAACAGAATCAACACTTGTGAGGTCCTGTTCCTGCCATACACCTTGTTTCCTACAGTCCAGCTGTGGTGCCTTCTTTCCATTTTAAAAACTATGCTAAGAGCCTTTTCACTAGCAGGTTTCTGCATATGCTACTTGGTTTGCCTGGATGGTCTCTACTCTCCCTGCCCCCTCTGTTCAGTTAACATCAAGGAGCCTCTCCTTGATCTTCCCAACCTATGAAGATTCTATGAGGATGAGGCAGGGTTCAGCATCATTCTATTCCAATGCTACACCTAAGTACTGAGAAAACAAATTCACATCAAATAGGTAGACATGAATGGAAGGAATTTTATTTTAGCAATGGCACTCAATTCTTTGAATGTCTTCCGAATTAGTCTTCCTCTAATTTTGTTGAAGGCAAAAGATCTGGAAACCACTAGACTTGTAAAAGGAATTTTAGACGTTCACTTTTTCAACACCAATTCCAGTATTTCAAACTGTACCTTTCTTTGCTGCCCCAGAGGTTTTTACACTCTAGACTAATATACCAGGTCTGTCCTTTTTTGTTGTTGTTGAAGAGCAACTGTGAAAGGAGAGGTGGGAAGGAAAGCCAACATACCTTAGGCATGGTGTCAGGCATAACAATTTTAGGTGGGGGTGGAGGGGTATGGTGGTGGCTTATTTAGGATCTGGAAACTGGTTTCTTTAAAACTATCCATGCCCTCCCTTCCTCCCCACCTCCTAGTAGTATAGGTGGAAGGTAGCTGCTATAACTCATGCTGGGATTTTATGAGAACACAGAAAACTTTCTTTTCCTACTTACCATTGGTTCATCTGTGTTCTTTTGGAACTGGACCAGGCGAACTCTGGTCACGTTCTCCATATCCATGTCTCCATTTGCGCTTTCTGGAGAATCACCATTTAAATAGGGAGAAGTGGGAGGAGGTGTAACCCTCAATGCTTCATCACTGTAAACTTCATGTGCCACTACATCGTGAGTCTGAAGTAAGGCCTGATATTTTACGAAGGAAATAAAATATTAATAATAGAACTATTCCAGCAGAAGTCTATTATATAAACATATATAAAATTATTCTTTGCCTCTCAAAGGTATCTCTCATCTAAAGAGAACTCAAAGCACATTACACCTAGATATAGCCATGCCATAATTTCTTTGTGATAAATAATCATGATAGATGGATTTTTAAAAATGAAGGAACAAATGAAAGAATGAGTGAGCTAATCAATGAATGGATGTGTTTGTTGACTATCTGGGTAAGAGGTGTTGTCTGATGCTATGAAAAAGTGCCCAACTAACTTGTTCAATTAAAGTCTGACATAATGCAATTTCAAATAATTTAGCAGAAAGAATCATTTGTACATAGAGCTGGCAAATTTGTGCTGGGGCTTAAAATGGAAACAAATTTAAAAAGAAACATGGCAATAATTGGTGCATTGAGCAAACGTCTTTCATCAATGGTATTAACAATAACTCTGCTATATAACGCAAAGGGTAATTTATAACATACATCTTAGTAAAAGAAATAAAAACACACACAAATGTACCTGAAGAAATGTAATTTCCCAAAATATCACATGATATGGAGCTCAAAATCTAAACCTATTTAATGTTTTTGTTCATTTCTACTTTTTGGAGCACTTGCATAAATAAAAAGTAAGTTGACAGTTATTATTATGACTTCTTTTTGCAAAGCCCATTAACAAAGAAAAAGTGATTTCTCTGTATTGATATCTCCATATGTCATCTTGGTGAAACTGGGTAATAAATATCCCTTGTTTCCCTAAAAGAGGCTATTCTTCCACTTACTGTACATTTTCTGCCATCATAAGAAAGTTTTTAATAAGCATGAATATTTGAACATTTCTACTTCAAAGAGAATTTTACAGCTAAGTATCAGTATGTTTGGTGCTTTATGCATTATATTTTCTTATATTTTCTTATAGTTATAGTACTAACTATAAATTCAGTTTTATTTTAATCTGTGATCTGTCTGGTAATGAAATATCTAGAGATAATGAAACATAATTAAAATCACCTTAAAAGTATAGCTTGTAGCATCTCAAATTAAGTTATTTAATTAAAAGATTTACCAAAGTCATGACTTGGCTATTTTAGGTACTTTAAAGGTACGCATACGACGCAAAAATAAGGTAACAATGTGGTAAAATCATAAAGAAGATGATGTTGATCAGACATCAATAGAGCATATGCTTGGAGCAATATACCCAATTTTTTAAAGCATCTTTATTGGAGTATAATTGCTTTACAATGTTTTGAATTTGTAATGGAAATGCCGGATGTTTCCAAGATCTCAGAGGGCTGGCCTAAACTGGGATCTAGATGAGGGGCACTGAAGGGCACTAAGCAGCGCAGCTTGAAAGCAGGGCTCCACAATGGTCCTGGGGACCTTGGCTTCCTGACCAGTGCCCTGACTACACCCTGCACTAGCACCCCAGGCCAAAGTGGTGGTGGTTATGGTATGTGGGGAAATCCCTCTTTTCCCTGTTTAACTGTAGCCACTTAAGAGACTAAGATTTAGGGCAGAAAGTAAAAATCAGTAATAGACAAACTGAAAAGCTTCATCTGTTAAAATTAGGTTCATTGTATTAATTATAGATGTGTCTTCTATAAACAGTGAATTTTAAAACAATTTTTAAAAAAACATGCTTTGTATGACTGGAGGATATATACCCAGGTAAACAGAGAACCAAGCTTCATTAGGATAATGCCAGTTACATGGGTTGGAGAAAGTGTTTGTACTGCTTTTTGCAAATGATTTCTATCCATCCTTTTAAATTATACAAGCAAACACTTGTACTTAATGTATTATTTATAAGGAAGGATAAGCCCACAATCACAAAAATAATACTAAAATTGAACTTTAAGAGAAAAATCCTTAAATTATATCACCAAATGAGGTCATACTTGATATTAACCACTATTTGCCACCGGAAAAGACTGCTACCACAAAATGAAACTTAATCCAATGCATATGCAAACAGAAAAAAAGGGGTCACTTATAGATTGTTAAAAAAAAAGCCATTAAAAGAGTATGCCAAATAAAAAATAAGGAAATCAGAGTTTGAATATTTTTCTTCAAGTATGTCATGAGGTATGATTTAGCAATTGTTACTAAGCTGAAATAGCTATTATTTTTAATTACATAAGAAGAATCATGTAATAGGAAATACTTCCATATGTATGTAAAAAGGACGTGGACAAGACAACTAAGAACTTCAGACCAAAGTGGGAAAAATCCATTTAAAATTTATAGGAAAGGGACTTCCCTGGTGGTGTAGTGGTTGAGAATCCGCCTGCCAAGGTCGGGGACAAGGGTTCGATTCCTGGTCCGGGAGGATCTCACATGCCGCGGAGCAACTAAGCCCGTGCGCCACAACTACTGAGCCTGAGCTCTAGAGCCTGCACCCCACAACTACTGAGCCTGCGTGCTACAGCTACTGAAGCCCATGTGCCTAGAGCCCGTGCTTTGCAACAAGAGAAGCCACCGCAATGAGAAGCCCTTGCACCGCAACGAAGAGTAGCCTCCGCTTGCCGCAACTAGAGAAAGCCCGTGTGCAGCAACGAAGACACAATGCAGCCAAAAAAACAAAAACCAAAAAATAAAATTTATAGGAAAAAATACGAATTTTAGGTTTGAAAGTGGTTCCTCTGGCTTCTGAATTACAATTACAAGTCATAAAATTAATCACTTAATAATGAAGCTTTCATATCAACCTAAGGCGATTTTTAACCATCTTGTTTTTTGGGAAAGTAGGATACAAATTTGCTTTTAAAAAACAGGATCTAGAACAGAAAATTTTAAAGGAAAAAGTTAAAGCACTGACATTCTATTCTGTTTATATTGTCTTTACCCTTAATGTTTTATATTTTACAACTGCAATAAGCAAAGGATCTGTTCTTTTTTAAAAAATAAGTCTTTCAAATGGAGTAACTGAAGGATGGTGTAATAATATTTTTTATCATGACCTCTACTCTAGAGTACACATTAAAAAAATTAAATCTACACTGTTTTACTCTTAATTACTGTAAATATTTATAAGTATCTGTATTTTCATGTATAAGGTAATCCAATATTAAATCCTCATTTTAATGATCAGAAAGCAAAGAAAAAGTCAGATAATTGAAGAAATAAGTATAAAATTATAAATATGTTAAGAATAACTCCCAGACCTTGGTATAATAAAACTTATAAGCATTAAAATATTTTCCTTTAGCTGTTAATATTTCTTTAAAAATACCAGATTTTGAAACCATGATCTTTCTTTAAATTTTTTTTACTGGAGTATAATTGCTTTCCAATGTTGTATTAGTTTCTGCTGTACAGTGAAGTGAATCAGCTATATGTATACATATATCCCCTCCCTCTTGGACCTCCCTCCCCACCAATCCCACCCATCTAGGTCGTCACAGAGCATGGAGCCGAACTTCCTGGGCTTTATAGCATGTTCCCACTAGCTATCTATTTTACGCATGGTAGTGTATATATGTCAATCCCAATCTCCCAATTCATCTCACCCTCTCCTTCCCCCACTGTGTCCACATGATCTTAAAATGCTTATAAGATAGAAACCTCCAGCATTTAAAAGTTTAACACAGTATATATAGCTTGGAATTATATTTGCCACATGGGACATTATCCAAACATATGCTTATTTGGGAATGACCAATGAGTTCAAATTAAGTTTGTAGGAAAATCGATACTCATTACAAGTCAACCCACATTTAAGAGCACAGGCTTTGGAGCCAGTAAGATCTGGGTTTTGAACCTCAATGAGGCCACTTACTAGGTGGGTGACCTAAAGCAAGCCTCTTTGCCTTTCTAAGGTGTGGTTTCCTCTCTGAACTGTAAAACGGAGTTAGTCACATCACTTCACATCCCAGCCATCAGCAAGTCCTGCCATGTCTAACCATCTCTAAAGTAGAATCCCAATTTGCTCATTTTCCACCAGCCCCGTCCTTCTTCAAGCCTCTACCACCTCACAACAGCCTCCTAATTGGTCTCCCTTTTTAAACTCTTAACCCCACTATAGTCCATTCTCTACACAACAACCCCAGCAATCTCTAAAGCACAGTTCTAACAATATTTTCCTGCTTGCAATCACTCAGTGTCATCCTACTGCAATCAGGAGAAAAACCAGACTCCTTACCATGGTCTGGAAGGCCCTATGTGGTCTGGCCTCTGCCACCCTCTCCAGCTCTTCTTGTACCACCCTCTCCCTTGTTTACTATATCCCAGCCACAATGGCCTTACTTCTGTACTTTGACCCTACAAAACTCTTTCCTGCCTCTGGGCCTTTGCATTTGCTCTTCCCCATGCTTGGACATTCAGAAAGTTTGTTCTTTCATATAACAAGTCTCAGCCCACATGTTGGCTCCTCAGAGGGGCTTTCCCCTGACTATCTGAAGTAGCTTCCACTTTACTATCATCTCTGCCCCATTATCCTTTTTTTTCATAGTTATTATCACTATATGAAGTTATATTGTTTGTTTTACTTGCTCACTGTCTGCCTCTAGCTCACCTATCCACGTCTCACCTAGAATGGAAGTTCGTTTGTCCTATTCACCACTATCCTTAGTGCCCAGCACAGTGCCTGGCATATAGTAGGCATTTACGTATTTGATGAGTAAATGAAAATGTCTTTTAAGTACCTAGCTGGGTGTTCAGAAATTACAAGAATTATTTCTGAAAATGTTTACTAATAGCAGTGCACATATTAATTTCTCTCTGATGTCAGAAAAGCAAAATAAACCAAGGCTTCGAAGGTAGGTAAGTTGTGAGAGATGGGGCTGTCTGAGCTTTAATGGTTTTGAAAAAAACCTTAACCTTAAAAAAAGGATTTTATTTGGGTATATGTTAATTTATTTAGCTTACTTCAAATCTGAAAGATCTATTGGTATCAAATGGTCCTACATCATTCTCAGAATTGAGCTGAGGTTACTTATCAGTTTATAGACAGACATGTCTGTCCAAAACATACAGGCTTCTATCTACGGAAAACACACTGCACAGAACAGTCAGCTGAGGTGGGGCTAACCTACCTGCAAACGGGCAAGTTCCTAATCTACTCAATGTTTTACTGAGAACTTACTATGTGCCCTACACATGACAGATACTATGGAGTAACTAATAATATTCATTAGCTAACATTTATTAGGCATCAAGCATATATCAGGCACTGTGCTAAGCACAGTAGATGTATCATCTACTTAATTCTTATTCCAACTCCATGAGGCTGGCAAACAGCATCTTTACAACTATGACACAAAGTAAACAGCAACAAAAAGTTTTAGTGCATCTGGTATTATCTGGTATTGTAATCTTAACCGTCTGATATTATACGGCTAAAAGCACATTTAATGAAGATAGCTGTATTTCATAAGGATTAGTAAAAACTTCTTTTGAAAGTGAGGTTTTATTTCTATGGAAGTTTAATTGTTACTTACCATGAAATGAGGTTGTGTTAAAATACGCTTTAGTTCCTTTGCATCGTTATTCTCAGGGTAACATGAAATTTCTTCCAATACCTAAAAAATAAGCAAGATATTTAATAGTATAATGAGGATGCTAGACTTAGAAAATATAGAATTCTTTTAAATTAAAAATTATGAATGGATTTGTATGGCAGGCAAAATAATTATTTTGGAAAAAAATTCATCATTTTATTCAAAGGTTATTAATATATAAAACAGCTACATTTGTGGTAATAAAAAATAAAACAAATTGCTGTAATAGTCTCTGCCTTCATTACCCAACTATACCTCAAAAGATTATTGAAAAATACAAAACGAAATGACAAGTCTGTAATACATATTTATTACAGGTATAAGTAACTTAATTAAACTTAATGGGAAAATAATCTCTGCAAATCTTTTTCCAAACTCACCATCAAGATGAATCTGTAATAAAAGTTGGTAACAGCTTTCTTTTATATTAACAAAACTGTCAATTCCTTTCAGAAAGATTAAAATGACAAAGGCTCAAATAAAAACAATTTAAAGAAGAGAAAACACTTGAGTACTCTTCCTTGTAGCCTGAGAGAATCAATGTGATTCTCCACACTCATCTCCTCACATTCGCCACATCTCGGCAATGGTTCCTAGAATTAATTGCCAGGGAACCCAAGAGAATAATTTAAAAATAAGACACACAATCAAAAACTTTTCTCTTTTCACTCACATTTTCTTCACGAATTAGTTGTTAACATTTTCTCTATATAGGTTTAAACGGTTGTTTTCAAATGAAATTGTTCTTCAAAAGTTATCCCTTACCACTAGGATGGAGTTTACCCATTTAAAATTTGATTATGTGACATGAGCCCAGGGGAAGGCCTCTGTTCCTTTTCAGAGTAAACATACTACTACAGTTCCAAGTGTACATAGTTGGACTCAGAGTGGTTATACACATTGCTCTCAATCCTAAAAGTTGAGCCAATCGAGGATTGCTTCAGCAGGATTGGATGTCAGGGGCACGCAAGTCATGTACCGAGTAGGAATCTCTTGACTCGCCTTTGAGAATCTTAATTCTGGCCAGGAAGGAATGTTTTGAGGTCACTTAGCCTAAGGCTTAGATCCCAGCCAGTGCTACTCAACCACCTCCTCAGAGAAGAACAAACAAACAAACAAAAACTATAAGGTTTCCTTCTTATCTAAATGTACTCTTGTAAAACAACTATACCCCAATTAGAAAAATGTACTCTTAACAAGTGCTGGTTATGCTGTTAATTCATATTGTTTAATGATGATAAGCCAATTCTCCTTTGGTGTATTTTCTGCTTCGAGTTTCTAAACCAGTGAAACAAAAGATGAAACAATATACTCTCTCTGGTCCCCTGCTACTCTCACAGCCTATGATTTTAAACACTGAGGTGTGGTCTCTAATGCAAACAGAACCTCTCCTGACTGCTGCCCTGACCAGGTGGGCAGGCCTAGCGGCTTCCACAACCTTGGACTTGGTTCTCAGTGAATATATATTTTCCAGTACAGGTCTTGTGTTTAAAATCTGATAGGGAAGGAATTATGTCTTTCATATTCTTTCACTTAGTAATTTCACTTTATAAAATATTTTTCTGGGCTTCGCTGGTGGCTCAGTGGTTAAGAATCCATCTGCCAATGCAGGGAACACAGGTTCGAGCCCTGGGCCGGGAAGACGCCATATGCCGCGAAGCAACTAAGCCCGTGCGCTACAACTACTGAGCCTGCACTCTAGAGCCTGCGAGCCACAACTACTGAAGCCCGCGAGCCACAACTACTGAAGCTCATCCGCCTACAGCCCATGCTCTGCAACAAGAGAAGCCACTGCAATGAGAAGCCCGCGCACTGCAACGAAGAGTAGCCCCCGCTCACTGCAACTAGAGAAAGCCCGCACAGCAACGAAGACCCAACACACCCAAAAATAAATAAATGAATGAATAAATAAATAAATAAAAATAAAATATTTTTTCAAAGGAAAATATTTATTTGTATAAAGACTTTTATGATATCAAAAAGTGATAAAAAAAAACCCCACTAGGTATCTAACAGTGGAGGCATTTATAATTCATTATAATTTAGTAACAGCAGAGAAAAACTATGCCATCATGAGAACTTATTTACGAAGACCTAGCAGAAACATGGAAAAATGCTTATTATATTAGGTTAGGTTAAAAGAAAGATATATTTTGATTGTAACACATAAAAATTTATATGTAAATGGATAGTGATTAGAAAAGGATATGCAAAAATGAAAATTACTGTGTTAGGGTGATGGGATTATAGATGACTTTTTACTTTCCAAACTTTCTGCAGTGTGATGTTTCTATAATAAAAAAGTTAAAATTTTGTGAAAGATGTACACTAACCAGTAATTTATAAAAATGACTTCTCTCTGAACTTAGTTGTTATAAGCATTCAATTAACTTTCAAAAATTACCACCTTAAAAAAGCAACTCAAGCTTTCATAGCATGTCGATTTCCACCAAGAGTGGTAAATAACTTTTTCTTTTTTTTAAAAAAGAGAAGTAAAATTGTTCAAGTTTACATACCAGAACTAGAAATCTAGGCAATGTTGCTGCCGAGATTTTTTTTTCTTTTCTGTATGTAAATGCTCAGTGATAAACTTAGAAATACTAAATTTGAGTATAATGGTCTAACTGTGACTTCAAGGAAGCTGCCTCTTACTGTGCAGCAGAAACGTTTTCATACCAAATATGACACCCAAATACATTGACAAAATATATATCGCTTACCTCTTTGGCTCTCTGTACTGCATCACTCGGAGGATTCCTGATTTGCGGTGAAGATTTTGTGTTAATTTTGTCATATAGCTAAAAGCAAAGGAGAAAATCCAATCAACATTCATAATTCTCTGATAAATTCAGAGCTTCATATTTATTATTTCACTAAACAATATTTTCCCCTTAAAGAGGCAGGCTGATGATTTTAGTGGGATCTTCTTGTTAATGTCTTATTCATTCAAATGAAACTTGTTGGGATGAGTGCTACGCGTATCTTTTTAAAAATCATCAATATTTCAGTAATCACAGCATTTTTTCCCTCTGATAGAAGCAACATTTAATAAGATGAATACAGAGTAAAATGAAAGAATGCTTTCTGGCCAAGACACATCTGAAGGAATTTTCACAGCAATCTAAATCTTGGGAAAGGGCAAACCCAACTCCTTCTAGGAAGGAATGCTCTCACGAAAGGTTTATACTTGTTTTACTAGGGCTGTTCATTAACAGTATCAGTTCTGGCATCCTTCAGCAAGAAATCAAGGACATAAACCTTTTTCCTTTTTAATTTGTAAATTCACAGAGTATGGGAAGAAGCTGAAAAGAGTCTATACTTTAAAAACTCCACAAATCTAAATGATCCAAAATTTAACTTTCTGAAGAAAATTCTTTAGAGAAAAATCTCTGTTGTGCAGAAGTGCAATTAAAGTATTAATTTCTACTTCAGACAAAACATCTCATTCAGCAGTCTGCTTTGAAAAGTGAAAAGTTTAAAATGGTCTTGGCTAGCCAGCCACTTCTATTTCCTAACTTCTCTAAAATAAGTGGGGAGTTTTGGGGGTTGGTTTTGGTTCTGTTCTTTTTTCCTTCCCTACTATGCACAGCAGTGCTAGTGGAGAGGTCACATACCATAATATTCTTCAGATTACAGTTACACTTGTTTATACTAATGCAGGATAAAGCTTTATGACTTGTAAATGTTTGGGCCACACCATACATAAAAATTCCTAGTGATTAATAGGCAGACAGATAAATAAATAAAGCCTAATGATAGCAATGTGAAGATAGAGCAGTGACCATTTTAAAATGGCGGCATTGAGAAAGTACTACTAAATTAGAGGTTAAATAAATAGTATAAGTAGGCTAGTAAAATTTGCTCTATTTAAAATATTATATTAACACTTAGGGGACTAGTGATATGTGGCTTGTTTATAAAAGTTTGCTCGAATCCCTGTAGAATACACATGGGCAGTCTCCATCCTCTGAATGACTTCCATCTCTAAAGATTGTAAATTTTGACATTTGGAACCACCGAATATATTTTTCCATAGAAATAATGGTATATGCAGTGTAGGTTCCCAGGCTAGTCTATAGAGATAAATGAAATACTGTACACATGCAATAAAAAGTAGGAGGGGGAAAAATCCCAACCCCTCAAAAGTAAGGAATCATAAGTTAAAAAAACACAATTAAAATACCTAACACTTAAAAAATAGATATAGCCATCACCTGACATGTCATAATATTAATAATCAAACAAAATAAAAAACCTACATGGATAATTAAAAAGATTTTTAAAACTCTTAAATGCTGTTTGGGAAAAAGAAAGCAAATTTAATTTGAGGCTTTACAAGTTGACGGCACTATCATTTATAATGTCTTTATAATGCCTAATTTCACCACAAAAAGTTTTGCCTTTTTCTTGAACAAGGACTATTACTAATGCTACTTTCAAAATTTTCAACCATGATTAGGATTAGCTTCTATTTAAACATTTAATAAATGCACATTAGTTTTAACTCACAAAGCAACAAAAATTCCAAGCTCCCAGAATTGCTCTCACTCTATTACTGGAGACCTTTTATTTTTGGCTTGGTCTTATGATGCCAAGTACAGTTCCCTAGGTCTTATATCAGTGTGGTTTCTTGAGGACTTGTAGCAGAATCAGCTGGAGTAGTTACTTAAGCGTACAGATTTCTGGGCCCCACTGCAGATCTACTGAATCAGAATTTGAAATGGGGATCCAGATATCTGTGCTTTAATAAACTCCTTAGATATTTGTAAATCTTATGCCCAGTACCAACTTTTGAGAATAGTTGTAGTAGTACAAATACTAACAACAATGATAATTGTTACTTTTATTGAGCACTTAGTGGATGCTAGTTACTAGTCAGAGTTCTTAATATATATTCCCTCATTTAACCTCAGACAACCTTGTAATGCTGATATCCCTACTACTCCCGCTTTACAGATGAGGAAACTAAGGCAGGGAGTAGCAAAGTGAGAACTAACGTTCTAGCTTTACAACAACTTCATAGGTGGCATGCAGATAAGGCCCTGATCCAAGGTAAGTGCTCAGACCAAATTTCCCTCTGCTCCTTTGGTTTTGCCTGATCCAACTAATCACACATTCACCCAAAGTTCAGTGGAACTAGTGGTGGGATGAGGGGGAGGTGAGATGCTTAATATGAAAGGCAGATACAGTAGGAAGGAATTAAATGAAGGGACCTTCTGCTTGAGGTGGGGACACCGGGCTCTGCCCCTCCAACTCCTAGGAAAGTGCAGGACTGGAGCGGTCAAGGCAGGCATTGGATGGAGTGGATGGTGTCCATGTGGTTAAGAATAGATGGTGAATTTCAACTGCCTGCTCATTAACCAAAAGAGTAATTAAGAACTGAGGCAGGAAGGGACAGGGAAGGGGCTTACTTTCACCATCAGTGGGAAGAAGTGACCCCTTGTTGACCCATCTATCCATCTAATATTTACTGAGGTCCTACCATGTACTAGGCAGTGGGTTCTATTCACTGGGGTTATGGAGAGGAAAAAGATGATAGTTGCTATGCTCAAAGAAGTCACAAATTCCAAAGACATGTATAACCAAAGGCCCAGGAACATATGCCAACTTGATCCCCCTGAGGACCTGAGAGTACTTTGGTCCCCAGCAATATCAACTAGGAAATATCTCAGTGAGCAGTCCCAAGTTGGGGACTATCTGGATGTGTATGCATGACATGCCAACCTTCATTCCCCTGCCCCCCATTTCTGTGACTCTATCTTTGCCTTAGGGATTCAAAATATTTTAGGGATACCCATAACAAATACAAACTGTTTGAGAGATATGGCAAAGTATGTAAATAAAAAGTCATCAACAGAGGAAATTTTGAATGCAATGTAACGTTTAATTGTTTTAAAACAGTCGTCAGGAGTATGCAGCTTTTCAACTTCTCATTCTTATGGGTCATCTTCATATTCTATGCTGCCTAGGAGATGCTATTCAGGACTCAAAGTTCAAATTCAGGTGGAGTTTTCCCAAGGTCTGGAGGCAAGTGAGAGGTGGTTGAGTTTTGAGAACAAAGGAAGGCTGCAGTTTCTCCTCCTTTATCACCCTTTACTGCCCGTCCCCCTTCTATCATATACAAAGAATTATTAGAATGATGTGACTTTGGGACTTGGCCTGCTGTCTTGGACTTTCAGCTAAAGCCCAGAGCTAAGGCCAATAGGAAGTAAGTGGTCTGCTAGGAAGCTGCCAGACCATCCTTCCAGGGCTTGCTGAAAGGTAGCTAAAATGGTCCTTCCATGCTCATCCTAGCACCCCATTCTGCCTATAGTGACAGATGCTTGGAATCTGTAGAAGCTAAAGGACTGAGGCAAGGAAGCATTTGATTTTTCCTTCTCCTTCCTGTTGGGGAGGAAAGGAAAGGGAGTTGCTTCTTCCCTCATGCAAAGTGAAGGATGGTAGATGCTCCAAAAGACCCATGTACACAAAGTAGAGGTGCCAGCAAGGAGAGTTCACTATCTCATGCTCTGCAGGGATGCTTGCTGAGTTGCAGCAATTTACAAAGTCCATCTTGGTGCACCCAGAAGAGCGCTATGTGAGAGTCTTCGGAGTGGCTTGACATGTGGCGTTTGGGGTCTCAAGTGAAAAGAGCCTCTTTCCTGGTTGATGGCAGGGTGGGAGGCCAACAGCAGGGCAGCCCACACTTGGAGTGTATTTTATGGCAAGACTGTGTGTTTCCCATGAGTCAAGGAGCTGCCTCAGAATGTAATCTGGCTGGAGCCATCTTGGCGGAACCCTGACCAAGAGGGTTGTCTGCACAGAGCCAGGGGACCCAGGAGTGGCCGTGGGGTCACAGCTGAAGGCAGGAGCTGAGAGTGCTGCTGAGGCCAGCTGCAGAGTACATGATGATGCAGGAGCAACCCAGGACAGAGACAACATCTGGATACCTGCCACACCCCGGGCATTAACAGCCAAGAGGGCACTGGCTGCCTGAGGGACACGAGTACAGAACATGCTGTTTAAGTGGTTCTTTCTCTTTTCCATGATCAGACTCTTGAGTCCTTTGACATTCAGTAACGGCACGTAGCATGAGGCTGAGTACATAGAAGATGTTTAATAAATGTTTCTTAAAAAAAATAAATGAGTATTTAAATGGTGCACAGGAACTGTAAATAGGTATATTTTTTAAAAATCAGAGTAATATAAAAATAAACAGAGTAGGAATACTTATTTTACCTTGTTTCTTTAGGAACCAGGTATCACAGTATCTTCTGTCCTGCTTGCACAGTTAAAAACTTTCCCTCAAAATTAAGAAATACAGTTTGACCACATTTAATTCTTTTTTTTTGCTATGTTTCAAGTCTGACTTCAAAAAATTTTCAAGGTAAAAGAGATCCTAGATATCAACATGATTCAATTCCTCCACTTTAAGAAGGAGACAGCTGATGACCAGTGACATGAAGGGATGCACTCAGGGTCCTGCAGCCAGAGTAGGAGGGACTAGACTGGCTTCCTGATACGTGCTGTCCTTTCTCTCATACCAGAGTACCTTGGCTTGTATTAGAATTCAGTAACATGGTCTCATGCCAGGGATACACCTTCAGCAAATATTCGGGAAAAGAACTGTAGAAAATGCCATTTATAGGCTGTAGGGAAAAAAACTAACTAAATGTGATTTTAAAAAAATAAATAAATTAATTTATTTTTGGGTGCATTGGGCCTCCATTGCTGTGCGTGGGCTTTTCTCTAGTTGTGGCGAGCAGGGGCTACTCCGTTGCGGTGTGCGGGCTTCTCACTGCAGTGGCTTCTCTGGTTGTGGAGCATGGGCTCTAGGCACGCGGGCTTCAGTAGCTGTGGCTCGTGGGCTCAGTGATTGTGGCTCGTGGGCTCTAGAGTGCAGGCTCGGTAGTTGTGGCACATGGGCTTAGTTGCTCCGTGGCATGTGGGATCTTCCCGGACCAGGGCTCGAACCTGTGTCCCCTGCATTGGCAGGCAGATTCTAAACCACTGTGCCACCAGGGAAGTCCCTAAATGTGATTTGAAAGACATTAGGCAATCAACTACAAGCCTTGCCCTATTAAAGAATGTTAGAATCCTAATCCTTGCCTGGCTAGATGATAAACATTTCAGGCTTTGTGGGCCATATGGACTCTGTCACAACCACTCAACCTTGCTATGTATGTGTAGGCAGCCATTAATAGTCCATAAATGAATGGGCATGGCTGGGTTCCAATAAAACTTTATTTACAAAAACAAGTAGCTGGCTGGATTTGACCTGACAGCTGTAGTTGCCAACACTTGCTCTAGAAGCTCAAATTCAAGGCGAACTGAAATGACAAAATATATTTCCGTTTGTTGTTTGCTTTCCTGCCATCTGAAGATTTCAAGTGTATTTGTAAAGCTGAGGTGTAGAGGGTGAGGTAGAGGGAGGGAAGACTGTTAATAAATTATTCCTGGAGAGAAAACAAGAATGACTGTATTACTGTTTGTTTTCTCTTTCTAATGAAATTATAGTTACCCAAGTTCAGCACTTTTTATTAAAACACACACACACACACACACACACACACACACACAGAGCCCAAGGCAAAACGAGGAAATGTGAACAGCTGCAAGGGGAACAGACTCTTTCACGCTGTCTCACTCACAGACAGGCCTGCTCACTGCCAGTCTCTGGCGCTGGGTCAGATATGACTCCACACGGATACATGGACATGCTTAATCTTTCTGTCTTAAGGAGTAGAAAAGCACAGTTCTGTTAAAAGGCCACATTCTATATTTGGGATGGGTTGTTTTAAATAAAGCAGAATAAAGTTGGTGGTAATATTAAACTGAACTCTCCTGAGACTGTACTTTCAAACATAAGTTAACAAGTTAATGTCATTTTTAATTTACATTCAAAACACTAAATCAAGTTTCTTTTTTTTTTTTTTTACCATACTCCATGGTACCTCACTTTCTTCTGATTTTTATCCTCAAATAGAAATCTTTGTTTTGCTCATAGTTTATATGCAGCACTTAGCAATATCAACATTTAAAACGGAGTGGTTGGTGGAGAACCTATAAAATTACTATCACTGGGTTATGTGTCCCACTAACTTCCTAGCACAGAGAAAAACAAATCTAAGGACCAGAATGTACTTAGTTGAGAAAGATTATAACTTTTGCAACTAGGCTACAGACATGAGCCAAATAATGAATGGGTTTGTACAGTTGCTGGGAACACAGAAGTATATTAGCAACCATCACCTTACCACCTAAATCAAAGATACCAAAGAAGCTCCCTGCTGGAAAAGAATTAAAGTTTTCAAGAGACAAATATTTAGCTGCGGGCTTCCCTGGTGGCGCAGTGGTTGAGAGTCCGCCTGCCGATGCAGGGGATGCGGGTTTGTGCCCCAGTCCAGGAAGATCCCATGTGCCGCGGGGCAGCTGGGCCCGTGAGCCATGGCCGCTGAGCCTGTGCGTCTGGAGCCTGTGCTCCGCAACAGGAGAGACCACAACGGTGAGAGGCCCGCATACCGCAAAAAAAAAAAAAAAAAAATATATATATATATATATATTTATATTTACTGCTAGAGAGACTGTTTAAACTCTATCTAAAATAAGTTGATGGATTCTGGGAGTTTTGTGACATTTGTTATGTTAGGTGCTCATTACATAAAAATTTAGCTGCAAAGTATGTAATGAAATGTGTCTGTGATCATAGTAAAAGATAATAACAGTGTTCACAAGTTTATATTGCACAACAATAATGGGAATTGAAATGACTTGCTCTGGAAACATAGACTATCGTATTAAGAATTTCCTTACAGTTGCTGTGAAGAAGCTGGGTGATTAGGAACAAAGTTCCAGTATCACATCTTTTCAGTGAACCCAGCAGATCAGCTATTGATATCCAACAGTATTTTAAAAAATACATTTGAAATCTGGAAAAATGTTAGGGAAAGGTGATTTAATACTAAAATATAAGGAACTGATATTCAACTACTGCACTGGAGCCAGTTTTCTGAAGCTAGAGATCAGAGAAAATCTTTTGAGATCTAAAAATCTATCTTTCCTGCTCAAGCTTATATATAAACTTACTGTCTTTAGGGTAAAAATATAGAAATGCCCTTTCAACAATCTTTAGTGTCATTAAACATGACATAGTCACAAAATGAAAAGACAACCTACTGAATGGGATAAAATATTTGCAAATGATATGACTGATAAGGGGCTAATATCCAACATTTATAAATAGCTCACACAATTCAACAGCAAAAGCAAACAAACAAACAAACAAAACCACAACTCAATTAAAAAATGGGCAGAAGAACTGAATAGACATTTCATTTTTCCAAAGAGGGAATGCAGACGACCAACGGGCACACGAAAAGATACTCAGAATCACTAATCATCAGGGAAATGCAAATAAGAACCACAATGAGGTATCACCTCACACCTGTCAGAATGGCTGTCATCAAAAAGATAAGAAATAACAAGTGTTGGCGAGGATGTGGAGAAAAGGGAACCCTCATATACCGTTGGTGGGGATGTAAATTGGTGCAGCCACTGTGGAAAACAGTGTGGAGGTTTCTCAAGAAACTAAAAATAACAACTACCATATGACATGACCCAACAATTCCATTCCTGGGTATATATCTAAAAAAACCAAAAACACTCATTGGAAAAGCTACATGCACCCCAATATTCATAGCAGCCACATGGATGGAAATGGAGGGCATTATGCTAAGTGAAATAAGTCAGAGAAAGACAAATATTGTATGATATCACTTATAGGTGGAATCTAAAAAGTAAAACAGGGGCTTCCCAGGTGGTGCAGTGGTTAAGAATCCACCTGCAAATGCAGGGGACACGGGTTCAAGCCCTGGTCTGGGAAGATCCCACATGCTGCGGAGCAACTAAGCCCGTGTGCCACAACTACTGAGCCTGCGCCCTAGAGCCTGCGAGCCACAACTACTAAAGCCCGCACGCCTAGAGCCCGTGCTCCGCAACAAGAGAAGCCACAGCAATGAGAAGTCCACGCACCGCAATGAAAAGAAGACCCCACTCGCCGCAAGTAGAGAAAGCCCGCAGGCAGCAACAAAGACCCGACGCAGCCAAACATAAATAAATAAATAAATAAAAATAAAATAAAAAGTAAAACAAACTAGTGAATATAACAAAAAAGAAACAGACACACAGATATAGAGGAGAAACTGGTGATTACCAGTGGGGAGAGGGAAGGGGGAGAGGGACAATATAGGGGAAGATGATTAAGAGGTACAAATTATTAGGTTTAAAATAAGCTATGAGGACATATTGTACAACACAGGGAATATAGGCAGTACTTTATAATAACTATGGAGTATAACCTTTAAAAATTGTGAATCACTAATTGTATACCTAGAACATATAATATTATATGGCAACTATACTTCAATTAAAAAAATGACATACTCCAAACTTGGAAAAGAGCAGTATATTTAACAGTGGTTTAAAGACTGTGTGATGGGAAACATTAAGTGTGAAAGAAACACACTACAAAATTTAAAATGGCATTTTTAAATATTTAAGGAACTATAATTAAACTTTGAGAAGAACTTATATAACCTGTCCAATCTTACAAATCTAAGAACTATTATGCACCATTGGGATATTATGATTTAGAAAAAGAAATTAAATCACCTAGGGCATCATTCTCTTACAGGATAAAAAATGCCTATTCTATCAGTGCTAAAAATTGTTTTGCCTAAAAATTTATATTCTGTAAAATTTCTAAAAATCAATTCAATTAAAATAATTGAAGAAAGCACTCAAACATTAGTCATGCAGATGACTCTCCATCTGAATGGAGATAATGTACTCCATTCATTTGAAGAGTGTACTTTCATTATTTGTACATTATCCTTTACAATTTGCACTATGTGCTAACTTTCCCTCTAAAAGTTCAGAAAACATGGAAATAGCTAAATTTTATAAATATTAAACTAAATTTGTTTCTCACCTAAAAAAGAAGTATATCAAATTCACAAATCTAGTGATGATAATAAAGTAGCAGGAGTCTCAACTTGGAATTTAGATTTTTCCTAGAGAAAGGTTCAGGGCTGCTACCAATACTATGGCCCAGTTCATACTGGGTAACGCGAGTTAGAAATGGATATCCGATGGACCGTATGCTGTACTTAGTGGCCTATAAGAATGTTGCTGGAAGCCGTTCGGTTAGATGTCCCAGGAAAGCTTTAACCTAAGAGTATAGCAGTGAAATGCTAGCTTAGATCAAGTTTTAGAAAATCATGATGGGGTATATATCCTTTCAAGTCTTAAGAAGGGGCTCAGCTGGCCTAGTAATATACTACTCTACCTAAATCCATTATGAAAGTTTTCTTCTGACGGCAAATAGGAAATTAAAAATCAGTATATCTGGGCCATTTTAAGATTTCCTGAAAGGGTTGCAAAATATGTTGGATCCTGACAGCAAAAATAACCCTAAGGAGGCCCTTGTTTGGTTTAGGTTTTACTTCTCTGTGTACAGAGCTGCTTTTGTTTCAATCCCATTAGAACATAGCTCTTACAGGGATTTATTTTTGAATCCAAGAAATTAAGACCTGCTTGACCTCCCAGTTCAATCTAAGAAGACTGTCGGTGGCCTAACAACATAGGCCACTGTGCTGGATTTCTGGTCAGTTGGCAGCTCTTTCTGAGAAACTTAAACACTGGCCTTAGATGACCTGACTTGACTGTTCTCTAGGCCTTTTTCAGTTGGCAAATAACTCTAAAATGAAGCCTTGTAAGAAACAAATCATAATGCCTATTCTTGAGCAAGCAAAAGAAAGCATGAGGAAAAACAACCAGTTAGATGTTACAGGCAGGCTTTATTTTGCTTTAAATTAAATCTTATGAAATAGGGCACATTTGAATACTAGATCTAAGAGTTTTCCCAAGTGTGAGAAATTTCACTATGATATAAATTTCTTTTCCATTTAAAAAAACCACTAAAAATTTTAAAAAGTGTTAAAATCTCATTTCCTAAGGTGATCTTCTGAAGCATCTACATTACTAGTTAAATAATATTTACAGTAAATGAATATCCTATTATTAATTTGCCACTTTAAAAGAAAACATTTACATTAGCTGTGTCATATGATATGCAATTACTGAGGCAATTCAATAAGTTTTGACTTAGGGTATGAATTATTTTGTATAAACAAACAGCAAGCATTTGTACAAGTAGCTGTAGCAAAGCTACAAGCATCTGTACAAGTAGCAAAAATGAATTTCTGTTGTGGAAAGTTAAAAGAGAACAAAAAAGACAGTTTGGCAGAAGTGGTTTTATGAAATAATGTTTGAAGGACCACAAAGAGAAGAAAGCAACTATGTTCTTGGATGTGAATGCTGCAAGCCAACCCCATCGAACATTCTTCAACTGAGCATATCACATTCCTTTCTGGGGGGAACCCCCCCTTTCCTTGAGAATAGCATGAAGGAGAATCAGAGCTTGCTGCACTTGGAAGGCTTTTTGAACATTCCTCTGCCTTCCGGTAAAGTTGACTATGGTGCTATAAAAAGAGAAGGGCACTCAGTGGGAAACACTGGTACTGGGAACAAGCTGATTCTTGGTATTTTAGAGTAAACTCCAATCACTGTTTTAAGAAGTAATTCACCTGAACAAATAAGGGAATGAGAGGGACTGCTGTAGTTAATAATAGTTTCAGTGAAAATCACACATTCCTTTCACAAAGATGTATATCATAGGAGACCAGATAGAGCAATTGCCTGGGGATGAAACTAAGGCTGAATTCCCTACCACTGGATAGTTCTATATGGAGAATTTGGCTTTTCCTAGTATATAACTGTCTACCATAAAACACTGATATTGGATGAATGGATAAACAAGATGTGGTACATATATAAGATGGATTATTTTTCAGTCTTTAAAAGGAAGGAAATCCTGATACATGCTACAACATGGATGATCCTCTGAAGACATTATGTTAGGTGAAATAAACTAGTCACAAAACAAATAAGGTATGATCCCACTTATATGAGGAACCTACAGTTGTCAAATTCCTTGAGACAGAAAGTAGAATGGTGGCTGCCAGGGGCTAAGGAGAGGAGGAAATGGTGAGTTGCTGTTTAGTGGGTGCAGTTTCAGTTGGGGAAGCTGAAAAAAGTTCTGGAGATGGATAGTGGTGATGGTAGCACAACAACGTGAATGTACTTAATTCCACCAAATGGTACACTTAAAAATGCTTAAAGTGGTATATTTTATGTTATGTATATTTTACCACAGTAAAGAGACCAAAAAAGGGGAAATTATGTCACATAAAATCTGCCACGAAGGTGTGAATTTGGGGAAATGACTATGCATTTGAATATAGAAGAAATGAACTAAAAGAATAAACTAAAACGTTGCTTTGCGAAGATGCCCCCTCCCTTACTGAAAAATACATACAATTATGTAATTCATAATGTTTTTAAACAAAAAAAAGACAATTTGGACTTCTTTCACAAGTCACAACCACACATTGGTTAATAAAACAGTTCTTGGGAAAGAAAAACAAATTTAGCATTTTAAAGTCAATGAACTTTAAAATGCTATATTTTAAAGGTAAATTCTTAGCAATAAAGCTAAATGTTGAGATGGGGAAATCAGTGTAATGATGCTGTGAAATCTACTGGGATGATCCCTTCAGTGGGCTTTGGGCACTGCAGAGAGTAGGCAGCTTGGCTTTGCTAGACTGGTGTTAGGACACAGGGACAATGCCAGGAGACACTGGAAACTGCTGTCATAGTGTCATACAAATGATATTTTGGGATGATCCACAGTATACTATAACCCATAGCACATGGAAGGAACTTCCAACAGTGCTTTACCTTAAAATAATGCAAAAAAATTTTTTTTAAATAAAAATACATTACTTCTCATTTTTTAACTTTTTTTTTTTGCGGTACTCTGGCCTCTCAGTGTTGTGGCCTCTCCCACTGTGGAGCACAGGCTCCAGATGCGCAGGCTCAGCGGCCATGGCTCATGGGCCTAGCCGCTCCGCGGCATGTGGGATCTTCCCGGACCGGGGCACGAACCCATGTCCCCTGCATCGGCAGGCAGACTCTCAACCACTGCGCCACCAGGGAAGCCCTCATTTTTTAACTTTTAAAAGCTTTACTGAGTATCATTTATAAACTGTACAGTCTGCACATTGTAAGTGTACAGTTTGATGACTTTCAGTAAATTCATAACAGCTGTACAACCATCTCCTCAATCCAGTTTTAGAATATTTTCTTCATCCTCAAGAGTTCTCTTGTGTTGTATCTTAGAACGCTTTGCTTAACCCAAGGTAATGAAGATTTACTCCTTACATTTTCTTCAAAAAATTTTATAGTTTTAAGCTTACAATTTCCATCTTGTGGAAATCTTTGTGTAATGGTGTGAAGTAAGGGTCTAAGTTTATTTCTTTGCATATGGATAACCAATTGTTCCTGCACCACGTTTAAAAAAAGCACTATCCCCTCCCCACTGAATTGCCCTGGCACCTTTGTTGAAAATCAGCTGGCCATGAATGAGGGTTTATTTCTGAATGCTATGATGCTTATGTCTATCCTTACACCAATACCATACTATTTTCATTACTGTAGCTTTAAAACAAGTTTTGAAGTCAGTTCTCTAGTTTTGTTCTTTTTACAAAATTGTTTATGGCATTTCCATATAAATTGTAGGATCAGACTGTCAACTTCTATTAAAAAAATTCTGCTGGGATGCTGATAAGGACTGCATTGAATCTATAGCTCAATATGAAGAAAACTTCGATCTTAACAATATTGAATCCTCCAATCCAACATTTTATCTCTCTCCATTTATTTAGATCTTCCTTACTTTCTTTCAGCAACAGTTGTAGTTTTCAATGTATGAGTCCTATACTTCTTTTGTTTAATTAACTATTTTATCCTTTTCAGTGGTATTGTGAATATTTTTAAAATTTTATTTTCACATTATTCATTGCTTATATATAAAAGTACAGTTAATTTTTGTATGTTGATCTGGTATCCTGCAATCTTGCTAAACTTGCCTATTAGTTCTAGTAGATTTTTTTGCAGTGTCCTTAGGATTTTTTACATGCAAGACTATATCTCTGTGAGAATATGGTTTTACTTCTTCTTTTCCAATCTGCATGCCTTGAATTTCTTTTTCTTGCTTTACTGCACTGGCCAGAACCTCCATAACAATGTTGAATAGAAGTGGTAATAGTGGACAATCCTTGCTTTGTTTCTAGTTATATTACTTTTCTATTGCTGCGTAACAAATGACCGTATTCTTAGTAGCTTATTTTTTTCCTTTAAGTTTATTGATATTTACATGAAGAATGAAGAAAAACTACTTTGAAGATATTTAGGACATATAATATTTCTAGCTCTCTTTATTTCAGGAATTTTGTTTCATGTGATACTTTCCTATTGACACTAATACTTCGATACTCTGATGGAAACAGACATGGGAGTTTTTGCCCATCCAGTTAGAAACAGTGGAATGAGAGACCCCCATATCCAAAGCAAGCTTCAGGGTACTTCAATCTCCAGCCCCAGGAGGCAGGTAGCACAAGGGCCACCACCACTGCCCTACTACCCAGATGGTTTCATATTTGCTGAAGTTCACTCTTTAAGACTACATGGTCAATAGATGCAGAGAAAGCTTATGAAAAAATTCAACACCCATTTATGATAAACCATCCAGAAAGTAGGCATAGAGAGAACTTTCCTCAATATAATAAAGGCCATATATGACAAACCCACAGCCAACATCATCCTCAATGGTGAAAAACTGAAACCATTTCCACTAAGATCAGGAACAAGACAAGGTTGCCCACTCTCACCACTCTTATTCAACATAGTTTTGGAAGTTTTAGCCACAGCAATCAGAGAAGAAAAAGAAATAAAAGGAATCCAAATCGGAAAAGAAGTAAAGCTGTCACTGTTTGCAGATGACATGATCCTATACATAGAGAATCCTAAAGATGCTACCAGAAAACTACTAGAGCTAATCAATGAATTTGGTAAAGTAGCAGGATACAAAATTAATGCACAGAAATCTCTTGCATTCCTATACACTAATGATGAAAAATCTGAAAGTGAAATTAAGAAAACACTCTCATTTACCATTGCAACAAAAAAAAATAAAATATCTAGGAATAAACCTATCTAAGGAGACAAAAGACCTGTATGGAGAAAATTATAAGACACTGATGAAAGAAATTAAAGATGATAAAAAAAGATGGAGAGGGCTTCCCTGGTGGCGCAGTGGTTGAGAGTCCGCCTGCCGATGCAGGGGACACGGGTTCGTGCCCCGGTCCGGGAAGATCCCACATGCCGCAGAGCGGCTGGGCCCATGAGCCATGGCCGCTGAACCTGCGCATCTGGAGCCTGTGCTCTGCAACGGGAGAGGCCACAACAGTGAGAGGCTCGTGTACCGCAAAAAAAAAAAAAAAAATAGATAGAGATATGCCATGTTCTTGGATTGGAAGAATCAACATTGTGAAAATGACTCTACTACCCAAAGCAATCTACAGATTCAATGCAATCCCTATCAAACTACCACTGGCATTTTTCACAGAACTAGAACAAAAAATTTCACAATTTGTATGGAAACACAAAAGACCCCGAACAGCCAAAACAATCTTGAGAAAGAAAAACGGAGCTGGAGGAATCAGGCTCCCTGACTTCAGACTATACTACAAGGCTACAGTAATCAAGACACTATGGTACTGGCACAAAAACAGAAATATAGGTCAATGGAACAGGATAGAAAGCCCAGAGATAAACCCACGCACATATGGTCACCTTATCTTTGATAAAGGAGGCAAGAATATACAGTGGAGAAAAGACAGCCTCTTCAATAAGTGGTGCTGGGAAAACTGGACATCAACATATAAAAGAATGAAATTAGAACACTCCCTAACACCATACACAAAAATAAGCTCAAAATGGATTAAAGACCTAAACGTAAGGCCAAACACTATCAAACTCTTAGAGGAAAACATAGGCAGAACACTCTATGACATAAATCACAGCAAGATCCTTTTTGACCCACCTCCTAGAGAAATGGAAATAAAAACAAAAATAAACAAATGGGACCTAATGAAACTTCAAAGTTTTTGCACAGCAAAGGAAACAAGACCAAAAGACAACCCTCAGAATGGGAGAAAATATTTGCAAATGAAGCAACTGACAAAGGATTAATCTCCAGAATTTACAGGCAGCTCATGCAGCTCAACATCAAAAAAACAAACAACCCAATCCCAAAATGGGCAGAAGACCTAAATAGACATCTCACCAAAGAATACATACAGATGGCCAAGAGGCACATGAAAGGAGGCTCAACATCATTAATCATTAGAGAAATGCAAATCAAAACTACAATGAGATATCATCTCACACAGGTCAGAATGGCCATCATCCAAAAATCTACAAACAATAAATGCTGGAGAGGGTGTGGAGAAAAGGGAACCCTCTTGCACTGTTGGTGGGAATGTAAATTGATACAGCCACTATGGAGAACAGTATGGAGGTTCCTTAAAAAACTAAAAATAGAACTACCATACGACCCAGAAATCCCACTACTGGGCATATACCCTGAGAAAACCATAATTCAAAAAGAGTCATTTAGCAAAATGTTCATTGCAGGTCTATTTACAATAGCCAGGACATGGAAGCAACCTAGGTGTCCATCGACAGATGAATGGATAAAGAAGATGTGGCACATATATACAATGGAATATTACTCAGCCATAAAAAGAAACGAAATTGAGTTATTTGTAGTGAGGTGGATGGACCTAGAGTCTGTCATACAGAGTGAAGTAAGTCAGAAAGAGAAAAAGAAATACCGTATGCTAACACATATATATGGAATCTAAGGGGAAAAAATGGTCATGAAGAACCTAGGGGCAAGATGGGAATAAAGACACAGACCTACTAGAGAATGGACTTGAGGATATGGGGAGGCGGAAGGGTAAGCTGTGACAAAGTGAGAGAGTGGCATGGACATATATACACTATCAAACGTAAAACAGATAGCTAGTGGGAAGCAGCCGCATAGCACAGGGAGATCAGCTCGGTGCTTTGTGACCACCTAGAGGGATGGGATAGGGACGGTGGGAGGGAGCGAGATGCAAGAGGGAAGAGATATGGGAACATATGTATATGTATAACTGATTCACTTTGTTATAAAGCAGAAACTAACACACCACTGTAAAGCAATTATACTCCAATAAAGATGTCAAAATAAAAAGTAATTGAGTTGAAGATACGACTTAATTTTCTTTCTCAAATCCTCAGATCTAAAATTTCTCTTCTGATGAAGTACCAACGGATATGTTAGAATTTTTCTTCAGAGTTGTTTGTGGGGGAGTTGTTCTTAGAATTTAATTTTATATTCACAGATCAACTACCTACCCACTCCTAGCTAAGCAATGAAACACATATATTACAAAGTTTCATTCTGCACATCTCTGAGAATGGCAGCCTATTCCATAAGGAGGTGAGGGGTGGGTCCCAGATGGAAGATAATGCCATGGATGGAACACATGACACTTCGTAAGCAAAACTGGTAGGACTCAGCATATGCTGTGAGGTTAGCCTTTTGAATGAACTTATTTTAAAAGTGCAACTGAGGACTTCCCTGGTGGCCCAGTGGTTAAGAATCCGCCTGCCAATGCAGGGGACACGGGTTCAAGCCCTGGTCCGAGAAGATTTCACATGTCATGGAGCAACTAAGCCTGCACTCCACAACTACTGAGCCTGCGTGCCTAGAGCCTTTGCTCTGCGGAAAGAGAAGCCACCGCAGTGAGAATCCCGCACACTGCAAGAAAGAGTAGCCCCTGCTCGCCGTAACTAGAGGAAGCCTGCACACAGCAATGAAGACCCAATGCAGCCATAAATAAATAAATAAATATTGTTTTAAAAAGTGCAACTGAAAGAAGTAGCACAAGGGAATTGTGGAAAGAGGGTGTTTGTGATAGATGTGTTTTGTATCTTGATTGGGGTAACAGTAACATGACTCTTATGCATTTGTAAACACTCATAGAACTGTACACCAGAGAGTGAACTGTACTGTATATAAATTTAAAAATGTAATCAGCACCGTCCCCCATAAAAGTAATATACGCTCATTGTCAAATATCTGGAAAACATAAATACAATGTTATACACCATTCAAGATACTGGATGTTAATGTACCAGAGTACAAAAGGCTTATCGATATGGTTTCAGAATCCACATTGGAAATAACCTTTAAGAAACTATCATGCTACAAGGTTTGGTGTAGTGACAAAAAAGAATACCCACTATTAATGGAAAAGGCTATTAAAATACTCCTATCTTTTCCAGCTTCACACAAAAAAAAAGACTACATGGGACCCTGAGAAGGTACGAGTAGCTCAGCCTCTGAAGGTCCTCAAATAGGCCTTATTATTCCAGACATATAAGTGCAAATCAACCAGACTACAAATTCATGGATAACTTAGCTTTGGCATTTCCTGACTGGTAACCTATTTAAACATCCAAACTTAACACTGTATCAGCTTACTTCTCAGACCCCGAATTGCTCAAAAACATCAAATTATTGCAGAAGTTTCATTTTTTTCCCTTTTAGGAAGCTTCTGAGTTCTAAAAATAAGCTATTCCCAAATATGACTACTAATTTAATATCATCTTAAGAAAAGCAAAATAGTAAATCAAGAGTTGTAGTTTTCCAGTGTTAACTCCAGGTCAGATAGAAAAACTCTCTAACTCTCCCTAAAAAGCAGAAAAGTCATAATAAAGATGTCAATAATATAAAATATTGAGGATTAAGGACATCAATTATTTCTAATGAAATATTTTAAAATATTCTATTATAAAATTGCTTATAAATTAATATAAAACTGCTAAATTAAGTTGCTACTGCAGTTAGTTTTTGCTTTATTAATCTAATCACCGATTATTTTTTAGGACTTCTCAGAAAAATGATCTTAATTAAGTGGGGCATCACATTTACCATGGAAACAGCAGTCTGTAACAAATGCTAACAGCTGCTCAGAGGTATGACAGATGGTGGGTGAATGTTTAAAACTTAGCTGTCAAAGTTTGGCAGAGAGAAACACATGTGTAATTTAACAATGTTTTGTAACACTGTTGACTTACAAAATAAACATTAATTCTGTAATAGGAAAATTTCTACAAAAACTTAATAAGACTGAGAATCACCACCAAATAACATTTGCAAAACACTTTTTATCTGGAAAAAAACTCTTGATTTTTCAGCCCATCAAAAACATCTCTATCAACTCACCATCCAACGTTATCACACGGAAGTTCCAAAACTGATTCAAAATATTAGTAAAAGACATAATTACACTTTAACACCAATTCCCAAGAAAGCCTAATTAATGAACGACAGGGTAACATTTCATTATTTTAGATTTGATTTTTGTAATCTGCACTCATACTTGAAAAATCATTTCTGGGCAAAATTAGTTTTCCATGCTGTACTGGGCTGAATATTGTCCCCTCAAAATTCATGTTGATCCGGAATCTCAGAATGTGACCTTATTTGGAAATCAGCTCTTTGCAGATGTAATTAATTAAGATGAGGTCATACTGGATTAGAGCGGGTCCTAAATCCAATGACTAATGTCCTTACAAGAAGGCCATGTGAAGACATACTGAATAGAATCACACACATACAGAGGAGAATGCCATGTGAAGATGGAGTCAGAAACTGGAGTAATGAAGCCAAAGAACACCAAGGACTGCAGGCAACTACCAGAGCTGGAAGAGGCAAGGAAGGATTCTTCCCTGGAGACTTGGAGGGAGCATGGCTCTGCTGACACCTGATTTAAGACTTCTAGCCTCCAGAACTGTAAGAGAATAATTTCTTATCTTAAGCCAACCCGTTTGTGGCAGCTTCAGTAAACACACTCCAAATTGTATTTTATTAAAATTGATCTATATATTTCAGATACAGACCATCACTGTACCACTGCTTTTAATTTTTGAAAGTAGACATATTGGAACAAGCTGGACCAAGCACACTTCTTCCTCAAGCCTGTTTATTTCTCCCCACAAAATGAGAAGCAGCATATGTGTGCCAGGTAGAACTGGTTGAATAGCAAATATTTAGACGTTCTAGAACTATTTCTAACTACAGATTATACTAGATGCGTTTTACTAGAATTCAAATCAGAAAGCATTTCCTCCCTCAGTGGAACCACAGTATTTCTTTTGTTTTAATGTAAATTCTTTCAATATGACAGATGTTTTGTTTCCTCCAAACCAATTCTAATAACGTTTCTTTGAATTTTGAGCTTGTTACTATTTTAAAGGCATGACTAGAAAAAATAAAGTACTACATAATCTTTTTTTTTTTTTTTTTTTGCGGTACGCGGGCCCCTCACTGCCGTGGCCTCTCCCGCTGCAGAGCACAGGCTCCGGACACGCAGGCTCAGTGGCCATGGCTCATGGGCCCAGCTGCTCCGTGGCATGTGGGACCCTCCCGGACCGGGGCACGAACCCGTGCCCCCCGCACCGGCAGGCAGACCCTCAACCACTGCGCCACCAGGGAAGCCCACTACATAATCTTTTATCTTCCTCAGGAACTTAATCTTGTTTCTTTTTGTCAGCTGAAAAATGACGGCTGCAAACTTAATGATTTTTAGTGTTATTGAATTAATAGGAATTATTTAAATATAATAAAGATATTTCATGAAATGGCTCAGTGGGATTAAGTAACAATCAAGCCATGGTCCACAAAACTAGGCCACTAGGTGTCACTACTTGGAATTCTTGAAAAGGATAACAATGATTCTGCAAAACAATACAATCCAAATCCAAGCATGGGATATGGAACACTAGAAGAAAGAAGAATGAATGGTCAAAGTTTGAAAAGCTTCCCCTCAAGTGTTGGTCATACCATGATCCTTTTTTTTATGCATACCATAAGTACTGAAGTATTGAAACATTTTTTTAATAGTTAGATTTCTCTACATGGCAGCCATTTGAACACTTCACTGATCACATTATTGAAATGTAGCCTGTTAACTCTGAAACAAGAGCTTAATGAGACATATTTAAGGGCTGTAGATCATGAAGGCATTATTTCATTCATGACAATTAAGCTTTCATTGAAGGATGGCTCAGTTTGGATCTTCAGAACCAAATGCATCCCAACACTGCCCAGGGTCGGCCTCATAGTCAGTCATTTCAGGAGAGTTCTGGGCTTCACATGTAGTGCTTGTCTGCAAAATTCTGTAGACGCGGTGTCTTTTTATTGGGCACAACTCATTTTCAGCCCACCAACTCCTTTTCAAATCGAGATGCATTGACAGGGCACATACTGATACTACAGACACTTCTTTAAGTGTAATTAATAAAAATTACAAAGGAATATAAATATAATTAATAAAAATCCAAAGGAACTTTAAACATGTTTTTCCTCACTAAAATCTATGAATCTCTTCTGAAGTTGTAACAATGTCTACCCAAGAATGCAGCAGTTATTCAAAATAATTATTTTCAGTGAGGTCTGGCAGCCTGGCTCAGTTCCAAAGTCCAGTCTGTGTCTGAATATCTGCCCCTCCTTGTAGAAGCTAGCAATGTTCTTGCATTTCCCCTGTAGTCTCAAGCTTGGTATGCTCAGATACCTTGTTACATTAAGTAAGAAAAACCCAACTTTGAAAACTAATTTGGGCTACTCTTAGCCTTTAAATGACAAAAAGTCCTTAATCTAAAGGCCAGTAAATCTTAGCAATGACAACCACTGACTGCACTGAAATAAACCAAATCTCCATGCTCTGCTGCAGCTTCTTTCAAATATCCCACTTACTAGTTCCAGTAAAGGCTGTGACTTCTGCAGAAAATTCACAATTGTCAAAACTTTCTGCATCTGGGACTTCCCTGGTAGTCCAGTGGTTAAGACGCCACACTTCCACTGCAGAGGGCGCGGGTTCGAACCCTGGCTGGGGAACTCCCGCATGCCGTGTTGTGGCACGGCCAAAAAACCAAACAAAAACAAAAAAAACCTTTCTGCATCATATGAAACAATGATAAAGAAGAATAGATATTTAAATAGCCATGAAAAGAGGTCAAACTCTAATTCAAATAACACATTAACAATAACAATGATGACAACGAAGGAGGACAAAATGGAATGTTAGGAGCTATCCACAAAACAGAACGAATTTCAAGGGCTTTTTGGTGTCCAAGGAAAGTAACAAGTTACTTGAAATAAACTTAATCTGAAATGTCCTCAAATTACTTAGGATAAATTACACTAAAGAGAAAACCCATTTCCTTATCTTCCTGAGCACATTTTTTATCTTTACTGAAGTATAATTGACAAGTACAATTGTAATATATTTAAAGTGTACAACATGATGATTTGATAAATGTATACATTGTGAAAGGATTCTCACAATCAAGTTAATTAACACATCCATCACTTCACGTATTTATCTTTTTTTTGATGAGAATACTTAAGTTCTATTCTCTTAGCAAATTTCAATTATAAAATGCAGTGTTAACTATAGTCACCACGCTATACATTAGATCCTCTGACCTTATTTATCTTATAAATAAGATAAATACCAACTTCTCCCCATTTCCCCCACCTCCCAGCCTGGGCAACCATCATTCCACTTTGTTTCTATGAGTTTGACTTTTTTTTAAGATTACACACATAATTGATACCATGCAGTATTTGTCTTTCTCTACCTGGCTTATTTCACTTAGTACATTTAAAAACTATTTCCCAGTTCTCTTGCATCTAGGTAAGCATGTAACTAGTACTTGTCAATGGAATATGGACAACTGTGATACAGGCCACTTCCAACCTTGACCCTGCAAAATTCTCCATTTTCTCTCATCTGCTGGCTGGATGCAAAGGATGCAGTGGAAGATTCCAAAACCTTGAGAGATGGCAGAATCACAAAGTAGAAGAAGCCTGGATCCCTGAATGCCTCTGTGGAAGAGACTCTTCCTGCTCCTCCCCTCCTCATCTACCTGCATTGGACTGTGATGTGAGCAAGAAATAAACTTCTATTCCGGTAAGCCACTCAAATTTTAGGATTGCATGCTGTAGCAGTTAGTCCTGAATTAATACATACACTATTTAAAAAGCCTAACTAATCAAAAAATAATAATTAATTTGATTTGACCAAATCTATGGATAGAAGCAACTGTTAGATACCTATGACTGCACTTAGTGTGAAGTTGAAACATACTATGACACTCTTAGCTTAGCTTTTCCCAAACTGGTCCTTACCAATTCGACAGGATTGTGAATAAAAGTTCTCTGCCCAAATTAGTTTGAGAAATGCTATTAGAGTTAATAAGGTTTCTTTGCTATAGGACATCTTAGAGCTGCTATATACTAACACCCATTGTGAATCCGTATAAAGGGAATAAAGAATGCAGCATTTTCCAAACTTATATAGTCACTAAATAATTTAACCAATAAATTTAAGATCTACTCCCCCCTCTCGAATGGCAAGACCCACCACTATCTCCCAGAGCAATGCTCTGTAGAACACATTCTGGGAAATTTTGCTTTAGTTTAATCCACGTCACATGGTTGATTAATCAGAGTGAGCACCAAAAAGTTCTAGACATCCCAAAGCAAAATAATTCTCTTATTAAGGGAAGATTTTTCTTGTAAAAAGACTTATATGTACTAGTAGACTAATATGTACACTAAGAAAGTTTTCACTGCTGAAGTTAACCAAGTTCTATAAGAAAGGTATTTTACTTAAAATGTAACTGAAATGAAGGCAGATGTGAACTGTCAGCTTCTGACTTTTCCTTTTATCTGTCAGTGGAGCCTGTCATATTTAATGATGGAATACATTCTTACGTTTTAAGGAGAAGACACTGAGTTTATGAAAACCAGCAACGTTAAGTATGAAATGTGTATGTGAATACAGTCCATTGCACAATATCTTACTTTTCTCTCTCCTATATTCATGTTTGAGGTGCAATGTTTGAAAACAATGTTTAAAAGCAATAAAAGGTAATCACAGCTAAGATTCAGGAAGGATTCTTCTAATAGAAACACATATATAAAATATATAACTTTTTCCACTGTGACTTGTTAGGCTATACTGCATTTGTACCATATATAAGATACTATATTTCAGTTATGAATCTATGATGGATGACTTCCCACGTTTCTCACAGACTGAAAGCAACTGAAAAAGGACTGTTATGATGGACATTTGGATATTCATGTAAAGTAAAACGGTATGGTAAATGTTCAACTTACCCAAAAAAATTAATAACACGAAAGACTTACATCTAGTAGTGTGTGAAGATGCTGATCCTGGAAAACACTGTGTAGGAAATCTAAGTCCTTTTCACTGCAGTCTGTAAGTGCATGAATTTCTTCCAGGCTGTCCAGCACCTGTGAGACTGCTCCTAAGGGAAACAAACAGAAACAGCCAGTAGAGAAAGTCAATGTCAAACTAACCTTCATAAGCTAAATGTTACACCTCAGAACTGCGGGCTAACAGACAGAACTTCAAAGGTTCAGGTCTTTACTGAAAAATAGACTTAAATGCATTTCATATCACTTAAGGATAGAGTATTTGCAGTGAGTTTATGTTCTTAACGACGTATTTGTGTGTTCCTCATTTTTCAAAGTAAATTGAATCTTGTCTTACTTGAATTAAGGAAATTCATCAACTATAACTGAGCTACTAGAAGATCTGGGTGCAGAACGTTATATCAATACATCAGAAACAGAGTGTGGGTTCCAGTGACCCCATGATGTTTTGAAATATTACAGAAGTAACATAGGTGGCCATTTCACACAGGTGCATTCCATCAAGAATGGAAGGTAAGGTTGGCTGTAGATCTGAGGGACAAACCTTCAACTAGGAGCTCCTGCTGTGTAAAACAGGTTTCTTATGATTTTTAAGGCTCAAACTTAAGTTAGCAAAAATCCCACTCCACTCTTTCTCCTTCCTTTACATACAAAGTCAAGGGAACCAAGTTGTTCTTAGTCTACTGGGGCCCTTTTTATTCAAAGGACAAAGACAAAGGGCAGGTATACTGACTGACACTTTCAAATACCATATTAGGTACTAGGGGAAATCATTTTTGAAGGGCAGTGTGGTCACTTTCTTTAAATTTCCTCTAATAACCAGGAATCCAGAGAGGTAGCAGCAGGGAGAAATACACACCGAGCAGTAACAAAGTCACTTAGCCTTAAAGAAGTGATTAGCCAATTTTACTTTGCAGACAACATGCACATACATACTTCAGAGAAAGAAAAGCACCCTGAGAGGCTACGCTTCAGAACGTTAGTGTACACAGTGTCAGAGACATTCTAACGATAAGTGCCTCACTGCACATGTAACTCTTAGATTCATAGTTTTCAACCAGAAGCAATATTGCCCCTCAGGGGGACATTTGGCAATGTCTGGAGACACTTTTGGTTGTCACAACTGTGGTGGTGGTTGGAGTGAGGAGATAGGTTGTGCTACTGTCATCTAGTGGGTAGAGGCCTGGGATGCTATTAAACATCCTCCAATGCCCAAGATGGCTCCCCAACAAGAATGAATTATGTAGCCCAAAATGTCAATAGTGCTGAAGTAGAGAAACTTTGCTTTACATAAAGATAAAAATCTTGAATCTTTCTGTTCTGGAACTTTATGCTGTTTCTAGCTACTTTTGGTCTTGGACCTCATCCATTCACATGCACTTATTGGTGACAATGTAAATTAGTACCACTTTTCCAGAAAGCAATCTGGTAATTTATATCAAAGAGCCTTAAAAATGCTCATGCACTTTGATTCAGTAATTCCATTTACAAAAACCTACGTTAAGGAAAAAATAGGAAATGTAGAAAAAGCTTTATGTGTAAGGATATCGATCATATAAAATGGACAAATATCTAATAATTAGGGAATGATTACATAAATTATAAAACATCCATATAAGGGAATATATAGCCACATGAAAATTGTTTTTGAAGAATTTTAAAGACAGAGAAATCTGCATGATGGAAAATTCAAGAAAGCAGACTGCAAAACCTCATAAACTATATATCCCCAATTATAAGTGAAAAAATATATTTACAAATTCAGAAAAAACCCCAACAGAATGAAAAATACCAAAAAGGTAATAGTAGTTATGTTTATTTTCCTATTTATACTTCATTCTGTTTTTGTCCATATGTTCCAAGGTTTCTACAATGGAAAAAAAAAAGCTGCTATATAAGCAACTGCTTTTTGCAGTATTTAATTATGTTAAAAATCTGGGGCTTAAGACACACATCAAGTGGTTATCCACATGGAAATTACTGTGGCTAATTTTTTAAAAATTTGATTTTATTTTGAGATAATTGTAGATTAACATGCAGTTGTAAGAAATAGTACAGAAAGAGCTCATGTACCCCTCACCCACTTCCCCCCAATGGTAACATCTTGTAAAACTCTCATATATCATAACCAGGATATTGACATTGATATAGTCAAGCTACAGAATATTTCCATCACCACAAGGATCCTTCATGTTGCCCTTTTATAAGTGCAATTATTTCCCCCCTGCCCTTCCCCCTCCTAACCCCTGGCAACTACTAACCTGTTCTCCATTTCTATAAATTTGTCATTTCAAGGATGCTATATAAATGAGACGATACAGTATGTAACCTTTGGGGAATGGCTTTTTTGACTCAGCATTAATTCTCTGGAGATTCATCGAGGTTGTTGCATGTATCAATAGTTTAATCCTTTGTATTCTTGGGTAGTATTCCATGGCAGGGAGGTACCACAACTTCCCCCCCCCACAGTCACCCACCCTTTGGAAAAGGGTATTTTATTTTATTTATTTTTTTAAGATCTTTATTGGAGTATAATTGCTTTACAATGGTGTGTTAGTTTCTGCTGTATAACAAAGTGAATCAGCTATACGTATACATATATCCCCATATCCCCTCCCTCTTGCGTCTCCCTCCCACCCTCCCCAACCCACCCCTCTTGGTGGTCACAAAGCACTGAGCTGATCTCCCTGCGCTATGTGGCTGCTTCCCACTAGCTATCTATTTTACATTCGATAGTGTATATATGTCCATGCCACTCTCTCACTTCATCCCAGCTTACCCTTCCCCCTCCCGGTGTCCTCAAGTCCATTCTCTACGTCTGCGTCTTTATTTCTGTCCTGCCCCTAGGTTCTTCAGAACCTTTTTTTTTTTCTGATTCCATATATATGTGTTAGCATACAGTATCTGTTTTTCTCTGACTTACTTCACTCTGTATGACAGTCTCTAGGTCCATCCACCTCACTACAAGTAACTCAATTTCATTTCTTTTTATGGCTGAGTAATATTCCATTGTATATATGTGCCACATCTTCTTTATCCATTCATCTGTTGATGGACACTTAGGTTGCTTCCATGTCCTGGCTATTGTAAATAGAGCTGCAATGAGCACTGTGGGGATGTACCACAATTTGATCATTCATCTGTTGATGGGACTGTGGATACTTTTAAATTTTGAATAATTACACATACCAGGCTATTGGTATTCTTTCGTCGAAAATATTAAGTGGGTACTAAGCAGAATAAAAAAGGTACAAGGCAGAAACCAGTCCTCATTTCCCCTGCTATTCCTGAAAATGTATTAACCTAATCCACTTCCTTCTACCTGCTCTTCTCAGGACTTTTACTTTGTTCTGAATAGGAAAAAAAAATCTGGAAATTAGTTAAAAGTCAGCTCTCTCGTCCCTTATTGAAAGCCTTGGAAAGCAAGAGATGATGTAAAGATATTAGTCCCAAATATCCCACTGAGCCCCTGACCCCAGCACATCATCAACAGGAGAATTAAATGATGCCAGGTTTATAAAGTTAGTAAAGCTAGTTCTAAGCTTCTGGATTAACTGCAACAACAAAAATACTAATGAAATATGGGGTTTTTTTGTATATTAAAAAAATTCAACAGATAGCACAGAAAGCTAATGATCATTTTCACTCAGTAATCTTACCTAGTTTGTATTGTCTCTATCCAGCACTGCTTATGCTGATATATAATCTAGGTAGTAGTTTATTAATACCATAAGATTAAAATAAAACCACCTTGTATCTAGCGAATACTAAGATGGAAAGTCTAACCACTGGGAAGGAATTTTGGCTGTCCCTGATCAGGGGCGTATCATTTGTTGGTCTGTGAACTCCCAAAGCTCTGTGCAATTCCTGTCCTACCAGCACTACCCTACATTTGCGTTTGCTCACTCTTCGTTTCTGTGCTGTGAGGTCCTTAAGGCAGGTGTATATTTGATCCATTTTATTACATCCACAAACTATGCCTTGAATTAATTAAGTACCAAAGAAACAACAATAGCAGCTCCCAATTAGTGTTTGTTATGTGTCAGGCACATCCCCAGGACAACACAGTAAGGTAAATATAGTACCTGACCTTTCCAGATAGGGAACTGAGGTTCAGAGAGGTCAAGGAAGGTCACAGCTAGAAGTGGTACAGCCAGGACTCAACCCCAGTGTGTCTGGATCCAAAGTGTATGCTCTTCTTGACTTACTACAGTAACTGGCCGCACTAGGAAACATAGGGGGAGCCTTCAACAAGAAGTGACGTGTGGTTTATGCATGGATATGGAGGTTAGAAAAGAACCTGAACCCTACTGGGTCAGACAATAACCAAAAAACCTTTACCAAATGTTCCTGCTTTTTGCCAGGTGTGAGGCAGGGGGTTCAGGGAAAACAGGTATGATCCCTGGTCTCAAGGAAGGGGCTCTCAGGCTGGTGTGGGAAGTAGGCATACTATACCCTGAAGCAAACAATAGAGAAGAGATAAAAAATAAAGTGGTACAGAAATAGGGCTGCCCAGGGAGGAGCTGGGACAGTCTCAGAGAAGAGGTGGATGAGCAGGAACTCAACACCTCCACCTAGGTTTCCAATGTGCTCTGGCAGACCCAGCGGATGCTTTGCTGGAAAGCACAAAGGCATCTATTGCCTGTGTCTCTAGTAGGCAAGACCCACCAGGTCAACAGGTCTATTTAATTTCCTTGGATCTGTCACCTGTTTTGAACTGATTTATAGTCTTATCTTGTACCCAAATGTGATTAACTTTGTAGGTTTTCAATCGTGAAAGGAAGCATTTGCACAGGTGTACTCAAGTTGCCTATTTCAAGCTCTGAAAAGTGCCCCTAATTTAAAGTTTCTGGAATTAGCTAGGAAAATTATAGTTTTTATTCAATTTCTCCTTTGTCTTTTCATATTGAATAAACATATATATTTGGTCTAACCTCAAAATCTTTCTTTACCCTTGATCATTTTAACACTTCCTACTGACACCTCTTCTAAGTTTCATTATTTCTTTGAGTATGACCAGCAGAACCATGTATCTCACAGATGCGTACGATTGATATCTGCAGTTCAACACCCAGCCCATGTAAAAATCTCATAATTTTTCAGTTCATTATAAAATATAAATGTACACAAAGACATTTCTGGGGCTTTTCCATTGCTATTGTTTTAAACACAGAGGCAGTAGTAATAATTAATACAACACAACACAACAACACAACACACACAAGCTCTTAAGCTGTTACTAGTATTTATTTTGCTGATCAATACTGTCATATCTGAAAGAGCTATTGACTTTCCTCAAAATCTGAAAAGGATGTTTTTCTCTATAAAACCGCTGAATAAACTTGTAACTATCTTAAAAAACAAACAAACAATAGTACATAAGTTCACCTCAGAGGGCAATTTATCTAATGGCAGGACTGTAGGTATTCTATTCACTTTTGTATTCCAGGCTGCATTTTGCAGTGTGCTTTGTACAAAGAGACACAATAAAATAGGTTCGATGAAAATGATTGTTTTCTGAGCAAATTCTAAAGAATTGCAAATAAAATATTATAATGAGAAATATGTAACCACTGAAAACAGTTTATTTTATAGCAGTTTCCTCAAAGTTACAATGAAAATTATTTTAATACTTCTATTTGTGTAACAGTTTATAATTTCCAAAGTGCTTTTCACACTTATTATCTTATGTGATTCCACAATAACCCTGTCCTGTAGACAAGTGTATTTATATTTGAAAAATCGGACGCTCATTGGGGTTAAATGACTGTGGAGCCACATCAGTGAGTACGAGAGTGAGTCTTAGAACCCAGGTCTCTAACACCTAGTCCTTCCACTACAGACTGGTCCCTCCTGAAACCATGTTTTACCCTCAGCAACACACCTGAATAATCTGCATTTGGTAATGAGATGATATCCAATTTCTATTTTCTTTTTGACCTGAATTTTGTTTACCATATAAGGTTTATTTTCTTACGCTTTGGTCCAAACTTTCACAATGATAAATTTATTAGAAAGTAATCAAGCCCTGTCTTCAGAATAGTATTTTGCTTTAACTTTTGCATAATTCATTTGGTAATCAAGTTTGTATCTAAAAATTAGGTTGATAATCATACATTTTAACTTTGAACGTTTCTACTTTTTCCAAGAATCTCACTGATACTTTCTAAAAAGTTTTCTACTACTGTTATGAAGTAATAATCAAAAGAAGCATAAATACATCACCTGTTTTAAAAATGTTTTCTGAGTCTATTTCTTTAGAGAAATATGCTTTAAAGGTCAATAAAACTTTGAGTCTAGAACAGTTTCATTACAAGAGTGGAAAAGTCTCATAAAAAAGTTGACTGAGTAAAAATAACCTGAAAGGAGGACAGAAAAATAAATAGTAGAATGTTAAAAACGTTCTCAATGTCAAAGTAGGTTGAGTCTGTCTTAAAACTATTTCCCCCTAGCTTTACTATAAAAAGTTTCAAACATATGGAAAGTTGAAAGAACTGTACTCACCACCTAGATTCTACAATTAACAGTTTGCGATATTTGCTTTATCACATATCTATCCACACATCAATTCATCTTATTTTTCATTCATCTCAAAATAAGTGGCAGATGGTCAACATCAGTACACTTCACCTCTAAGTACATCAGCATAGATTTTAATACTTCTCTCTCTCAGGTAAAATTTACAGAGTGAAATACACAAATCTTAAGTGTACCATTCAATGAGTTTTGATAAATGTATACACTGCATACATCTGATAAACCGCATATATACCCATGTATGCAGTTATTTCAGCAACAAAGGTTTGTCTGTGTATATTTTAAAAATTATATGTATAGCTATAAAACTTAATATCACTGAGCAAATTCAGCATCTCAATCTAGTCTAGTTACTCCTGAAGAGTTATCAATAACCTCTATTTCCTATTACATTAGCAGTCCTATTTATATAACACCGAATCAGTACACATACATTCATATCACTCACTCAATTAAAGCCCTTCCTTGCAAGCACAGTAGCATTAAAAAAAATCTGCTTACTAAGGTAGAATTAAGTTAAAATTCATCAGTTTAGGTGTACATTTTCATCACTCCACAAAAGTTCCTTTTTGTCCCTTTGCAGTCAATCTCTCCCCCCACCCCTACCCCTGGACAACAGGTTTTATTCCCACTGTACAAAGCAAATCCTGGTTATCAGTCAAGTTATAAGCAACAGTGAATCCTGTAATGAAAACTGTATTTTGGACTTAAGCATCTGTGCTATATCCAATTCAAGTTATGAAAACTTACACATGGTGATAAATGCTTTAGATTCTTTATGTATAGATTATAGTGCAGATGCCTTAAAATTTATTAGTTAAAAGAAGTAAAAACTCTGCAAATGTATTCTGTCAGAGTACAGATACCATAATTCTAATGCCATTTTACTTGTTAAAACAATCTGTATTTCCAAATAGCAACATCACTGGGCACAAATTTGTCAAAGTACTTTAAATAACATTCTGCTGGTTGTTAAAGTGCCCATTCATAATAAGGCCTTACAACTAAGGAAAAGCACTACTTGATACCTCCAAGATGTTTTCATTCCCAAATGACACAATAGGTCTGCTGATTGAAAAAAAAAAAAAAAAAGGAGAGGGGTACTAAATCTGGAGAAACAAAAACAGTTACAAAGGGGAAGTGTCTTACATTCCAATGGTTATTAACTTGTACATAGTGGGCAGTCTCTGAGATGGCCCCCAAGATCCCTGACTCCTGGTATTCACACCCTTATATAATCAATTCTTTCCCTGGAGTGTAGGCTGGACTTATTAACTCACTTGTAACAAGCACAAGAGGGCAGAAGTGATAGGATGTCACTTCTGAGATCAGGTTATAAGGACTGTGGCTTCTGTCTTGGGTGCTCTCTCTTACTTTTGCCCTCTCTCTTTGATCATCTGTGCCAGGGTAAGCAAGCTCCTAGGCTGTGAGCAGCCCTATGGAGAGGCCCAACAGTCCGTGAGGAACTGAAGCCTGTCAACCCCCATGTGAGTGAGCATGGAAGAGGATTCCCCCTACAGCTGGGCCTTCAAATGAGATCACAGCTCTGGATGACATCTTGACTGCAATGTCATGAGAGATCTTGAGCCAGAGGTACTCAGCTAAGCCATGCTCAGATTCCTGACCAATAGAAACTGTTAGATGATAAATGCTGTTTTGAGCTTATTCATTAGAGAGCAACAGATAACTAACATACTGTGAGATTTTTATATTAAATTGGCTGCAATTTGAGCTACAAGTAATTAATGCAAGAAAGTGTGGCAATGAATTTAATTAGTAGCACCCAGATTTTCTATTTATCTTTGTCTCTTATATACTTTCCCCCCAGTAAGCACAATGTTGAGGTAAAGATTTATTCTATTATTTTAATTGAAATTATTATTGAGATAATTGGAGATTTATATGCAGTTGTAAGAAATAATACAGAGATCCCTGTATTATTTTCCTCACTGGTAACTTTTTACAAAACATAGTGTAATATCACAACCAGAATACTGACATTGATACAATCCACCCATCTCATTTAGTTTGCCTTAGTTTTACTAATACTCATTTGTGTGTATGTAATTTCTTACATACTTTTTACTTTACTGTTCTCACATACTCAAATTATATCCCTTTGTAATGAAAATCTAGCCATTACATTATTCTTTATAAATGTTCTTTCTGATGGTAGAAGTTAAGAGACATGAATCCAGGAGTTTACTTCACAGCTCCATGTCAATAAGCTAAAAATAGAGTCAGTAACAGAGTAAAAAAAACTGCTTATAGATTAAAGGAACGTTCACTTACCCTGAAAGTTTTCTTGAAAGCAAACTATAAAATAAATTGTTAGCCTTTCCCTGGAATTAATGTATTTGTGCTTGAAATTCAGATGTGAAATAATATTAAGTGCACTTAAAATTTTAACACTGCCTCTTTTTCCTCTTATGAAAGAAGTAAGAAGTTAGTATTATTTGTATAACAATGCTTCAGGAAATCAATATATCCAAGTTTTCATTGTATGGTCAAGCAGTGTTAAAATTCATAAATAAACATCTAAGCAGAAACAGCCAAGGAAAAAGTCAAGCTGATTATGAACCATGCAAAGCCAAACACTTTTGCATAAAAGATAAACCTTAGAGGAAAGCAAAGGGATACCTACTTTCTGCTGCTAGAAGTCCTAGGAGGAAGGCAGCATATGGACAAACAACAAACAGTATGATTTTAGAGCAAGCGGGTTATCAAGCCACAGTTGGGCCCAGTAGATGAGCCACAAGAAGCATGGTCTCTTAGCTGAGCCCAAAGTGAGCCCTTGTGTTCCATGAGAACATCCCCTGGGTTCTGATTCTGACTTCTTTGATTTGAAAGACAAGAACAGAATATTTCCACTTTGTTAAGTAACAAAGCAACAATACACTGTTTATCTTAAGATTAAACCTAACAAATTCTAGAGAATGTATAATGGACTAATTTCAATAATCAAAATAGGAAAAAATATATTATATAAACATTATTTTACAACGTAAACAGCATACCTAAACATGTTAAACTCTTCTTTAGATGACAAACTGATTCATTTTAAATTATTTTTTCCACTGTTAATGAAAGGCTCTGTTAAATTATTTTTTAAAAATTAAAATTATGACTTTGAATAGAATTTGCGGGGACGAAAATAGGATTGCCAGCTTTTAATTTTGTCAAGCAAGGTCATTAAGAAAAAAAATTTAACAAACTACCATTTACTATCATTTCACAGAAAGAATAGAAAAGGCATTATCTAAAGATGAAAAACAGTCCATCTCAAGAAAGGACAGTTGGCGACCTTATACTGTTCTCTCTCTAACTCCTCCTTCCCCACCCCCTCACCCCTGCCCTACAAGCACATGCTTTATGATCACTTTTTTCTTTTTGACATGGGCTTTCTGGAAGAACGTTTAGGTAAAGATGAAAAGTGCTTTATGTTTTGTACTGTAAAACAAACCCATGCAAATTTGAGCAGAAAGGCAGTGGAAAGGATAACATTGGGAACTTAAAATAAATGATGGAGAATTAAAGGGCTAGGATTAAACAGAGAAGAATTTAGGCTTAAAATTAATGAAAATATTAAAAATAAAAATGCACTGAAAAATGAACATACAGATGTGTTAACTTATGTAAGTATAAAGCCCTTATATGAGTCTAGATAAAACATCATAGGCTTTCTGCAACTAACCATACAACCATTGCTGTTAGTTGCAGTAAAGGAAATTTGCAAAGACAGATATTTGATAAATAATGCTGACAATAATAGATAATGCCTTCCTTTAAATGGCCTAGTATTAAAAGTTAATTTTAGGAACATATGATAATTCCTGATAGCCATGTGAAATTTAGGAAAACATTAAAATTTTCTTCAAACATTTCCTTTGTCTTTGACATCTGACTATATAAAAATTTCCTCTTCATTTAGGGTAGGTAATCAGACACTTACACTGCATAACAATTTTATCTTTTATTGATAGCAGCTGGACAGTGCCCTCAAAAGTATTTTAGAGACATTTAGCACATCGAATGAAGATACAGACTGCTTGCAAGATCGTTAAGCTCCAGAAACTTAAAAAAAAAAAAGGCATAGGGTGAGACTACAGGAAAGGGAAGCAATATATGCAAAATTGTGAACAACTAATTTGAGGGCTTGCAGGCTACCCACAAGACAGTGTGAGAAATTTCCTTTTTAAAAAAGTAAATACTGTAATCAGAAACTATTTCAACCATATCGTTTAGAGATTGTGCTAAAAAAAACAGAAAAAAATTGGGCAATAAAAATGTATTTAATAGAAAATAAGCATAACTATAGACAATTCCTTTTCCTAAAAGAAAAATCCAGCTCTTCACAGAAAGGAATACTTAAGAGCTCATTAAAGTCTTGCTAAGCAGAGGTAAATATTAAGGGGCAACATTAAAGATTAGGTCTTTGAAGCTGTTGCAAGGCCCATCCTGCTCTCTTCCCATTTCTAAAGATGAAAATGGTATTAGAGATCTTGACCCAAAATCTCTAAATATATTCCAAGTATGTGACTATATCATGTAGCCACAGTACAACATAAAACTGTTACTAGATTCACTCCCCCTAGAAAGGGTTAACTGTAACCTGAGTGTGAGGAAGGAAGAAGGAGGTCTGAGCTAACAACAACAGAAAGCTACAAAATGGACTGGAAGAAAAAAAGACAGATGTGAAACAATAGGGAGTGGTGGGGAATATACCTATAACACAACTACGCCTTGCCTTGCCTTTCCTGTGGGAAGGACTCTGGATAATTACCAAGTCAGCACAAGAGGAAAAGAGCAAGTCCTCCTCAGAGTCTCTTCTCTAAGATTCCCATTTATGAATGCTTTTGGAAATCACCTTCACTCAAAAGAGGAAGATTCACATCCCAATTGGTAAAGGTCAAAATAAGGAACTATATAGCTGCTGGAATGGGAAATTTGATCCCGTTATTTTGCACAAGGTATAAGCACATATCAATTGGTAAGAAACTCTCTGTGTGTATATGCGCATGTGAGCAGGTATGTGCACATACGTGTATAACAGAGGAAGGAAGAAGCATAAATACTGACAAATTGCTCATGGTTCCAACATGTAAGAAGCTTAGCACATCCATTCTTCCTATATGGCTACCAGTGAAGGACAAACAACTCATGCTTTAGGAAGGGCCCTGGGCCTTGATTCCAATGCTGATGCACGAATATTGAATGAGCCAGTCCGAGAGTACAAAAATCAAATCACTAGCGCAAAGTCAACCACATGACAAATACTGAGTAACTCTAATGAAAGAAAGAAAAGTTGAGGCCAGAGGACATATGATATAGGAGTTAAGTAAATAAATACACAAATAAAAATTAAAAACTGTAACACATATACATGCATTTACATATACATATAAATGGGTCCTATGTATTTTTAGTAAATAATCCTTGAGAATACCTCACTGGTAAGATGGAAATCTGAGCATTTTATAAAATAATTTTGTGAACATTAGTGGGTTTTTTCAGGAGTATCTATATACATTTCATCAAAATAGGCAATTCTTCTTCTATGCTCCTCTCCCTTGAATGCTTGTGTAGACTTGCTATAGACTTTATAAAAAGAGATGAACTTGTAAATTGTTTCTAGAGATAATTCACAAGACAGCTTTACATTGAAAGATTCAATTAAAAGCAGTGCTGTTCCAAAGTCTGATCTGCTACAGTTGACATGGGGAAAATCTTACATCGGAAATTTTTGTTGAGGTAGAAGGTAATCACAAAGATTCAAAAAGACTGACTACAAATGTTGGATTGGATGAAGTGCAGTGTTGGGTCTGGAGGGGAGAAAGGGGAAGAAGTATTTCCGAGATTAAAAAAAGTGAAATGTCAGTTTGGAGCAGTAGGGGAAAGCAATTTCGGTATTAAAATGAAAAGGAATCAGACACATGTGGATGGAATTTGGCTGCTGACAAACTTCCTTAGAATCCCATGGAGGATCTGACTAGATTCACAGAAAAAGTTTATTCATAATGGAAGAGAAAGGACGTAGACACTAAATGATTCACACTGGTGAATGAATGAATGATTCAATTACCTGAGGAGGTAGGGTCTTCGGAGAAGTCTGGCAACTCTTCAGGGGGGTCCCCATAGAATGAGTTGAATTTGTGACTTGAAACAGCTGCTAGTACTGCACCCTAAAGCAAAGAGATGAAAAAAATATATATATATTTTAAAATTTTGTTTTTGTTTTTGGCCATGCTGCGTGGCTTGTGGGATCTTAGTTCCCTGACCAGGTATTGAACCCAGGCCCTTGGCAGTGAAAAGTGCAGAGTCCTAACCAATGGACCGCCAGGGAAGTCCTGAAAAATATATATTGATATTATTAAAAGAAATACAATAAACAACAAGGTCCTACTGTATAGCACAGGGAACTATATTCAATATCCTATGATAAACCATAATGGAAAAGAATGTAAAAAAAGAGAATGTATATATGTATAACTGAATCACTTTGCTGTACAGTAGAAATTAACACATTGTAAATCACCTATACTTCAATAAAAAATATTGATAAAAAGAAATACATAAATACAAAAAAGTTAATTACCAAATATTTATTTAAGAATTATTCAGAAGGTCAAATATATAGGAGATGATAGCTAGAAAAGAGGTGGTTTTAAATAATTTTGGATTCCTTTAGATAAATCACACACGCACATACCAGACTAACACTGTTGAGGATTGTAAAAGTATTATGAAACCATTTACATCTTGAACTTAAACATATACTAGATAATGAAATATTCTGCAGTCACTATAAAATGATGCTGCAGAAGAGTGTTTACTGAAATGATAAGGTGTTTGTGATGAATTACACAAAAAAATGTTTTAAAAAATCTGTAGTAGTATGATCTTATTTTTGAAAAAAAAGTTAATAAAGATATAAAAGACCGAATATATACCAAAATGTTAATAGTATTAATTATCCCTGGGTAGTAGGAATGTGAGTCATTTTTCTTTTTTTAAATCTTTTTTTTCCTTTCTTTTTGATATTAATAATGACTATGTGTTACTCTTGTACAGTATTCTCACTCAGGCCACCCAGCAGAATCAACTACATGTTGACTCTTCTAAACTTCATGCATAGCCTCCCTTGATTCCTAGTTGAGAACCACTGTCATATTGAGTCCATGATATCCCCTTAAGACTACTGGGTAGAAAAATGTTGGGAATTATTGTTTCAGTAACAATAAGAACAATAAAAGTTATTTTGTATGTGTTGAATCACGTGAGTGTTAGGTGGAGGTCAGAATATCCAGGTGCGTTCCTGGGCTCTGCCACTTTCCATCTGCATGACCTTACTTGATTTAATCATTTAACCTCTTGAGGTTTTCTCATTTGTAAAGTGAGGATATTAAAACTGACATAGCTTACCTTACGTGATTGTCAAAAGTCGTAATGTTTATGAAAGTGCTTTGCAAATCATAAAGCATTTTGTAAGTGCAAATTATTACTAACCCTACTAATATGTAGCTAGAACCTGAGTAGAGCCTTTGCTGCTTTAGGGAGAATTGCTCACTTAGGTAGTCTAAGTATCATATCACCCTAGTAGTCTAAGTGTAAAGTAGCTTAAGTCTAAATTTTAAATATTGAACTCTTGGATTTTTCTGAAAAGAAAGATCAAACTTTTGTGTATACAGGTATTTATTAAATATCATTAATAATCACAATAATAATAAAGTTAATAATTACTAATAATTCTAATAACATTATTAATGGAAACACATTTCTACAAGGTTCATTTTTTTGGGGGGTGGTTATGTTAGGGTTTCTTTCTACAAATATAAACTGAAAAAGAGCAAATATAAACAGAAAGGGAAGAGCAAAAAGTAGAGAAGTGATCTTGATGATACCATTCCAGGCAACTTTTTTAGATTTCCAATAGTCCAGGGTTAATGCATGAGAGGTTCTTATGCAGAATTTTATGGTCAGCTACCATGATGGAAAAAACAGTACTGAATGTTGAGTTCTTCTTTCTGTAGTAGAAGCTTATTTCACTTTACATATTACACATGTTCCCTAAAAGCTGGGTGAAAATGGAATTTTTATAGATCAAAGTACATGTTTCCCATACACTGAAACTAAAATTTTAGAGATGCTTTATTTTTATTTCCAAATGAAGTTCAGCTGAGTTTCTTAATATGTTAGTTTTATGTTTCAAGGCCTGTTCTAGTTACCACTATAGTCAAAGATCTAGAAATACTTATACTGGGAAAGCACTATTTAAAAGAGCCCTGAGAGGTAAATTCTTTTGAAACAATAGTAGCAAGTTCCTAATTTATCTGTCTTATGGTTAGCAGTTTTGTTTATTTAGCTCTCTAAACTCAGTGACTGCATGTGGTTCAAAAATTCAATGCAAAGCTATTATGTAAAACAGCAAAATGGTTCCAGAACAGTTTATGGATTTATAGAATTTTATTGGAGTTGGAGAGTCAACCTTCAAGATGATTCATTCTAGGAGACTCATTTTGCAGATGAAGAAACTGAGGTCTAGAGAGGCTTAGTAACCTATTAAGGTTGCTGCCAACTTAGAGACAGAATCAAGAGTAGACAGAATGGAGGTCTTCTGACTACTCTTCCCAGTTCAAGGGTTTTTACTATACTAGGGGTCAAAAATATTTTCCTGTAAAGGGCCAGACAGTGAATATTTTAGGCTTGCAGGGCATATAGTCTCTGTTGTAACTATTCAACTCTGCCATTTAGCATGAAAGCAGCTATAGACTATATGTACATGAATTTCCATCACTGTATTCCAATAAAACTTTATATATATAAACAGAAATATAGATGTATTAATTTGTGAAATCGTAAAGCTCTTATGTGAGTGCTTTGGTCCCCAGATTGTAGTTTGCCAACCCCTCTACTACACTGTTGCTATTGAAGAGCCTGTGGATGTAACAACATAAAACCAGATCTTATACAAGTAGTTCTTCAAACTTTCCAGTTTATTAAATCCTTCGTAAAGAAGTTTTCTATCTACTTTAGTTTAGAAGATATACTTCAGTATATCTTACTTATACTTCAGTAAGTTTTGAGAGTAAAACATAACAATTTTGAGTTAAGACGACCATTCACGGGCTTCCCTGGTGGCACAGTGGTTAAGAATCCGCCTGCCAATGGAGGGGACACAGGTTTGGTCCCTGGCCTGGAAAGATCCCACTTGCCACGGGGCAGCTAAGCCTGTGCGCCACAACTACTGAGCCTGCACTCTAGAGCCCGTGCTCTGCAACAAGAGAAGCCATGACAATGAGAAGCCTGCGCATCGCAACGAAGAGTAGCCCCTGCTTGCCTCAACTAGAGAAAGCCCATGTGCAGCACCGAAGAACCAACACAGCCAAAGATAAAAACAAATAAATAAATAAATATATTTTTTAAAAAAGACAGTAATTCATAATCTGATTACTAATATTAATGATGCAAATTTTTTTTTTTTTTTTTTTTTTGTGGTACGCGGGCCTCTCACTGTTGTGGCCTCTCCCGTTGCAGAGCACAGGCTCCGGATGCGCAGGTTCAGCGGCCACGGCTCATGGGCCCAGCCGCTCCGCGGCATGTGGGATCTTCCCGGACCGGGGCACGAACCCGTGTCCCCTGCATCGGCAGGCGGACTCTCAACCACTGCGCCACCAGGGAAGCCCAATGATACAATTTTCTACTAAGCAAATTAACCTAGAAAGGAGAAGGCAGATTTTAAATTCAAAGAAAAAGCGAACTACAAGTAATTAAGCTCAATCATAATTGTAGCTAATATGTCAAACATCAAAATGGAACACTCCCCACTAGATGATTCTGTGTCTCATTTAAGGAAGTGGAAAACAAACAAAGAAAATGGTCAGCTCAGACTTCTGCTAAGTTAAGCTACTGTACATGCACTTAGGGAAGCAACAAAGTTATTAAGTAAGGAACAGGAGAGTTGAACACAGATGAATTACTGACTTGAAGACAGAGTCAAAAGCCAATACCCCCTTTCTGGTGCCCCTTAACTGAGCTCAGAAACAAGTACCATGAAATCTGATAGGCCCAAGGGCAGGGAGGTATATTTTTAAAAGTCTAAATACAAAACACACAAGTATGAGATATAGAAAACTGGCTTTGCACCCAAGTGGCAAGGACACACAATCATTTTGTGATATACTGAGGGGGCAAAACGCATCACAGGGACATACAAATTCAAGTGTGACTTAAGAATTTGAGAGAGGATCATCTTACTAAGATTCAGAACACAACTCAAAACCGTAAAAAGGGTGGAGAATTTGGAGTGGTTGAGGCTGACCAAAAGGCTAGAAAATCATTTCGAGCCAGAAATGTTAAAGGATTTAGGTTGACTACATGTAAGAATTAGGTCCTAGATGATAATGAGGTAAGATCATTAATTAAATCAGAACTTCCCATCTCTCTCATATAGTCACAACCAAAGTTACCATTCAGTTTAGTCCATAGCCTATGTGTATTTGATACTTAGGCATAATCTAAACAAAAGTCGAAAAGCTAGAGTTTCAAAATTAAGTCAGGGCATATGATTAAAGGGGGCTGTGCTATCTTCTCTGAAGAAGATTAAAAATGAGACTTGTTAGTGTAGTAGATATGGCTATATTTCAGAGCAATTGCATGGAACAGATATCTTAGGAATCCTTTTCGGTCTGTGTAAAAGTATTTCATAAAGATGGTCTTTTAATGTATATAATAACTTTCAAAAGCTAGACTGTCTAACTTTGGGAGTAATAAACTCTATATTTCAGAATCAGCAACTAATAGAATTGCTTTATAAAATATAAGGTCAAACTCACGTCAATTATTATTTATGTAACTGTTCATACCAGAATAACCGTTTTCAGGTTTAGAATCAAAGTGCCTTTTGGATACCAGATTTACTGCTCTGAGGAGCTGGAGCCTGCAACCTCTCTGCTAATTTACTGTTCTCTCCTGTAATTAGAGGACTCTGCGTAAGTGCTGGTTTTCATTAGGGCACAAAGGTCCTCGATAAATCTTTAAGGTAGCTCTTGATGAACTGATAGAAGGGGGAAGATTGACAAAAGGCAGCTAATTAAAGCTTCCTGGTTGACCTCTCAAAAGGTGCTGCTTAGGTGTAGCCTCACTCTTGCAGATAGCAGTGCTGTACAACAGAACTTTCCGTGATGACAGCAATGTTCTATACCTGTACTGCCCAATACTGTAGCCACCGGCCACATGTGGTACTGAGCACTTGAAATGTGGCTAGTGCAACCGAGAAATCAAATTTTAAATTTTATTTAATATTAATTAAAATTAAAAATTAAGTAGCCACATATGCCTAGTGGCTATTGTATTGGATAGTGAGTACTGGAAAATGGCATTCCTAAACAAATTTTTTCTAGTTCTATAAACTGTAGGAACCCAAGAGACCGACTGGTAAGTCAGAGAAGTAATGCAGGCTATATTTTTGCAATTTGCAAAATCAATAAAGGAAAATTATAGGAAGTTATCAGAAATCTCCCTCACTTTCTGTATATACAAGGAATAAATGGTTTTATCCTCTAAATCGAATTACACAGATTCAACTCACCCTTTCCTGAAGTGATTGCAATAAACTTACCCAAATACAGAATATTGCTTCTATTTGTACAGAATATCTTTGACATACTTCACTATAGGGAAATTTGCTTTCTAATTCATGAAGCAAAGGGAATGATTTCTAGAACAGATTTCCTGCTGAGCCTCTTCCCTAGATAGACAAGCTCAGACACCCACAGCCCCTTTCCACACCTCGCCCCCTTGCACAGTAACTCCTTCATATAAATGGCACCCAGAGTTAGAGTACAGGTATGCCTCCTTAAGAGACACATACCCACAGAGCACAGATTTTCCAGACAGTCTGGATCACACAGTCTGTCCCATGCATCCTAATATTCAGTCTGAGAAAATACAATCCTCATATCTAGTCCTGTACTCAGGACTATGTAGTTTATATAAGAAGTATTATTTTTAGAGGATGTAAACAAACTGAAGTATTAAAATTCTAGAGCTCGGTATGAAATAAAAGGAGGGGAAAAATTCAACATATGAAATGTCTGATAACCAAAATGGTGAAAAGAAATTTTCCATCATCATTCACACGTGTAAAATAAAATAATGAAAGAAAGAAAGGAAAATAAAAAGAAATGTGTGATAATTCAAATCACATGTAGGGTTCTATAAACTTTTAAAACCTACAGTTCGAAAGATAGCCTGAAAAATGATGTCAATGCTTTATACTTGTCCAAATAATTTTCTCATTAGGGATTTGTTGTGTCCTGTAGCTTGCTGAATAGGTTAAATGCCAAAATGAATGTATGAATATGGAAAGGAACAATTTCTGATTGCTGAGTACTGACAGTATTATAACCAATAATGAGTAACAGTCTTGAAATTTCAGTAGAGTAAAATGAATAATGTTTTATGTTCTGGCATAAAATAGTTTCACAAAACTTTCAGAATGAGAAAAAGGTTCAACTGCAAAAATAATAAGCTCACTACCAAAAATACATTAAAATTTATAAACAGGTATAAGCCTTTTGGAAGGTAAGTTATTCATAGAGATCAAAAATCTTAAATACATGTATACACTCTGATGCCAACAATTCCAGTAGCAAAGAACTTACCCTAAGGATATAATCAGAGGTGTACAAAGATTAGTGAAACTAGAGTCAATGCAATAGTATTTATGGTTGTGGAAAACTGGAAGCAATGTCCATGTCCAACAGCTGGTTAATTAAATTATGATATGTACATATGATGGAATTTTGTAGACCAATTACAAGTTTGTCCTTTAGAGTAATGACTCTCAATAAGGTAAACTTATCAGAATCACCCATGGGGCTTTTTCAATAAACGCATGCCCCTCCAACCTCCTGCATGCCTGGGGCTGAGGCAGGGAGGGATGGGTAGTGTCTTGGCTGAGCTGACTGGTGTGGTGAGCTACTGTTACTATGCGAATGTGTTATGTCCCTCAAGTGTGCCAAAGTGAAAGCCAGTATTTAAGAAGACTCTTTTGTCATATGGTATAGAAAAAAAGTAGGTTATGTGGAATTCACATAACATAAAACTAACCTTTTTTTTTTTTTTCTTTTGCGGTACGCGGGCCTCTCACTGCTGCGGCCTCTCCCGTTGCAGAGCACAGGCTCCGGATGCGCAGGCCCAGCGGCCATGGCTCACGGGCCCAGCCGCTGCGCGGCACATGGGATCTTCCCAGACCGGGGCACGAACCCATGTCCACTGCATCGGCAGGAGGGCTCTCAACCACTGCGCCACCAGAGAAGCCCCAAACTAACCATTTTAAAGTGTACAATTCAGTGCTAAGTAGTACATTCACAATGTTATGCGGCCACCACTTCTCTCTAGATCCAAAACATCCTCATCACAACCCAAAAAGTCCCTATACCCATTAAGCAGTCACTACCCAGTGCCTGGCAATCACCAGTTTGCTTTTTGTCTCTATGGACTTACACACATAAATACCTATTCGAGATATTGCAAATAAATGGAACCATCCAATATGTGGCCGTTTATGTCTTTTACTGCATGTCAATATCCAATTGTCCCAGCACCATTTGTTGAAAAGACTATTCCTTTCCCATAGAATTGCTTTGGCGTTTTGGTTGAAAATCAACTGACCATAAATATAAGAGTTTATTCCTGAACTCTTGATTCTCTTCACCAATCTACACGTCTAACCCTATACCATACCAGTACCACAGATACTATAGCTTTATAGTAAGTGTTGGAAAATATAAGTCCTCCAACTTTGTTCTTTTTTAACAGATTGTTTTGACTATTCTTGGTCCTCTGCATTTCCATGTAAATTTAGGATCAGTTTGTCAATTTCTGCTAAAACTTTGATAGGGATTGTGTTCAACCTACAGACCAATTTGGGAAGAATTGCCATCTTAACAATATTGAGTCTTCCAATCCACGAATATTAAATATCTCTTCATTTATTTAGATCTTCTTTAATTTCTCTCAGCAATATTAGTTTACAAGTCTTAAAATTCTTTTGTTAAATTTATTCTTAAGTGTTTCATTCTTTTTGATGCTATTGTGAATGGAACTGTTTAATTTCATTTTAAGATTGTTCATTGCTCATATATAGAAATACAACTCAATTTTATATACTGATCTTGTATCTTGCAACCTTGCTGAACTTATTATTTCTAATAGATATCTGCAGATTCCTAAGGATTTTCTATATACAAGATCATGTCATCTGTAAACAAAGACAACTTTACTTTCTTTCCAATCTGGATGCCTTTTTTTTTTGGCCTGACTACTAGAGCCTGAGAATCTGTATTTTTAATAAGTTCCCAGGTGATGCTGATGGTCTGGGGATCACACTTGGAGAGCCACGGCTCTAAAGAATGTATATCACAGGATGGATATGACACTAGAGGAAAGATACTAGAGTCACTAGAAGGGGAGTGACTATTACAATATATCACAGGTATAAGATCCTTTCTTTCTAGATACTGTGAAGGAAAATGATGATCAAAATGGTCAGAAAAGTCTAAGCATCATTACTTTGGAAGAAACACATAAACAGAGATTATTCAGTGACATTTTTGGTGTTCTGTAATTTTTTGGAAGTCTTTAAAAATCTCAAAAATGTAAATGATGTTACTGGGGAAAAGCTAAAATGGTATGGAGCGTACATTTAGGAATTACAGTTGTTAATAAATAGAGACCAAATCAAAGGTATTAAGTATTAAAATAATAATAAAACAATAACAATAAAATGTTAATAGAAAATAATATCTATGGAGCACGTATGACTGCTAGGTACTATTCTAACTGCTATATTAATTCATTAAATGCTTACAATCCTATGAGTTAGCTATTATTATTATCCCCATTTTATAGACAAGGAAATTGAGGCACACAAAATTTAAATAACTCGTTCAAGGTTACACAGCTAGTGTCAGAGTCAGAATTCACCTAAGGCGATGTAGCTCTAGAGGTCACTCTTTCCCATAACACTATACTCATTCACTTTCTTCTTGCCACTGACAATAAAAATTTCCTACCTCTGACTTAGTAATAAAATCAATTTTCTACTGCTCTGTGTGAACTTCAAAGGGAATCATAATAATTAGGGTGTTTCCCACCATTTGATGGAATTAAAACCAGTGTCTAGGTAGAAGGATGGGTACCTAGCTGTTCATTTGTGAAAATAAATTGTGTGGTGGGCTCTGAAAGTCAGGGAAGTTGCAATCTGTGTTCTAGAAGCTCACAGAAATGGCAGAATGAGAATTAGTTTCTTGAGATTAGGTATAACAAGCTTTAACCAGGGTGGCTGAATACACAAAGGAATACAGCCTTACCAGAAGCTGAAAAAAAACTCAGTGATAACCCTGCTGATGCTCCTAATTCTAGGTTGTTTGGTGGGTCTTAAATTTTAAAGAGGCTTGCAAAGGGATGTGGTAAATTCACATGACCCCTCTCTGCTGTGACAGCTTGCTCCTGTCCAAATGAATCTTAGTCACCACTTTGGCTATTTTAGGCCCAAGTCTGATTCAGTGGCTCTGGGAGAAATACAGCATGTGTTTCTTGTGAGGGGGCAAGCCTGAGCCCTACAGTAAACGGCTTTTATTTGGGCAATGAAGGGTTCAATCCCAGACAGGGTAATGTCACACTGGCCAAAGCAACAATAGAGTTAAAAAGACTTTAGGGAAGAATTGAGAAAGAAGTATAATTAATAGCTTCTTTGGGAAAGAAATTAACTTCAAAAACAGCTAACCATTCACTTTGGATAAGATTTTTTTTTTCTTTTGTAGGCCATACTGGTTCAGGTGTATAGCAAAGCAAAACACCAAAAGTCTTGGGAAACTTCTTTGGGCACCATCTCAATAATGGCATGTCATTAATAATTATTGTTTTGCCGAGGATTTTTAAATAGAGAAGAGCCAGTTTGTACCCCTGACTGCAAAAACAACTAGGAAAAAGGCTTAACTGGGAATAATCATCACCAACAGTGACATGTTAGAATTTCCCTTGCTCTACAGTTGCACTCTCCAATAGAACTTTTTGCAATGATGGAAATGTCCTATATCTGCTCTGTCCAATATGGCAGCCACTAGCCACATATGGTTGCTGAACACTTGGAATGTGCTAATGTGACTGAGGAACTGACCTTTTTTTAAAAAATTAATTGATTAATTTATTTATTTATTTTGGCTATGTTGGGTCTTTGTTGCTGTGTGTGGGCTTTCTCTAGTTGCGGTGAGCAGGGGCTACTCTTCGTTGCAGTGCACAGGCTTCTGCTTGCGGTGGCTTCTCGTTGTGGAGCACGGGCTCTAGGCACGTGGGCTTCAGTAGTTGTGGCATGCAGGCTAAGCAGTTGTGGCCTGCAGGCTAAGCAGTTGTGGCTTGCAGGCTCAGCAGCTGTGGCTCGTGGGCTCAGCAGTTGTGGCTCGTGGGCCCTAGAGCGCAGGTTCAGTAGTTGTGGCGCCACGGGCTTAGCTGCTCCGCAGCATGTGGAATCTTCCCGGACCAGGGCTCAATCCCGTGTCCCCTGTGTTGGCAGGCAGATTCTCAACCACTGCACCACCAGGAAAGTCCCGGAACTGACCTTTTAATTTTAGTTAATTTAGATTTAAAATGCTGCATGTGGCTAGTGGCTAATATGTTGGCCAGTTCAGCTCCGTATGATAATACTGTAGCCTACATAGTTTCCTGAAAATTCATATAAATGTTCTTATAAATCTAGAGTTGAATACAATCATTCACATATTTCAGAAGTCAAATAACAATGAATTAATAATATTATTGCAACTTATGACATATCTGAAAATACTTATGAAGAGAAGTTTTATAGTTGGCAGGAGTCACATGGCTAAGGAGGACTCATCTAATCAACCACTTAGAGGACAGAGCTAAGTTTTTTAATAGTAATTAAAGTAAGTCAAATATAAGTTAATTTTAAGACCATAATATAAGTTTCCTCTGTTGGGGGGAGGAGGGAAATGCTGTCCCATAAGATTTTTGCCCAGTGCTGAAAGATTCCATTATTTTATTCTGGGTCTTTTTCAAAAACCTCAAAAACCTTTTAAAGTCAAATGGGCCCTCCACATGAAGTAAATACTGTGTTTCATTTGTTTGTTTGTTTGTTTTTGGTGGGGTGGAGGATAGGGAGCGTGGTAGACGGGAGAAAGGTACTCTAGGAAGAATAAAGAAAAAGTGAGAAAAGTGATTTGAAAATATTTTCTGGTAGACCACGGTAGTGGGGATTTTGACTGCTTTGTGATGGCTGTTCAACCCTAGTTCCAACTCTAATTTGGTATTATTCCCATTGAACTAAACTCACATTTTCTGACAAAATATTTAAGTTTGAGAAAGCATGGCCTAGATTAAAATTCAACAATAATGGATAATAGCAAATTACTATTTTTAAAGTAATTATATCTCTGCTATGAATTTTAGAGATAACATAAATCTAAAATGTGATTAATCTTCCATTTATTATAACTTATTGTTTGGATTTGTACTTAGATATTACCTTAAATGACTTAAAAAACCAAAATCCTATTGAAATAATGGTAACTTTTGGAAGTAAGAATTTAGCTGTAAGAAAGCAACAGCCAATACCAGGATGATATTTATGGGCACTGAAACAGAATAAAAATATTATCATCAACTGCCTCTATCTGGCTTTTTGATGATTTCTTTAATTTACCTTTAGTTTCCTCCTTGCATTAAATTTCCTCAGTTGTTCTACTGTTTCTGGAAGATGAATCTTGTAGGCATAACGATCCCGCTCCTATAAAAGATGAAAGATAATGAACACACATAACTGTTTAAAAGAGTGAAGGCGCTTAATCTAAATAAACAGTAAGCCCAAACTGGATATGAAGGTCAAAACTGATAGTAAAATATTATTTCATTTTCAGCAATAACAAAGGGCTAAAATAATGGTCCATGTAATTTTCAGATATATGGCTATGTGGCTAAAACAATTAATCATAATTACTAGGAAGGTATGAAGTTACCTTTGATACAATCTTGTCAGGTAAAATGAGCCTTTAAAAAATTAACTCCACAACTAACTCAGCATTCTGAGTTGTCAGGAATAACTGGATTTAAAAAAAAGTCACAGTGGGCTTCCCTGGTGGCGCAGTGGTTGAGAGTCCGCCTGCTGATGCAGGGGACACGGGTTCGTGCCCCGGGTCTGGGAAGATCCCACATGCCGCAAAGTCACAGTATCTTCAAACTAGGACAAACTTTTCAAGGCCATCTAATTCAACCACTTCCCAATGTGGGATCCCCTGCAATCCCTGATGGATGATCATTCTGTTTGACCTCATACAACAGATTACTTTATGGCAGCCCACTACAATTTTAAGAAAGTGAAAAAATTCTTACTCAGCCTGGTCCCACATCTGGTTTGTATGGACTAGCTCTTCTCCTTGGGGATCATAGAGCAAACATACTACCTCTTCCATATAATACCCCTTTAGTAGTTAAGAGGGGGATCATGCTTCCACTAAATCTATTCCTCTCTGTGATAACATCTCCAGTTGCCCCAACTTCTCGTGTATATTTCAATCTGCATTTCATTCTCCTTGTCTCCCTCTTTGATTCTAGTCTAATTTGTCAGTGTATCTGGAAGATTTTATGCTACAAGTATTTATTTTAGAAATATTTCTTGAGTGCCTACTATATGCCAGGCATTGTTCTATGCTCTTGGGATTAACAAGTAAACAAATCCAGCAAAGATTCTGGCCCTCATGTAGCTCATATTTCAGTGGGAGAAGATAAGAAAATACAAAAAAAAAGGTAAATTATAAAGTATGTTAAGAGTGCTATGGAATAAAGCAAAAAGTAAGGCAGGGTAAAGGTACATTGCAATTTAAAATAGGATGGTCAAAGTAGGCTCAACTGAGAAAGTGATATCCAAAAGAGGTGAGAGAGTGGGTCTAGGCAGATAGAACAACTAATGCAAAGGCCTTTCAAAGGAGAGAGTGTACCCGAAATTTTCAATAAATAGCAAGGAGACCCATGTGTGGAGTAAATAGTAGATCAGATTAGAGAAGTGGCAAGGCTGGTGGAGGGCATAAAGGGCCTTTGGCTTTTATTCTGAGTGGGAGATGGAGCAACTGGGGGGTTTTTGAGCTGGAGTGACGTGATCTGACAAGTTTAGAGGAACACTCTGGTTGTTGTGTTGAGAATAGATTGGAAGGGGGCGAGGGTTTAAAAAAAAAAGGCAGGGAGACCAGTTAGGAGGTTATTGTAGTAATCCAGGGGAGAGATGATGGTAGATGAAACCAGATGGAAACAATAAAAAGGGTGAAAGGGAGATAAGACTCTGAATGTAATTTGTTTTGTTTTCCCGAAAAAGTTTTACTGAGGTATAATTAGCATACAATTAACTGCACATGTACGATGGGATAAGTTTTGACATATGTATATAAACATAAAACTATCACCACAATCATAACGAACATATCCATCACTCTCAAAAGCTTCCTGTGTCTCTGTCATCCCCTTCCCCATCCCCAGGCAATCACTGATCTACTCTCCCGTTACCTGAGATTAGTTTGCATTTTCTAGAATTTTATATAGATGGAATAATACAGTACATGTTAATTATTGTCCAACTTCATTCACTCAGCCTAAATATTTTAACTTCACCCATGTTGTTGCATGTACCAATAGTTCATTCCTTTTTATTGCTGAGGGGTATTCCATTGTATAGATGTACCATAAACTTGTTTTTTCAGTCACCTGTTGATGGACCCTGGGTTGTTTCCAATTTTTGCCTATTATGTATAAGGATGCTGTGAACATTAATGTACAAGTCTCTGTATGGATATATGTTTCATTTCTCTTAGGTAAATACTTAGGAGTAGAATGGCTGGGTCATTTTATAAGAGTATGTTTAACTTTTTAAGAAACTGCCCAACAGTTTCCCAAAGTGGTTGTACCATTTTACATTCCCATAGGATTGTATAAGTTCCAGTTGTTCAACATCTGCACCTACACTTGGTGTGTTTAGTCTTTTTGATTTTAGCCATTCTGATATATGTGTGTATAGGTATTTCGTTGTGGTGTTAATTTGTATTTCTCTAATGACTAATGATGTTGACCATCTTTGCATGTGTTTATTTGCCATCTGGATACCATATAATATTTTCAAATTAAGTCCAAGATCACATTATTATTATTTTGTAACTAAAATTTCTCTTTGTATGTGAACTACTTCTAAAATCAAATGTTTTGGTATCATGTACTTACAAATTTACTTTTGAATTTATGTAGGATTTTACAGTCAGTCCTGTCAACGCTTCACCTTATTATCAGTGAAAATTCCTAAGGAATGAATACAAACACTTGAAAATTTATTTTCTATATTAATGACTAATAGTAACAAGAGTTCCCTGGAGAGCAAAATGATAATCTTGAGTACACATACAACACTCAAATGTCAAAATGACTCCAAGTTTTATTTCTGCTGGATTCCATGTGCTAAACATCTTAGAAATAATTTCATTATCTTTAGGGGCTTAACATCCTTTTCCTGCACTGAGCCAAAATAGGTTCACCAATACAGAAGACATAAGAATTTATCAAATAATTAACTAGCAGAGAGAAGGATAAAATTACTATTTTAGAACAAGCAATGGAATCTTTTCATGGATTTGTTATTGCTTGTAGATTACAAATTTTAATTGTGTTAGGTCTGGCGATATTTAATTAACACACACTGAAGAACAAACATCAAAATGGGTTTTACGTTATTTTTTGAATAAAGATTATTTTGTATCATGATAGAATACAGGGGAAAAAAAAACCCAGGGAAGGTTTTATAAACAACAAGAAGAAAACAAACAAACAAAAAGGTACCGCATAGTATAGTAGGAAGACAACGGTCCTGGAGTTGAAAGACTTTTGTTCAAATTCTGGGTCATTTAGGTCTAGCTGTATGACCTTACATTCTCTCAGTATCAGTTGTGCCTTTTTGCAAACTAATCTTACAGGATTGTTATGAAGATTAAATGAGATGCTGTATAGGTACATGTTTGGTTTCCCTGAGTTTTAATAATCACTTTTATTAGTCAAGACATGGAAATCTCCGACATAAAAAAGTTTAGGAGCTTTTAAAAGTGTGCGTGTGAGAACAAATAGTTTACTAAATAATCTTGGCTATTTTCTAACTGAAAACATGTTCCGATTACATAAGAAAAAAGGTAAAAATAGAACAGTGAGAATTACAGAGGAACAAATCTGTAACACATTTTTAATTTTTAAAACTTACTCACTTTATTCATTTCCAAAAAAGGTGAACCTAGTTACAGCATGTTTTTGAATAGAGAGTCTAAGGCTGCTATGTCCAGTATAGTAGCCACTAGGTAAGATATATTTACATATTTCAAATATAATAATATGATAAATATTTAAATATTCAGTTGTACTAGCCACATTTCAAGCACTAAACAGCCAACATGTGGCTAGTGTCTATCACATTGGACAGTGCAGATATAAACACTGCCCTCATGGCAGAAAATTCTTATTGGACAGAGCTAGTAGGGGGTCTTTCCTTATTACTACTACTGAACTGAGGCTAAAATCTAACTAAATTTCACTTAAAATGAAATTGTTCAACATTTTAGGCATATGTAACAGAAAAAATTTCCACTGCTTTTTAAGAAAAAGGGGGGTTTCATTCCCTTTCTCAAGCCCTTTGTAGTCTTTGCAGATAGTACAACTGTGATCAAGTCTCTGGCTGACGCCTAGAGTGTGTGTGTGTGTGTGTGTGTGTGTGTGTACAACTGTGATCAAGTCTCTGGCTGACGCCTAGAGTGTGTGTGTGTGTGTGTGTGTGTACAACTGTGATCAAGTCTCTGGCTGACGCCTAGTGTGTGTGTGTGTGTGTGTGTGTGTGTGTACAACTGTGATCAAGTCTCTGGCTGACGCCTAGTGTGTGTGTGTGTGAGAGAGAGAGAGAGAGAGAGAGAGAGAGAGCAGACAGACAGACAGGGAGGGAGACAGGGAGAGAGAGAGAGAGAGAGAGAGACAGACAGACAGACAGACAGGGAGACAGGGAGAGAGAGAGACAGACAGACAGACAGACAGGGAGACAGGGAGACAGGGAGAGAGAGAGAGAGACAGACAGACAGGGAGACAGGGAGAGAGAGAGAGAGAGAGAGACAGACAGGGAGACAGGGAGAGAGAGAGAGAGAGAGAGAGACAGACAGACAGGGAGACAGGGAGAGAGAGAGAGAGAGAGGGAGACAGGGAGAGAGAGAGAGAGAGAGAGACAGACAGACAGACAGACAGACAGACAGGGAGACAGGGAGAGAGAGAGAGACAGAGACAGACAGGGAGACGGAGAGAGAGAGAGAGAGAGAGACAGACAGGGAGACAGGGAGAGAGAGAGAGAGAGAGAGAGAGACAGACAGACAGGGAGACAGGGAGAGAGAGAGAGAGAGAGAGAGACAGACAGGGAGACAGGGCCTGGGGAAAGCGGCTTGAAAGATACATGTCATGTCTGGATTCTAGAGCCGGAAACAGGCATTGGAGCTGATTTTTAAAGCACTCCCCAATCCACAGAATAAACTCTTCTTTTTCCAAAGTCTACTTTTTTTAGTTAAGAGTTCTTGATAACAAGGAAATTAATGACTCAAAAGTGAAAGCAGCTAACAGAAGATTGAAAGCTAGAGAAAAGGAGTCCGACAGCGGAGGGACCCTAGGACTCAGAGGTGTGATCCTGTGGTGATATATCTGGGGTGTTTTTTTGGCCTCCTAACATATCCTCACCTGGGTGTGAGAGCAGCCCACAACCTGGAAACTCCCAGGGGAGCACAGACAAAATGACCCCCAAGAAAAGCCTCCTCTCTTTAGCCAAAGGACTGAGAAGAGGTTGGCTCTGCAGGACAGAACCCTTTTGACTTCACCCACTCCATTCCAGGGGATCACCATGAAAGAAGCCAAGTTCCTCCCCCTCAGAACACTTTCCACCAAACCAGCCCTGCCTGAAGCAAAGAAGAGCAAAGAGGTGGCACCCCACCCCTAGAGAACAGGGGCAGGATTACAAAGAGGAGGCAGCTGGGGAAGGAGGGGCTTTGGCACATCCCTAGTATACCCATGTGTAAACCCAATGACAACCAACAGAGCAAGAACTTTGAGACTAAACTATGGTTTATGAAGTACCTCCCGGGTTCCAAATGCCCCTCTGGGTAGCACACAAGTGGGACAGACTAGATGAGTATTGCAAAGGCATTGAAAATGAAATTGGCATTTGAATCACAGCCCATAGAAGTGGACTAGGACATGTGTTCTGAATCTAACTGGGTTAACTGCCTACCAAAATAGAAGATTTAAATAAGAATCATAGTCTCATAACATAATAATACTAAAAATGTGCAGCACAATATCCAGAAGTACTCTTCATACTAAGAACCAAGAAAATCTCAACTAAATTAAAATCAAATTTTGAAAGTTTAAAATACATCACTTCCACTCTACATGTTTAACCCTTCTACAGGCTTCCTAATTCTGAATATCTTGAATCACTCAACTGAGCCTCATCAATTTTCCTTCCTTAATCGCTCTTGGTCTGGGTATTTCTTTCCCACTCCCACTTTTACTCCCTGCTCCAGGCCCCTGTCGCTTCCTAACTGGACAGCCCAGCTTCTATAGGATCTCTTTGCTTCTACTGCTTGCATCCCGACAGGCAACCCACCTGTGCACAGTGTCCACAGGAGTTATATGAGCATACTGCTTGCCCTGTATTATTGCTCAAAAGCTTGCAGTAGCTTTTAACTCTCTATACCCTAATATCTAAAGTACTTAGTTTGGCATTCTAGATATATTCTTCCCTGAAACCAAATTTTCAGGCTACTACTACTGCAACCCTTCAAATAGCTGACTTTTGTATTATGCCAGTGTACCCTGACCCCATCCCTGAATGCCCTGAACACTTATAATGTTTTGCCTGTGCTCCTCTGTACCTCCCACATGGGCCCCCTTCAGTCCTACTAACATGTTACGTGCAGCCCTCTCTGGAGCGCTGGCCTACAGTGACCTCTCATGCCCCGCATTAGTCTTCCTGGGCTCATACTTCTGTATTCTTGTGAGGTGCTTCTCACGTGTGACTTCTTTGAAGTTATCTTTCTGTTTCTTTATGTTATATTAACAGCATTTGAAAATTCATTTCACGGGCTGACTATGCCTTTCTCTCTCTAATAGGTTGGGAAGTTTAGTGCATAGCAGACTGTGAACTCTTATTTCTAGTGAACACCTCTTCTGCTCACCATTCACTAAGGTGAAGTGGAGAGAGAGATAAGGACATAGTCAAAAAATTTTTTTAAATAAAATTATGCTTAAATTATGATTCCTGATATTTTCTAAGCAGATGAAATCACAAGATTGAAAAAGACAGTCTGTTAAGGTTCCTCATACCAGAAAACAAGTAAATAATAACAACCTCAAAGCATTATAAAAATGAGACAAAAGAAAAAAATAATATTTTTCTGTATTAAACAGTCCTACCTGAAACTAAAAGTAATGTGATATGAATTCAGAAAAATGTCTGTAGCAACGTGTCTTACACTTTAATGAAGTACTTGATTCACCGTCCCTTGTGCACAGTAGATGCTGAATATACATTTAATTGGTGTGTTGATTGATTTTTCCAAAATTCAAATTGATTAGCCTAATATAAATACCCTTTTTGTCTTTATTATAGTCAATATACTTGGAGTCTATATATATTAAGGCTACAAAGGGTGTGAAAAGAGCTCAGTCCGTTTATAAGAAAATTACAATCTTATTTGGCCTTACTTTTGTTGGAATGAATATTTACAGCAAACAGCACTAATTTAGATAAAAGTGTTAAATACATATAATTTAACAACCACAAGACACATATTAATTGGTCTATTTACTCAAATCCCCTTTTGAGATGGTATGATTGAACAGGACTTTTTTGTGTGGTTTGCCAAAGAAATAATAATTGTTTTGGACATAAAACAACGGTATCATGACTTTCGGTACTCTTCATTACAAGGATTTTCATCATTTTATTTCTCTACATTGCAGTTATTCAGGAGTTTTTCATATTTAAACCATAGCTTAAATTTTTTTTTTTTTTTTTTTTGCGCTATGCGGGCCTCTCACTCTTGTGGCCTCTCCCGTTGCGGAGCACAGGCTCCGGATGCGCAGGCTCAGCGGCCATGGCTCACGGGCCCAGCCGCTCCGCGGCATGTGGGATCTTCCCGGACTGGGGCACGAACCCGTGTCCCCTGCGTCAGCAGGTGGACTCTGCGCCACCAGGGAAGCCCCATAGCTTAAATTTTAGCCATTGCTAAATTACCACCACTTATATGCACAGAAATGATTTAAAAGTATACATGGAAAGTACTGAAATATAAGCCTGTTCTCATCAGCTAGATAATATTCTCATTGAATTCTTCCATCTTCAGATAACACACTGCAGTGAAGGTAAACTGTAGTTCAGACATGGCACGTGACACTAAGCTCAAACAGCCTCCTGGAATTTTTTCATTTAAGTTACGGACACTTTTTGTCTTTTGTCTTTCTGGTGCCAGAAATCTATTGTGTATTAAGCTCAGATTATTTGGAAAAAGAACTATAATCATTGCAGGGATAAGGGTTTCCAAAAATAAATGTTATTAGTCAAGATATGCAAGATAATGAAAGCCAAATTTTCTAAAGGATCTTAAAAATGACTAATATGGCTGCCATTTTCACTGTTATTTGGCATTTAAACTAGCTTCAAACAAACAAAAGATCCCCATTATGAGAAACTGAGGCAAAGGAAAAATAGGAGTCCCCCCAAATGGTTTATTTCTGGGAGAAAATAAGTACAAGAAAGTATCTCAGAACTGTTTACTCTTTTCAGGAATAGCTACAACTGGGGAAATTCAAGTCAAGAATAACTAGAACCAAGTATCAGAGGGTTGAATGCAGATGTGAGAAGTAATATTCTTAAGGAGAATCAAGGTCCACTGGAATCTCAACATTGTTTGATAATATTATTATTCCTTGTCATCGCTGTTAAGATACATTATTAATCTATGTTTAAATATACATTATTATTTTGCATAATTTCTGGGGAGGTAGCATGGTATAGTAGTATGAACATTTATTCATTCATTCACTCATTAAATCATTAACTAATACTTATGAGCACCTACTACATGTCAGACACTTTCAAAGGTTCTATACAGAAGTGAACCAACTGCGAAAAATTCCCACTCTTATGCAGCTTATATTTTATGGGAGTAGACAGATAAACAAATAAGTAAAATATAAGTATGTCTCATGGTGACCAACACTATGGAAAAAACTAAGGCAGGGAAGGGGGATAGGGAATACTGGTGGCAGGGAACATTCCTTCTCTCAAATTTTAAATTGGGTGGTCAGGGAAGATCTTACTAAGAAGCTGATGTATAAGCAAAGACCTGAAGATGGTGAGGGAATAAGTCATCAGGATACCTTGGGGAAGAGTATTCTAGGGAAAGGGCACGACTAACACAGAGGCAATGAGGCAAGTATGGGCCTGCTGAGGAACAGCAAGGAGGCCAACATGAGGGAACAAAGTGAGAAGAGGAGAGTAGTAAGGGGTGAAATGAGAGAGGTATTGGGGAGCAAAACTGTAAACTAAATTAAGAATACCTCAGGGGACAGGGCCTAGCCTAAAGGTATAAATTCAGGGTGTACAGATAGCATTTAAAGCCATTAAAACTAGATGAGGTTTCCAAGGGTCTGAGTGTAGACAGAAGGAAGAGGGGCTGTGGCACCCCACTGTGAAGACCTGGTTGGGGGTGATGAGAAAGAATCAGCACCATCTGAAAAGGAGCAGCCAGAGAGGTAGAAGGGAAACCAGGAGAGCAAGGTGTCCTGAAGCCAAGGGAGGACAGTGTTTTGGAAGGATGGATGTCAAATGTTGCTGATATGCCAAGAGGGAGAAACCTGATATTTCGCCACTAGACTCAGCAATGTGAAGGTCAGCAGTGACTTGACAAGAGCTATTTTAGTGGAGTTGGTAGGATTGCAAACCTGACTAGGGTGGGTTCAAGACAAAGAGATGGGAGAAACTGGAGAAAGTGAGTAGAGATAAATCTTTCTAGGAGTTTTGCTGTCAAGGAGAGCAGAGAATAGGGGTAGAAGCTGGAGGGGGTTGTAAGGTCAGGAGAAGATGTGTGTGTGTGTAATAAAAATAAACTGTAGCTTGTTAGATCCAACAGAGATAGGAAGTTGATGAAGCCGGTAAGCGGACACATGTGAGAGCAGTGACCTTAAGTGAACTGGATAGGATCTTGAGTACAAAGGAAGGGGGTGTGGCAGGCTGAATTAAAATCCTGGCTCCAGCACTGACAACTTTTGTGACTTGGGGCAAGATTCTTAACCTCTCTGAGGCTTAGTTTTCTCACATGTAAAGTGAGAATTTCCTGGAACTGCTGAGCAGTGTAATGTCTTCATCAAATAGTGCTGTCTCATTGAAGTCCCAAGTTATACCTTTAATACTTCATCAGCAGGATGGGATATAAAAAGAACTTTTAAAATCTGCCTTTTTCCTAAGACGATAAACCCGTATCTAGTATCTACTGAAAGAAAAATAATGCTATGAAGTACACATTCACACCCAAAATAATGATAATCACTTTTTAATTATCACACAGTTGAGTGCTATTTCCGTTGTTCATGTTGCACATCTTTGGAACACGTGTTGGTAGAGAACAAATAGGCCTTCCTCCCTGATGGATTCTGCCTTAATCCGCTTTTGTACCCTCTTGTGATGAGAGCTGAATGTCACTCGAATGGTACATCCTCTTAGATGTTTACAGAGATGTACAGAAACAGCAAATAAGACGAACAAAACTGTAACGAAAAAATGCTCAGGAAAAAAAAAGGGTGGAAAGGGGCACCTTACAGAGCAATGCATTCCTGTCACTGGAACTGTTTAAACAAAGTGTAGATGGCCACCTATGAGCTCATGTACCTTAAGCCATGGGTGATTCAGTGCTTCATAAACAGTGATCCTTTCAGCAGGATCCAGCATCAGCATGCGGCGTACTAAGTCTTTGGCACTTTCAGAGATATGGCTCCACTGCCTTGGATTCATCTGAAGAGGAGGAAAAAGGAAAATTACAGAGTTATGTCCAGTGAGAAGTTAACATTCTCTGTTATTTAATATTCCTATGCTGTTTCAACATGAATAAAATTCTTGGAGCAGGGTGGAGAAATCTGATTCTAAAGGCTTGCTTTCTAAGGAAGAAGAGGACAGATGCAATTCTTTTTCTGTTGTTGTTCAATACATGAGAATTTGCAGGAGTAAATATTTGTTATACATGTTCTTCTTGTTATATATGTAATAATATTTTTAATAATTGAAGAATAGAACATTCATGATTCCAGGTTCTACCTCAGCTAAAATAAAGAGTCTAGAATGTAGACTCTAAAAAGGTTAGAATACTTTGATCCAGAAAGGACTAAAATAAAATTTAAAAATTTGAAGAAATATTTTTAATATTTTGCTTTTAAAACTTGGAATTGGCAGTAATTGTGAAGCTACGCAAAGTAGCTTTTATTAATAGGAGACTTTGGTCACTGTATGTCATTTTCAGTATTTAGAAAAAAATATACCATTACTAAAGGCCCTACAAAAAACCCAATTCACTTGTATACTGTTCTTAAAGAAGTTACTTTTCTTTCTCTTTTAGAGATGAGACAACTAAGCCACAAGGTAAATTAACTAAAGTCAAACAAAAAAATTATGAGTTGTTCCTAAGACACACAACTTGTGAGGAAGGCTGTGGATCTATGAGGAAAAGAGTTGGAAGGCTCCTGGGAAAAGGGGTATGTCTGAGACCAGGAACCAGGAAAAAATGGAAAGCAATGCTTAGGGCTTGGAGTTGGGAAGGTAAGTGGGGACAGGAGGGTAGAGATGGAGCAGGGTCTCACTCCCTATTTAATATGAGGAAACTGACTGATTCGGTGAGCTCATGGGAGCTGCCTGGTGCCAGGAGCTTTACGCAATGCCATGGCTTTAACTGGCAGAGACCTCTGTCACCTCCTAAGGGAGAAAGATGCAGAATAAAGTCCACAACAGGTTAAAGGCAAATGAAACCACAACTTGCATCACAGTACACATGAATCATTATGATCTCGCCAAGGGTTAGTATCAGACATTTCACTCTGGCTAACGTAAGGCTTTGCTCTAGTAGACGTGGAGTGGAAAATGTTCCATTTGCTTTTTCTAACAGGCAGAATTCCAAACGATAGTCACTTCTCTTGTCAGATTCCTTAATTAAAATGAATACCATGAGACTGTTGAAATATTGTCATCCTACTGAAATTGTGATCAGTTGACGAGTTTGAAATAAGGAGGTATGTGATCAGATGGGGCTTAGATAGCCTTGTTTCCTCTTCCCCATCTTGGAGCTGATGTAGTCTTTAAAGTCTGAATGATCTGTCCTCAGGAAAGGGGTTGAGAAATCATCTGAAAGTGGTGGTAAGCCTTCTGAAGTGAACAGAGGTTGAGAAGTATACTCCCCAGTCCTTTTTATGAGGAAGCGCAATCCAGGGTTTTCTCTTCCTTTGGCAGAGAAGACTAGTTGAAATTAATTTGGGAGGTTGAGTACATAAGGGGGAACAAAACAGGGCTATATAAAACAGTCTCACTTATTTGAATACTAAAGCCAGGCAGCTAAGGACTCCTGCTGTGTGGATACCAACTGGCTATCCAGAAATAAGTGATATAAGATGACACTGTATCTTTTAGAGACTTTGTGAAATACATTTCTGTCCTTTATAAAAAAATTAATTGAAATTAAATGTTAGCATATATTTTAGCTAAATAGTATTCTCCCATATTGACCTTAAAAGATCAAGTAAGCTAGTAGACAAGAATAAAAAGTTAAATTAAAATCATTTAAGACCAGTAGTAGTTTATAAACTATGACAATTTAAATGTACTACATTTGAAATATGTCATCAATATTTTCTTGAAAATACTCATAGAGATCAAGGATTTTAATATTTATTTTGTTAAGGGCGACCAGGGTGATATAATGATATTTTTGAGATCTGCTTCAAAATAATCTAGTAGCATGTGGAATATAGATAAAACAAGGCTGGCTGTACGTTGATAAGTGTTAAAGCTGGGGGTTCATTATACTATTATCTCTACTATTTTGTTTGTTAGAAATTTTCAGTAATAAAAAATGTAAAAATAAATGCTGACACAATCACAGCACAGTATTTTTTTTAAAGGCCCAATAGGTTCATCACTGATGGTAGAGATGGATCTATACTTCAAACTAAGATGCTGAAAACCTGAGGCTTTTGTAAGGAAAGCCATGAATATAAGTGAGAGGTGAGGTTAGCCAAGTAACAGTAAATACGAATTAACCTCAAAGCTTCAAACCCCCAGGTACAGAAATTATGGTATAGCTGCCACCATCCGGCTATATTATACTATAATGCTAAGAATAGGAAATTTTCAAACAAATTTTTGGACATATGTGAACAGTCCAAGTTTTTTTTTTTTTAAACAAAGAAACAAAGATAACTATTCAATGCTTTAAAAATAGACAAAATCAAATACCAGAAGCTGTTGGAATGAAGCACATTGCCTTGGAAACCAGGAAGTTAGCAACTGAACAAACACAAAAGAAGAATTCTATTATTAGCGAATGCTTATAACTCAAAAAGGCAGGTGGGAGATTTTATTATATGGTACCTACGTCATAAGCCGCTGTGAGGATGAAAAGAGTTAATATAAGTAAAGTGCTTAGAATAGTTCCTGGAACATAGTAAGTGCTATGTATGAGTTAGCTATCATTATTGCTAGTATTATTATTATGCTGATGCATTATTGTGTTTATTTTCATATGCTAGTATCTGTGATTTCACTTGGCAAAATTCAACCAGAAAGCCATAACCGTGCTTTCCTGATAGCCACTTACAATTTCAAGGGATTGGAGGGGGATGATTACTTACAAGCAGTTTCCTGAGACTTTTAGTTACCTTGAAAGGATTGATTTTATTCCCCAGTGGTCAACTGACTCTAAGAGAAGCAGAAAAACCTATACTTAAAACATCTTTCTCTGTTAACAGAGTTTTGGCATATATCTTAATCCAAATAAAATAAAAGACAAACCTGTATGCCTTTATAAGCTTTATAAGCCTTTATAAGTACATAAAGCCCAAGGGGAAAAAAGTACAGACCATTCTCACCTTCTCACTTCCACAAGCTTCAGTTATGGCTTAAAGGATAAGGCTACAACTCTGAAACTACTTTACCTTTCATTTATTTTTTTCTCTTTTTCTTTATTTGTTTCAAGTCCCACATAAAGTTCTAACATAACTGAGGAATCGAAAAAAAAAAAAACTTTAGGGGCCTCACAGTTTTGGAGTGTAGTGTTATATAAACCTGTGTGTATCGTTTTATGTTGCCGGGCATGGCTGAAAATGAAACAGTGATTCTGTTGAACAGAAAGTACATGTGTTAATTATAATGGGAGGAAAAAGAACTTCCTCAAAATAAGCTGCCCTGATTTGATATCCAGACACATACTCCTCTGTGCTTCCCATACAGAGCATCCTACTCCGTCAGCCATACAAGGTAGTACAGGGCAATAAAGTACAAGAGCTCGGGTAGTGAAACCAACCTTAAGCTTATTTCTAAGAACCCGCTAGGTCTTTTTGGTATAGCCACTCATAATGTCAGTAATGACTTCTTAAATTACTTGGTAATGAAAGTAATAATGTACTAATCAGGAGTCTGTGAATAGTACATGCAGTTTCCAATTCACAGTAGCCAAAGATGAATATAAATATTTAAATCACACCAAAATGGCTCTAAATTATATTATGAAATGCCATTGTGATACTGGCATTTCAGTTTATCCTGGAAGGTAAATGGCAAATTTTTCAGCTGTGCTGGCTGACTACATAAAATGCAATAAAATAACATGTATGATAAAGCAAAATCAAATAAAGGCTAATAGACACTAAATCTAAAATTAAGATAAAGAGTGACTAATTACCTGGATGAAATTTCCATTTTAACTTTACAAGTCAAGCAAAAAGTAATAAGAATAAAGCCCTTTTCTCAAATTACACAAAGAAGGGCCAAAGAGGTTTATTTTCCAGCTTAGCCTGAATAAGTGGGTTCGGTCACCAGACAGCTAATGGAAACCATAAAGTCTGGGCACAGGTTTGTCACAAACACCTTACCCAGGGTAAAATAAAAGGTCAAATTTGCTCACAATAAATTCCAAGGAGCAGTCCAAATTCTTTCCCTGAGCTAGAATTTTATTTGAAATAAGTAGGGCACTAACCAATTTCTTTGACTTAGCTAAAGAGGCAGTTTTGCTAGAATGTACTTATGGTAAAAAAATTTGATTTTAGTGTGGCTTTATGACTCTGAGAGCCCAGGACTCTTACACTGTTGATTTAGCACATGGAGGAAAAGGGGAACATCCATCTGATCTCTGGTATTTACACTGTATCAAAGACGAGTGGGGACCCTGTTTTCTGGACTGAACACAGAGTTGGAATCCAAATACATGGGATAGACTTTAGAGGCAGCACAGAGGGAATGAGAAGGGAGGGGTGAGGCAACAGTTGTTTTAAAGCCAGTCATCTGGATGACAGTTCGGCCGATAGGGTCAAATTTATTTGAGGCCTTTGTTGCCTAACAAGGCTGGTGGATCAATGATGCAAGCATCTCTGACTGGGTGACTATGTGACAACCAGTAAGTAATCCAAAGACAGACAGCAACTTCAAAACACATTTTTCAGAATAATTTAATCTCAATGGAAAAATAAAACATTCACAATATGTTACCTTATATTTTCCTTTAATAATGCCTTCAAACAATCTTTCCTTGGTTCCATAAAAAGGCAAACAACCGCTTAGCAGGATAAAAAGGATCACGCCACAACCCCAGACATCTACAGGTTTTCCGTAAGGCTCTCTTTTGACAACTTCTGGGGCCATAAAATGAGGTGTTCCAACTCGCCCTACATTTAAAATGACAACATCGAGGAAAAATGTTTACATAAAATGGGCTTGTTTCCCATTTGAAAACTGAAAATACGAGAACAATAACAGTGTGAATGACAAGGTTAACAATGCAAATATTCTCTTACCACCTCTCCCCTCCTCTATAAAATCAAGGAAAAAAGGCAGAAAGAAAAAATTTTTTATCTAATCACGTCTTGAAAGTATTGAGCCCAGGAGAGGTACTTTGTCTTCTAACACTGTTACTTCCTATTGAATTCCATAGGATGCATGGTAAGTATTTACCTATTTGTTGCTTCATGAAGAAGTTGTTTAAATTTTCTAATTTTCACAAGTTTGAAAATTACTAAAAATACAGAGCAGAGGCAGGGGCAGGGAGAGGGGGGGCAAGTGAGAAAATATCTGTAGAGGAAAAGATTACTTTTGACTGTCAAATAGAAATTCTCAAATTAATCCTAATGCTTAGAACTTTTATTTGGAATATGAATCTGAAATCCTGTTCCGTTGATTTTAGGAATTAATTGCAGCAATTACCAATGGTTAGTAATATTTTGTTATAATAAGATTTTTTAGCTTCCTCCAAATGTTAACATTTGAACAGAATGAGAGCAAATATATGACATAAACCAAAGTAAAATCATGAAGCTCCTCCCATTCAATCTTCTTTGACTTCTATCTTCTTTGAAACGCTTTTTTCTTTTTTTCCTATCAAAGTTAGGTTTCAGGAAGGAATCTGAAAGCAGTTGTTTCTACACCAGTAACCATCTTTAACTCAGCATCCCAAAAGAAGTCTTTTCTTCTACTGGAGAACGAAAGGCTTGTACCCTGTAGGGAAATTATTGTGGGAGGGGAACTGCCCACCAGACTTGGCAGCTCTTCTAGCTCTATGCAGGCCCCTCCTCTCCTCCCTTTCCCTCTACAGCCCCACCCTCATCATCACGAGTCCAAGATAATTTTTATTTTGAAGCTTGCACAAAACTTTATGTAGAGCTCAGAACTGTGATCAGAGTTTAAAAAAAGACCTCAGAGATCTTCTAATCCGGCTAGAGAGAATATATCATAAAAGTCTTGTTGGTGATTGTCAAACCTGGTTGGGATGAGAAGGATAAAGCAGCTCTTAGCTTGTGTCCTGGGAATATTCCTTTGCTGCAGATCATAATGGTTCCTCTCCTTCCCCCATAATAGAAGAGATTAAGTTCAGGGTTCAGGGAGTGAAAATATTTTTATTTAAAATGTATAGTAGATCAGTGAAAACTCTACTGGTCAGAAGGAAAGATTTTTATTTCCATATTGCCCCATTTGGTTTCCTCAAGTAACAAAAAGAAGTTGAAATGATGAGAACTAAGCCTTCTACTTCATTAATAGCCTGGATAGGGCAGTGCCCTTGGAGAATTTGCCTTGGTCTGATGGACAGGAGCTGGTAAGAGTAGGGAAAAGCAGGGTAAGAGATCAGAGTACTGGTACCAGGGCACCAGCCAGGTACCTGCTGATGGTTGGGATACTGCTTTGAAACTCAACTTGACTCCTACTATTTCCCTTACAAGGCAGGACCAAGCATCTCAAAATGTAGGCCTCAATCTGGGACTAGTCAGAGCCACCACAGCCAGCCCCAGACATCCAGGGGAGGTTCTTTCCATTTAGCCATATTGAAGACTACCCTGGTTCTGGAGAATTAGGGTTCATCCTTGAGGAATATACATGTCTTTTGGTTCAAGAATCTGCTCATAGATGAAAGGGGAAAGACCATGGTAGAAAGAATACACAGGAATGATTTTTTTATTGCATGAAGATCGGGAGGTGTGAAAGGACTGGAGTCAACCTTTAACATACACCAACCTCTTCAATTTCCTGGTATGTGATCACTTGACTTTTCCTTCTTTGTGGTCACTTGATTTTTATGACTTTGACCACAGAATTCTAAGAACGGGAAGCCAATTACCAAGCCAAATTAAATGTCACTGTATATGAGACACTTCCGATGTACATTTAAATATTTAAATGTTACCTTTTTTGATAATATAATAAAAGCTTATTACCTAGAACCTCAGGGTGGGGACAGCTGTTCTGAATAGGTACGCATTCAATACTTTAGGACCTGGATCTTTACGCACCAAAACCTTTTTACTTTAATAATTTTGGATGGCTCTCTTTGTACAATTTCCTGACTTCTCTTACACAAGATGCTGTACATAATTTAACCTCTTCTTGATGACTCAGAATTATCATTGTGGATACCAATGAAAGAACTCTGGTATGGAACCAAAATCGCCCTTGGGAACTTCAGAGGTATGCAAGGGTTCATTTCTTCAGTACCAAAAGGCTGCTGTGCTTTCCAACTTTTGGTGTCTGCTCAATGTATTTCTTTCTGTCAGGCTTTCATTTCTTTTCTTTCACTATGCTTACTCTAGCCTTGTCTTCTCCTAATTTTTGCATAAAATCTGCTATAAACTGTAATCTCATTAGAAACCAGATTCTTTCATTTAGTAAAAATTTCCTAAGTGCCTGCTAGGTCCCAGACACAATCTAGGACCACTGTGGGCATACAAGAGATAAGCCATGGTCCCCCCACTTGCCCTCACAAACCTCAGTCTTTGATATAATTACAAATCCCCGCATCAAATGCTACATGGAGGTATGTAACCCAGATAGCTATGGTAATATGGGAGAGAAGGAATAGGGTTACCTCACTTGGGATGGTGAAGATCAGCCTGCTTTTAAGAGATGATTGTTAGCTCAGTCTTCAAGAATACTTAGTTAACTAGACACATAAAATGACAAAAGGCGTTCTAACCAGAGGGAAGAGCAGGTGCAAGGTATGAAGGAACATGAATCCACAAAAGTTTCTGAAAAATGGAAGCACGTCAGCCTCAGAGTGTGTCTTTAGATGCTCACTTGAGAGAACCATGAACAGGTATTAAGGGCAGGAAATGCCTTGCTGCTATTATAATTATTTCCTAGGTTCCTAGATATATTCTGGATAAGTGAGTTTTCCAAACAGTTGAGTTTCAGATAGGGGAAGTGTAAATATACGTAAATGGTTTTTACTATATGGAACATATAAAGGAGAGAATTCCTTTCTGTTTGGAGGACTGAGTGATCAAAGATTCTAATCTGACAGGAAAATAGTTTTCTGTTAAATATTAGCAAATGAGCTGATAAATAGTAAAATTTTTAAAAGTACTGATACCTTAAACAACATGAAAGCTTTTTATAAGAGAAATCATTTATCCCTTATCTACATCTGTAGACTGTATTTTAAAAGACATTGCAACGCTTGAAGTAGTTATTTCAAGACTGCAAGGAAAGGTATGTTTAAGAAATGACAATATTTTGACCATCACAAAGCATTATAATTCTAGAAGAATTGAGAAAAATAAATTTTGCATAACTGACACACTGTGGGTTAAAAATCAGCTTTAAAAATATACAATTTAGGGGAAAGATTCATGGACTTTAGGAAAATAGATTAACATGTAAAAAATGTCTGGGTAAATCGAATGAATCCGTTTTTCCCCTTCAGTTGAGATGCACAGTAAAATATGAAGCCCATACCATTTTAAATACTAACAGGATGAAGATCCAGACCAAGAGAAACAAAGACGCTATAATATATATAGCATATAAAAGGAATATAGCATATATTATATAGCATATATAGCATATAGTATATAGCATATAAAAGGAATTCGTTTTATTTTATATCATCCCATCAACCGTGAGGATGTAATCGTCAGAAATTATGTGTTATTTACTTGTGTAGTCTTAACATGGGGGTGAGTTGTACAAATACCGGATTTGAGAGAGTTAGTTCAACAGCAACGTTTGTTTAAAAACAACAATTTAAGATTTGTAGTTGATTGCACGATTAATATGAGCCAGCAGTGTTACAGCGTTGTCCAAAAAGCTCATGCAATTTGGGGAGCCTGACAGAAATGTAGATCCACGGCAAAAGAAGTGATAACCTCAAGCTTCTGTGTGCTTGGAAGTACCTGTATTTGTGCTCAGTTTTGGCTCTGTACTTGGTGCACAGTCAGGAGACTCTGAACCACTTTATGTGAGGAATGGCTAAATTAACCTAGGCAAATTAACTTGGATAGGACTTAGGGGAACACTATAGCTGTTTTCAAGCATCTGAATGACTATCATATGGAAGGATTAAAATTGTTTACTGTGGCTCCAAAAGTCAGAATTAGGACCACTGGGTGGAAGTTACAGGAAGACAGACTTCCATTCAACGCAAGGATGAACGTTTCAATACTTAGGAGCTTTCCAAAAATGGAATGAACTGTCCTGGGACACAGTGAATTCTTTGCCATGTGAGGAATTAAACTAGAGCTCAGCCCTTTGCTGGGAATTTTATGAGAGAATTCAATCATTAGTTACAAGACTGGAGAAGTTAAGGCCCCTTCGAATTCTGAGATTCAATGATTCTGTGATTAAACTGTTCTTTGTTACCTGACCCTATGGTCAGTCCTCTAATCACAGATGAAAAATTTCAAAACTTTTCATTAGTTGTGAATTCACTAGTTCATTAGAATTAGAAGGAAGAAAAATCAGTTTTCAAAACTATACTTAACTTGCAGTTTCTCAGATTCTTGGAAATGATTAGAAGAAAATGCAAAACTAGAGGGCTTCCCTGGTGGTGGAGTGGTTGAGAGTCCGCCTGCCGATGCAGGGGACACGGGTTCGTGCCCTGGTCCGGGAGGATCCCACATGCCGCGGAGCGGCTGGGCCCGTGAGCCATGGCCGCTGAGCCTGCGCGTCCGGAGCCTGTGCTCCACAACAGTGAGAGGCCCGCGTACCGCAAAAAAAAAAAAAAAAAAAAAAAAAAAAACCTGGAAGAAAATCTAAACACAATTTAATTTTAGAGGGCAATGTGGTAAAATAATGATTTAAAGAATACAACTATGACTCATGGCTCATTTTTCAGAAGATGGTCTATGTTAATACTGCTTCAATGTTTTAGTAACAGTGAATTAAATGAAATATCCTGTGTAAAAGATTATTATTTTGATATTTATCATTTGTTAGGTATTTTAATTTAATACTGTTGATATTGTTCCTCTTTGTGAAGGCTGGCAGTACTTCGAGATGGAAAATATAAAGCAATGACTAGAAGATTGGTAGTCTGCAGAAGGGAGAACTAAGTAATTTGCAAAACTAAAGAACAAAACTAAAAACAGGGCAGCATTCTGAGCTGGAATCTACTGCAAGGAATAAATAAAACCAAATACTTGAATCTGTAATCAGCATCCACCTCTGCACACTGGTGAAGAAAGTTTCCATCTGAGCTTTTCTTCTTTTTTTTCTGGCATGGGAATTTTCTAATTATGTTTGTTTTGGCTAATAATAAAATCAGTCTGTACTCACATCTGCTTGCTCTTCCCAAATACACAGATTGATGGCTGGAGTGGGACTCTTTCACAAGTGGAAAGAGGAAAACAGTGTGAAATTAAAAATTAGCCATAGATGTAACCTGAAAGTAGTTAATCCACACATTTTAGATTTGACTTCGTTTGGCCAGTTCAACTTTAAAAGTCACTTTGCCTCAAATATCATCTTCTTCCAATACTGTTTTAATCTTTGTATGTTGGGTCTCTTCCCTGTTAAGTGTTGGGGATACAAAGAGTAAAAAGACAGAGTCTATTATCTTAAGGGACTAAAATTCTGACTACAGAATTATTAAATTCAAAACTACATTATGGCACTTTTGTGGGTGGGTTAGGGTGAGGTAGAATGCGGTATGAAACACTGAGGATGGACTAATATTTAGTCTGAAAGTTTTATACCAGCCTGAAAGTGACGAGGTTTTGAAGGAAATTTTAAAAATAGTGTTCTTACCTCCAGCTACAAGTCCAGACTCCCCTAATTGAATAGCTACCCCAAAGCCCCCAAGTTTAACAGGTGCCGAGTTTTCCTTTGAGGCAAGGAGAACACAGTGGGGCTGAAAAGAAAAAACAAACAAACAAACCAAAGTTAAGGATTAACTGAAGACGAACAATTCAATTTACACAAAACCGAATAACATGACCATATTGTAATACTTTAAAAACCGGAATTACTTTGGGTGCTTGAATTATTTCTCTATTCTCACTTCTGGCTGATTTCTCCAAAGACTTACCTGTTTTATCCAATATTTTTCAGGAATTATTTGTTTCCAAGACTAGGGTGTGGTGCTAGGAATTACTTAGGAAGCATGGATGTTCAAGACAGACGTGTTTTCTGCCTTTTCATGCAATATTTTCTTCCTTTGAGTGACACTCTACATTTCAGGAAAAATATATTTTATACCTGTGTTTCTTGTAACCTTTAACTTGACCTACAGAGCCACTGTATCTTGGCCCTTAGGGGATGTTGACGGCCCTTTCTTTGTCCACTCTCCCACCATCTTATTTCTTTTCTTTATTCATTCCACCTCCAAGTAAGAAGAGTCAGATTTAATGACTTTAACTGAGCCTGGCTCCTGGGGAATTCAATGCTCTTCCTGGGGTCTTTTCTCTGGACCTGCCCTTCCTCTCTGTGGGAATGGGAGGTGAGAAAGGAGAAGGGGGAAAGGAGACTACTTGGCTGGCCTCTAGTCCAGGGTAAAGACAAACTCCCCGAGGAGTAGCTGCTTGACCAGGGCTAAGAATCATATGCTTTGTGGTCACAATGAGAGTTTCTTTGGAGGAGCTTGTCCTCTGCATCTGCCTCTTTCTGGGACCTTGTTGGGGCTGGTGTCAGGAAAGCATTTAATTGTAGGGAACTTTGGTCTCTGCTCAAATACTATGCTCCCCAACATGACTAACATTACATATGCTATGACCTGTTCTTAAAATACCAGTTAGTGAAAAAGGCAAGCCTCTTCAGGCTTGGAAGATAAAAGTATTTTTTATTCTGTCCTATACTTGCTCATACATAAAATGACACAGTTTTTAGTTCAGGTTTAGCCTACATGAGAGTGGGCATGAAGAGACCTGTGCAATAAAACTCTGAGCTGGTACACCCGGAGAGATGTTTGATGATGGATACGCAAAAGTGGGAGGGATCCTTACTCTGCCCAATGAAAGCATCAGGGTTCCACTTTAGAAGTTACTTTTGGTCCAAGGCTGTTTAAAGACCTTTACGATAGAGTCTAGCACGAAGAAAGATGACCCCTTGAACATAAATGTATGTATGACTGTGTATGAGTTAGAGAAAGAGACGAGAGAAAAAGCAAGTGTACAGGAATGGTGAGCAAACTGCAGGAAGACACAAAGTAGTCAGAAGGGTCTATGGAAGAACAAGCAAACCTCTATAGAAACCAACTGATAAAGAGTGCTCTCCCTCAATGAGAACTTTCAGCTGGTTCAAATAGAGATCAATGACAACAGACCTGAAGGAAAAAGCAATAGCCCTGGCATGATTGTAGTGTGGGGCACAGCAAATGAACCAGCCTAGAAAAGGATGGCCATGATGCAGAAGAAGAAAACACAAACTAGACCCAGACAGGGTTTCCTGGCCAGTGTCTTCATCACCTTCTTAGGAAGGAGTAGTAGAAGCTTAAATCAGAATCCCAGAGTATATACTTTATATAGTTTGTTGACTATATTTATGCTTAAGTTAATGTTACACTGAGATCTATGTATCCAGCAGCACATGGATTCAGTCACTCTCAACAAACCCTTAAGTGAGATAAGTCATAAAATTGGAATTTAAGATAGAGAATAAACAAAGAAACCAACATACGTAAATGAATACAAGACTAGGTAGTGTTAAGTGCTACGAAGTAAAATTAGGCTGGTAGGGAAGTAGGTGTGACAGGTTTGAAGACTAGGGAGTTGCTATTTAATAAGAGAAGGGGTGTCAGAGAAGGCCTCTCTAATAGGGTAATATGTGAACACAGACCAGAATGAAGTCGCAGAGCAGACCACATGGAAGCAAGATCTTGGTGTGGAGGATAGTAAGTACAAAGGCCCAGAGGCACGAAGGGGGTTGGTAAGTTTGGAGAAAAGTAAGGAAGCCAGTGTGTTGGGAAAGGAATGAACAAAGGGAAGAGTGGTGGAAAATGCGATTCAGATGATCAAAGACCCTGTGGTCTAGGGTTTTGAAGTCAAGGCCAGAACTCTGGGTTTTAGGCTGAGCAAGATAGAAAACCACTGGAAAGTTTTGAGCAGGAGAGCATTAAGATGAGTTTTAGGTTTTGAAAGGATCACTTCAGCTGCTGCGTGGAGAAGAGATTGCAATGGCACAAGTGTGGAAGAAAGGAGACCAGGTAGGAGGCTTCTGCGGTTGTCTATAATGATTTATAGATTTTTAATATTTTTGATGTGTTTTAATCAATTGCAGTCATTATTCATTTTCATGCTCGAATTGTCCTGTTTTTGGCCAGTGAGAGCCCCTACTTAAGTCAGCTTTTATGTCCTCCTGTAAGACTCTAGGAGTCTGATAACTTCCTTGCTTTCAGGCACAAGGTGTTCAAGGCTTGTCTTGTTCATTTCTTGCCCCAGAATTGGAGCTGGCCATTTCTCCAAACAGCCCCATTTCTGTTTAGTGGGTAAAGGTACTTAAATCCACAACATGGATATTAGGTATAGTACTGCTATTAGGTTATCGCCGCTTCGACTCTTCAAGCGGACATAGCTAAAAATTACTTATTTTTTAGAAGGAAAAACATAAATCACCAATTCATACTGATGCTTCTTCCTACTCAATTATAGTTTTTAATTTTACTTCTTCGATTTTGTCAGATAACGTTGGTACCTAATGACATTAACATAATCATTCATTTGCTTTTTCCTTTAATGTGTGTGTATAAAAGTTTCAAAATAACAACATTTCCATTACCAGTAACAACAAAACCACTGTATGCTGTTCAGGATTTCTTCGTGATTCTTTTTGTCAGATGTATCAAAATACTGTTTTACTATTCAACAAAGTAAGAATTCATGAGTCTATGCTGATGTAAATAAATAAGTAAATGAAAGGGGAGAAGGAAAAGCTTTCCTTTAAGTAGAAAATCAATTCATAAATGTAGAATAAATTCTGGCATTAGAAAATCACCATTTGGCAGTTATCATCGTAATAACTGAGTCAGATAAGAACCAGCAAAGGGTTCTAACTAGTGGGTGAAAGCTTGAAGAGTGACAGGATGTTTGTATAATCTCAGAGTAGCTCCCCACAGGATACTTACTAACTACAAAAGGTAAAATGTTAACATATGGGGAATCTGAGCGAAAGGTGTCTGAAACTCCTTGTACTTTTCTTGTACAATAACTTTTCTGTAAATCTAAAATTATGTAAAATGAAAACAAAACAAAACAACCCACCCTATTTTAAAGTCACTTAAAAGAATTCTCCTTGTGGTTATACTTTCAATTTGTTACATAGTGAGGCCAATTTGTTTTAATTAGATTTTGACTTAATTTGGTGTTTTAATTATACAAAACATGTACACAAAGTTCCAAAGGCAAAACCATAAACAAATACCTTTCAGAGAGGCCTAGCTTTTGTCCCCTCTCCTCGTGCCCAATTTCTCTCACCTCATTGGCATTAGTTTTTGGTTTATCCTTCCATTGTTTGGTTTTGTTTTGAAAATGAGACAATACATACAAATACTCAAAATTTTCACATAACAACACGTGCATTAGATGACTCCATAGCATTACCTAGACATCTTCAGGGAGGTTTGTTTTTTTGTTTTGTTTTTTTAAAGAGAAACATTCGCGCGCTGATGGGAAAGATCCTGTAGAAAGGAAAAAACAACCCCAGAAGAGAAAGGGGATGGGATATAATATGCAAGTGGGAAGGGGGTTGGCCCTAGTGACAGCGAAGAAGGCAGGATACAGGGGCACCTGTAGATGTAGGCAGATGTGGATGTAAGAAGATGAGGAAGTTCTCTTCTGAGCACTCCTATTTTCCATTTACTTGAAATAAAAAGTGATCAGCAGGTGGGAGTGAGGAAGGAGAGGGGGTTGTTGGCAGAAGAGTGAAGGTGTGAAAAGGGTTTTCAAAGAACATGAAAACGAACTAAGACAGTGGTTGGCAAACTTTAGTATCATAATCACACTGATCTGCTGGCCTACATCCCCAGGGTTTCTGACTGATAAGGTCTGGGATGAGCTTAAGGATGTGCATCTCTAACAAGGTCCTGAGTGATGGTTTTTTTGTTTGTTTGTCTTGTCCTGAGTGATGTTGATGCTACTGGTCTAGGAGCCATACTTTGAGAACCACCAGACTAAGGAAATATAGCAGGACTGTTGGCAGCATAGGGGCCCACTCGAGGTTTGTGGTCATGAGTTTGAAGCAAGACCAATCAGCACTCTTCTGTGTTTGTACCCAGCAGTGCTCATTTTAGCTGGTGAGGTTCAGGCCTGGAGTGGGTGGTGAGCTGAATTTAACAAGGGTTGGGATCTAGATAAGAGAGGCCGGTAATATCATAAATGGATGGCACCAAACAAGCATATCCGTTTATTTCTTCTTTTCTACTTCTATCTTTTGCATAAATAAAAAGCTAAGATATCAACAGAGTTCAAGGAAGGGGAAGGGTGAGCAGAAGAGCATGTATGGGAATAAGCTGAGAACACCAAAACAAAAAGCAGAAAGTTCAGAATGAACAGGAAAAAGCTCATATAAAGGAAGAACTAAGAAAAGCTTACATTCAAACCTGGTCACAGTAGGGTCATCAGGGAACTGAAGATTAAAAAAGAATTAGTGTTTTGAAAAGGGATGGCTTAGGTGTGGAAAAATAGCTAGCATGATAAAAATTTTATATTAGATTTTATGAAATAGAACATATAATAGATAAACACTATTTAGTCATTTAAATAAATCCTGCCAGGATCCCGAAAAGATATTTGTACACCTGTGTTTATTGCAGCATTATTCACAATAGTCAAGAGGTGGAAGCAACCCAAATGTCCACTGACAGATGAATGGATAAAGAAAATATGGTAGGGCTTCCCTGGTGGTGCGGTGGTTGAGAGTCCGCCTGCCGATGCAGGGGACACGGGTTCGTGCCCCGGTCCGGGAAGATCCCACATGCCGCGGAGCGGCTGGGCCCGTGAGCCATGGCCACTGAGCCTGCGCGTCCGGAGCCTGTGCTCCGCAACGGGAGAGGCCACAGCAGTGAGAGGCCCGCGTACCGCAAAAAAAAAAAAAAGAAAATATGGTATAAACATACAATGGAATATTATATAGCTTGAAAGAGCAGGAAATCCTGTCACATGGTACAACATGGGTGAACCTCAAGGATATTATGCTAAACGAAATAAGCCCGTCATAAAAGGACAAATACTGTACGATCTGACTCAAACGAATTACCTAGAGTAGTCAAAAATCATAGAAAGTAGAAAGGTAGTTGCCAAGGGTAGGGGAAGAGGGAGAGGGGGCTAATGTTTAGTGGACACAGACTTTCAGTTTGGCAAGATGAAAAATTTCTATATATAAACACAACAATAAGTATATTTAGCACTACTGAACAATATAAATATACCTTATAAAGTATAACAATATAAGTATACTTGCACAATATAAATATACTTACTACTGAACTGTACATTTTAAAATAGTTAAGATAGTTAATTTAATGTTATGTGTTTTTTTAACAACACACACACACACACACACACACACACACACACACACACACACAATTCCTCCTGGACCAATACAGTAATCATCTTCCTTCTCAGAAGTTCTAGAGTGAAGTAAGAGCTACAAACTATTTTTATTCTGGCAATTAAAAAATATTCTGACCCATGTGTCATATTTATAACAAACTAAAGGCTCTGGAGAATATGATGTTTAGAAGAGTGTATGTACCCAGAAATAATTAGAATGTTAGATAAAGCCCAATGAGTTAAATATTTAGTGTAAACAAAGCTACAGGGTAACAATTATGAGGAGGATATTAACTAACTTCTTCATTTCAGATGACAACAAAAAAGAAGAAATGACATTAAACTGCAGGGCCAACAGTTACATAGATGGACAGATAGTGGTTAAATATTGGACTAGGACCAAAAAAAACCCCTGCAGAATTACTTCATTATTTTCTTTAAAATATAGGAGATATTTCAATTTACTTGGGAGAGTTCATCATGGTGCTAAAAAGGAGAGAATACTATCACAAATTTCATCTAACCCTAAAATTATAAGATTGTTTTAGAAAATAAATCCAAGGCCTTAAGGGAACACATGAAAATATACTAAAATAACACAGAGATCAAATAAACCTTTTAAAAATTAAATAATAATTCATTACTCATGTTACTATAATGCAATACAGGTGTCGACTTAAAAAAAATGCACAGGCTTCCCTGGTGGCGCAGTGGTTGAGAGTCTGCCTGCCGATGCAGGGGACACGGGTTCGTGCCCCGGTCCGGGAAGATTCCACATGCCACGGAGCGGCTGGGCCCATGAGCCATGGCCGCTGAGCCTGCGCGTCCGGAGCCTGTGCTCCGCAACAGGAGAGGCCACAGCAGTGAGAGGCCCGCGTATGGGGGGGAGGGAAAAAAAAAAAAAGCACAACGTGAGAGTTGCGAGTTACGTTTTATTTGGGGCAAAATGAGGACTGCAGCCCGGGAGACAGCATCCCAGATAGCTCTGAGAAACTGCTCCAAAGAGACAGGGGGGAAGATCAGTATACACGTGATTTTGGTGAAGGGGGAATACGTGCAGTCAAGCACATATTTTTTGTAGAAGGTTTCTGCTAGTCTCGTGAAGGTTACTGCTAGGCACGAGGAGCAGTCGTCACCATGAAGGATTTCAGTGCTTTTCTAGATATGAGGAGATACAAGAATTGGGCTCATAGAGTTGTCTCCTGAAAATATCTATCTGAAGCCCTGTTCTGCCAGTTTTCCCCAGAGCACAGAGGGCCTCACTGCAGCTCTGCCCCCTGAGCTCCTTTCAGGGCGTGTTGAAGGTCAGCAGCTGCAGCGGCGCATGATTTAATCCTTGTAGGGGTAGATGGCAAGCGCCAGTGGAGAATGCCACTTGTAGTTGACACAGGAATGCCACTTTATGTGATTGTTAGTTTCTAAAATGAATCCAGAAAGAAAGAGAAATTAAATGCTTGTGCTTTAAAAGTACATATAGCATATTATGTATCATTAGTTAGGAGAAACAGAAAAATGCATATTTCTGCTTAGAATTTATAACCTTTATGCGGGGGGGAGGAGGGAAAACTTTTCACAATTGTCCAAGTGGAAGGTATTCATAGAAAAGATATAAATAATTTCTCAAAGTTAAGTGTTGATTAAGCTTAAAGATAAAGTTTTTGCATAGTGGGTTTTTTTTTTTAATATTTTCACAAGGAGTCTAAGGGTTGTCATATTGAAAAAAGAAAGAAAAGAGAAAAAACACACCTACCACCACATGCAAATATAAAAAATAAAAAGACAACCCCAACCAATTGCACCACAACCGGATGGAGGAACCCAGCTGACACACCAAGACGAGTCTCTGTGTCTAGGGAATCTTGGGGTTCAGCTCCTTTTACTTCAAGAGAGCCTGAACTGTGAGTATGCCTTGATTTCAACTGCATAAATGATCCGTTTTTTTTAAGTTACATTCTGATTATCTGAGTAATATAAATGAAACCTGCTTCATGGTTACTAGCAACACTTTGCTTCTAGAAACCTGAGTAAACTGAATGATACCTCTGCCGTGACTTGACTTAAAATGAGGCTGTCTTCTTAGTTACTTGAAGTACTTTAGGACATGAGATATTTACGCTCATACTATCAATACTGTCACGTTGTTTATACTGTATTTTGTATACTGCCACAAAGACTTGCAGATCTACTTGAATCAATTAAAAGTTATTTTCATATGCAACAAATTTTATTTCCAGTGTATTATAAGTGATCTGTAACTTATTAACTTTATTAAGTTATGCTGACTCCCTATTTTCAATAATAGTATTTTCTTTATTATATGATTTCTATTTTATGGTAATTTACCAGACCAATTAAATTTTAAGTTTCGTGTTTCAGAAGTTAATATGGTGAATATTAGAGAAAAGAAAAAAGCAACATACCCTTTAGTGAATTCACCTAAAATTTAAAAATGTTTTAGCTACAGTTAAACTGATAACAAAAGCTAATGTACTACTAATATTCTTTCTAAAGTAACATGCTTTCAATTTTCACTTTGTATGCAGAAATTAGTGCAATTCTTAAAGCATGGCCTGAATGATTCAGTGATTATCAAGTCAAACTACAAATGTAAACGGCTGCTACCACTGCCAACTAGGTATGTATTTTAACATAGCAATGTGATGTTTTCACAAACATACCCAAACTGCATTTAAAAAGCTTTTGCTCATTGGAGGCCACAGTGGAATCTGTCGGGTCCTGCCCTCTAATACAGAAGCTCCTGTAGGAGCCAGCTGAAAAATTACAGGCAAGGGGAGGGTGGTGCTGGTGGGTACAATGCAGCACTAATACAGGGTTGCGAACTTCAGGATTTGTCAAGCAACAACATTAAAAACCATTAACCATCTACTATCAGAAAACCACTGTGACCACTTCACACCAACCACCACTAATGTCCACTAGGAAACTGGTCCCTATGTGAATGCAGTGGTTTGTTTCTTATCTTCACTGGCCATTCTTAACAAATCAAGTAAGTAGTTTTTAAAACATCAGTAAATGGCCTTAGGAACAGCGAGTGATTGACACACTGTAAAGGAGGCAGAAATCAGCCATTAAGTTCCAAACAGAAGCTAATCTGTTAATTTGTTAATAAATGACTGAACACTAGCCATTCAATACAGGGTTCTAAATGACAGCTACTACTACTATTTAAACAAATATATTCTTCTCTTTGAGCTTGAAAATAAAGCAAAACCAGAAAGGTTTACTGGTGATCTTGTACAACTATTATTTATTTATTTCATTTGCAGATTAGCGCTGAGGCAAATGGTTTCAGGCTACGTGCTTTGCGCTAATGGCTTTCTAGAAACATCTTGATAATGACAATCAGGCCTAGAAATAAGTTTGAAAAGATATGCTCTGGGGGATATGCTGAACATTCTGATGAATGCTTTGTGATTCTGTAAACTCTGGACTTAATTACTTACTTACTATAATGGACATAGCAAATAAAAAGGTTAGTACCTTTTCCAAAGAGGTGAAAGCTAGACGACAATCTTTTCTTAAAATCGCTAATGTGGATTAGCGCTGCTAATGTGGATCTGCCGCTGACAGAACTCATCATTAATAAAGAAAATGCTGATCATATGTGATTAGGAGGAGTAAGGTTTGGTGAAAAGGATCATGGGCTCTAAAAGCTAGACGGATCTGAGTCTCAACTTGGGTACAGACATTTAAGAGCTGTGTGGTCATGGGTAACGATAAAAACATCTTTATCTTTCATTAATACCTACCTCACAAAGTTATTATAAGGATTATGTAAATGAAATAATATAAATGTGCTTAACACACTGTCTGGTACACAGCATATGCTAAATAAATATTAGTTACTGGTTCAGTCATCTAGCTCAAGGGTTCAATTCTGACTTCACATTAGAATCCCCTGAGGAGCTTTTAAAGGAAACCATTGCCTGGAGCCCATTCCAGACCAATTAAATCAGAAGATCTGGGGATGGAGCCAGGCATTGGTATCTTTAAAAAGCCCTCAAGAGGATTCTAATATGCAGCCGGGATTGAGAGCCACTGAGAGTCTCTTCTACAAAGTATCCAACTGTGGTAGTCTCAAAAAATCTTCCGTGGTAAAACCTTATTGCCTCCCCAAATAGATTGTTTCATTCTAAAAAAGCATTTCCTTAAAAGCAGGCAACATCTGTCTCTGCATTTTGACTCACTGGTCCTTCTTCTGCTTTCCGAAGACATACATCAGGAGGTGAAATGCTTTTCTCCATGGCCTTGAAAGTGTTCACATCTCCAGGTGCCTGTTTCCTTCCACTTGCTCCTCTGACATGATTTGGGCTCTTCCCCCCGCACTGGCTCTGTGGCCTTTTTTAAGTGTGCTGCTGAGGATGAAACACTGTATTCCAGGTGGAACGCTACCAGCTTAGGACAGTACCGATTAGTAGTGACAATCTTCATTTAAGACACTCCATAGGTATGAAGTCAACCAAAGACAGGTTAGTTTTTGCTGCAGCCACGTCACACTGCGGACACAGCAACTGCAGTCAATTGCAATTGTGTTTTTGTTCATGTAGCTAAAGGCCTTCCTGTACTTGAATAGTTTATTTTAATATCCACATGTAGGACTTTACATACTTTTCTACTAAATTCCCTTTTTCATTCAACAGCATTTATTGCCTCTGTGTACCAGCTAAACACTTGGTACACAGAGGCAAACAAAACAGACTTGTTTCCTAACCCTAATGGAGTTTAAAATATAGCAATGGAGAAGAAAAAAAAAAAACAAAACAAAAACTCTATGACCTTTAAAGTCATTTCAGCTGTCTGAGCTCTCAAAATCGTGTCACCTGTCATGCCTCAGCTCACTTTCATCAGTGGCTATGAGATGTTTCTACCTGAGCCTCAGCCAGTTCCCTATGTGACCACACAACACAGATCCCCTACAGGGCCCTTCTCCTCTTCCTGGTAATCTACATTGCATTATCAGCTCCATTTGTGGCAGCCTGCCATTCTTCCTGGATTGCCCTTTCCTTTTTAGAATTTCAGATCACCAGAAACACGCGTGTAAGTTTCTATGAGCTTTGTGAAATCTGTCTCCGTGCAGCTGAGACACACGACAGACCAGGCTCAGTCCTCTTGCCTCCCTCCCTCCGTTGTCCTCGGCTCCGGCGACAGGCTCTTACCAGGGATTACATAACTTCCTCTTCACCAGTCAGTTCCTCTACCAAGGATTCGATTTCCCCCCTTGACAAAATTTTAAACAGGAATTTCACACTCTACTAAAATGGTTTCTTCTTGATCAAATTACAGGTAGTTTTAAGAAAGGCTAACTTCTTCCAAATGCTTTTCTCTGTGTATAAGGTCAAATCAGGAAATTAATTATGGTAATTCAAATCCACTGTACAGCATTCAAAGTTTAAATGCACACTCCTGAAAAAATATTTACCGAAAGCAGGGTCTCTGTCATTTTCACCTTCGTTTTCCAAGCAGTACTTAGCCAAGTGTGAGATATTCACTAAAACAAAATTAATCAAAAGGTGTTTTTTTTTTTAAAGCTAACTATCATTGAACACTTATTATGTTCCAGGGTAAACATAACACTTGTTATGTTCCAGTTTTGTTGTTTGTAGAATGCATTTTTCCATTTCTACAAACAAAAAAACTAAGGCTTAGAAAAGATTAAGTTGTTGGCTGAAGGTCACAGAGTTAGTTAGGTCTGATTTTGATAACCTTGCCCTGAATGTCTTTGTGACACCTCCTAAGAAGCTTCTGTAAAGAAATAGGGAAGTCACTCTAAGAAAGGAATGTGACAAGACCCTCTGGAATCCTCTCCTCACATCTCCTCTTTATGATGGCCTCTCAGACTGAACTCTTCACAGCAGCCAATGCCCAGCAAAGAGCCAGTAACAAATAGCACTGCTAACATTCTCTGCTGCCACAAACAAGTGGAATTCACACACTGTTTTACAAACAGTCTCACATGACCTAGCCCACGGAATATTTCAGCTGCAGTTACTTCCTTCCAAAATCTTGGTTTACACATCCTCTTTCCCATCTACATTATCACTCTATGCTCTATGCTTCTAGGTCAAGGAGACTCTCCAAGGTGCCCAACTGGCGGCTGTCACCACCTGACTTGGTTTTGTTTGGCTACTTTGCTCTCCTGTGCAGTGTTACGAGCCTGCCTAATGAGGCAAGTGCTGTGCTCTATTGGTCTGTTAACGGTAATTGCATGCCCCCGTAGGCAAGTGATTTTAATACCCTCAACTTGGTGTTAGGTTGAAAAGGAAGAAATTTAGGACTATTTCCCCTATTCCCACCATGGAATGAGAGACTGCCACAGTTTATCTGTCACATACCGTGTGGCAACACGTGTCAAAATGAATGAATGCCACCTATGAGGGAAAGAGTCAAGGCAGGAAGCTGGACAGGGGCCAGCAGTGGGCCCAGCTCACTCATGTCTGTAACTACCTTTAGGGAAACTGACACTCATCTTCGAAAAATATGAGCTGTCATTTCACCTCCATCTCTATTCCCATAAAAACTTCCCTAAAAGATGATTCCATAGTTCATATATTTATTTTAATATAATAAATGAAACAAACCTTGAACATTTATCATAGCATAGAAAAGGTCAGAGCAGGACATTCCACAAGATTCTACTATATGTGCTGCTTGTTTTGTGATACCATAATGCTGCTACATATATTGTGTAGATATCCAAATAGTCCAAAGTAGGATAAAAGGAAAGCTTCTCACAATGTCTGAAAATAAATCATTTACTATTTGTGCTTTGAGCTAAAGTAATTGTTATTAAAATAACAAGTGACTCAATGTTTGGCATTCTGTTGTAGGAGAAATCTGAAGACATAAAAGCTACAGTCAAGGAACATGTCATTTAGCACCTTCACTTTTTGATCCCTACAGAAGACAATGAGAAGTCAGATGGTAACAATGACGACAACTTCAGTCAGCAGCTGGCCTTGCTCCTCCCAGGGAGTGCACTTTATAACTAATCACAGCGTCCAATGGCCACACAACTTCTCAGGAGCCTCAAATTTTACTGCCTGTTCCATGGATGAAAAATTACTCTCTAATGTGTTAACAACATTCTACTCTGTTATTTTCATCGTGGGCCTCGTTGGAAACATAATTGCCCTCTATGTATTTCTGGGTATCCACCGCAAAAGGAATTCCATTCAGATTTACCTACTCAATGTAGCCATTGCAGACCTCTTACTTATCTTCTGCCTCCCTTTCCGAATAATGTATCACATTAACCAAAACAAGTGGACACTAGGTGTGATTCTTTGCAAGGTTGTGGGAACACTATTTTATATGAACATGTACATTAGCATTATTTTGCTTGGATTCATCAGTTTGGATCGCTACATAAAAATTAATCGGTCTATACAACAACGGAAGGCGATAACAACCAAACAGAGTATTTATGTTTGCTGTATAGTATGGATAATTGCCCTTGCTGGATTTTTAACTATGATTATTTTAACCCTTAGGAAAGGAGGTCATAATTCCACAATGTGTTTCCATTATAGAGATAAGCATAATGCAAAAGGAGAAGCAATTTTTAACTACATTCTTGTGGTAATGTTCTGGCTAATTTTCCTACTAATAATCCTTTCCTATATTAAGATTGGCAAGAATCTATTGAGGATTTCTAAAAGGAGGTCAAAATTTCCTAATTCTGGCAAATATGCCACTACAGCCCGGAATTCCTTTATTGTGCTTATCATTTTTACTGTATGTTTTGTTCCCTATCATGGCTTCCGATTTGTCTATATTTCTTCACAGCTAAATATGTCGTCTTGCTATTGGAAGGAAATCGTTCACAAAACCAATGAGATCATGCTGGTTTTCTCATCTTTTAATAGCTGTTTAGATCCAGTCATGTATTTCCTGATGTCCAGTAACATTCGCAAAATAATGTGCCAACTTCTTTCTAGACGGTTTCAAGGGGAAGCAAGCAGGAGTGAAAGCACTTCAGAATTTAAACCAGGATACTCCCTGCATGATACATTCGCTGCAGCTAAAATTCAGTCTACTTCTTAAAGCACTTACGGTAAACATATTAAAAAGAATGATAAAATACAGCCTAATTCCTTGAAGAACAAAAAATTATGAAACAAAGCTCTAGCATTTACAAAGCTTAGATCCTCCCAAAGTTCTTTGCTTATTTGTGATATTTCATTTGCTTAATTACAAAATATTTTAAGTGCAAGCTTACACTCACCACTAGATTTTAAATCTGTATATAAAATCTTTTAGGCTAACACTGTTAACATAGATTATAAAATTAAATAAAATTTATGGTTTTAACCACAGAATAATTAAAGAAAATGTTATAGTTTCTCAAGTCACTAAAGTAGCTATTCAAAATCAAGTACCTAATGCTAATTTAAAGTGTGCTTAAAAGTTAACCGATTTGAGGACCGACTTAAAATGTCAGAAAATATGTTCATTGTCATTTAAAAAGCTTGTATAATTTGCCACTGTATTCATTTATGTCTAAACCTCTATTAACAGATGAAATAATAAAATTCTAATAAAAAATGAAATCACCCACTATCTATCACTGCTTAGTACAATAGGTGAGCTAAAATTCAATAGCCTAGCGACAGTACTTAAGACTGCACCTTACTTAAAACAGATTTATAAACAATTCAGCCATCTTGAACCATACACTTTGATAAAGCGAAATTGAAGATGTGTACACCCTATGATCCAGCAAGTCCACTACTAGGTATACATCTTACAGAACCACTCAAGCATGTATACAAGAAAACGTGTAAAGATGCTCAGTGACCTACTGCTCACAATACTAAACAAATGTAAACAACCTAAGTATGAGTATGCATCAGCAAAGGAATGGAGAAAAAAACTTCACCTGCATGCATCAACGTGGAGAATTGGCAAAAATAATGTTGAATAAAAACCAAAAACTGCAAAGGGGTATGTACCCTATGAAATCACTTACGTAAATTACAAAACCACATAAAACAATACCGTATTCTTTACAGATCTATACATATGCAATAAAAACATACGTCATAATATACACAAGCATATATACCAACTTAAGGTTAATGGTTACATCTGGAGAGATTTGAAGCAAACATGGCAAAATATTAATAATGTCTGTTAAACCTGTGTGGTAATACATGGGTATTTGTTATGTAATTTTTGGTATATATCTGAGTGTTTGAAATATTTCATAACAATAAAGAAAGCCTGTAGGTTAGAATTAAAAGGAGCAAATTCTGAAATTTTCATGTATGTTCAAAAATAACTAGAGAGTAAGCTCTAAGAGAAAGGGCCCTTCGTATTTTTTAAAAAAATTTATCTTATTGAAGTATAGTTGATTTACAATGTTGTGTTAATTTCTGCTGTACAGCAAAGTGATTCAGTTATACACACATATATATATATATATGCATTCTTTTTCATATTCTTTTCCATTATGGTTTATCACAGGATATTGAATGTAGTTCCCTGTGCTATACAGTAGGACCTTGTTGTTTATCTATTCCATATATACTACTTTGTATCTGCTAATCCCAAACCCCCAATCCAGCCCTCCCTCATCCCAAGGGCAACCCCCTTGGCAACCACAAATCTGTTCTCTATATCTGTCAGTCTGTTTCTGTATCGTAGGTAAATTCATTTGTGTCATATTTTAGATTCCACATGCAAGTGATATTATATGGCATCTGTCTTTCCGTTTCTGACTTACTTCCCTTAGTATGATAATCTCTAGGTCCATCCATGTCGCTGCAAATGGCATTATTTTATTCTTTTTTTATGGCTGAGTAGTATTCCATTGTGTGTGTGTGTGTGTGTGTGTGTGTGTGTGTGTGTATACCACATCTTCTTTATCCATTCATCTGTCGATGGACATTTAGGTTGTTTCCATGTCTTGGCTATTGTGCTGCTATGAACATAGGGGTGCATGTATCTTTTTGAATTATAGTTTTCTCTGGATATATGCCCAGGACTGGGATTGCTGGATCATATGGCAACTCTATTTTTAGTTTTTTGAGGAACCTCCATACTGTTTTCCATAGTGGCTGCCCCAATTTACATTCCCACCAACAGTGTAAGGGGGTTCCAAAAGGGCCCTCATTCATCACTGACTACCAGAGCATAGTTGCATTGCCTAGCACAAAGAAGATCAATACATATTTGTTGAATAACTGAATGAACGAGTGAGTGAATGGATGGATGAACAAGAAGGGAAGGAGGGAGGGAAGGGGTGCTTAACAGAGCTGAAAGTAGGTTATTTTCCTAGTCAACGTATCTAGATATAGCTGCAGAAAACGTCATACAATTGTAATCAGGAGATGTCATTAAGGCAACCATTCTCAAGTTTGGCCAGCATTGTTCTTTTTTTTTTAACATCTTTATTGGAGTATTATTGCTTTACAATGGTGTGTTAGTTTTTGCTTTATAACAGTTTTTTGATTACACACAATATCAGAATGCTGTTGACTTAATATGTAAAAGCCTGTTATGACAAACTGCAAGGATCCATTCATAAGTTTCCGTCACAGAGTATGAGAATTTTTTTTTTATACTCAGAATACTTCTTCAAACTTCAGGTAGGCCACTGACTGGGAAATCAATATTAAAGAGTATGAAGAATTTCGTTAGGGCTGAATTTATTTTAATGAGATTTGGATTGTATACAGTTAATGTTCAGTTAGTTGTATTTCAGTAAGTGTACACAAATGGTTGAACAAACAATAGGTCAAAGCAGAATTATATTTAAAAAACAAGAAACATTTGAGAATAAAAATAGAAATTTGGGGCTTCACTGGTGGTGCAGTGGTTGAGAGTCTGCCTGCTGACGCAGGGGACACGGGTTCGTGTCCCGGTCCGGGAAGATCCCACATGCGGCGGAGCGGCTAGGCCCGTGAGCCATGGCCATTGAGCCTGCGCGTCCGGAGCCTGTGCTCCGCAATGGGAGAGGCCACAACAGTGAGAGGCCCACATACCGCAAAAAAAAAAAAAAAAAAATTGCAGAAAAATCAGAGGCTCAGAAAAAAGTAATAAATTTTATATTAATTACTGTGCTCTGACAATTGTTAACAAATAGCAAACTGAAATTCAGTATTTCTGTTTGTATAATTTAAAAATATGACAATACTGATTTTCTCTCATGTTTTCAAAATTAAAATCTTTTTTACATTATTGGTAAACATTTTATATCCCTACATGTGTCTATTGTAAACATACAGTTTGAATGGTTAAATTACATTATCTATTATTATTACTAGTAGTAGTTTTATGGAACATTAAAAGAAACACATATACACTCATAATTCTAGAAGCTTTCTCATTATTTATATTAAATGAGATGATCCCTATAAAACCCTGCACAATGGCATTCTTAAAAAAGTACACTGAGTCAATTCTTGCTATAATATGTGATAAAATAAATTTTATTGAAAGTCAACCTATCTATAAGCTCCTAACAGATTTTCTTTACCGACAGAAGTTTCACTAATAACATACCTTAGAGTAACCTGACTCCTGAGAATGTTACTAAATTTTTAGAAAAATTTGCTAAACTAAACAAATTTAAGGCTATTTATTACATATAATCTTTTATTTCTTATTGAGCATTGGTGTACACAAGTAGGAAACACTGTCCCTACCTTCCCCAAGCCAAGATTTAGTTCTAGAAGCATACAGAAAAGGGAAATTCAGAAGTATATACATATTCTCACCTTGCAAAAGATCTTGAGAACAAGTTTCTAAATAACATCTCACATATGCAAAACCAAACAAAGGCATAATTAACTGCCTGGTTGCGAGAGTAAGACCTAAATGCTGAGTTTTGCTGTTAGTTTTGGAAAAGTATTCTGTGCAGAGCTGGGTTTGATAGCAGTTGAATTTCTAAGATCAGGTCAATAGAAAAAGAAAATTCTGTTCTAGTACAGAAGGTTTTGTTTTCAACTTCTTTTTAAAGTGGATTCTTCAGTCCTGCTGATATGAAAGTAGAACTAATATAATTACAGCTCTGTGAAGCAAAGCCTTACTGAAAAGTTATCCATAAGAGAAAAACAGCATGAAATAGAGTTCTCTCAACAGGCAGCCTGGATTTTGCAGAAACATGTTAACAGGCTAATTATTTTTTAGCCTTTTGAAGTATGAATGGAAACTTATTTTTACCAGATATTAAAATATATTCTTATCCTTCATTAAGGATAACACCGTGGAGCACATGCAAGGATAAACTTATCAATGGAACAGAATGCACAGCTCTACGCAGACCCTCAGTGATACATGAGAAGATTATATGACAAATTAATCACTCTCAACAGGGTAGGAGCAGGAACACATCAGAGGGCAACCTAGGAGTCTGTTAGTCAAGATGTGCTAGAAGCTTGCAAAGTGGGGTTCAGTGAATTTTTTTTTAACATCTTTACTGGAGTATAATTGCTTTACAATGGTGTGTTAGTTTCTGCTGTTAAATGAATTTTTAAAAAGTTTGAGTGACTCTGATACACTTTCCTCCTTCAAAGAGAATCACTGCAAATAAAGGAGACATCACAAAGAGCATAGGGGAAGAAAGAAATGAATTAATAAATAGTGCTGTGCTTATTTAAAATAAAAGCCAATTTATAGCCTTGCCTCATATCACACCAAAAAAATTATAACTGGATCAAAGAGTTAAATGTAAATAATGAATGCATTAAAAGACTTAAAAATATGTGACTAACTCATCTGTGGAAGGGAAAAGACTTCCTATTAATAAAATAGAAATAACCACAGGGAAAGATGCATAGATTTGACTTTTAAAAGTAGACTATTTTTTTGTCAAAAACCATAAACAAAAATAAAAGCACAAAGTGAGAAAAATATTCACAACAGATATGACACTTACTGGAGAGTTTTTAATGTCAGGCACCAACGGACACCATAAACTTCCAAAGAAACTTGTATTTTTGATCAGAAGAAAGCATTTGAATCTCAGAATATAATCTGAACTATGACAACTCGAATGAGATAGAAACTCTCACAATGGACGATGCAGTGTCCTTTTTCGTAGCTACGTGGCCCAGTTGAGAACACATTCCTATAAGTGGCTGCTATAGTGCCTCAGTTCAGTCTGGTTTTCAAATTAAGACGTGGAGGACTGCTTGCGTGGTGGTAACAATAGACTCAGAGCTAAAATGGAAGTGCTAGGTTTGTCGTAAACTTCTATTTTGCCTCTTATTTCCCCCCTTCAAGTTTACATGCAACGGAATGGGAAGCAAAGTAAAATATATGTATGTACCTTTTACTGTGCTGGGTGCTCGCAATGCATTATTATCATTTACTCCTCATTGCATCGTGATTGAAGTATTTTCTGTATTTTACGTATGAGGGGATGCAAGTTGGTAGACTTTTATTCCACAGGCATTGTCTCTGCTAAGACACTGCTTTTCGTTTTCATTTCATTCTGCCCAAGCACAATGGTAATTACTGAGATGTCTTTTGTTTTTTTTAAAAAACATAAATGGGTATTAATATGTATTTAGGGCAAAAAATTCTGCTTATTACTCATCAAAATTGTGTGATGTCAAAAGACCAAAATCTTAAAGAACTAGTTTTCTAGCTATCACACATTTGTACACTCTGTGAAAGCTCTGCCTGAAACATAGACAATAAAGCAGTACAAAAGCATACAGGTTGAATAGACGGAGAAAAAAAAAGAAATCAAATTAGAGCATCTCACCCTTATTAATTTTGCTTCTAGCCCAGGAAATGCATAAAGAACCATCATAAGATGAGCTTTGGAAAAGGTTTCTAATTGTGGTTTGGATACAGGTATTGATGATGCATAGAATCTCTTTTTGTGTTAGTAAGCCATGCAAGTTATTCCAGGAGCAACAGTTAACTGTTACAGTTATACTATGGTTTGGTAATTCCACATATAATAATTTTTTAGGTATAAAATATTTCAAACATACAAAAAAGTAAAAATACAACATAACAGGTAGCTAAGCACCCATCACCCAAATTGTGCAGATGTTAATGTTTTGGCCCTATTTGCTTAACTGTCCTCTTGTACCTATACATAATCCAAGAAGATATACTAAAGCTCATCCGGAGGTAGCCTCTTGCCTAAAGTTAGTGTATATCATTTTGATGTACATGTTTATACTATTATAACATTCGTTAAGTGGCATGAATAACAATGTGCATTAGCTTTTGCTTTTAAAATTTAACAAATAGTATCTCACTAATACATCCTTTTGTAACTTTTTTCACTCAAATTATGTTTGTGTTGATAGATTCATTCATTTTAACAGATGCATAGTGTTTTACTGTGAGAATAAACAACAGTTCAATTCTCCATTTCTCCTAACAATGGGCCTTTAGGTGGTTTCCACTTTTTCACTATTAGAAACCACGCTCAAGCGAAGTCTTCTGTGTGCAGGTGTGGAATTTTTCTATGGCTGACACCTAGAAGTAGAAATGCTTGGTTGTAAAGGGTATAAACATCTTCAGTTTATTTCAGTTGTGACAAATTGCTCTCCAAAGTGATTTTACCAATTTATACACCTATCCCACCACTAGTAAGATAAGAGTTCCTCTACCCACATCCTCACCAATACTTGGTTTTATCAGATTTACTAACTTTTGCCAATCTGGGAGGTGTGAAATGGCATCTCCCTGTGGTTTTAATTTGTGCCTCCCTGACTGCCGGTGAAATGGAGCAGCATCACCTCATGTTTCTTTTTTGCCCATTCATGTTTCTTCTTGGGTGAATCATCTATTCATATCTATACCATTTCCCCTTTTCCCTTTAATGAGTTGCTTTTATTCCTTTTTTTCTTTCAAATTGTTGAAATAATTCTTTATATATTATGTATACTAATCTTTTGTTCTTTATATGGGTTGCAAATAACTTCTACCAGTATGGACTTGTCTTTTACTTTGCTTATGGTTTCTTTTGCCAGACACCATAAGGAAAGGAAGACGTTTTCTAATCAATGAATCTAGATGAACCCTGGCCTTCTGAAATATATACACCCCTCAAGGACCAAGCTAAAGAATTTGCAGATGAAATTATCTTACAATTAGACAGCTTGGCATTTCAGTCAGAAATAGTATAGTACATAGGAGTGCAAACGAGGTGCCCCCTGAAAACAAAAATGTTTTCTGAGACTTAACCTACAAAATTCAAACATCTAAGTATTACAGATATGCAAATGATTTTAAAGGGATAGAAAGTCTCCTAGACCAGGAGCTGACCTGTTAAGTGTATCAATATATATAAAGAAAGAATTGGCCATTCACTAGCAGGTAAGTGAGGGAAACTTGGAAGAAAAAGGGGGGTGGAGACTAGGAAGATGTTGGTATTGCCCACCCAGACAGAGTCCAGGGGAATAGTCTTAACCAATGGACCAAGAGTATTACCATCCCACTGGTAAAGCCACGGGGAGGATTATGGTGGCGCTGCATCCAATAGGTCTTCTTAGCCTACTGACATTAAACATTAAATAATGAACTGAGAGGCAGCATAATGGACAGGTTAATAGGGCAGCTGCTGCAACGACTGCCTGAGTTCAATTTCTGGCTCCACCACTTACTGTGTAACCTTGTACAAGCTTTCTTTCCTCTACTGAGAAAACAAAAATAATAGGAACACCTAACTTCTAGTGTTATGGAGACTAAACGAGTGAATAAATGTTCTTGGCCATTAGGAAACATTCAATATATGTTACTTACTGAAATACTCAAATGCCAAAGGAAAGACAGGGGAAATATATAAAATGGAATGGTCAGAAGCTGAAGATACACATCAGAACTAGGAAGATACACAGGGGAAGCTGACCTGGACCAAATGAGGTGGGGAAAGCACTCATAAAGGGTAATTTAACTTTAGCTTTCACTAATAACAGCAACGTCCAGGACAGGAGCTGCAGCAGACCCATGCTGTCAGAACCACACTCTGAAACTCGAGCAAGTAGAAGAGGAGAAGATGCCAGGAGAGGGACAGTTTGAAAGAATGGGATTACTTAGCCTTAAAGCAGAAGACTAAAAGAAAGGCATTAGAGCAAAAATATGTGTGTGTGTGTGTGTGTGTGTGTGTGTGTGTGTGTGTGTAGCCTCAGAGAGCAAGCAGAAAGACCAGTGAAGGATGGGAGTTGCAAGCAGCATGTTTCACCAGACTGTAGAAGAGGCTTTTCTAACAACTGTAGATCTCAAATGCAATAGAAAGCCAGTGAGTTATTTGCTAGTAGAACTATTTCAATATAGTATGGATCCTCAGCAAGCTGGGAAGGCAGCAAAGCATTTCAAGCATTTAATAAAGTTTGGATTAGATGTTCCTTAGATCCCTTTAACAGAAGTTTTGGGTTTTACAGAACATTCAATACCTTAATAATGAGTGGCAACCAGGGGCCACCTGTGATCTTGTTGCTCCATCATGTTGTGCCCATACAGTCATGCCCTCAGGGCTATTCAGATGTGTGTGGCTGGGGGGCAGGGGAAGGAGGCTGCTTGCTGTATGGTCAATGGTCCCCAAGCAGTTCCCCAGAATCTTCTTTTGTAGCAGATTTGTCCCATGTCCCTTGCTCAGCACATCACAGACGTTCATTAATATTTACTGCTAGAGGGCTTCCCTGGTGGCGCAGTGGTTAAGAGTCCGCCTGCCGATGCAGGGGACGCGGGTTCGTGCCCCGGTCCAGGAAGATCCCACGCGCCGCGGGGCGGCTGGGCCCGTAAGCCATGGCCGCTGTGCCTGCGCGTCCGGAGCCTGTGCTCCGCAACGGGAGAGGCCACAACGGTGAGAGGCCCGCGTACCGCAAAAAAAAAAAAAAATTATATATATATACACATACTGCTAGAGAGACTGTTTAAACTCTATCTAAAATAAGTTGATGGATTCTGGGAGTTTTGTGACATTTGTTATGTTAGGTGCTCATTTCTTTGCTTTCTTACTGATACTTCGCTTTGTTATGCATAATCAGAGTGGTCAAACAGGTTACTGCACTGCATCCTGAAGCGGGGTCAAGGTACCTTCACTGTAAAACTGGCTCAATAGTATAAACTCAGGTGGGAATGGTAATCCCTCTGATGTGTGATATTTTTAAATTTTATCCAATGGCAAACTTCTAGACTAAAAAATCTTAATGCCTTCCTTTAACACTGCTGGCAATACTGTTACAGGCCCTTTCCTGTTATACACATTTCCTTTCTATGTTTCCTGCCTCTTCTCATGTTCTATCACCTACCAAGATCTTCTAGTACCCCCAATACTTCCCCCTCTATTTTTTTTCCTTTCCTGTACTCAGCAGCACCTCTATCTCTTCCCCAGTTCAGTTTTATTTTCTGACTTTCTCTTTTAATTGCCTTTCTCGCAATTTAGTGTCCTCTTATGTGTTCCATGATTTGTCAGAAGCAGAAATGCTTCATTATTTGGGTGGAAATTTCGTTTGTACTCAAAAGAAAAACAGTTTCCGCTATATTAAAAACAACTTTCAGCTGGTTGCAAAGGGAACTGATGAGGTTTGCATGCATGTTCATGTTCAGTTCCCCTTTGTGGCCAGTGAGACTTGAAAAACACTGGAACACACAGGGTCAGCTCTTGTGCTGACTGATTATAGAGTTCCAGATATATGTGGCAAGTAGTGAGAGGTGCCAGCTAAATAAGTAACTGAGGGTCTCATGCTCTGATAGTTGGCATTTGTGATCCTGCAAATAACTAAACCTCCAGTAATAAGTACAACCTAGCATGGTGGGGGGAAAAGCTACTAAAGGGGCAAGCTAGACTAAGCATCCCTCTGTATCCTTTTAGGCTCTAGTATTGGAGATCTCAATTAATTATCCCGTTCTTAGGATCAGATAAGCAGAAACAGACTTTTCTTCTAGTTTTACTGAAAAGCTAGATTAGTTCTGGAAATAGAAAAGGGCTATTAACAGAGGATAAAAAGTACAAAGGAAACAGCATGGATTCCTGATACTTTCAGTACACCTTTTAATACAAGAAATAATCAAAAGAAAATACAGCTCCAAGACTGAACTGAGGCACAGTGGGTATCCCTTTGCAAAGTTAACTTTTCTTTTTGGATGTTGTCCAAGAAGCAATGGACTCTGAGGTACACATACTATATTAATCCCAAAGGAAGAGCCAATGTACTGTACTTTGAGGAAAAAAATATAAAAATCTAGTTAGAACACTGCTATTGCAAGCACAGTAAAGAAAATGTGGTAGATTAAAATTCTCTGCAGCGGGACTTCCCTGATGGCGCAGTGGTTAAGAATCCGCCTGCCAATGCAGGGGACACGGGTTCGAGCCCTGATCCAGGAAGATCCCACATGCTGCAGAGCAACTAAGCCCCTGCGCCACAACTACTGAGCCTGCGCTCTAGAGCCCGTGCACCTAGAGACCGTGCTCCGCGACAAGAGAGCAATGAGACGCCACCGCAACGGGAAGCCTGCGCACTGCAACGAAGAGTAGCCCCTGCTCGCTGCAACTAGAGAAAGCCCATGCACAGCAAAGAAGACCCAACTCAGCCAAAAATAAATAAATAAAATAAATTAATTAATTAAAAAAAATAAATTCTCTGCAGCTCTTCCCATCCAGAAGTGGAGTCTTTGCCCACCTCTTGAATCTGAGTAGGTATTGTGACTTGCTTTGACCAATAAATCGTGGTGGACACTATATGGCATCTAAGCAAGGCCTTAAGAGGCCTTGCAGCTTCCAGTTTTGTGCTCCTGGAACCCCAAGACCATCACGGTGTAAATAAACCCAGGATGAAAAATCACATGGAGATACTCAGCCCGCACAACCATCTCAGCTGAGGCTCCAGACATGAGAGAGACCATCATGCACCATCCAGCCTCAGCTGAGCTGCCAGATAACTAAGAAGCTGCATGAATGAATGACCCCAGGAGAGACTGACAGTAGAACTGCCTGGCTGAGCCCAGAACAAATTGCAGGATTGAGAACGAACAAACGGTTGTTGTCATAAGCCACCAAGTCTGGCGGTGGTTTGGCATACAGCAATAGATAAATGATGCATATAAGATTAAATTAAAAATATGCATACCATTAATTTCTAAAAAGGTGACAATATAGTAATTTCATTAACAAAAAAGACAATGCCTATGTTTTGCTTAAAGCTGTGTGTGTGTGTGTGTGTGTGTGTGTGTGTGTGTGTGTGTGTATCTGGGTGTGAAAGAGAGAGGGAGAGAGATTTATTTTCCAAACCACTGCAGAGTGGAGAGTGGCAGGGTTATTGAAGATTTAGTAACGAATCATGAGTTGTCAGAGGTAACAAACATATGCTGCATGATGAGGCAACTGGTTAGGTGGTATCTTACCAGGAGGGGATCTGTGTGGTTTAAGTTGACAGGAAGAAGTTACTACAGTGGAGGATAAAGGTGACTTCTCCTATGCTTTCTTCATTAGGTAAAATACACTTTAAATTACACTTGTTGATAGACATGACATGTCGTTTTCATTACAAGCCTTTTAGTATTATTTGACTATTAAAAACTATGTCCATGAATTGCTATGATTAAAAAAAAAGTTAAGAAAAACTAAAGATATGAGAAAAACTTTCACATACTAAAATGTCAGACTTTCTTTTTACCGCTAGGATAATTGTAATTGTGAATGATTTTACAAAGGTGACTCTTGTGATAATCACTAGTACAAAACAAAACGAAATCTCCAAAGGACATAGCCTATTAAAGGCAGATGAGTGTCAATGGGTTTTCAGCTTAAGGACAGAAATCCATTGTCCATACAATTATTTTTATTCTATCACGTTTAAAGTTTTTTTCAGCTACTAAGACAAAGAATCACTTTGTTAGAGCTTAAAAAAACTAAACTTTTAAATTGTTCTAAGTTTCTAGCTGGAAAATAGTGCAAGGCGGGCAGCTTATGCTTCAGCCTTTAACAGCAAAAGAGGTTTAACTAGGGCTGGTAATAGATTGCCCTCTGCTGGTCAAAGCGTCGCCAAAGAAATGATTCTCTACAGACTTTTTCTGTGTTAAAATGTACTGTGGTTTCTTCTTTCCAATTTTCTCTACCAGATACTTCTGGCGATATGGAACTCCAGAGAACTTATATTTCCTGGCTTCAATATTTTATTTGTAAGTTTCTTAAAACAATACACTTTTGGCTGGCTTTTTGATGGAGGACGAAGAAGAGAGCACATGGTAATATTAGAAACTATACCATATATATATACAATTTGAGAACTATCTAATAAGACACCAACACTTGTTTAGAGTGATACCTTAAAATGACTACTTCAAGTCTAATATATCTCTGTCAAAACATTATAAAGACGCAACCACCAATATAAGCAATGATTCAGGCAAGGACCATCAATGAATGCTAAAATCCACTGGGTTGAAAGGGGAAAAAATATATTCAGAGAGTCTCAAAATATGACCATCAGATTACTTATCAATTACAGAGGGGAAAAGTACTAGTACAATGGAGAGTTGGCAGCAATTAATAAATTTCCAGATTGAAAACGGATACATTTTTGGTCACCAGGGACACTGGTCACCTTTATCTAAAACAATAATCCAGATTCTGGTAGTAGCTAAGAATATGGGATCTGAAGTCACACTACCTGGGTTCAAATATAGGCCCACAATACACCAGTTACATTACCATCAACAAGTTATTTATCCTCTATGGACCTAAATCTTCTCATCTAGAAAATGATAGTAATAATGGTATCCATCTGAGAGATATCTTAATTAAATATCTTAACAATTAAGTGAATATATATAAAAGCACTTCAGTGGTTGTCATTTATTATTATTATAAATTTTCTAAAAGTGGTTCTCAGGAAAGCTTGTTACTTCAATACTTGAGGTTCTTAATAAAAGAAAGTAAATATAGACACTAATAGGTACAGGATGTAAGACCTCAGATACCCAACTCTTCCTCATCTTCCTTTGACATCTCTTTTTTTCCCCTTGAATAAAGATAGTGACATGGAGCAGGAGATTTAACCTCAAGACAATTTTACCTAGAAATCCCAAAGAAGTGATTGGTAATAAAATGTCCAGGAAATGGTCTTGAGAAGAAAGGGGCAGTGGTGAGGTTTCTGGGCACTGATATATGATGTCTTTTTAACTCCTTAAATCTCATTGCAAGTCGTAATCCAAGGTGCATGTATGTGTTTTGTACCTGTGGCAATACAATGGCCTAAATTATTTTTAGAATTCTATAATCAAATGCTTCATTTTCAGAAATTTTAATCTACTTTTGGCTTTTCAAAGAACCTGAAAAAAAAAAGGTAGGTTCTGAAGCATGATATGAACCAAACTTGACTGACTCAAAGACGCTGAAATTCAAAATCTGACTGTCCTCAAAAATATCTTTGCCTCATCTAATCCAATGCTGAAGTTTCCCTTTCCCTAAACCTACTAATTTCCCATCTGTTTTCCAATTGCCACTTCTGAGGTCATTCCAATTCTAATGACTGTCACCATGTTTCTATGGTGTGCATTTCTAGAAGAAAATGTCTATCCAGTGCATTCAAGCCGATAGGGAAAGGCAAAAGCCAAAGGTGAAGTGTAGTGAAACTCTTATTGGCCGGTCCATTTAGTCATCAGAGCTTTCTTACAAAGCTAATCACTTTTCTGTGCTATTATAAATTTACAAACTTTGGACTTTAATTTCTGCTGTTTTTTTAATAGTTCTTGAGGAAAATACTCCCATGGTTTGCTGAGAAACCAGCTCATAGCAGCAAGTAGAGGATCTTCACACCCTGATTAAGGGTGGGACAGCCATGATTATAGCTGCTCGTGGTAGACTGCGAGGGCCTGAGCACAGTGCAACTGGAGACAGAGACAGGGCTGTGGCCAGATACCACATCCTGAAGAGAGCGGGGGTGCTCAGAGAACCTTGAACAAACCACAGCTTTGAGTAACAGGTCTCTGCTTCACTCCTCCTAAAGGTAACTACTGGCTCGGGTGTGCAATGAACTGGATGAAGGCTTCCACTGCACCCCAACCCCAACTCCCCCTTGAAGAAATAATTATCTTTTGAATGTGAAGTTCTAATGTGGACTACATAAGGCACGTCTTCTCTTCCTGCACACCAGCCTCCCAACGCTCTGAACTTCTGATGGGTCAGATAGAGTGCTTAAAAGGCCAACTGTCGCCATTTTAGAAGACACTAGCTTGGGTAGCCCCAAATAACCGTCTAGTTGAAGCACAATGATTCAGGTATGACTGAGCTGTCCTGTGTCTTCTGGGTTCTGGCTCTGAGGCAAGTTGAAAAGGGACCCTATCCTAACCCCAGTAATCCGTCAGGAAAGCTCTCACGCACCCCTGCTGAATACAGCTCACCATGGATTGTCAAAGTAAATTATAGCATGCCCGCCCTTTGAACCTCAAACATCTCAAAAGCAGGAAACTCATACAAGGCAGGACTTACACTCTGGGGAACTACTCTAACACCTCAAGGAGTAAATCATAAGGGTCTGAGCAGAACACTTAGGAAGCCAGTATTTGGCAATGATATAGGAAGTAATTAGAATGGTTAGGCAAGAGCATTTAGACCTGGAAACAGAAGCAGAACTTTGAAGAGGAGAAGCATGGGAAAGATGAATGAGAACCAAAGAAAACTGTAGGTGACCTAAATGAGAAAAGTCCAAGGGGCCACTTTTACACAGAACTTGCAATTCTTGAAATTTCTGCCTGACAAGTTGTATTTCTGTTCATTTTGTATTCTCTGACATTTACACCTTTTACCAATTGCAGTAATACTTCCCAGTATGTTAGGAAAATATAAATAAAAATTTCCTTATATTTCAATTAGGGAACTCAAAATCACTTAAATCATAAAGAATTTATACTGATATTGATGGGATAAAAATTAGCTTACTGAAGTCCAAAGTTTTCAAAGAAAGAAAAAAATTGGGCTTGATTTCTTCCAGTCAATTCTGCTACTTAAGAGTCTAGAAACGCTGTCTGAAATTAAAAGTATTCAAAACTTGATTCCAGTTTACTTACCATAAGGTACCCTTATCGACTCTAGAGAAAAACCAGTAATTTCTGCTAAGGTAGAGGGTGAGGTTGAAAAAAAACCAGACATGTGCCTTGAAGTTAATTTACTAGTTGTGTCACCTTGGGCATGCTATTTAACATCTTTGAGACTCAATTTCCTCATGGGTAAAACGGGGCTACTGCCACCCATCGCTAGGGCTCTTATTATATGTAAAATGTTCTGCCTGGTACTGGCACAGCATTGTTGCTCACCATGCATTCTCTTCTCTTTCCTTTCGGTTCCTTTGGACTCTAAGAACCACTCTGATTTAGTTTTCTCCCTTTCTAACTCATAGAGCACTTAAAGTCTGTACCACACATCACATATTAATCTGAATCTTGGCTTGCTTCTGGAACCACTCCTGAATTTCCAGAGACCCTAAATTAGCTTGTGGTTGATATACTTCTGTGACTTCCACATGCCACTAGAAACACAGTAGGAACTCCAATAAATATTTGTGAATTGCACTGTTTAAGAAAAATACAGGGCTTCCCTGGTGGTGCAGTGGTTGAGAGTCCGCCTGCCGATGCAGGGGGCACGGGTTTGTGCCCCAGTCTGGGAAGATCCCACATGCTGCAGAGCAGCTGGGCCCGTGAGCCATGGCTGCCGAGCCTGCGCGTCTGGAGCCTGTGCTCCGCAACGGGAGAGGCCACAACAGTGAGAGGCCCGCGTACCACAAAAAAAAAAAAGAAAAGAAAACTACAGAGCACTAAAAAAAAATCAAAATAGAGGAAGAAATGGCGAACATTACACCTATCCAGGCATTCTTGCCCGATAAATTATCAGTCATCTGACCATCGTTTTAAGCAGTACTTCTGACTCTTCTTTGGTTCAATGGTTGAGTGACATCTGTGGTAGCCAGCTTCCAAGATGGCTCCCAAAGACCATCACCTCCTGATATTTATCCCTCCCACACTGAATCACTGATGGCTTTGGGCGACCAACAGAATACTGCAGAAGTGACAGTGTTGACTTTAGAGGCTAGATCAAAAACAGGCATTGCAACTATGGCCTTGTTCTCTTTAACTACTTGCTCTGTGAGGACAGTTGCCCATGACCTTGGGCAACTTATGCAACTTTTCTGAGGTTCACTTTTCCTCACCTTGAAAATGAAGATATTTATTTCATAGTATTTAACAGGGTATTGTGAAGACTGAATAAGACGTGCATATAAAGCACGTAACAGGATGCCTGGCACATAATAGGCTTTCATTAAATGTGGCTAATACTGGTGTGGTGGTGGTAGTGGTGGTGGTAGAAGCTGCAGTAGCAGCAACTGACTGGCTGTGAGATGTGAAGGAAAGAGAGGAATCAAGGATGATTCCTAGGTTTTTGGCTTGAATAACTGAAGAAGTGATGGTGTCATCTACTGACTTCGGGGACAATAGAAGATAAGTTGTGGAGAGTAAGGACATTCTTTTTTCTTGGACCGAAGGTACTTATTAAGCCTCAAACAGGTAATACTAAAATTATCTTTCAATCACTTATAAACAGGATTCCTTTTCCATTCTTTCTTCTCTAAATTATTTTGAAGTATTTTTTTGTTCTAAATAATTCCTTCCTGGAACATGAAAAATTGTTGAAGTAAAAATGATAGGAATTCCAGAGGTCAAATTACTCTGCAGTCAATGGCCATGTACCCCTGGATGAACCACTGTTCTTAATTAAATGATGGCAAGCACTGCAAATGCAAAGATGAATAACAGCAGAACAAAATCCAGACACTCAGGTAGTCCTCACTTTTGTTTTACAGAGAAGTATTAGCAAACATTAGGAAGGATATATGCAATCAACAAGAAATAAGATAAGCATCAGGGGTTATGAGAATTGGCAAAGTACGTTTTTTAATTTTAAATGAAGATTTACTGATAACTAAAGTGCTCGAGCTTGATGAAATTAGATTTCTGTTCCCATTCTCAGACTCCCACTGGTTTAACTACCCAAGGAAGGGTAATGTGTGATGCAGGCCTGGCTCCTCAGCTGTACACACTTAGCTTTCATTTAGTTAATAGTTCATAGACTGATTAAACAATACTATACATAAAATTGGTTTCACAATTCTTTATATTGTAATATAACTATTGATTTTATTTGAGGCATATTTGGTCTTCGGATTCTGGCGCTTTCCAGGATTCCCCAAAGTCATTATGAAATACTCCAAACAATGTACTACTTTGAATCTGAATGGAGGCAGCACAGGACAATTTGAAGTAGAATAAGTTAGTTCATTAGTTAACCAAGGTGAGACCCAAACCCCTGAATGCACTGCTCTGGGCCTCACTTCTTTATCCCCCAGCTCTATGATATTTGATTCCAGTAACCTGCTGAAGTAAGAAAACTTTGCATTTAGTTTCTCTTTATTTGTGATAAAGCTGAATTGCAAATAAGCCATCCACAACGATTTTACAGACAGGTTTGTACCAATATTTTATTGGGTTACTATGGAGTGGTTCCCTCTACCACTGTATTGTACAAAACTAACTAGTCGTGGGGATTAAACCTTTGAACTTAACTTCTGCTAAGCATGCTAATGAAGTTAAATGAGGTGTACCGGTTCATGAAATAATCAAAAGGAAGCACAGTATATATACTGTCCACTAATTTCCTCCCACTATAGAAATAGAGAAATGAGTTTGGTTTTTTTTTGAGAAGGTAGTTGCTACATTTACCGTTAACTACTGAATTTCTTCAATACTCTGTTTAATTTCCTTTTCTTCCCACTGCAGTTCGTGTCATGCAAGAATCTATTCACGCTGACTAAAACTGAAAGATAATGGAAGAGTGATGATCAGAGAATTTAAAATCTGAAATTTAGCATCACCACCCTGAACAACAGAGCCTTGGTTGGCATAAACTACTCATACAGGTAAGACTGATCACTTTTAACTTAAAAGTTAACTCTATAAAAACTCTAACAGGACTAAACTTTTTAAGTTTTGAAAGCTGATCATTAAGAAAGGTCAGCATATTAATTATGTAGATAATCGTTAGTAACTGAAGTTAGAATTGTAGACTGCTTTCATTTGTCAAATTAGCAGAGGCACAATGTGTTACAGGAGTGATTCAAGATAAGACAATCTGCTGAGAGGAATGCAGTCTTGTACACATTCTCTGGAGAGCAATCCTGTATATATAATGTGATTGTTATTTGATTTTTTAAGCTTTAGAGTATTTTCTAAATTTTAGAAAATAATTATCTAGCAGTTTTATAATCAAACTTTACCTTTAAAGGAGAGGTACACAGTAGATACAAATTTGATGTTTGGGAAGCTAAAGATGGTCAACTAGTTGTCATTTGTTATAGTGAAGGTTCCTATAGAGTTTCGATGTCATCTGTCTGATAAAGCTAGCCTCCGTGAAAGTCTTTTTACCCCTCTTCTGTTCTGAAGCATTTGCTAGTAGAAAAGCAAGGCAATGGTAATGAATAATATGAGATAACAGATGCTCTATGTGGTGGTCTAGTTTAAAAAAAAAAAAGGAATACTATCCATTAATACGGAAGCACCACCTTTATAGATTTTAGTACATAATGCATTATCTACACAAGGCAGCGGCTAGTGTTTTTAACATCATCATAAAAGGAAGCTCCATTCCTTATGTAAAATAAAAATTTACTTTGATCAGATAATTTTTTCTTAAGAAATAAACTGGCTAATTTCACTCTCTGACTGATTTTTTTTAAACATCTTTATTGGAGTATAATTGCTTTACATTGCTGTGTTAGTTTCTGCTGTATAACAAAGTGAATCAGCTATATGTACACATATATCCCCATACCTCCTCCCTCTTGCATCTCCCTCCCACCCTCCCTATCCCACCCCTCCAGGTGATCACAAAGCACCGAGCTGATCTCCCTGTGCTATTCGGCTGCTTCCCACTAGCTATCTATTTTACATTTGGTAGTGTATATATGTCCATGCCACTCTCTCACTGCGTCCCTGATTGCTCTTTTCCTGGGCAAGGTTAGTCCATTAATATTTATTTTGATGATTTCTATAATCTTGCTTTTGAAAAATATTTATTCCATATTTTAATTGATTTTTTTCTTCATTTTTGTTCCATCCCCCCACCCCCCAGTAAATTAGAATTTCAGCACTCTATTCCTACTTTTTAGGTGGTTACCTTGAAATTTTGTCATGCATATTTAACCCGACATATACTAAAGTGAAACAGTATGTTAATCCCACTGCCAAAGAATACAAAGGCACTGGAACATCAAGTTAGATCCCAGTCTTGACTTGCGTATTATTCTTGTCCAGCACTTTCGTTCTGTCCTGTTTTAAATCCACAAATTTGAAATTACTCTTAAAATACATGACTATTTTGGTTTGGATTTACATAAATGTTTACGATTTTATTTGCTCATCATTCCTTTTTGCATTGCAGACCATCCTTTGGGGAGCATTTTTCTTTCTTCCTAAACTACATCCTTTAAAGTTCCTTTAGTGATAGTCTCTTGTTGATAAGCTCCCTCAGGTGGTGTTTATCTGTAAATATTTCATTTCAGCCTCAATCTTTTTTTTTTAACATCTTTATTGGAGTATAATTGCTTTATAATGTTGTGTTAGTTTCTTCTGTATAACAAAATGGATCAGCTATATGTATACATATATCCCCATATCCCCTCCCTCTTGCGTCTCCCTTCCACCCTCCCTATCCCACCCCTCTAGGTGGTCACAAAGCACGGAGCTGATCTCCCCATGCGATGCAGCTACTTCCCACTAGCTATCTATTTTTACATTTGGTAGTGTATATATGTCAATGCTACTCCCTCACTTCGTCCCAGCTTAACCCTCCCCCTCCCCGTGTCCTCAAGTCCATTCTCTACCTCTGCGTCTTTATTCCTGTCCTGCCCCTAGGTTCTTCAGAACCATTTTTTTTATCTGACTGATTTTTAAATCAATTCCAATTTGCCAGGCTGTACTGGATTCAGATACAAACTCACTCTGAAGCATATGGACCGTTTTCTAAATAAAAATTGCAAAGCAACAAAATAAAATGATAAAGACACTGGTAGACATTAAGGGTCTTAGTACTTGAACCTAGAGATACTCAAGCTTTCAAGCCTTTGGGTGAAGATTGGTTTAAAAAGTTATTTCAAAATTATAATGGTATATTTTGGGAAAAATCCCTATTTCTATAATCTAAGATGCAGAAAATATAATCATGATTCTGAAGAGGGGTGGAGAGTAAAATATTCCTGAGGGGCTGGGGGCATATAAGAATCTCAGAAGGCGGTAGGTAGTAAAAAGTTTTGTGTTTATCAAAAGAGAGAATGAGAAGAAAAAGATTGAGAATCCCTATTCTAGATTATAAAAGAGTGGAGAATGTGGTACTTAGAAAGGTATGGTGAAAAATACAGAGAAATGAAGCACATTCTGAATAGAGCTCATGATTTTTATTTGACCAGAATCCAAAAAGTTTTCTTACTTCCACCTGAAAGAAGTAAAGGCATGAGAAAAATAAGAATGAAAAGGAGTTTGTATTTGTACCTTTTGAAGCAAGAAATATTTAAAAATAAGACATTAAAAAAGCAAAATCACATCTGCATTTATACTGTGATTAAAACATCTTCTAAAAAAAAACTTCTCTGAAAAACCAAGATACTAAATTACACACAAAGACACATGAGGGTGCTCTAACCAACAAGCAGTAGCAACTACAGTTTTGACACAGAATCTTAAACTAGATTTTTATTGAAGTATGATAGATTATCATTAAATATTTGAAACAAGAAATTACTGATGCCATTTGGTAAAGACCCTGGGATTCTGGTGTCCATCCTTGGTCACTACACTTTCCTTCGAGTGTTTATGTAGAATTAAGTTTACTTCTGAAATATGAAAAGTGACTTTTCTAATAGTATTAGATTATACAGAAGTTCTTTAGCCATGAAAAGACACCATTTTGAAAAGTATTTATGTACAATTAACGTGGTAATTAAAAATCGGTCTTCTATTAACATGGCCACAAAATACTTTTGCAACACTTTCCTTTGGCTGGTATGTGCCTTAAAATTGTTTAAATTATCTTTCTAGGCTAAAAATCAGTTGTCATTTACAAACTGCCTTAAAATCTAATATAAGAATTATAAATTTCTCTAGTATAAAATAATAAATCTCAGGCATTTAACTATTTCTATCAAATTTTGTTTTTTAGACAAAGGCACCATCCACAATAATCAACTTTCTTTTATTTCAATTGGACAATCGTGATTAGAAAAGGTGAGACGGCATCTATACTTTCCCTTTTCATCCAATATATTTATGTTACTATTTTATTTTATCCAATGCTTTATAAAAAAAACTATTTAGCTGAAATACCATCTATAATTTTAATACTAAATGTCTGCAATTCTGTTCTAGTTCCTGTGGCAAAATTCAAGGAAATCTGATATAAATGAGTAACAACTCAACATGTATTCAACCATCCATGATCTCTTCCATGGCTTTACCGATCATTTATACCTTCCTTTGTATCACTGGTCTCTTTGGAAATTCTCTCTCTCAGTGGGTATTTTTAACAAAAATAGCTAAGAAAACACCAACGCACATCTACCTAGTACATCTTGTGACTGCAAACTTGCTTGTGTGCAGTGCCATGCCTTTCATGGGTATCTATTTCCTGAAAGGTTTTCAATGGGAATATCAATCTGCGCAATGCAGGGTGGTCAATTTTTTGGGAACTCTATCCATGCATGTAAGTATGTTTGTCAGCCTCTTAATTTTAAGTTGGATTGCCATAAGCCGCTATGCTACCTTAATGAAAAAGGATTCCACACAAGAGACCACTTCGTGCTACGAGAAAATATTTTATGGCCAGTTACTGAAAAAATTTCGCCAGCCCAACTTTGCTAGAAAACTATGTGCTTACATATGGGTAGTTGCTCTAGGCATAATTATTCCAATTATCATATACTACTCAGTTGTGGAGGCCACAGAAGGAGAAGAGATCCTGTGCTACAATCCGCAGATGGAACTAGGAGCCATGATCTCTCAGACTGCAGGCCTCATTGGAACCACATTTATTGGATTTTCATTTTTAGTCGTACTAACATCATATTACTCTTTTGTCAACCATCTGAGAAAAATAAGGACCTGCACATCCATTACAGAGAAAGATTTGACTTATAGCTCGGTGAAAAGGCACCTTTTGGTCATCCAGATTCTACTAATAGTTTGCTTCCTTCCATATAGCATTTTTAAACCCATTTTTTTTGTTCTACACCAAGGAGCGGACTGTCAGCAATTGAATTATTTAATTGAGATAAAAAACATCCTCACCTGTCTTGCATCAGCCAGAAGTAGCACAGACCCCATTATATTTCTTTTTTTAGATAAAACATTCAAGAAGACACTATATGATCTCTTTACAAAATCTGAGTCACCACATATACAACCCTCTGGTTGATTTCTGAATGGAAAACACCACCAAACAGAAAAGTGTTCATATGAGTCTATTAGGGACCCTAAATTACATGATTAACAGGTCATAGCTTGGTTGATAATAGGCACCAAGAAAATCTCTTTGGTTTTTAAAAATAAACAAACAAGCAAATATAAAACTCACTTTACGGTTCTACTTATAGTGAAAGTTGAGATGGCAGAGAGTTAAGAGGCAAAAGTCAAGCATATTGAAAGGATCCCACTGCATATAAAACCAACAGACCATTTTCTGTTGAAACTCAACCATGGATGCTTCTATTCAAAACACAATACGTCACGACTATAGGATAAAGAAGCAAATGGTTTATGACTTTTCTACTTTTTGGGAGTTAGAATACAAGGGTCCATCTATGGGTAATGTCTTGTTGGTAGCTTTAAAAATGAGTAAAAGAAAAAAGTGAGTAAGAAGTTTCCTCATTTAAGTCCTATCTAAATGTATGAATAATGTACTACAAAAATCCAAGGTTTTATTTCATAAACACATTATTTATTTGGTGTTATCTGGTTCATGATCCTGGGAGAAGCAACATTCATTGATTCCAGTATTTATTAAGTAGATGTTATTTATAAATATGCTTAAATATTTGGATTAGGCTTTGTCAAAATAAAAATGAATATAATGTCATTACATGCTGATCTTCATCACGTTTTATATATTTTCCTCTGTATCCAATATAAATAATGTTATTAATGACAAACAGTACCTAGCATGTAAATATGTTTAATTAATTTCTGTGAAATAAATGAATGAATGATAGGCAGTATAATAGTATCGTCGTTGCAAGACTGGTCTCTGGAGTTAGAGTCCCTAGATTCAATACTAGTTCCACCTCTTATTTAGCTGGACAATCTTAGGCAAATCACCCACTTTAAGTGTTAAGTTCTTCATTTGTAGAGTGAAAAAATACTATGTAATTCATAAGTACTATGATTAAACCAGATGATGTTACTATTATGAGTAGCTATCCTTTACTAAGTACTTGCTATTGTGCCAGGCACTCTGCTCACATGCTTCACATGTATTATTTGAATCATCACAACCCTAATGTATGCCAATTTACTGATGAAAACACTGAAGTGCATAGTTAAATAAGTCACCCAAATTTTCTCCAATATCTAAGTAAATATTTAAAGGGTAAGCCTTTCTGAATGGTCATTTCTTTCTTCCATGCAATCTTGTCACAGTAAGACAAATGATGATGGCTATATTCTGTATTATATATATTATAATTTAAAATAAAAAAGACTGTGTGCTTTATCTTCCTAAAGAGATCATAAGCACCTTTGGAGCTTTAGTCTCTTTTCTATTTCTACTCCTATGGTACTTGCATTCTCTCTGCTCAGATAAGAACCAAACATAAACAGCTGAATAAAACTGAAGTTGAATAAACCTTAACTGTAACCTGCTACTTCGTTAGAGACTGCTTAAAGACTCATTTATTCTCTACATGGTAATTTCTTCAGTGCTCAAAAAGTTTAAAGTTCACATGGCACTTCTAAGCCTTTAACCTCATAGCATGTTTCGTTCTAGAATTTAAAATATACAAACAATTCACTATACAGATTCCCCAAGAGCCATGTGTTCAAAATCACTAGAGGTTTTCCCAACACATCTGTGCAATTTTCATTAAAAAAGAATAGAAAACAGTAAATATTTTTTCTCCTTTTTTACTTCAATGTTTAACTGAGAGAAGAAAATGTTCAGAGAAACATCAGAAAAAACACACGCTGGCTTCAAATATTTACAGTATACAACTATTCTTTTATAGTAGCAACCTTATTTCTGTCTTATTATTTTTAATTTGCAGAGATGAACAAAGACCTGGGAACTCCAGGTGACTCCCTAAGTGCTGGCTGTATACAGGGGTGTCCAATCTAGTAATTTCATAGACATGAGAATCACATAACAACTCAACGTCGACCAGGAGACTTCCCAAGACATCCAGCTTTCTCCAGTTAGAGCAATACTTTTATTCTTACATAAATTTTAAAACCAGAACTCATTAGACTAAGAGGAATTGAGAAGATGATCAATAGTTTTCATTTAACATAAGCAGTACTGTATTAAATCTCACTGCACTTAGGAGTTCTAAAGATATATGTAAACTTGTAAAAAGCATTATTAAAAAAATCACTTTATATCACCACTATTTAAATAAAAGATAAAAGATATTACACCAAAGTAGAGCTTCCTACATTTAAAAAAGGCAGGAAAAAAGATATGCAATTTCTCAAGTTACTCATTCTGATAGACAACTTCTGTTTTAATTCTCTGTACTGAGCGTATTAATCACCATGTTTATCTTTATACCATAGATGCTTTCGTGAATAGGTGACTGTAAATTATGTTGAATTTTTTGTGTAATTGAAGTACTGCCTATTTAATGTCATGGCAAATACTTTTATATAAGGTATCCCTTTCTAAATTTACCCTAACTTTAAAGTGTGAATTTCAGAAAAACAATGTTTTTAATGTGTCCGTGAGTTATAGTCAAACACAATTTCAGAAACCTCAAATTTTGACTTAAAGATCAACAAGATTATATCTTAACAGGCATGATAAATGTTTATTTCCCCCTTTATCCTTTCATATATACACTCCCATCAAGGCAACTTGCAAACTATTAATCAGGAATATGTACCATTAAGACTAGACCAGCAAAATTAAGGATGTACTACTCAACCTGAAAGTGAGTTTCTATTCTGTGAGTAGAAGAGGAAGGTGTTGAAGAAGGAAAAAATTTTCCTCTACCCCTGTAGGTTCTCCTGGCTGGTCTAAGAGTTAAATTGACATGAGACAGATTAACAGGAGAAAAAACAAATTAAATTATGTACCTGTGGGGGTTCCATAGGAATATGAGGCCCAAGGACAATCTGGGCAATTGGAACTTATATGCCATCTGAGAGAGGAGAAGGAGGTAGGGGTTTGGGACTTCAAAGGGGAGGAAGGCAACTCACATGGAGATAGAAAAACAAATGTTTGGTAAACAAGTGCTTGCTACTCCATGCAAAGACAATGGAACACAGAGAGGACTTTGGTGTCCCCAGCCTGCTCAGCTCCCCCACCATACCAGCTCATATTCTTTGCAGACATCTCTGGTGATAGTACTCTTCCTAGACCAGGCCCTTTAAATTCTTCCAGGTGCTTAAGGAGGAGGTAAAAAGAAAACTTTCCTGAATCTTTTGTTTCTTAAAAACAACCAGCGCCAAAATAGTCTTCAAGCCAAAGAGATACATTTTGGGGGTGGCAAGTTTTGTTCCCCTACAATGTCAACCCTGTTCTGATTTGGTAAGGACGACTGCAGCCCACCCCTGGCTTTGCAGTCTGCAGGGTGGAAGTTGTTATGAACAAATGTGTGAAGACAGGTTGAAAGGAAATCTTGCTTGGCAAACCACAAAGGGAGCACAGAGGGACACTGGTAATTTGCTACGCATTTCAATCCTGCAGCCCAATGCCATGAACCTTCTCTGACTGCCCCCAAATTCAAAGTGAGTTGATATCAGTGGCAAGAGTTACTACAGCTAGAAAGGTTTTATACCTGACAGCACAAATGCTCTGGCTGTATCATACATGCTTGCTACCGTTGGCTAAAAAGGAAAGGAGCAGTGAAAGGATTCACATCTGTTAAGCAAAAGAAACAGTCATTCTTTTCTTTTCAAATCAAGGAGTTGATTTTTTTTGAAGGGGGATGGGTGGAAAAAGAGAAGCAAAATCATCTTAAATTTATCTCGTATTTCTAAGTATTAAAACCCCACTTTCAAGCTGAACATGTACATTATGCTCACAACAACCTTACGAAAGTAACGCAGAAGGTAAGCCTGTGTGCTTATTATAATAAAGAATAGAATAAGTAAGTTTTCATTTTAAGGAGAATTTCAATATTTTATATAAACATGAGGGACTTTTGGGAGTTGTGGTAAGAGATGTAAAAGAAATGTCAAGAGCAATAGAGGAAGAAATACCGTAAGAAATCCACAATGCTATGGCAACTAGCGTGATCTGATGAACACCCATTTATAATGAAGTCTGGCCCTAAGCTGGTGAAAGGAGAACTGATACCATAAGGGGACCAGAGAGCAGCCAGGCGTGTTCACGGGTTAGCAAGGAAAACCATTTAAAGGAAGCACACACAGAAATGCTTGGGCGGAGGCTCCTGGCTGAGCGGCTGTGAGACTGGGGTTTTGCAGTTCTGAGAACTAAAAACGGAGCCCCCAAGCCTCCTGGGCACAGGCCCTATTCAGAATAGAAAGTGACTGTGTGTACAGCAGTTTGCTCTCAAAGAAGCTGCTTAACTTCAACTTCGTTTATTAAAACAGTACATCAGTAGGTCAGAGCCACAGAAAGGTCTACGGCTTGCTTGTCTCTCCACGCCCAGGTGATGCTTTGTGAGGCTGTCTCTGGGAGTCAGGAGAGACAAGAAAATTTCAACTTTCACTGCTTAACAGAGCAAGTGAAGGCAGGCAAGGAGCCAGGAGTTGCATTTACCTTGAAAACTGTTCTATTTCTTTCTAAAGTACTTTTAATTTAGGGGTGAGAGGAAGAAAACACTGAAACATAATGAAAGTTACCACATCCTTTCATAAGAAAAAAAGGAATAAAATACATGCCTTAATTAATGCCTGTAGGGAGTCAAAACATGAGAAATATGCCATTATGACAGTGGGTCTCAACTGGCGGTGATTTTTGTGCCCCAGGGGACATTTGACAATGTCTGGAGACATTTTTGAGTGTCACAAATTGGGGGGAAATGCTACTGGCATGTAGTGGGTAGAGGCTGGGTAGAGGCAACAACAACACAGGACAGCCTCCCACAACAAAGTGCCTGGCCCCAAATGTGCATGGTTGTTGGGAGATGCTGTACTATGATGACACACCTTCTCAAATTTCAAAGGATTATATAGTTATTTTTTACACAATTTCATGTGAAACTGCTTCTCGAAAGCGAGCAGTTTCCACTACAGGTCACATGGCACCATATACTCAAATCTAACCTGATATAACCAAACATTTTTAGACTCAGGTATTATGATTTCAAAAAGAAATGCATACCAAGTAAATAAAAAAGTATTATTAATATAATGTTAGGACCTTTGGGAAACCCAATGCTTTTGGATCAATATCAAGAACTTGGGGTGGGGGGAGGTGAAGGAGGGAGGGAAGGAGAGAGAGAGAGAACCAGAACCGGGGAGAAAATGAGAATATTCTTGGCTAGCTGAAACAGTTGATTAAATAATCTAAATATTTCTCAAAGGAATGGAACGCTCCAATGGTCTTCTATTTTCTTTACTAAGTATAAGGGAAGAAAATTTTGACAAAAACTACAGAAACCAAAATCTACATACAGAAGAAATCTATTCAGACAAGTCACTGAATATACAATATCTGAATGTGAAGAAAAGCTACTAGGCTGCAAAATTAGTTGTTTTAGCAAAAACAGTAACAACACATCAAGTGAAATTTTAAATTATTAGCCATGTGAAATGTATTGTTATTAAAGATCACTACAATGGAAAACCCCTATAATAAGGTCCTGAATGAAACTACTTTGGGTTACCTAAATTACTGAAATTATAATAGTAAATCCTGTTGACACAACCTTCAAATATATCTGGAAATCTACTTTTTTTACCACCTCCTTGCTACCACTCTGGCCCTGCCAGGCAGGAGCATCTCCTGTTTCCCAAGTTCCACCCTTGAGCCCCTATTCAATGTATTACCAACAAAGCAACGTAGTCCTGTTACCGTGGAAAGTCAGATCATAGTCCATCTTTGTTCAGAACTCTCTGGTGAATCCTCATTTCTGTCAGAGTAAAAGTCAAAGTCCCTCCCCTCCTTTCCTCTCTAACCTTATCTACTATCCACTCTCCCCTTTGCTCACTGCGCCTCAGCCATACTGGCCTCCTTGCTCTTGCTCAAAAGGGCACTTATGCTCCTGCCTTAGTGCCTTTACACTGGCTGTTCTTTTACCCAGAACCCTCCTCCTTCGATGTCAGTTAGTGCACTCTCTCTCTCTCCTTCGAGTCCTTGCCAGAGGTCAGGTTCTCAACGTGGTCTGCTTGATCACCCTATTTAGAATTGCAACCCCTTCTCCAGCAGTCCCTACCTACCCCTTTGGCTGCTCTCTTTTTTTCTGTAGTTCTTTTCACCTTCTAACCTACTACACAGTTGACTTCCTTATGCTCAGTGATCAGTGTCTGTCTCCCTGAACTAGAAAGTCAGCTCCACTGGGGCAGTGATTTTGTCTGTTTTGTTCATTGATGTAGCTCCGGTTCCTAGAATAGTGCCTGACACATAGTAGGCACTCGATACATATTTTTGGATGCACGTCTTAAGAAAAATACACCCGAGTTCAAATTTACCAATTAGCTAAATGTATTACATTTACCCATGTGAAATGTACAGATTTCAGGTACTGAAATATAAAGAATATCAACAATAATGTGTGCTCTGTGTTGAAAGTCTGCTTCCCAACTCAACAATGGTGCCTTTTCTGGTGGTTTCTTCTTACTAACTTGCAGTTTCAGAATCACTTCTCTCTCCCCTTCCTTAGAATGTTTCTGGATGCTTCCTCAAAATTATTTGGCATGTGCCTTAGACACAATAAACAAATTTATTAAAATCCAATACAAAACTAACTTTGAGCCTTTGCACACACTATCCTGTTGCTTGAAACATCCTCTCATCCCTGTGTAACTCCCCCATGACTCAAGACTAGGCTCAAATGTAACTTCCTCCATGACGTTTCTCTGACTGTCTTTTAATTATATTTACCATCCCGTACCTTGGACGATAATTATTTGTTTTGTCTATCTGTGAAGATGGCCACAAACAAGTTCTCCTATTCTTGTGCACATAGGTTGCTCCTCCAACTAAAAGGTGCAACTTATTTTTCCTCCTCTTGAATCCAGGCTACTCTTGTGACATTTTGACTAACAGAACGCAGAGGACAGGACACAGTGCCAATTCCAGGTCGAGGCTTCAAGAGGCCTGGTAACTTCCATTTTTGCTCCTTTGGTGCCATGAGACACTGTCCTGCTAGAAAAATGGGCCATGAAGGGGGGAGAAAGACAAAGAGAGAAATGTTCTGAATGAGAGACTATGAAGAAGGCCTAGCCAGCTTCCAGCTGTTCTATTCACTTCTGCTGAGATGCCAGAAAAGTGAGTGAAGCCTTTGTGGATACTAACCATGCCGCCTTAGCCAACAGCCTGTGAAACAGAATCAGGCAGTCCCCATCAAGCTCTGCTCAACTGCAGAACTGAGAGCAAATAAATGGCGCTTGTTGTTGCAAGTCACTGTGTGTTATTCCATAGTAGCTGGTAACAGATACACTATCTCATCTCTCTACTGAGACCATAATAATGCCTTTAGGGCTCCAAGCACAGTATACTGCATGAAGTAGGCACTCGGATATTTGTTGAATAAATCAATCGAATGTAAGTTAGAAGGTGAAGCACAGCATTCAAACATAACTACTGTGGGATTTTATTTGGTTTTGGATTGTCATTATATCAAATACCATGGCTAATCAAAAAGCTGACTATATCATTGAAAGTATTACAGTAGAGTACGTTGTCAATCATTTATCATATGATATTGATATAATTACCTTTCAAGAACAGAATTCAAAATAAAATTGCTTCTTACAACTTAATAACAAAAACCCAATCTGATTAAAAAATGGGCAGAGGATCTGAACAGACATTTTTCCAAAGACAGACAGATGGTACATGTACATGAAAAGATGTTCAACATCACTAATCATCAGGGAAATTCAAATCAAAACCACAATGAGATGTCACCTCGTACCTGTTAGAATGGCTATCATCAAAAAGATAAGAAATAATAAGTGTTGGTGAGGACGTAGGAAAAAAGGGAACCCTCATATACCATTGGTGGAAATGTAAATTGGTGTGGCCACTCTGGAAAACAGTATGGAGGTTCCTCAAAAAAACTAAAAACAGAACTACCATATGATCGAGCAGTTCTACTTCTGAGTATTTATCTGAAGAAAACAAAAACACTAATTTGAAAACGCTAAAAGAAAAAACACTATGTGTACCTCCCATATCACTGCAGCATTATTTACAATAGCCAAGATATGGAAACAACCCAAGTGTCCACTGATGGATGAATGAACAAAGAAGATGTAGTGTGTACACACACACACACACACACACACACACACACACACAAATATACACATACATACACGGTGGAATACTACTCAGTCATAAAAAAGAACAAACTCTTGCCCTTATGACAATGTGGATGGACCTCGAGGGTATTATGTTAAGTGAATAAGTCAGATACAGACAGACAAATACCCTATGATTTCACTTACACGCTGAATCTAAAAATCAGAACAAATGAACAAACAAAACAAAACTCACAGACAGAGAAACCAGAATGGTGGTTGCCAGAGGTGAAGGGGGTTGGGTGGACAAAATGGGTGAAGCAGGTAAGAGGTACAAACTTCCAGCCATAAAATAAACAAGTCAGGGGGATGTAATGTACAGCCTGGTGACTAGTCAATATTATATTGCACATTTTGTAACTTTGTATGGTGACAGAGAGTAACTAGACTTACTATGGTGATCATTTCACAGTGTACACATATATCAAGTCATTATGCTGTATACCTGAAACTAATATAATGTTAAACGTTAATTATATCTCAATTTTAAAAATTTGCCTCTTGAGCAAAAGTGTTTTTAACACAGTGCTACTCTATGAACTAAGAATCTGTTTTACACATTTTAAGTTTTCAAATTGTCTTTTTTTTTTTTTTTGGCCATGCCAGACGACATGTGGGATCCCAGTTTCCCAACCAGGGATCAAACCCGCGCCCTCTGCAGTGGAAGCACGGAGTCTCAAACACTGGACCATGAGGGAAGTCCCTCAAATTGTCACTTTTGTCATTATATATAAGGAGATACACTTCACTCTGTATACATGCATTTTCTTACATTAATTAAGTGCAAAAGAATGACACAGCACGTTGCTATCATTGACCATTCCCTCCCCCCTTTATCTTTCTACACTTCTTATTCTCTTTGTTTGCAAAACTGAAGAATATTTCCTTATAAAAGTGCTATGTATCCATTGGGCTGTTAATGTTGAGTGGCGATAATAATATCATTTTCCTATTACCACATTTAAAAAGAATAAGACATTTTACAACTAATTTACACTAATGTGTATTCTGTGCATTTCTCCAATTATTTTTCATTGCTATTATAACATTCTACCAGATTGATCTGGAATTGCTCATGCTTTCCCTCAGCTTTTAACCACAAGAATTTCAGTTAAAATTTCCCAAACGTTATAGAAAATTTAACTAAATTCTACTTAATTTTCTTAACCATTAAAATACATTAAAGAAGCCAGGCCTTTGATAACACATCTTGAGGGAAGGAGAGCGCCATATCTGTGGATGCTGCGGGTTAGAGAGAGGCCAGTGACAAAACAGGAGCACGTGAAAGTAGACAACAGGGCCAGAGAGACCACAGGGGCTCTTAGTGACTCGAGGCCTTGAAAGGGGGTAGGCATCAGGAGGAAGGCCCATGGCTTCCTTTCTTGCATGCCTCCATGTCCTACCTGACACCTTATAAGCCAGGGACTGACAGTTCTCATAAACTTGATACTGGGATTAAACAGGCATAAAGATTGAATAATGGTAATATTCATATTCCTAAGGGTACAAACTATATTGCATTTATAATTACGATTTCAGACTATTTTAAAAAACTCTCTGCAAAGAAAATAAAATGCTAACTATTCTACATTGCAACATTAAGAAAATATAAGTGTGTGATGAACTTTTACTATATAAACCAAATTCTAATTTCCCCCCAATTAACTTAGTATAGGATATTGTTTGGTTCTTCCTATTTGTTGGATTTTCACACTTCTCTCTTACACACATAATGGCGAAGGAGGAATAACAGAATTTTAGAATGTGTGTATATTTTAATAAAAATAAGGAAATTGAAATGATAAAAAAGTGTTCCTATTAAGAACTAGTACAACTCTCCACATATAAACCAGCTAAACAAATTTTTATTTGTAAGTAAAATTAACTTTAAGCTACTCTTTATAAGAACACTAAAGAAAAATTTCTAATTCTTATCATTGCTATAAGTTAGTTTCTATTCACAAATATTAAAGTTAGTGATAAAAATGACTTACCTTCACATCCCTGTGAATTATGTTGTTATCATGACAATAGCGTAGAGCTTCCAGTATCTGTCTCATGTAATGACTGTAGAAAAACAAAAGAAATCTAAAACTGTAAAAAAAAAAACCCTTATATTTTTAAAACTTAATGTACAGTGTCCCTAGTTTATAACTCCCACCTTCATACTCACTGCCCACGGACACTTTTCATTTGAGTAGACAAGATTGGTGGAATGTGCACCTTAGTAATGAAAAAGTTGGCAGATGCATAAGTTTATGAGCTTTATGAAGAATTAATGCGTTCTGTATTTTCTGAGATATCTAAGTCAAAGGAATTTCACACAGTTCATAACTAAAATAGCTCTGCAAACTAAAAATTCAAGCTTAAAACATGAAAAAGTTTTCTGACACTCAGTTAATTCTACTTAGTTACACTGGATTGCTATTAAGTGACCAGTGCTCAGAGGTACACCAAGGATTCTGACTAAAGGGGTGGGAACCTTTTATCTGCCAGCAGAGGCTGGCTCTCTGTCTTATTTCCATTTAGCTTTAAGGACAAACAAGAAAGAAGAACCCTCTTATGCCTCTACAATTTCTTTTTGCAACATAATCAAGTTTTAGTGGGGCATCCTTGAACAAAGCAGAGTTCCTTCTGGGCCTAAGTCCTAGGAAGTCAAACTCCTCACAAGGTCATCAGGGTCCACAGAGGCTCCGCACTGGGTCCAGGCGAAGAACAGAGGAGGAGCAAGCATTTTAAAGAACAGTCCTTAAAAATGGGCTTCCCTGGTGGCGCAGTGGCTGAGAGTCCGCCTGCCGATGCAGGGGACGCGGGTTCGTGCCCCGGTCCGGGAGAATCCCCCATGCCGCGGAGCGGCTGGGCCTGTGAGCCATGGCCGCTGAGCCTGCGCGTCCAGAGCCTGTGCTCCGCAACGGGAGAGGCCACAACAGTGAGAGGCCCGCGTACCGCCAAAAAAAAAAACCAAAAAGGTAACAGAGTCAACTAGCCACAGGGTGTGACAAGAGCAGTTCATTCAGTATTACTTCAGAACTTACTTCGATTTCCTTCCCTCCATTCTGAAGTTCTTCTGTAATCCCACTGTTTCTTCTTTGAGGGTCTTTTTCATCTTCTCTTCCTCTGAATTTTATTCCCTTCATATCTGTCATTTTCCCCCTACTATCCCTCTTCCTTTCTCACTTTCCCCTTTTCCTTCCCAACTAGCCATGACACAGAAATGCAATATACTTAACATTAATTATTGCTTAGTATTTATTGCATTTTGTTTTTTTCTATCCAGATCTTTTATTCCCCACACTTTAAAATAAAAACTAAATAATTTAATGGTACTTACAAATGACCTTGTGTGTGTGCTTGTGACTCAAGACCAATAAAAATTTTCTCCACTCCTGCTTTAAAATTAAGACATTTCCATTGAGTTCCCTCTTTGGTATGCTACTATCTAGCCAAACTCACATCAATGTCCCTCTAATTAGCATATGCATTATTTCATGTATTAGAATTGATCAGAAGGTTCTAGTTTAAAAATGAAAGGCAGGGGAAAAAAAACCCCCAGGCTTTGTTCCTGTACTTATCATTGTCTCCTCACAACTGGGCTCTAAGCAGAAGGAGCCAGGCTCCTGCAGTTGTGATGTCCAATTTTTCTTACTTTGCAAATGTACACATGGCGGGTCACGGTCACATACTCTTTGCCTGGGCCAGTGCGGTTGAAATTAACTTTCTGTTTAAGTTAGGGGTTCTTAACTTGGTGTTGTGGCCCTTTCCTGGTTCAAATCATGCTTTGGAGGATCTGTGACCCCCCGAAATGGCAGAGATAACAAGTGTGAAAAACTCTAGTTTCTAAAAACTCTAAAGCATGCTACAAAGGTTAAGTCTATTATTATCAAATTTAGTCAAGATTTAGGAACAGCCTATTTGTGCATCTAGGTGTGAACACTGGAATAGTAGGTAAGCTTAAGTTAGGTAATATGGACCTAGCTTATACCTAACAGCACGACTACTTTGGATACTTAGCACTAGGACAGCCACTTCTATCCTTAGCCTGAAGAAAATTCTAAAAAAAAAAAAAAATTCTTATCTCAAAAAGAAAAAACCTCAATGAATGAGCATTTTTAAATCCGAATACTCAATTATTTAACCCAAATATACATACATATTAGAATCTCTGTGGGGGCAGGGTAGAATTCTTTTCCCCAAATATAACATATTTAAACTGATCTTTCTCCACCCTCCCAGTCATGACCCTTGGGAGGCTGTGCATGTGAATAGTGTGCAAGCAGACTACAGAACCAAAATCCACCCATATACATTCTAGAGAGTTGCTGACTAAACTTTAATCAAAAAGCTTCATTTCATGAAGCATCATGGTGGCCTATACTTTCAGAGAAACTCATCAATATCTATGTTTGTCTCCATCCCTAAGGATCAGGAATGATGATAACTCTGTGGAAAGAAAAGAGCTGGCCAGCAATCCTCTCACTTCCTTTGGAAGGAGGTATTTTGGGGGTGGAAGAAAAGAAGGGAGGTGACTCAGCCTACTCTCTTTGGCAACTCTGGGCAAAAAAAGACTACACTTAAAAAAGCTCTTTGCTAGGCTGAAGAAAGCTTATCTCTGGAATTCCCTTAACAGAATGTTCCTGGCTAAGGACTACCTATGATAAACAGAACCAGGATCTCTGAGGCATGAATGGCTTCCTGGAAGATGTCATGTAAGCTATACAACTCTCCAAGATACACAATGGAGATGTTTCATAATTTAAATGCTCCCCTCTGTGTGTGGAATCTCACAAACCTCACGTAGAGACCTCATCTATTCTGGGCCAGAGGTGCATTTCTGATGCAGGAAGGAATGAAGTGAGGAGCTGCCCTTAAAAGGCCCAGATCTCTGTTTGCTTCAGCTGAGCCTTTTGATTGCTCATATCCTTATAACTGTTTAGTAAAGCCTGGTGCTAGGGAAGAATATCTCTCTGATTTCTGACAGTTTGATTTGATAATCTGATCCTATATGTTAGCCTGCTCCACAACTCACCACCTCTGAAAGAACAGAGGTAATCACTAATTGGGTTGTAAGGACTGAACGCAGTTTTCTTTCATGTCATGCTTTGTTGCTCCTCTTGACGCTCAGCCAGTTGGAGAAAAACAACATTATCAATACGATTACTTGGTGTCTCAGAGTCTTCTTGCAATTGGTCTCACTAGAATAACTAATGCAAGCTGAATTTTCCAACAAAAAATCACAGAATCAGAGAGAAGGAAGGTAGAAGTCATCTGGTTGAACGCTCTAAACCAAAGGAAGGATTTACGTGCCCTTGTTACATGGTCATTGGTACTCTGCAGTAGGGGACATACATAATCATACTTTCTGAGGCCACTCCCTTTTGTCATTTTTAGGAAGGGTTTTTAATCAATTGTGCCAAACCACTCTCTATGCAGTGTCACTTACTGATCCCAATACTACTCTTTTCTGGTCCATTCTGGAAAGTTCCTTTCATAAAATCACCATTTTAACAGCAATATAGGTAGATCTTAAAATCAACAGGCTTGATTGATATACAATCATCTTGATATATATAAACATCTAACTTTTCTATAAATCTCAAGATTGGGAGAGAACTCAAGTCATTTCACTGTATGACATCACCTCTACAACACTACTATTCTCCCTATCCTAACATCTAGTCCCGTGGCAGAGGCAGGCTCAAAGTTAAGGAAAAGTGATAGGGATGAGTAGGGAACAGAGTAAAAGCGGTACTGGTTTAACATCAACTCTGACAGCCTATATGCCAGGTACCCCAGTGTTTTTGTGGTTCCAAAAGGAAAACGTCATCTTCCTCCATCAAGCTTCACTATTTTTATAAAATCAACATCTAGAATTTTTAGTTTTCCCTATTTGATGCTGCTGTTAAAAGATATCAATATGGGAAAATACAAAACTCAAATTCTTTTTTTTTTGCGGTACGCGGGCCTCTCACTGCCGTGGCCTCTCCTGTCGCGGAGCACAGGCCCGGCGGCCACGGCTCACAGGCCCAGCCGCTTCGCGGCACGCGGGATCCTCCCGGACCGGGGCACGGACCCACGACCCCTGCATCGGCAGGCGGACTCCCAACCACTGCGCCACCAGGGAAGCCCCAAACCCAAATTCTTAAAGAAATAAATATGAACAATGATATGCAAAAGTCTGAGAGTTTCATTTAGTAGAAGAAAGTGGTTTACCACTGTGTCATAAGAAAAATCAAGACAGCATTGACTACTTTTGGTATTAAAGAATGCTTTTTAATTCTGAAACACAATACAAAATAAAAATTTTAAACTGTGATAAGAATTCAAAACAAGAGTAAAATGGGATTAAAAAAAAAAGAAAACCCTAGAATATGCTTTAGTGAACATGGCACAAAAGAAAAAAGGATATTTGGCCTCAGTTCTACCATGAATACATCAGGAGTTAAAAGAAGGAATTAAAGTTAGTATATATAAACTCTCATTTGCTTCTTCTCCCTAGCTCCAGGAGTACAAAACAGCAGCTACCTACAATTGAGTATATTCTTTATCTTGTGTTATAGCTATGGCTGCTCCATCTCCTGAGACTGGGGACCTTGCTCCTCAGTGAGGAGAAGGCAGGGCAAAGAATTTGAAGAAAGTCAAGCCATTCTAAGCTTAAAGTCACATGAAGTAGTCTCTAAGCTATTTTCAGCCATATCTGTCCATTGTGCCATAATTATAAAAAGAATGATAGGAGGGAGAAAGTTATAATCATTTAATGGTAACTATTTCTCAAATGGTAGAAAGTTTTAATAAATCCTAATGGGCTTGTGGGTTTGAACCCTTCAACATACTATGGTTAGTGACTGAGGAGGGATGCTGTACCCCAGGTATTAAAAAGGCAATTTATTGGAGTGGGTATTTATGATATGGTTGTCACCAAAACAGAAAGTTGTACTGCTTCAAATCTACAAGCAAGTGGCCCAGTGCATGGCTCTTGTGATTTTTCATATTAAATCCTTATTTTGAGTCATTAGTTCTTTACAAGAACTCCTACACTTGGAACAATGGTGGCTACTTGATTGGGAGATCAAACACTGGCCTGAAGCAAATATATTCAGCAGAAAAACTGTGCTTTTATTTCTGTTCCTTCTACTGTTCTATGCTTTTTCTCAGATTAACTGGTCACCTAACAATTTGCTATCACTAAAAGGCAAACTGAAGAACTAATGAGGCACATCTGCTGAAAAGCAAAAATCAAACACACAAAAAGACCCAAGTTTAATTCTACACGGTTCCTGAGCTATCAAATTCCTCCTTGTATAAAAGTCATCAGAAATGGAAAAGATAGCAGTAGTGATGTTAAACTGTAAATCCATATAAATAGATCAATTCATTGTTCAATATTTTGCATTTCCAGTCACTGTTTGGTTCCACTAATGCACATTAAAAGAGAGATGCTCCTTGCAAGAAAGAGTGGCAGTATGCTCGTCATCAGTTCAAAGAGCAGGCCACTTCATGTGATTTCCTTGTCATTTCCTTCTTTTACTTCTACCTTTACTTCTGGGGAGTTCATACAAATTACATACCTGGCCACAGCTTCACTGTATACAAAACCAGCGTCAGCTCGTTTTACGATTTCAAAACACAGATCCGCTCCATCCATACTGTAGAGAAATGTGAAAAAGAATATAAGGAAAGAGAAAATTTCAGGAAATAAACATTGAAAGTGAATACATTGTAACTAAGTTTTTAGTTGACTTACAGCTAAAGATTATAATAAATTATTTAAATCTCCTTTCTTTTGATGAAAAATAGACATAAATTATAAAGGACATTATAACCATCTTAACATTGAAAATCTACAGGGGGAAAAAACAGGAAGAACAAGCAAATGGTAACATCAAATAACATAAAGTGTGGGAAACTGCCTATAAATTTTCTTTAGGTTATCACAACAAAAAGTCTCAGAAAAGGGCAATGTTGGGGGTTGTGGCATATTTTTGAATCAAATTCCAAAATTGTATCTAGTCACATCATGTAATATTTTAAGAATACAACAACGATTCTAAAACATTTAGCTATAGTTATCGCCACTAAAAGGGAATTCAAGCTATATACTGTGAAAGGAAAAAAATAATTAGCTAATCCATAATTTATTTTTGTTTATACTTCCATTACCAAAGTTAACTGCTACAAACATACTCTAACACACTGATGTGCTGGTGACGCAGGGTTACTATCTTGCCTCCAAACTTAAAATGGTTCTCTATTTCTCACCAGATCAGTAAGGTTTCTTGTTGTCTCAGCCATACCTTGCTTCTTCTACCTACCCCGTCTAATGACTTTTCAAGAATAATTCACTCTCTACGCAGATTAGTCTTACACTACTCCCTGAATATGCCATTTTGTTTCTTTTTCTGCCACACATTTCTGCATATATTGTTTCTCACATTCAAAACCTACCTTAATTCAAGGTTCCATTCCAATCTCACCTTCCCCAGGAAGGCCTCTCAATGATTACCAGTCACATTAAGGCCTTCTTTTGCTTAAATTCTATAACAACTCTATATAGCCCATATTATAACATTTAGCACTTACATAGAAACATATTTATGTGTATACATGAAACTTTTGCCAGATTATTACATATATCAATGAATAGTTAGCTAACATTTTCATAATGCTTTAAGTCTTATAAAGTGTTTTCAAATCCAGTATCTCATTCATTCGTTTATTTAGTAGCTCAGGAACCAAAATACCTGTTGCAGGTTTTATACTGAGGAAATAGACTTCCAGAAGGGAAAGCAAAGGAACCAACTATTCATTACTATTACCTATAATTAATAACTAATCCATTAATAATAATTAATAAACATTACTAACTAATATTACTATTCATCAAGTATCGTGGAAAGCATTCCTTGTTATATCTCCCTTCATTCTTACCATCATCCCATGAGGTCAGCATCATTCTCGTTCTCAAACAAGTTGTCTAAGTGAGTAGACAAGTATGTTACAGGGACAGAATTCAAATCCCTATCTATATTTAATGTTCTTTCCATTATCTACAGCTACACCTACTAGGTGTGCAAGGAACAAATGTACACATTCAAGCTCAACAGTTCAAAAATAGGGTGAAGTCCTAAAGAACAAGTATATTTTATATTTTCAACATACTCCCACCCAAAACCTGGCAGAATACTATTGCACACGGTAAATATTTAATGAATAGCTTATTTAAATCTTGGTGTGGTTTTACATAAATGAAAATACTTTCACATTTTTACAAGGCTTTACAAATTTTACCTAGTTTTCATTTCACAGCCAACGAACTTTTTCCAACGTCAAATAGGATTATTCTCCAAAATAATTTTTATGATGGCTCAGTCTACTCTGAAGTATGGCAGTGCCCATTTTGCACAATCAGAAATAAAGCCCGGATGAACACGATCATGTATCTTTGTGAACAACCCTGATCATCTGCTGCAGTATAAGTCCTACCAGCAGAGTTGCTAGGTCAAGGGGCACAGACAATAATACTTTTGATACATACACTACTGGAAATATTTTAACAATTTATACTGCCACTACTGGGTGTGAAAGTGTTCTTTCCTCTACCTTGCCTCTGACTATTCTTTTTAATCTTTGCCGATCAGACAGGAGGAAAAAAAGTCACTCATGATTGCTTTCATTTACATTTCCTTGCCTACTAAAGAGGCTGAATATTTCTCATTTCTTTGTGTTGTGCGGAGAAAAAAAGCACTATTTTTAAAGCTGGCTGCAGTTTAAGCTGGTTGGTTGATCTGTGAAGACTAAAAACACACAGTGAGGGAATTACAGTTTTGTTTAGGCATTTTCCTTTTTAATTGCGAAATGTGAGGATAAGCACTATTCAACTTAGAAGAGAGAAGTTAGGCAAAGGAGAGATCTAAATTGATTGCATCATAAAGCAATAAGAATCCTTAGAGCTAGAGGGAAGGCTTTTTTGGAGGGATCTGGAAGGGGGAAAAAAATCTTAAGGGTAGGAGAAAGTACTAAGGTGGTGAGAGGGCAACACTTAAGGAGGGAACCAGTCAGTGGGAAATAACTGGAAATTGCTTACTGCCCTGTTCTACAATCACCAGCATGGATCGACTCATTTTTCATGGACATATCTGAAACACTAGTACTTGAAATGACAATTTCTACATTTACATATACACACACCAAGGTATTTTTAGGTTTCTACTCTTTTCCACTATTTTTGTATCTAGTCCCATACCATTTTTAATTCTGCAATAGTATATTTTAATATTTGGCAAAATAAGTCTCATTTCATTATTATTCTTTGTAAACATTTTCTTATGAGTTTTTTCTCCCAGCTGAACTTTAAAATTAGTTTCTCAAATGCTAAAAATTTTTTATATTTTGGCTGAAATAATATTATATTTATAGATTAACCAGTAGAAATTAACATTTTCTTAATATTCTCATCCTTGAACATGATATGCCTCGCCATTTCCTTTCATGTCTCTAAGTTACAGTTTTAAGGTTTTCTTCACATTAGTTCCAAATATTGATTATTGGGTCCCCCCCCCAGGCATTTTATATTTTTAGTTGCTATTATAAATGGGATCTTTTGGCTATTATACATTTTTTTAATACAATGGTTCATAACCAGGGGTACCAAAAAAAAAAAAAAAACCTATGGAACTTCTAAAACATGCCGGCATGCTCTATGAGGGTTTAGTCTGAAAGTAAGTCATTACTGTGAAAGTAATTTTCTATTATTGAAGCTAGTTGATTAGTTAATTGCAACACTAATTGATATTAAAGTAAAAAAGGCAATCCATTAATTTTAAATTTTATGAGATACAGAAATAACTAAAAATACTGCTATTCATGCAAATTTTATTCATCACAGAAACTTAAAATATACATATTCATAATGCATACAATCCTAATATAATAACCTTGAACAAAAAGTTCAATGTCTTAATTCTTTGATAAACTTTATCTGATAATATGATTTTAAAAACAATGATGGGACTTCCCTAGTGGTGTAGTGGTTAAGAATCCGTCTGCCAATGCAGGGGACAGGGGTTCAAGCCCTGGTCCGGGAAGATCCCACATGCCATGGAGCAACTAAGCCTGTGCGCCACAGCTACTGAGCCCGCGTGCCACAACTACTGAAGCCTGCATGCCTAGAGCCCGTGCTCCACAGCAAGAGAAGCCACCACAATGAGAAGACTGCGCACCACAATGAAGAGCAGCCCTCACTCGCTGCAACTAGAGAAAGCCCGCACACAGCAATGAAGACTCAACACAGCCAAAATAAATAATGAATAAATAAATAAACTTTAAAAAAACCAATTATAAGGCTTCTTCTATTGTTTTTCGCTTTGGCTTCCCATCTTAGTGTGTTTCTGGAGCTGCCAAGAAGCTTCAAGAAGCATGTTCTGAATTTCCCCAGTTGGTTCCATTCTGAGGGAGTAAATGAGACAGAGAAGAAACCCTGCTAAGGAAGAGTGTGGGGAATGCTTCTATACTATACACAGAGAAAAACTATGGGAGGTTTACTCTGAATTGTGAAAAGTGATGGGATTATGAATGATCTTACCTCCCCCACTTCATCTATTGAATTTTTAAAATTTTGTAATAAACATGCATTACTTATAAAATTTTTAAAAACTGTCCATAAACAAATGCTCCAAACAAACAAAACAGATCACAGGTCTAGAGGCACAAGGTATGGCTGGCTGTATGTTGAAGGGAATCAGAATATGCCACCCAAAATATGCCACTTTAGCACAGGATTATTTTGAACTGAAGGCAATCGAAAATCAGCAGATACAGGAAGAATGCTGTACTCTCCTCCATTCTGCCTAAAAACAGGACATAAATTTCCCTTTGTAAAGGTGACAGAAATTTCCTTTTGTAAAGGTGTTCCCCTCTCATGTACCAGGAAGAAGAAAACTACTCTTACCTGTGTAATAAACCTTACTAAATAACTCTTATTTACCATATATTTTCCGATCACCTTCCCACAATTTACCCCCAACCCCAGATGCCCAAACTCCCCCCTTCTCTTGTCTAGTTTCTTTACTTTCACTGTTAAAATGGTATATAAGCCTCTGGGTCTCTGTGGCTTTCACTTTTTTCTGTGAGCATGTCCCCCACCCACCATGTGCGAATGAAAATCTTTTCTCCTGCTAATCTGTCATTTGCCAGTTTAATTTGCAGGCCTCAGTCATGTAACCAAAAAGTATAGAGGAAAGGTTTTTTTCCCTCCTCTACAATGTATTCTGCAAAAGCAGAGAAAGAGGAGTCTTGTAGGAGACTTGTACCTGATTGTATGAAGAAGTGCTTCTCAAATTAACTGTGGTGAAGGACTAGCTTTTTCCCCCCTCAGGTATTTTAACAACTAATACTTTTTACAACATACAAAATCATGTGCTACGATTTCACAGCAATGTCAAATTACTCTAACAGTTTCTAGACGTTTAGTCTCAATTTCTGTTCTTATCTCATTATAGAGGAGTAAATGGCTGGTAGATTGGAATGTGTCTGCAAACTATTCTTTGAGAAACACTGTAAAGGACAGATCAAATCTGGATTTCTCTGACCAGCATTTCCCCTGAAGGTGACAGAAACAACTACAAAGACTGCATGAAATAAAAAAAAAAATTTTAAGCATTAAAGAATCACCAGCATAAAGAGTGAAAAACTACCTAGTGAGAACAGAGAAAGGATTAGAGCTCAAAGAAGTGAGCAAGAGCTGCTTCTGCCCTGGGGATAGGGAGGGGCTCTGGAAAGAAGGCAGCTGTGGAGGCAGGAGGCTTCACTTTTGGGGAGCTCGAGAGAAGTGGAAGGGGGCAGTCAGATGGAGATTTACAGGGTCCAACTTCTTTTGCAGCAGAGTGATCCAAGAGGAGAGACAGAGCTATTCCTTTGGCACACCTCAGAAGAGCCCATCAAAGGCTAAGGCTCTGATAAAATACCTTATACCCCAGGCTGGAATCATAAAGAGCTGTGTTTTGAAAAGTGGGGTATAGAATATATTCTGGTATGTCTTACTGGTATCATAGGAAAACCCCAATGCTTACCATGGAGATAAAAGCTGAATTTAAAAACTTCAGTAAGAAACAAGAAATCATCAAAAGTGACACTACAGATTTGAAAAAGTAGCAAGAAGAAATTTCAGAATGGAAAAACATAAAATCAAAATTAAGAATTTGAGCAGATTAGATAGAAGAGAAAATTAGTGAACCAGAAGATAATCAGATTGAAGCAAGGAGAGATAAAACATGGAAAATATAAAAGTGAGGATAAGAAACATAAAAGATTACAGTGAGAAAGTCACCATGTATTTTATTGAAGTTTAATTTAAAAAGTGAAAAGAAAATGAAGCAGAAGCAATACTGAAAATACAACGGCTGATAATTACCCAGAAATGATTAAAGATACCAATCCACTGATTTGAAAAGCCCACTAAACATCAAGCAAGATATCTATAGTTAGATACATATCAGTGAAAACTGCAGGAAACCAAAGGAAAATAGAAAATCTCACAAACAGTGAAAACAATGGACTCTTAGACTGATAGCCAATTTTTAGTAGCAACAGTGGAAGCCAGAATACAGTGGAAAGGTATCTTAAATCGAAATAACTGCCAATCTAAACTTCTCTTCTGCTGGAGGAACCAAGATGGCGGAGTAGAAGGGCGTGCTCTCACTCCCCCTTGTGAGAACGCCAGAGTCATGGCTAGCTGCTGGACAATCATCAACAGGAGGACACCGGAGCCCACCAGAAAGGGTACCCCCACATCCAAAGACAAAGGAGAAGCCACAATGAGATGGTAGGAAGGGCACAATCACAGTAAAATCAAATCCCATAACTCCTGGGTGGGTAACTCACAGACTGGAGAACACTTAAACCACAGAAGTCCACTCACTGGCGTGAAGGTTCTCAGCCCCATGTCAGGCTTCCCAACCTGGGGGTCCAGCAAAGGGAGGAAGAATTCCTAGAGAATCAGACTTTGAAGCCTAGTGGGATTTGATTGCAGGATTTCGACAGGACTCGGGGGAACAGAAACTCCACTCTTGGAGGGTACACACAAAGTAGTGTGCACATCGGGACCCAGGGGAAGGAGCACTGACCCCAGGGGAGACTGAACCAGACCTACCTGCTAGTGTTGGAGGGTCCCCTGCAGAGGTGAGGGGTGGCTGTGGCTCACCTTGGGGACAAGGACACTGGAAACAGAAGTTCTGGGAAGTACTCCTTGGTGTGAGCCCTCCCAGAGTCTGTCATTAGCCCCACCAAAGAGCCCAGGTAGGCTCCAGTGTTGGGTTGCCTCAGGCCAAACAATCAACAGGGAGGGAACCTAGCCCCACCCATCAGTAGTCAAGCGGATTAAAGTTTTACTGAGCTCTCCACACCAGAGCAACAGTCAGCTCTACCTACCACCAGTCCCTCCCATCAGGAAACTTGCACAAGACTCTTAGATAGCCTCATCCACCAGAGAAAAGACAGCAGAAGCAAGAATAACTACAATCCTGCAGCCTGTGGAACGAAAACCACATTCACAGAAAGACAGACAAGATGAAAAGGCAGAGGACTATGTACCAGATGAAGGAACAAGATAAAACCCCAGAAAAACAACTAAATGAAGTGGAGATAGGCAACCTTCCAGAAAAAGAATTCAGAATAATGATAGTGAAGATGACCCAGGACCTCCAAAAAACAATGGAGGCAAAGATCAAGAAGATGCAAGAAATGTTTAACAAAGACCTAGAAGAATTAAAGAACAAACAAACAGAGATGAACAATACAATAACTGAAATGAAAACTACACTAGAAAGAATCAATAGCAGAATAACTGAGGCATAAGAACGGATAAGTGACCTGGAAGACAGAATGGTGGAATTCACTGCTGCAGAACAGAATAAAGAAGAAAGAATGAAAAGAAATGAAGACAGCCTAAGAAACCTCTGGGACAACATTAAACACAACAACGTTCGCATTATAGGGGTCCCAGAAGGAGACGAGAGAGAAAAAGGACCAGAGAAAATATCTGAAGAGATTATAGTCAAAAACTTCCCTAACATGGGAAAGGAACTAGTCACCCAAGTCCACGAAGCACAGCAAGTCCCATACAGGAAAAAGCTAAGGAGAAACATGCCAAGACACCTAGCAATCAAATTGGCAAAAATTAAAGATAAAGAAAAATTACTGAAAGCAGCAAGGGAAAAATGACAAATAACATACAAGGGAACTCCCATAAGGTTAACAGCTGATTTCGCAGCAGAAACTCTACAAGCCAGAAGGGAGTGGCATGATAAAGTGACGAAAGGGAAGAACCTACAACCAAGATTACTCTCCCCAGCAAGGATCTCATTCAGATTCAATGGAGAAATCAAAAGCTTTACAGACAAGCAAAAGCTAAGAGAATTCAGCACCACCAAACCAGCTCTACAACAAATGCTAAAGGAACTTCTCTAAGTGGGAAACACAAGAGAAGAAAAGGACCTACAAAAACAAACCCAAAACAATTAAGAAAATGGTCACAGGAACGTACATATCAATAATTACCTTAAACATGAATGGATTAAATGCTCCAACCAAAAGACACAGGCTTGCTGAATGGATACAAAAACAAGACCCAACTATATGCCGTCTACAAGAGACCCACTTCAGACCTAGGGACACATACAGACCGAAAGTGAGGGGATGGAAAAAGATATTCCATGCAATGAATATCTTTTTCCAACACTTTCAGTCTGTATGTGCAAATGAAAATCAAAAGAAAGCTGGAGTAGCAATACTCATATCAGATAAAATAGACTTTAAAATAAAGAATGTTACAAGAGACAAGGAAGGACACTACATAATGATCAAGGGATCAATCCAAGAAGAAGATATAACAATTACACATGCACCCAACATAGGAGCACCTCAATATATAAGGCAACTGCTAACAGCTATAAAAGAGGAAATAGACAGTCACACAATAACAGTAGGAGACTTTAACACCTCACGTACACCAATGGACAGATCATCCAAACAGAAAATTAATAAGGAAACACAAGCTTTAAATGACACAAGAGACCAGACAGATTTAATTGATATTTATAGGACATTCCATCCAAAAACAGCAGAATACAATTTCTTCTCAAGTGCGCATGGAACATTCTCCAGGATAGACCACATCTTGGGTCACAAATCAAGCCTCAGTAAATTTAGGAAAAGTGAAATCATACCAAGCATCTTTTCTGACCACAACGCTATGAGAATAGAAATGAATTACAGGGGGAAAAAACCGTAAAAAACACAAACACATGGAGGCTAAACAATACGTTACTAAATAACCATGAGATCACTGAAGAAATCAAAGAGGAAATCAAAAAATACCTAGAGACAAATGACAATGAAAACACAATGATCCAAAACCTATGGGATGCAGCAAAAGCAGTTCTAAGAGGGAAGTTTATAGCTATACAAGCCTATCTCAAGAAACAAGAAAAATCTCAAATAAACAATCTAACCTTACACCTAAAGGAACTAGAGAAAGAAGAACAAACAAAACGCAATGTGAGCAGAAGGAAAGAAATCATAAGGATCAGAGCAGTAATAAATGAAATAGAAACAAAGAAAACAAGAGCAAAGATCAATAAAACTAAAAGCTGGTTCTTTGAGAAGATAAACAAAATAGATAAACCATCAGCCAGACACATCAAGAAAAAGAGTGAGAGGACTCAAATCAAAAAAATTAGAAATGAAAAAGGAGAAGTTACACCAGACACTGCAGAAATACAAAGCATCTTAAGAGACTACTACAAGCAACTCTATGCCAATAAAATGGACAACCTGGAAGAAATGGACAGTCTTAGAAAGGTATAACCTTCCAAACTGAACGAGGAAGAGAGAGAAAACATGAACAGGCCAATCACAAGTAATGAAATTGAAACTGTGATTTAAAATCTTCCAACAAACAAAAGCCCAGGACCAGATGGCTTCACAGGGGAATTCTGTCAATCATTTAGAGAAGAGCTACCACCCATCCTTCTCAAACTCTTCCAAAAAACTGCAGAGGAAGGAACACTCCCAAACTCACTCTATGAGTCCACCATCACCCTCATACCCAAATCAGACAAAGATACTACAAAAAAAGAAAATTACAGACCAATATCACTGATGAATATAGATGCAGAAATCCTCAACAAAATACTAGCAAACAGAATTCAACAACACATTAAAAGGATCATACATCATGATGAAGTGGGATTTATTTGAGTTGCAAGGATTCTTCAGTATACGCAAATCAATCAATGTGATACACCATATTAACAAATTGAAGAATAAAACCCATATGATCACCTCAATAGACGCAGAAAAAGCTTTTGACAAAATTCAGCACCGATTTATTTTAATATCTCTCCAGAAAGTGGGCATAGAGGGAACCTACTTCAACATAATAAAGGCCATATACGACAAACCCACAGCAAACATCATTCTCAATGGTGAAAAACTGAAAGCATTTCCTCTAAGATAAGGAATAAGACAAGGATATCCACTCTCCCCACTATTATTCAACATAGTTTTGGAAGTCCTAGCCACGGCCATCAGAGAAGAAAAAGAAATACAAATTGGAAAAGAAGAAGTAAAACTGTCACTGTTTGCAGATGACATGATACTATACATAGAGAATCCTAAAGATGCCACCAGAAAACTACTAGAGCTAACCAATGAATTTGGTAACACTGCAGGTTACAAAATTAATGCACAGAAATCGCTTGCATTCCTGTACACTATTGATGAAAAATGTGAAAGAGAAATTAGGGAAACACTCCCATTTACTACTGCAACAAAAAAAATAAAATACCTAGGAATAAACCTACCTAGGGAGACAAAAGACCTGTATGCAGAAAACTGTAAGACATGGATGAAAGAAATTAAAGATGATACCAACAGAGGGAGAGATATACCATGTTCTTGGATTTGAAGAACTGATATTGTGAAAATAACTATACTACCCAAAGAAATCTATAGATTCAATGCAATCCCTATCAAATTACCAATGGCATGTTTTACGGAACTATAACAAAAAATCTTAACATTTGTATGGAGACACAAAAGACCGCAAATAGCCAAAGCAGTCTTGAGGCAAAAAAACGGCGCGGGAGGAATCGGACTCCCTGACTTCAGACTATATATTACAAAGCTACAGTAATCAAGACAATATGGTACTGGCACAAAAACAGAAACATAGATCAATGGAAAAAGATAGAAAGCCCAGAGATAAACCCACACACCTATGGTCAACTAATCTATGACAAAGGAGGCAAGGATATACAATGGAGAAAAGACAGGCTCTTCAATAAATGGTGCTGGGAAAACTGGACAGCTACATGTAAAAGAATGAAATTAGAACACTCCCTAACACCATACACAAAAATAAACTCAAAATGGATTAGAGACCTAAATGTAAGACTGGACACTATAAAACTCTTAGAGGAAAACATAGGAAGAACAGACTTTGACATAAATCACAGCAAGATCTTTTTTGATCCACCTCCTAGAGTAATGGAAATAAAAACAAAAATAAACAAATGGGACCTAATGAAACTTCAAAGCTTTTGCACAGCAAAGGAAACCATAAACAAGGCGAAAAGACAACCCTCAGAATGGGAGAAAATATTTGCAAACGAATCAAAGGACAAAGGTTTAACCTTCAAAATATATAAACAGCTCATGCAGCTCAATATTATAGAAACAAACAACCCAATCAAAAAATGGGCAGGGGCTTCCCTGGTGGCGCAGTGGTTGAGAGTCCGCCTGCCAATGCAGGGGACACGGGTTCGTGCCCCGGTCCGGGAAGATCCCACATGCCGCGGAGCGGCTGCGCCCGTGAGCCATGGCCGCTGAGCCTGCGCGTCCGGAGCCTGCTGCTCCGCAACAGGAGAGGCCACAACAGTGAGAGGCCCATGTACCGGAAAAAAAAAAAAAAAAAAAAGGGCAGAAGACCTAAATAGACATTTCTCCAAAGAAGACATACAGATGGCCAAGAAGCACATGAAAAGCTGCTCAACGTCACTAATTTTTAGAGAAATGCAAATCAAAACTACAATGAGGTATCACCTCACACCATTTAGAATGGGCATCTTCAGAAAATCTACATACAACAAACGCTGGAGAGGGTGTGGAGAAAAGGGAACCCTCTTGCACTGTCGGTGGGAATGTAAATGGATACAGCCACTATGGAGAACAGTATGGAGGTTCCTTAAAAAACTAAAAATAGAATTACCATATGATCCAGCAATCCCACTACTGGGCATATACCCAGAGAAAACCATAATTCAAAAAGACGCATGCACCCCAATGTTCACTGCAGCACTATTTACAATAGCCAGGTCATGGAAACAAACTAAATGCCCATCGACAGACGAATGGATCAAGAAGATGTGGTACATATATAAAATGGAATATTACTCAGCCATAAAAAGGAACAAAATTGGGTCGTTTGTTGAGACGTGGATGGATCTAGAGACTGTCATACAGAGTGAAGTAAGTCAGAAAGAGAAAAACAAATATCGTATATTAATGCACGTATGTGGAACCTAGAAAAATGGTACAGACGAACCGGTTTGCAGGGCAGAAGTTGAGACACAGATGTGGAGAACAAACGTATGGCCACCAAGAGGGGAAAGCCACCGGGGGTTGGGGATGGTGGTGTGATGAATTGGGCGATTGGGATTGACATGTATACACTGATGTGTATAAAATTGATGACTAACAAGTACCTGCTGTATAAAAACCAAATAAAATTAACTTCTCTTGTCACTAAATAAATGTAGAGAATGAAGGTGAAAAAAAAATTCTTTCCGATAAGCAAAACACCAAGACAATTTGCTACCAGCATACCTATCCCTGAAGGAAATACAAAAGAATATTCTTCAGGTAGAAGAAAAATGAAGTCAAATGAAAATTCAGAGATTCAGCAAGGCATGTTCCCATAAAATGTAGTAAATATGTAGGTGAATCTAAATGAGCAATGATTGTATAAAACAACTATTTTCTCAGTCTCACTCTGGAGAGAGAGACCATATAAAACAGTTACTATTCAGAGACAGAGAGAGAGGTAGGTATGGGATGGGAGGGGAAGGGGTTTGTGGGGGGAACGGGAGGGGATTGATTGATTTTAAATACAAATACTTGACAACAATAACTTCTAAGTCGGGAGGCATACTGTAATTTCTAGGGCAACCACTAAGTTATCTAACTTTTTGATGTCAGGGCCATTTTCTACTCTTAAGGATTACTGAGAACCCCAAAGGGATTGTATTTCTTGGGATTTTATCTATCAGTATTTGCTATATTAAAAGTTAAAATTCAGAAATGTGGGCTTCCCTGGTGGCGCAGTGGTTAAGAATCCACCTGCCAATGCAGGGGACATGGGTTCAAGCCCTAGTTCGGGAATATCCCACATGCTGTGGAGCAACTAAGCCTGTTCACCACAACTACTGAGCCTGCACTCTAGAGCCCGCAAGCCACAACTACTGAGCCCGTGTGCCACAACTACTGAGCCTGCACTCTAGAGCCTGCGAGCCACAACTTCTGAAGCCCGTGCACCTAGAGCCTGTACTCCACAACAAGAGGAGCCACCACAATGAGAAGCCCCCGCACTGCAACGAAGAGTAACCCCCGCTTGCCACAACTAGAGAAAGCCCGTGTGCAGCAATGAAGACCCAATGCAGCCAAAAATAAATAAATAAATTTAAAAAAATAAAATAAAATCCAGAAATGTAAAAAACATTTATTTTAAAATAATAATAATTAACCCATTACATGTTAACCAAAATAATATTTTTCATGAAAAATAACTATTCTAAAACAAAATAAATTTAGTGAGAAGAGTGGTATTGTTTTACATTTTGCAAATCTCTTTCATTTCTGGTTTAATAGAAGACAGCTAGATTCTCACATCTGCTTCTATACATTCAATCTGTTACAGTGTTATTTGGTTGAAGTAAATGAAGAAGATAGGGCCTTACACAGATACATAATTGGAAGAAAAAGGTATGCTTTAGTAGCCCTTGTAGATACTTTTGAATACTCTTCTTTGATACTACACCAAGACTCAAGAATGGGTAGTTTCTTAAAGGCAAATTGCAATGTAGAATCTGAAACCGTATCAATGAACTATTTGTACTCTATTATAATATAATCCATTGTTCTCTCTTGTTCTTTGAATAGACCTTTTACCCGTGCATGACTTTGTAACGTTCCACATTAGTCATTTGAAAAACACTGGTCCACTGAGTTACGCAGTTTCGAAATACTGACACATTTTGATCACATGATATCAAAAATCACATTTATTAATATCACTGCTGGTTACATTAGAAACATTCTTTAAATCCTGGGAAGCTGTTAAGCTCATGGTGGCAGATACAAGTTCTCCAAAATTCTAAGTTTCACTTGAAAATTTGAATTCCATTCACTGGTGACAACTACTCTGAGTTATTTCCCTGGAAGCAGCAGGCTCACTTCGTTCATTTGTTATTGAACATCTGCTGCAAAATCAAGTTTGAGTAACTGTGGTTTAGTCTGTTAGGCTGTTTAGTCCGTCTATTAGTCATTCTTTCAAGTAAAAATGATGTTACACACACACTCATGCAAAATACTATTTCAGCTTACAACTCAAGATATTGCACAAGTGGATTTCTGAGACCCAACAAAATTTAAAGAACTGTAAGCACTCAGAGTATCTTTCTTAATCACAGTAAAGTTAGAAATAAACAAAATAACTAGAAAATCCCCAAGTACCTGGAGATTGAGAAATACATGCTAAATAACCTATGAATCAGAGGAGAAATTGCATTGAAAATTAGAAAGTTTTTCTAACAATGATAATAAAAACAGTACATATCAAAAGTTGTGCAGGACTGAGGCATTACATTTCAAGATTTGGGTGTTGCCATTATTAGACCCAGAAATACAGAAATGGCTGAAAGAAGCAGTTGGTAGCTTTCAAAGGTTGCTCTGAAAGTCCAACCTTTCAGTAGGAGAAGCTAGCTAGCTCCCGCCCCCAACACACGATCCTCAGTGTTGGAGAAACTTTTCTTGCATCAGGTAATCCACTGTTGATGAAAAGAATACATCAATACAGCCTTTCCAATGGACAATTTTATAATGCTTGACAAAGGTCTTAAAAATGTGCATGTCCTTTGACCCAATAATTTCATTCTAAGGGAAATAATCAGAGATATTTGCCAAGTTTTAACGGCAAGGGTTTATCATGGCTATTTATAATAGGGAAAAGTTGGAAACAACCTAAATGCCCAACAATAGAAGAATGGTCAAATAAACTGTAGTAAGTCCACAGAGTAGAATATTATGCTGCCATTAAAATGATGCTATAGAAGTATATTTATTGATATAGAAAGATGTTCACAGTATATTAAAATATATAAACATATATATGCATATCTATGCACTGAGAAATTTTTGGATATTACAACAGGGTGTTAAAGAGTAAGTGGGTAGGACTGTGTTTAGATTTTTTGTTTGCTTTTTACTTTTAAAAAATGAACAGGTACTACCATTTCTGTATACTAAAAACAGTTCTAAATGTTTAAAAAAAATGCAAAAATACTCCTTCAGAATGCAGCTAAAATAGTATCTATAAGGCAGTTTTAATACTTTAAAAATTATTTAAATTTAACATAAATATTACAAATACTGATGTAAAATATTAGAATATAAGAAAAGATGAAGTCAGTGACATTCCATCAGGAGAAATTTTTTAAGAGAACAGCAAATTAAATCCAATGAAGGTTGAAGGAAATGATAATGAGAAGTTAATGAAGAAAAAACAAATAAACAAATAGAGCAAAAAGCAAAGCAAAAAAATAGGTTCTTCAAAAAGATTAATAAAACTGAACTAGAAAATCCCCAACGTTTGAGAATTGAACAATATAGTTTTATTACACAGATCTCATTAGAAAATAAGGAAATATTTAAAACTGAATAACAAAAATAAACACATCAAAACTTGTAAAATGTAGGTAAAGTAGTACTTAGAGGAAAATTTACTGCTGTAAATGCATATATTAGAAAAGAAGGCCCAAAATTTATGATAAGCAATCATCTCCATAAGTTATATAAAATCATCAAATTAAACTCAAACAAATTACAAGTAAATAAGGACAGAAATTAATGAAATGGAAAACAAAAAGATATTGGAGGGATTAACAAAGCTAAAAGTTGCTCCCTGCGAAATGATAAATTTTTGGCAAGGTTGATTTAAAGAAAAAGAGAAAACATATACAGCAGCCAATATTAAGAATGAAAAAGGAGATATCATTTCATATCCTGCAGATATTAAAAAGATGCGATCAAAACTTTATGCCACAAATTTGAAAATTTATAAATTCCCAGAAAAATAAAACTCATCAAAACACAAAAAGAATTAGAAAACCTGAATAATTCTTTACTGATTAAAGGAATTGAATGAGTAATTTAAACCTTCTGGCATAGAAAACTCTAGGCCTAGATGGCATTTCTGACAAGTTCTACTGAAGAGAAGTTCTACTGAGGAGAAATAAAATGAATAAAAAGCAGGAACAGTTTCCAATTCATTTTATGAAGCTAGCTTAACTTAGATACTAAAACCTGTAAAGGACAGCATGAGAAAATTAAAGGGCAATCTCACTAATGAACATAGATGTAAATAAGCCAAATAAAACCATACCGAGCAATATTTAAGAATTACATCAGGGGCTTCCCTGGTGGCACAGTGGTTAAGAATCCACCTGCTAAGGCAGGGGACACAGGTTCGAGCCCTGGTCTGGGAAGATCCCACATGCTGCAGAGCAACCAAGCCCATGCGCCACAACTACTGAGCCTGCGCTCTAGAGCCCACGAGCCACAGCTACTGAGCCTGCATGCCACAACTACTGAAGCCTGCGCACCTAGAGCCCGTGCTCCGCAACAAGAGAAGCCACCACAGTGAGAAGCCCACATGCCGCAACAAAGAGTAGACCCCGCTTGCCCCAACTAAAGAAAGCCCACGTGCAGCAACAAAGACCCAACGCAGCCAAAAATTAAATAAATAAATATTTTTAAAAAAATAATAAAAAAATAAAAATTACATCAGGACCAAGCTGGGTTTACCAAAGGGATGCAAAACTGTTTTAACATTTGGAATTCAATTAATAGGATTCTGAACATTGAGACAGATTAAAGAAGAAAAAATTATGATCATCTCAAGAATGCCAAAAACATTTAATAAAACTGTATTTAAAGCTTAAGAAATTCTTAAAGAAGAAGACAAAAATGTCCACTCCAACAATTTATATTCAACAATATTGTGGAGGCTCTAGGCAGTGCAGTAAGGGCAGCATAAAGAAATGAAATGTATAAGAATTCAAAAGGAAGAAACAAACTGTCATTATTTACATATGGTATAACTATATACAGAACGTTCAAAATAATCTAAGGTAAAATTAAAATTAATCAGAATTTAGCAAAATCATTATCATAAACCAAATGAAAATTTTAAAGAATTTTTTTTTAAAGAGCGTAGAAACAAATCTAATAAAAAGATGTACAGGACCTCTAGGGAGGAAAGTATGATATTTTTTAGGAGAAATTAAACATAAAATAAATGGAGAGAAAATTATCCTGTTCACAGACTGGAAGACTCAGTACTGTAAATGGCCCATCTTTCCCAAATTAAAGCATAAATTCAATGGAATTCCAATCAAAATCCCAACAGATACTATAGAAACTGCTGAGCAGAATCTAAATAGTATATGGAATTGCAAAAGGAAAAGAAGATCTAAGATATTTTGGGAGAATAATAAGGTGGGAAGATTTGCTCTACTTGTCTTCAAAATTTTGTAATATAAAGCTTAGTAATTAAAGCTGTATGCTATTGACACTAGGACAGACAAACAGGACAGTAGAACATAACAGCAAGCCTAGAAACAGATCCATATATAAATATGGATGCTTGACTTATGACAAAAAGGTAACTGCAGAGTACTGGGCAAAGACAGTCTCTTCAAATAAATGTATGCTTATGTGGACCAGGAGATGCGTACCTCAATGTTCACAGCAGCATTGTTCACAATAATCACTAGGTGTCAACAACCCAAATGTCCATTGGTAGTAGAATAGATAAAATACTGGTACATTCACAAAATAGACTACTAAACAGCAATCAAAAGAAATTAACTATGCGTACACAAAGGAATTTGGCTAAATCCTAAAGATAAAATACTGAGTAAAAGAAGCAGACACAGCACAACATACTATGATTTATATATAGTTCAAAAACAGAAATAATCTTACTTTGTGATAAATAAAGCTAGCATTTATTGAGTGCTTACTATGTGAGAGGTATTTTCTAAGTGCTTTACATGCTTTAATTCATTTAATAGTTATAAGAAGTCTATGAGGTAGGTATTGTTACCACCCCTATTTTACTTATGAGAAAACTGAGAAACAGCAAACGTTCAGTAACTTGCTCAAGACATCACATAGCTAGTAAATGACAGAGCCAGGATTCAAACTCAGGCAGTCTGACTTCAGAGTCTATGAATCATTGCCCCCGCCCCCGGCACCAAATGTTCAGTTCACAAAGAGGGAAACTTCTAACTTCTGTTCAAGGCTCTGAGTCACTTAACGCAAGCTAAGAGATTACAGCTAAGAAGGTAAAATCATAGTATAAGGGAGGGCTCTGTATAACAAATGCATTTTCATGGTGTTATGGGGGCCCCATGCTCCATAACCACCTAGGGGGAATCTTCGAAATGCAGCACCTCCATCCCCATCTTCCCAGATGATACACGTATATACTGTACTGTTGATATGGTTTAAATGAATTCTCTATACTTAATAAGTTTGCTGATAAATACTTTAATCCTTGCATATACAAATCAATCTCTATTGATTAGAAAAAACCACAACTTTAATTCTGCTTTATTTTCTTCTAATTCAGGGCTTTGCTTGTGGTACTGTCTTGATGCTTCACAAATGTCCCATCATCTTTTCCCAATACTTTTACTCTCTTTATGGCCCTGCTAGGAATGTTCTCTCTCCACTTTTCCACCTCTCTCCTACACTTACTTTAATGCTCTTCATCAATTTTATACAAGCCAGCCTGCCTGTTCCAGCTCCCAAATGTTTCCTCCACTGATCTCTTAGGGCCCTAAGAATCTGTGCCTCTCTATGGTCATTTAAACCTATACTACCAGTTATTATTATTTATTTCATGGATACAGACCTGTATCATGGATACAGTCAGGTACAGACCTGACTGGTCTGTACAATTTGACTATAAATAACGTGTGAGGGCATAAACAGGCCTTTTATCTCAGCATAATATCCCACATACTGATGAATATTTAAATATACTTGGTGGTGAATTCATTTCTGAAAGAGAGAGAGAGAAGTCATGGACACACGACTTTTTTTTTTTTTAACCCTTCCCCCACCTAAACTACGCCATTTTGCAGAGGAGTTAGAACAGTGCATATTAGAGTTCCAATGGAAGGAAAGGGCATATCTTGGAGGGATTCAGACAGTCTTCATGGAGTAAGCAGCCTCTGAGATGGGTCCTGAAGAAAAGTAGAGGGGAAAGGGAGAAGAGGAGCCGTGAGAATAAGAGACAGCGAGAGAATAGGGGCGTGGTGGAGACTACAAGGTAGTTTAGAGGAGAGCAGCATCTCAAGGCGTTTCTTCTGACAAGCAAACAATAAGGCCTGGAGCACTAGGAAATGAGTCAACATGTTAGGTGGGTTTGGGGTAAACTGTGGAAATATTCAAGGGGTCATAATTTCAGCTAAGCTCTCCTCTCCCACCTATTTTGAAAATGAGGTACAGTCATATTCTTTCAGTATGAACAGAAAGGGACCAGAGAAGGTATTTACACAGCCTTGTTCACTGTAACTTGGACAGAAACCTTCACCTTTTCAATGGAGAAGGGGGATGTGCACTGCAACGGGAATTGCTTAATAAAGCAATTTTGATTTATTGTCAAATACATTAAAATGACTGAGAATATCCCCGTATGCCTATGTACCAGTTGTATTTCTTTTGGTGGGAACTGTATATTCTTGTCCTTGCCCATTTGTATATGAAGCTTAATACCTTCCCTTCCATTGGTGTGAACTCTCTTTATCAGTGTTCAGTAACCCATATAAAATGTAACCCTTTTATATGTCAATATTGAAGCAAATTAATTTTCTAGTTTTTTCAATTTTAGTTAAATCTATTGATGTCTTCCTTTGTGAATCTCAGTCCTTTGAAGTTATAAAAGCTCTCCAAAGATCTGTTAAATAATTTTATTTTTTTGCTAGCTTTCCTATGATTTGACTTGCTTACATAAATTCTATTCTGCTGTGGTTTTCTGTTTTGGGGGGGCTGGTTAGATCTAAATTGACTTCTGAATTGCTAATTAGTTTTCTCAACACTACTTAAAAATCCTTCTTTTCCCTATTATATATACTGTACTCGATCGTATGCCCTGATGAAAGGACTCCTTTGAAGAGGAATGCCTGGCACTGCCTGGCTGGCAAGCAGTATTTCTTGTCCTGTATCCTTCTAAGTGGATCGGATGCCAAGGGTGTCCTGGGGTATTTTGTGGGTCTGAATGTTTAGTAGTGTCTAAAAAGAAGACTACCACTGGTGGGTGCTGCAGATTAGGTAACATCTGAAGGGGATTTCTCACAGATGCTTGAAGGAATGAATGCACCAAGAAGGTCTTCAACTGAGGATGAGACGACACAAGGAGACAGAGCAGCAAAGGAAGGGAAAGGTCATGGTCATCAAGAGGGAAGACAGAGCACATCACACAAATTGTTCTACCTCACAACTCTGCCTGGAACCAGCAGGGTACAGATTCAAAGTTGTTTTGGCTCACATGCTACCAGTGACCTCCCTTAGTTTAGGTCCACCTGGAGCATTTGTAGGGCCTGAGATAAGTGTACCAATGGAAGCCCATGGTACCATATGTCTAAATATTTAAAAGTTATATATCAAAATTACAAATTGCTAAATATGTTCTAATCTTTGATTCATAAGGACCTAGAAGGTTAGGTTCTATTAAGAATTCTTGGGTTCCTCAGATTTCCTTATCAGAACATGGCATCTTGGGATATCTGGCCCTTGGCCCCACCCCCAGCTCCATGCCTAATCTTACAGCCTTCCTATGCCATGACTGATATCCCAAGGTACAAGAGGTGCCGGTCCAACCACAGATTTTACAACTATGTAACAAGACCACTGACTTCCCTTCTTAGAATGGTGTCTTCTGCCACCCCCTCCTCTACTCATTCTTATTCTTTAATGCTGGGTCAATTAAGGCTCTTAGTTACAAGAAACAGAAACCAACTCTGGCTGATTTAAGCAGACAAGGAGTTTATTAATAGGACACTGGATTGCTCACAGAGTGGTAGGGAGGCCTATAATACCAAGACTGGTGCTATGCAGTCAGAAATAAAACCATGAACTGATCTGACAAGGGTACCACTGCAGCCGTTCTACAACAGCTGCAGCAGCTTCCACCACTGTCTCTGTTAATGTTAGACGTTGGAAACCTCCAGAGTGCTACTACAACTATCCCAGTAATTGTACCTGCTATTACCTGAGAGTTCCACATGGTCTTTGTTTTTTGTCACTAGCTATTACATCATGAGTGGATGTGTCTGACTCATGAAACCCATGTCATATTCCCATATCCTAACTGCCAAGGAGAGCAAATACCTGGCATTTTTAGCTTCTGTAGTAGAAGGTGGGCTTTGTCCTCCCTCAAGACTCTTAAGATGGGAGATTCTTCAAATACCAGAAGAGGTTTCAGACATTGGACAGCCAAAACCAATGAGAAATGACCCCTACATATGGGTTATGTTCTCAAGTCTACCTTTAACTGCCTGTGGGACCTAGCTCATGCAACTTAACCGTTCTGGGTTGACAATGAGTCCTCAGTAAAATGATGGGATTTAATTTAGTAATTTCTGAAGTCTCTTAATACCCCCAGGGAATTCTGATTCTTTGAAAAAGGACTGGCTTGAAAGAATTTGCCACTTCTAAAACTGAAATGTAGTATAAGATATTGTTGATCAAGTTTTAAAAACTGAGTATTGTTCTAATGCCTTGTCTAGCTATCAAAGGTTGATTTGTCACCATTTTCTTGACCCCTTATCAATGCTGTTTGACAATGGCGCCTCCTAGTGGATGAGGAAACTCCAGCTACAAGTGATAGCAAATGATCCTAAGACAGGAGCAGCATGCCCCTCTGTGTGGTTTTCTGAAATTCCCAGAAAAGAAAGGAAGGCAGTTGTGAGCAACAAACTCTGTTCTGTTTACTAGGTAAGAACTTTACTGTTAGCCCTCAGTGTTCTCACTAATCCTCACTCCTAAATACCTACCTCCCCAACCTCCAACATTCACATACACACACACTCTCTTCCTCTTTCAGTTAAAGCTCTGAAGGAAAAACCAAAAGAAGGGGAGGGCCTCCAGCTAGAAATCATGATGAGTCATATCACAGAATTTTACAACTGGAAGTTTAATTGAAAGACTTGCTTTAGGTCAGTAGCTAATTCATGGCAATTGGGACTAGAACCTCAGCTTCTTGACTCTCAGCCCCCTGTATAACCCCATCCTTCCTGCTCACCTTTTTGAAGGAGGAGGTTATACTTTTCCCTTGCTCTAAACATAGACTTTTGTGGTTTGTTGAAAGGATAGTGATATTCTACTTCTTTAAGAGGCTTTTAAAAAATTACTGCAAATCCTCACAAGTGAAGAGAATCTCATCTGTGCTTTCTTTCCCGTATGACCAGGAGACAGACAGGGTTTCATGGTGCTAGGGAGGAACTAAGTTTCCAAAGTACCCTTGTTTCTGCTCCCAGCATGAGGTCTACAGAGTTCATCTAAGACACTGGTTACTATATGGCCCCCGTTATGTTTGCACAGGGCAAAAGTATCCAAAGACCCAGGTACTCGAACTTCTCTCTTTTCTATCCTGCCTACTCTCCCCAGATCTTTTTTTAAATTTATTTATTTTTGGCTGCATTGGGTCTTCATTGCTGCGTGCGGGCTTTCTTTAGTTACAGCGAGCAGGGGCCACTCTTCATTGTGGTGCGCGGGCTCTAGAACACAGGCTCAGTAGCTGTGGCGCAGAGGCTCAGTTGCTCCGCGGCATGTGGGATCTTCCCAGACCAGGGCTCGAACCTGCGTCCCCTACCTTGGCAGGCGGATTCCCAACCACTGCGCCACCAGGGAAGCCCTCCCCAGATCTTTTAACTTCATTAATTCTAAAAAAAAAATTAGACCTATGATCTAATCCTATTTACTTTCACAGGTGAGAGTCAAGATAGAACCTCTGCCACTCAAAACCAAATCAATCATAATCATTGCATCAGTTGACTTTCTATCCTGCATAAGTTCCTATAACTCTGGTATGGGGGAATATATTTATGATTCTTTGTAAGTCTCTCCAGCTCTTCTTTCCACCTCTTCTCTCTAGAAATACAGTTCTCCCTCTTGCTCCTTAAAGCCTTCTCTTCATTTGGAGGCAGGTTCCTCAATGCAGTCCCTGCAACCAATAGCAGTAAAGCTCCTGGCCTATAGGAGGGAGCACACCTTCAAACGATGTAGATATGAAAACCGCAACATGTTCCTTCTAGCCATTTGTGGAATGCAAGGATTCGGGGTCATTCTTTGACAGTTCTACTTCTGGCGTGTCCTCTGTTTAACCGTCTCACAGAACATCTAAAGAACTGTAATAATCATGCCACACTCTGATGTGGTTTTGCAGATGACGAAGGTGGGCTAATTTGGAAAACGATCCCATCTTGAGCAAACACATCAGGGATTAAAAAATCACACAGTTAATTATTGATTTTGTTTTCATTTTACCACCATTTGTACTCTGAAATCAAACTGGCTGGTATAATTCTTACTTCTAGGCAAGTTCCTAGCTAACATGAAAATGTTAATGTTGGTACTTATAAAACTAGAGATATAAACAAAAACAGAGGCATAGGTGTCTGCCCAAGGTTAAATTGTTCTAATTTAGCAAGAAAAATGGAACAATTACTATGCCCTCACGAGAAGATTCCATATGCCCATGAATTATTTCCAAGTTTCAAACATGACAAAGAAAGAAAATGGAATTTTTGACTGTTCAAATAACATCACGGCCAATTTGCAAACAGCAACAAAACTCTGTATGTGGACAAATAAAAGTCAGCAGTTAACTAGAAAGATCCTTTGAGTATTACAGGAAGACACAGATCCCTAAATTTATTATCCTCATAAACTATGATTTTCACATCAGTCACTCCTCTGGAATAAGATACTGAAGGTTCCTGTTAAATGCAGATACGTTAATAGCTAACAACAAAGATTTACCGAGCATTTAACTACACGCCAAGTACCATTTTAAGAGCTTTACATGTAATAACTTACTTAACCCTCATAACAACACAAAGAGACAGGTACAGATGAGGAAACTGAGGCTTAAGACAAATGTTATTATATAACTTGTCCAAGGTCACACGGTTAGAAAGTAGCAGAGTCGGGATTTGAACCTAAGCAATCTGGCTCCAGAATCCTGGCTCTTAACCTCTAATCCTGAGGCTCTGTAATAAACAGAATTTATGACAATGACAATGAAGGTCATGGTAAGACTATCTAGTGTTTTGATTATCAGAATACTCCCACATTTCATTTCATTCTCACAAGTTGGTAGGGTAGAAACTGAGGTGCCAAGAGGTGAAATGGGCCCTGTTCTAATGGTTATGACTCCTCAACTTCACCTCAAGCCCAGATTCTTCTCCTGGGGGCCAGATTCATATGGGCAGCTGTGTACCATACATCACCAGGTAGGTGTCCCACAGTCACCACAGACTTGGATGGTCCAAAAGTAAATTAGTAATTTTCTTCCCCGAACCTTATCTCTCTAAAGGGGATAGTCTTTCTTCAATTTGGGAAAGTTTTGGACTATTATCTTTTTGAGTAAGGTCTCCCCTCTTCCATCATTCCCTCTACATTCTACTTCTGGAATTCTGTATGAATTTGTGTATGTTGGATCTTCTCAATGTGGCTTCCATGACTCTTAGCTTCTCTTTCATACTTACTGTCTCTGTTTAACTGTGATTTGTTCTATGTTGGTTCTTCAATACCGTCTTTTGACTTGGCCGTATTGATTCCAAACACAGACATACAGTGCACACACACACATGCACATGCTCTCTGAAGGATTTTTCAACATTTACCAAATAGAACAGCCTCTTGTTCTATGAATGCTACCTGTTCTCTTTATCTTTTTGAGGACTCTGAAGTCCCTTTCAGATTTTCCTATTATTTCCATTTCCTTTAGACCAAATTTCCTATGTTGAGTTTGTTTCAGGATGTTAGTTTTTCCTTGTGTGCTTTGAAAATTTCATTTGAACACTAATCTTAAGTGGGGATTTCTTGTTTTTGTTTTTCTTTTTCGGTCCCCCTGAGCTATCTCTTTATATATGATGGCTAGAGCTTTTCTTAGCCACTGTTTAAGGTGGAGCGTCTCTGTCTCATCCCTGAATTTCATGTGGTGAGCTAGACTCCAGTTCCCTTCCCTTTAGGGGCTCTCAGTCTCTGTTACAATGAAGAAGTTGAACTCCAAAATCCCATCTTGACTGGAATTCTTTACTGACTTTAATTTCGACCCTCTACTACATTTTTCATACGGAGTCTAGGGGTCTCTCTACAGTGTACAAATCCGATTATATTATTACCTTGGTAAAATTATTTCTATGTGCTCTACCACCTACAGAATAAACTTTAAAGTCTGATCAAATGTCACCTCCTCAGAAAGGGCTTCTGTGAACACCCTATCTGAAGTAGCATCCTCATCACTCTCTATCTCTTACGTGGCCCCTGTTCTTCATAGCACTTATCATTACTGGCTATTAATACCACACATTTACTGTTAGTTTGTCTCTTCCACTAGAATATAAGTTTCATGTCGGCATAGACTTTGAATTACTCACTGTTAAATCCTCAGCACCTAGAACAGTGCCTGGAACATTGTAGGCATTCAATAAACACTTGTGAATGGATGTATTAAATCCTTAACATGGCAGCAAAAGCCCTAGACATATCAGAGCAATTAAGAGTGAGGGCTCTAGAGTCAAACTGCCTAGGTTGGAATCCTGGCTGCAGCACACCAACTTTGTGACCTTGAGCAAGCCACAACCTCCTAAGCTGCAGTTTTCTCATCTGTAAAATGGGTTTAGTAATTAACCTTAGTGGGTTGTTGAGAGGAATTAACAGACAATAAGCAAGTATAAAGTGTAGCAGTGCAGTTACACACATCACCACAGGTTTTTATTATTACATGTCCAAGCTCATCTCCAGTCATTCTCTCATCTTGTACCTTGCTCCAAAGTAACAGCCCACTATTATTAATAGTTCCCCAACCATATAAGCTGAGTCAGATTTCTGGCCATTCCACATGCTCTTTGCCTTGCCTATAATGCTTACCTCCTTTCCCACTCATACAGTCAATTTGCCTCCCATACACTATTAAACTCTTCCACTGAGAACCCTAGCCCAAGCATGGAAACAGAAGTGGGCTTTTATTTGCCCTGGCTGGACATGGAACAGATCCCAGATTCAAAAGGAGGTTATCCATAGGGGGTCAGGTCAATACCTTAGGATACTCAGGGTTTTAGAAGAGAAGGAGGAAACTGAGATAATCAGATAAATTCATTCACTCATTCATTCATATGCTCTTATTCTGTCTGGAATGTCAAGTAAGAGAAGCAGAAGGAAATACTTGGCCTTTCAGGTCATGCAGACTTGGGGACTGGGGCGCCTGTTTGGGGCTATGTGCAAGTCCTTGAGTAAACAGGGCAAGCTGGTCTTTCCAGAGCAAAGTAGATGCAAAACCCCAAGGGATGAAGGGAGTAGTGACCCGTTTCCTGAGGTTTTTCTTTCTCATTCTTATGAGGCCTGACTTCATTCTGTTTCCTTTCTTTACATTTCATGAGATTCCTATATCTTTACAACTTTCCTCTAGTTTTGTCTCTGCCATTACCACTTGGCAAACTCCTGGTCATCCTTCAAACCTCAGTATTGTCTCCTCTATGAGGGGTCTTTCTCTTCTTTCCTCTCTTCGTCCTTCTCATTATAATTGTTTCCATGTCCATCCACCTCTGTCCTGAGCTTCTAGCTATATCTCTTAAAAGGCATTAAGAAACAAAAATTACTAAATGGATAAAGTTGGTGACAGAGTTAGGACAATAGTACAGGCCTCTCCATTTGTCCTCTAATATTTCACTCTCTCTCTCTCTCACTAAGGAAATGAGCTACCAGATAGGGATACCAAATGGGAGCAAAGAGATACCAAGAGAGCATATAGGGAGCATATCTCAGAACTGAGCTCATGCATCACATGGATATTGGTTGAAGATTAAGGGAGTTTAGTGAAGGATGGAACCAAGAAGTGCCGAAAAGCTTCATTTCCCCACAATGTTGTTCTCGATATACTCTCTTTACCTGGCTTCTGTGACATCCTGTTGTCATGATTTTCTTTCCAGCTCTTGAGCTATTCCTTTGCTATCTCATTTGCTAGCTATTCCTCCTGTTCTACACCCAACCCTTTCAAATTTGGAAGATCCTCAGTCCCCAAGCCTTCTCCTCTCCCTCTATACATGCTTCTAAACCATGTAAATAGCAACCATCCCAAAATCTCTGTATCTATCAAAGATCTCTCTCTGTGCTCCTAATCTACATATTCAGCTTCATCTTTAGCAACTTCACTCAGATGTCTCACAGAAACTTCAAACTCAACATGTCCAAAACATATTTCACCATCTATTTCCAGGTACCATCATCTTATTAGGTGCTCGAGCCAGAGACCAGAGTCAACTTTGACTCCTGCTTCCTTACTTCCTTCATCCAATCATCAAATCCTGTCCATTCTAATTCCTAAATATCTTCAGGTTCTACTCACTTCCTTTCATCTCACTGACACTGATCTATCCTAGCTGTCAACATGCATACTAAATCACTGTAATGGCCTCCTAATTCTCCCCACATCCAAATCCAACCCTATAGCAATACTGTAGCCAAAGAATGCTTTAAAAATGGAAGTCTGATCATATAATTTTGCTTATGATGGCATCCGCATCTTTAAGATAAAATCCAAAATCCTTGCCATGTCTTAAAAAGCTCATCAAGATTTTGCCCCTATTTCTTGTGAACCTCTTGAGCCCTCTATGGTGTGCATGAGAATTATGAAGAGTATCTTTAAGACAAACAATACTTTCTAGAGTCTGGCAAAAAGACAGAATACATTTTTCATACCCCCATACTAATATTCAAAGACACTGCTATTGACTCAAGACAACAACCAGTAAAGGGACAAATGACCTTATCTCTACTTCGAGTCCTCTAATATTTCACTCTCTCTCTCTCTCACTAAGGAAATGAGCTACCAGACAGGGATACCAAATGGGAGCAAAGAGATACCAAGAGAGCATATAGGGAGCATATCTCAGAACTGAGCTCATGCATAGCATGAGCACTGGATATTGATTGAGGAATAAGGGAGTTTAGTGAAGGATGGAACCAAGAAGTGCCAAAAAATTCTCTTGGGGCCAGTAACCTCACAATGATATGAAATCCACTCTACTTAACAGCATTCTGGTCAAGTCCACAGATATGGACTAAGGCCATAAAAATAAAACAGAATTTATCTACAACTCTGTCTAGATTTATACATGTAAGGTCAGTTTTAGAATGAAATGAGATATTTACTAATTAATATGACTGAGAGATTAGTTCAGTTCTTTAGATTACAATGTAAAGTCTACAATTCTCATACAATGCTGGTAGGAATGCAAAGTGGTACAACATTTATGGAAGGAATCTGGCATTAACAACAGTATGAAATGATGTATGCATAAGGTTATTAATGTAAAAGAAGAAGACTGGAAATGATCCAAATGTCCATCAATAGGGAACTGGCTTAATAAACAATTCTATATCCATAATGGAGTACTAAGCAGATATAAATAGGAATGAAGGAGATGTCTACATATTGCTATGGAGAGATCGCTGGTATTTTCATATTGTTAAATTAAAAATTATCAAAGTTTAGTAGAGAGTATATAAGACTGTGTAAGAAGGAGGTGCTATAAAAACATAAATATATACATATTTTCTTATATTTTCAAACAGAAATAGTGAAAAATAAAATTAAAACTAATTTTACAAAATAATTTCCTCTAAGGTGGGAAGTGAATGGGGACGGGGATGCAAGCCAGACCTTTCTGAATGAACCCTATTCATAAGTTTGACTTTCCAATCATGTATATGTTTTTCATAATCTAAAAACAAAATTAAGTCAAGAAGAAATAAGAGGCAATCCCTAAAATTAAACTGATGCAGATATCTGAGTAAGATCAGGAGAGTATATCAGTGCAATACCCTGGTTGTGATATCATACTAGTTTTGCAAAATGTTAATGTTGGGAGAAACTGGGCAACATCTATTCAATACAAGGATCTCTAAACCTAACTCTATGTCAGGCTTGTGGCATAACCACAAAGAGAACAGTTATTTAAGTGACTTTAAAATCCAGTGTTTTGATTGTGCATCCCTACTGGGATACACTCAAGGATGAAAAGAAGGGCTAAGAAATCCTAATCTGTATTCAGTAGTCTTACTTTTATTATATATTTAAACTAGTAGGAGGAAACAAGTATGTTAATGTGGCAAGAAACCCCGATTTTCAGTGAAAAGATGTACAAATATAAAATTTTAAAAATTAAGCAAAATTTTACTAAATTATGCTAAATATTATGTTGAGTGAAATAAGTCAGAGAAAGACATGATGTGACTTATATGTGGAATCTAAAAAATAAAGCAAAGGAGTGAATATAACAAAAAAGAAACAGACTCACAGATATAAATAGAGAAACAAACTTGTGGTTACCAGTGGGGAGGGGTGGGGGCAAGGGGTAGGGGATTAAGAGGTACAAACTATTATGTTATAAAATAAATAAGCTACAAGGATATATCATACAACACAGAGAATACAGGCAATGTTTTATAATAATTAGAAATGGAGTACAACCTTTAAAAGTTCTGAATCGCTATACTGTATACCTGTAACATACATATTATATCAACTATACCTAAATTTAAAAAATAATTTAAAAATTAAAAAAACTAAGTAAAAACTGTATAATTTCTTTCTTGCTTTTGAAAAACTTTATATTATGGAAAATTTCAAAAGTAGAAAGTGTAGAGTAATGAAGGCTCATATATCCATTACCCTGCTCCAATAATTAACAACTCACTGGCTAATCCTATTTTACCTATACTTCAACCCAGTACCCACTGCTCACCCCTCACCTGATTCTGAAGCAAATCCCAGGCTTTATGCATAAATATTTCAGTACTTACCTCCAAAATGTAGAAACTCTTTTTGTAAAATAACTAAAATTATAAAATCATACACTAAAGACTTTAACAATTCCTTATTATCTAATAAATGTCTCACTAAATAAAAATCCGTAATTGTTACTTTAAACTGGAAATAATGGTGTAAACTCATAGTTTCATGTTTGTTTGCTTGTTTAATTATGATCGAAGAAAGCTTTTTAGTTTCTAATAACTTTAGATTTACATAAAAATTGCAAAGATGGTACAGAGAGTTCCTGTATACCCCTCACTCAACTTCCCCTAATGTTAACATCTTAGGCAACTACAGTAAACATGTCAAAACTAAGAGAGTAATACTGGTACATTACTATTAACTCAACTCCAGATTGTATTTGGACTTCACGGTTTGTTGACTAATGTACTTTCTTTGTTCTGAAGTTTTTTTCATTTTTAGATGACTGCTGTGGGTTTTGGGGGAAGGCTACCACAGAGGTGAAGTGCCTTTCTCAGAACACCACCTCAGGGGGCACGTGATATCCACATGACTTATCATCAGTGATGTTAACTTGATTCTTTGGTTAAGAGGGGTCAGCCAGGTTTCTCCACTGTAAACTTACTATGTTCCCCTTTCTACGCTCTGTTCTTCAAAAGCGGGGTCACTAAGTCCAGTCTACTCTTAAGGTGGGAGGGGATTATCTACATATATTATTTGGAATTCTTCTGTAAGGAAGGTTTGTTTCTTCTTTCCCATTTATTTATTTGTTCAATAATTTCTTTATATTGGTATGGGCTCATATATACTTAATTTATACCTTGGGTTATAGTCTAGTACTATGCTATTTATTTTGTTGCCCAAATTGTTCCAGTTTCGGTCACTGGGAGCTCTTTCAGGTTGGTCCCTGTGACCTTTTCACATGTCCCCATCTTTTTGTTTTTTGACCACTTCCTAACTTCCAGGCACTGTAAAATGCTCCAGGCTTACTTGTATTTTCTCTGCCCCAGTCCTAGAATAATAATTTCTCTAAAGAGCCTCAGTTCCTTCTATTAGAGAATGTATTTATAAATGAATATGTGGGTGTGGGCTTGCTCATTACTACTGCAGTGTAGTTGCTTCTAAGGTCCTCTCAGTGGCAGAAACGTATGTATGTGTACTAACCCATTCACATGTATCTATATTTATTTCTGTATCTATCTACCTGTATGTACATATGTATATATAAGTACATATGTATATATACATGCAAACACATATCTATACATACGTGTGCGTGTACACATATTAAACTAAATATGTTGTCATTCCACCACCTCCAATTCTAATCCAGCACCACAGGGTTCATTCTAGCCTTCATTCTTGCTTATTTGTAACTTTTTTCTCTGACAGAATTTTAAACTTCTGCATATTTAAAAAAGTCAATATACAAAAAAGTCCAATAATGTAAACAAAATTAAAAAGGCAAATTTCGGCAAAATATTTGCAAATACATGAAAAAGGTAAATATCCTTAGTAAATAAAGAATTCTTACAAAATGACAAAAAACTGAAGAAAGTGAACAGATGAAAAAGAAATGGGTAAACATACATTTAAAATATTTGACCACACTAGCAACAAAATAAATGCAGATTAAACCAAAATGTCATTCTGACCTATCAAAACGTAAACATGAATGCTCTCATCTACCACTGGTTTGAATATAAATTGGTACAATCTTTATGAAGAATAACATGACACTATGTAAAAGGAGTTTTAATTCTATTGGCTAGACTTCTGATAGGTGATGTGTCTCAGTGAAGACAACAGAAAGGTTGGATAAAAAAAACTTCCTTAAAGCATCAACGTACTAACCAAATTGTCAGGAATATTGGCTAAAGAATGGGAACTCAGAGAGGTAAAGCCAAGGATCAGAGTCCTTCTTGTCCTGGGGACATTTGCTTATACAGCAGATCTCTAAGGGGAAAAAAGTCAGAATTCAGGGTAATATCATAAACTACTCTCCAGCGTTGACCTAAGACCCTAAAGAGCTAGCGGTGAACCGGAAGTGATCAGCCCCTTCACATACTTGCAATCTGGCTTTCTCTCTGAATGGCCCTGAAAATCTAAGCCTTGAACCTTGATTAAGATAGTCCCAGACTGCTAGTGCTTAAAGGTGCCTAGTAAAAGCAAATTAGAGTTCTCTCTAGAGGAAGAAAGCATCGTTCAACGCCAATAATTTTCAAAATAATTTCTAGCACACGGTCAAAATGAATCAGGTACATAAAAGGGTAAGATATTTTGACCAAGAACCAGCAAAAATGACAGATAATAAAGACAAACAGGGATTTCATATACTGAGATTATCCAACATAGATTATTAAATAATGAAGTTTTACTGTGTCCCAGAACATAAAAGCTGAGCTTGAATTTTTTTTGCAAAAAAAGAGAAAAAATATAGATTTTAAAAAGGAAAAACACAAAATTCAGAAAAGAAGGTAGAAAATATAGAGAATACCATAAGGTATGCTTATATCTATACTTAATTGGGTCACAAAGGTGATGAGAGAAAGAAAAAGGCAGAGGCAATATCTGAAGAGATAATGGCTGAGAATATTCCCTAACCATAAATAATATCAATACACTGATTCAAGAGACCTAAAAACCTAAGGCAGGATTAAAACACACACACACATACACACCCCACATCACAGAGAAAACTACAGAAAACAAAAGATGAATAAAACATTTTTTCAATAACCTGAAAAATAAAGATAGACTACCCTCAGAGAAAAGTGACAGACTGCTAGCTGAATTGTTAATATCAATGGAAGCCAGAAGACAGTAGAATGATATCTAAGGTAAAGAAAATGCCAGCCTAGAATTCTCTACTCAGTGAATATCCCTCAACACTAAAGGGAATCTAAGGAAATTCTGAAACAAATGGAGTTCGCACCCAGCAGACTGACACAAGGAAAATGAATCCAGATAAAACCTTAGAGATGCTGAAAGAATAAATAACAGAGAAAGGATGTGTGTAGGTAAATCTAAATGAATAAAAATAATAACTTGGAGTGATGTAAATACATGTAACATGCATTTATACACACAAATATAATTTAAATACATGAAAACAATAGCCTATAAGTCAAGGTTGCATTATATGGAATTAATGTGTTCTACAGTGCTTGTCCTGTTCAGGAAGACAGTAATGGTATCAATATTAGGATTTGATGAATTAGGGAGGCATACTGTAATTTCTGGGGTACACACTCAGCAAAGGGTGCTAAAACTTCCAAATTAATAGAACAAAAATGAAATGATTAAAAAATATTCAACTGATCCAAATAAATCAGGGAAGGTGAAGAAAGATGTAATAGGTAGTATAAATAGAAAGCTCATAAGACCACAATGTCAATCAAAATATACTAAAATTAAATGTAAATGGAATAAATGCTTCAGTTAAAAGACAAAGATTGAGAGTCCAGAATAAAAAAACAACTGTATGCCTTTAACACGAGACGCATCTAAAACCCAAGGATACAAGAAAGTTGAAATTTAAAAAGGAAATAAATCCTAGAAAATTAAACCCAAAGTAGAAGGATGGAAATAACAACAAACAGAAATTACTGAAATAGAAAATAAACACACAATAAAAAGGATTTACAAAGCTAAAAGTCACTGTTTAAAAGACTGATAAAACTGGTAAATATCTGGCAAGGCTGAGACAGAAAAAAAAAGGCATAAATTGCTAGTATCAAGAATGAAAAAGATCCTGTAGAGATAGTATGAACCCCTTTATGACAAAATTGTTTAAAGTTTAGATAAAATGCACTCATTCCTAGAAAAATACAATTCACCAAAAGTGACAGAGTAATAACTAGAAAACCTGAATATTCCTATAAATATTTAAGAAACTGAATCGGAAATTAAAACCCTTCTTATAAGAAAGTCTGGCCTGGATGGGTTTATAAGTGAGTTCTACCAATCACATAAGAAAAACAACAAACAGAGAATACTCCTCAATTCATTTTATGAGTCTAGCATAATCTAGATATAAAAACCTGATAAAAATAGTACAAGAAAATTATAGTATAATCTTCCCACAAATATGGATGTAAAAAGTCTAAACAAAATATAAGCAAACCAAATCTAGCAATATATAAAAAGGATTATAAGGATTATACGTCATGACCAAGTGTGGTTAACCAAAGAATCAATGAAATTCATTGCATTAACAGAGTAAAGAAGAAAATCATATGATCATTTCAATATACACAGAAAAAAAGCATTTGATAAAATTCACCATCCATTTATGCTTAGCAAACTCTAAGATCAGAAATAAACAAAGATTTGCTATCACCATTATTCTGGATATTTTATCCACTGCAGTAAAGTCTAGAGAAAGAAATAAAATGTAAAAGAATTAGAAAGGAATAAACAAAATCCTCTTCATACACAGATGATATGATCAGGTATGCAGAAAATCCAAACAGTTCTACAGAAAAATTATTGGAATTGATGGAGCCTGATGAATAGAAGGAGTATACGTCAATACAAGGAAGGAGGGAAAGAGAGAAAGAGAGAGACTGATCTACCTTTTTTTTTTGGCTGTGCCATGCAGCATACGGGATCTTAAGTTTCCCGACCAGTGATCAAACCCGTGCCCCCTGCATTGGAAGCGTGGAGTCTTAATCACTGGACGGCCAGGGAAGCCCCAGACTGATCTACTTTTAAAAGCAAATACCTAAGAATCTAACAAAAAATGTACACAACTTCTATGGAGAAAAGTATAAAACTTTATTGAAAGACATCAAAGACCTAAATAAATGGGAAGACAGACACCATGTTCCTAAAGTGGAAGACTCAATAATAAGTCTGTCAATTATTCTCAAGTTGCTTATAAAGATTTAATAATTCAAGGCAAAATCCCAACAGTTTTTTAAGTGTATGTGTGTGTGTGTGTGTGTGTGTGTGTGTGTATAAATTGACAACTTGATTCTAAAATGTATATGGAAAATGCAAAGACAAGTACAGCTCTCAAGACATGTCTGAAGAAGAACAAAGTGGAAGGCCCTGCTCTATCAGTTACCAGGACTTACTGTAAAGCCATAGTAAATAAGACAACAGCACAATGCCGGGCAAATAGGCCAAGGGACCAGAATAGAGCCCAGAACAATCACACCTATACAGATGCCTGATTTACGGCAAAAGTGGTACTGCAGAGCAGTGTTTTCAGTAATTGTGCTGAGACTATTGAATATCCATATGGGAAGAAATGAAACTAGACTGCTACCTCACAGTATACCCCAAATCAATTCCAGATGGATAATAAAACATAGGAGAATACCTTCATAATCTCAGGGGAGTAAATATTTCTTAAACAAGATACAAAAACACTGGCCATAAAATTAAAAATGATAAATTAGACTATATTAAAATCACAAACTTCTGTTAATCAAAATATACCATTACAAGAATGAAGAGATAGGTCACTAAATGGCAATTAGGGAAGAATAATCGGGAAAAACTACAAGGAGATTCTACTACACACCAACTGGCAAAAATTCCAACAATGCCAAGTATTAGCAAGGGTGTGTAGCATAGGTAGTAATTAATCATGAGAATTAAAGGAAGGCACTGTGAATAAGGACAAACAACAGCATTTTAAACAGGGGCAGTGACAGGAAAACTAGGACTTGGATAACCTTAGAGAGGCATATACCATTGGTAAAGGGTCAGTTTATACATCTACTTTAGAAAATAGCTTGGTATTATCTAGGAAAACTGAAGCTGTACATACTCTGAAATCTATTAATTCCACTCCTAGGTCTACATCCTATATGAACGTTTACTTAGGTGCACCAGGATACAGGTACAAGATTGTTTACAACAGTATTGTTCAAATGGCCAAATCTGGAAACAACCCAAATACATATTAACATTTACATGAATAAATAACTTGTGAATGTTTGTTCACTAACACTATATAGCAACAAAGTGAAGGAGATCAAACTAACCTGGATATTCTCACAGACCAAAACACGTGTATACTCTATGATTCCATGTAAGTAAAGATTAAAAAGATAGAAAACACTGAATTACACTATTCAGGGATACCTATTTAGATGGTATAGATATAAAAACATGGAAGTGAAGTCTAGATTAAAGTTAATTCTGAGAGAGGCAGGGGGTTATGATCAGAAAGGGGAATTCGAGGGCTGTTGAGGTGCTGGCAGTTTTAAAATTCCTTGACTTGGGTTGTACGTGGCTGTTTATAATAATTCTTTATGTTTGTATAGTTCTGTGTATGCATTTTTCTAAATGTAATACATTCTATTGAAAAAGGTTAAATCTATGTGTGATGTAGGTGTTTGTATGCATTCATACACTAATTCTAATATCTAGTAATTCTACTCCTAAAAACTTATCTTGAGAAAATAGGCAATCAGGGCATGAGCACAAGTAACTATGTACAAGAATATTATTAATCATAACATTATTTCTAATACAGAAAACAGAAAACAGTGTAAATGTCCAACTTTAGGGAAAATATTAAATATGGCACATGCATATAGTTCAGACATCTTAATGCAGCCATTAAAATGTTGTATCTAAAAAGTATTTAATGGTATAATAAAATGCTTAAAATTATTAAGTTAAATGAATCAGGATACAAAATTGCATATATAAAATGATCTCAATTTAGTGCAACTGTGATCATGACTATACATAGGAAATGTTCTGAAATGCTCACTGTGATTACCTTTTGCAAATGGTATTTTTGTCATTATAATTTTCCATAATTTCTAAATTTGTACAAAGAATGTATATTACACTAAAAACAACTTATAATTTTCATTTTAAATGAACTACTTCTTTTAAATAACAGAAAGTTAACTGACTTTTCTTCCTATTTTATATGTACATAAATTTATTCAAAATTATTTTAGTGGTTGAAGATGAGCTTTCATATATAAAAAAATTATGAGACTGACAACTTCAAATACATTTCTAAGATAGTAGGAGTCAGGATGCAGTTTGTTTCCTAAAGTATTCAAAGCTTAATATCTATTCTACACTGTAACATCTCAATCTAGGATTTGTTTTATACAAAAATTGGGACACCTACATTTTTTTCCCAATAGATATCAAAATGATACAGTAATTACAGTTAAAAGTTTTTTTAAAACCCCAAACTCTGCAATTATCTTTATAGGTAAGTATATTTTGTTTGCAGATCCAGGAGTTTATTAACTCAAACCCTTCTCCTGTTGATCTCTACTTTAGTTTGTGCAGAAAAGAGTTAACTATTTAAGTATTTAACCAGGCCTAACTATTATCTCTCAAAAGGCTTGCAAGGCCTGCCTACAAGGTTGGCTCTTGATTGGCATCTGGGAACTTGGAGGGGTTCCTCCCCTCCTAACTGAAAAGAGTGGCTCACTGTGTCTAAACTGCTTGTGCAAACAATATGATTTATCCTGAACACCTGCTTTCTTTCTGGGAGTCTGGAATTTGGTATGCACCAGGCAGAGGGTGCTTACATGACAAGCCCCCGACAAAAACCCTGCGCTCTGAGTCTCTAATGAGCTTCCCTGATAGACAACATCTCACATGTGTAGTCACAAATGTTTGCTGGCAGAAGACCCTTGGAAGCTTGTGCCTTGTTACCCCTGGACTTCAATTCATGCACTTTCTCCTTTTGCTGATTTTGCTTTATACCCTTTAGCTATTAATAAATCATAGCTGTGAATATGCCTATATGCTGAGTCCTGTGAGTCCTCGTAATGAATCATCAGACCTGGGAATGGTCTTGGGTATCCCTGACACATAGTTAAAATGCAACTAAACATTTAGTATAGTGGTAAACCTAAGTCAAGAGAAATGTTTAATTTTAAAAAGTTAATGACACAGAAGTTGTTTTCTTTCAACTAGCATTTATCAAAGGCCTACACAGTCACTCAGCTAGGTCCTTTCTTGTATCTTAGCTTACTGAATTACCATATCAAGTTTCTAATGTTTACTAGGACCAAGCAGTATTTCCCAACCATTTCCTATTACCCAGCACTTAAGTAGGCATTCAATAAATATGTGCTGAATGAATGAATAGCAATTTCTATCATTACCCATAAAAACAAAAAATCAAAATAGATAAAATTAGCTATAAAAATATGTACAAATGTTCATATAAATTAAAATGCTATAGTCCAGATTTTTCTTGCTTGATATGAAACAAATATATTTTCTCTTAAGTGGCAAATTTGCTGGTAAGTAGTAATCAGTTCTACTCTATCAGTATAAATGAATTCCACAAACATTCCCTTCCCTGAGCATAAACACCAGACTAAAAATAAAACTTTAAAAATAAAATTTAAATAAATAAAGAGCTTTCAGTCTATCTCCTTTGTGAGCTTCAAAAATACAAACTGTTAATATTATTTTAAAAGATACAAACTATTGTTTTCATGTCAGAAATGTTTTAAGACCATATTTAATTACTGTATAGTCTCCCTGTGGTATATGTAATCATTCTATAATAAGGTAATTAAAATTTCTTGGCCAGCCAATTTAGGATTTGCAGCTTAACTTCAAGTATCAGACATTACTAAACATAAGCTTTGATGTGTGACTTAGAAATAAACATTTAATTTTTGGTGGGGTGCAGGGTGTGTGTGTGTGTGTGTGTGTGTGTGTGTGTGTGTGTGTGACATGACACAGCCCTGTCTTTAAAACTGAACCTACGTTTTAAATGTTTATTTTAAAAAATAACAGCAAACCGCTACAGACAAGTCCTAATTTAAGTATAATCCCAAAGCAATAGATATAGTATAAACACATGCAGATTCGTAACAAACTACTGAGTGTGTTGGGAAAAATGACAACATAGTCTCGAAATGGTATTACCCCTACTTTAAAGGTCAATCATCTCTTGACCTCTCACTTCTGGACCCACATTTGTTGAAACTGAATCTCTAGGGGTTGGGGCCTGGGTACATGCTGGTTTAACGAGCTCTACTCATGATTTTCCAATGCTAACTTTTGAAATCTACTGCTCTAATCTTATCCAGTGCTAAAATTTTGGTTCTGTCTCTGTATTTGAGTATGCTTTAAACTTATAAATCATTTGTATCAACTAGTTCTAAGGATTTGCTAACATGATAAGCAACAAGATTGAGCCATATAATTTCATGACTTCAGTTTAGGGAAGAAAAGGGAGAGTTGGTTATAGATAGTCTGTGGCAAAGAAAGATATGGATACCATAATAAGAAACTCACTGATAACCCAAATATATTGTTTGGTCTAGCCTTTTCTCCATCAAAATTATCAGAGCTATTTCCAAGCAGCCAACAAACAGCAAAGTCAACTGACCTTATCTCATTTGCTTTCCATTTCCTGTCTACTCTGTATTGGTGTCATGTCAGAAAACTGTGGAAAGGATCCAGATAACCCATAACCTGAGCAATGAGACCCTGAATACCAGGGGTCATTAGATCTATTGCCAGAAAAATTCTGGTGTAGCCTTGTCTACATTGCAGCTATGTAAGCAATCTCTTACCTAGCCAGTAGGTGGAGACATGCACAAACTTACTGCTTTGCTCTTTGATCTACAGGACTTTAAATCTTACAGTAGTGTATGGTTTGGGTTTGTTCATTTGTTTTAAACTGAGGAAATCAAAGGGAATGCAAAAAACAGGGCAAGGACAACTGTCAAGGTAAATTTACAAAAAAGGATAATACAAAAGAACAATTTTATATTTCTATATTGTTTCTAGCCCTTTTGAGAAACAGCTATTTTAACTGTGAATTTATAATCTACTTCCAGATTCCTAGAGCTAATATAACAATTCTAAATTGAGAAATAGGTCCTTTAAAAATTCATGTTCAATCAGGGAAAGCAACATTAACTGACTATGACATGATACTAAGGAGTTATTGTTGATTTTGCTAGATATGACAACAGTATTTTATACACACACACACACACACACACACACAGTCCTTATAAATACAAACAGGAGTATTTATAGGTGAAATGATATTGCTTTAGAAATTGCCAAGAAAAAAAAGACAACAGTAAAGGATAGATAGAACAAGAACGGCAAAGTATTGATAACTACTGAAGCTCAGTGATAGGTACACTGAAGTTCATTATACTATTTTCTTTTATTTGAAAATTTCCAAAATAAAAGGTTAAAAACTAGGAAGCCATGTTCTAGTGATTTGGGTTAACAGTGAGATTAGGGGGCCAGTAAATATGCAACTTTAATGAGGTCTTATTCTCAATATATAGCCATCAATGAATTATTCCAAACACAACTGAATCATACAAAATTAGCTATATTAAAAATCCCACATAATTCAACATTGAGAAACTAAAACTAAGCTGTTAAATCCACTGGAAACAATACCTTATCATTGTAGAGCAAGTCACCACTTTATAAGGTGAATTCACACAGTTATCTCATCTAGTTTTCATAACCTTATGAAGATTTTAAAGTTAAGAGATTACGGCCAAAGTCACATAATTAGTAAAAGTGACAGAGGTGGGATACTAATCCAAGTTTTATGACACCAAGGATCATCTTCTCTCTACTATACTGTCACTTAGACCCCTTTGAAACAGACAGCAAATGTGAAATTTAGGTAAATTTTAAAATTTGGCTTTCTGTGCTCATTACTTCATAGTATATGGCAAAATCTGGTTTTTAGTTTTCTCAGTGAATAAAAATATGGACAGGGCTTCCCTGGTGGTGCAGTGGTTGAGAGTCCGCCTGCCGATTCAGGGGACACAGGTTCGTGCCCCGGTATGGGAAGATCCCACATGCCGCGGAGCGGCTGGGCCCGTGAGCAATGGCTGCTGAGCCTGCGTGTCCGGGGAGCCTGTGCTCCTCAACGGGAGAGGCCACAACAGTGAGAGGCCCGTGTACAGCAAAAAAAAAAAAAAAGGACAGAAACAGATTTCTTGAATAAAGAATAAAATGAAAATAATTATAATATCTTAAAATTGGAAGGGACGTTAGAGGCTCTCTCTAGTCCAAAATTAAAGCCTTTTCTTCAGGACCTTTGGATGGATCCAGCTTTAGCTTGAGCATTTCTAGTGAGGAATGGCAGACTCTGTAAGACAGCCGGTACATTCGTGGACAGCCACTTCATTCATACCTGCCACCTGTTGATTATAGTTACAGCTCCTCACCCTACACTGAATAAATACATAATCCTCTTACATTTGACGATATTTCAAAGAACTAAAGACATCCATCATGACCTGCTATGGGCTTCTGATCTGGGGACTCTTATAGAGGTAAAAGAAGATCAATAGATTCTTGGGTAACTGAAGTCTCCCCATCTTTTCAACAGCTCTTCCATGCCAAGTGGTCTTCAAAGTGGGACTTGGGTATCTCTGGGAGTACTCAAAGCCCTTCCAGGGGATACATGTATTAGGATATTTTTAAGGCATTTAAGCCATATCTACATTTGCCATAATTTGGTCTGTCTGAAAACAAGTCTGTGGTCTGCTGAGTTCTCTTCTGTATCTCCACTCGAAGGAACCCATCTCAAAAGACAAACCGCTCACCCATCCTGAAAAGCCTGCCTAATTTCAAAAAGACAATGGGGGAATGCAAAGCTACCGAGGGAGGGAGCCATCTGTGAGAGCAAAACAGCTTTGGAAAGGAAGGGAAGAGCCACCTTACTTCATGCAGACAATATATTCACGGCAAAACCTTATCTAGTTTAGAATTATAAATCAATAGTAAGATGACTGTCACAGTGATGTCTATTAACACTTTAATTTTATTTGAAAAATGAAGTCAGATTTTTTTCTGACAGAAAGCAAGTCTGATTTGGCTGACTAGTTTGACAATGATGACTAGCTTTGCAATTTAGGTCACATAGCAGACATTTTCCATAAATTGAATGAGATAAAGGTACAGCTCGAGATTTTTGAAGAAAAAATATTTTTAAAAATATACAAAACACTAAAACTTACATCCTTACAATAAAAGTTTGTATATATCAACTGAAAGATATGTGTGGAGGTACACAGTTTTCAAACATCTTTTAGCAGGATTGCTGACAAAGATTTTGAAGGCTGTGAGTCTATGACAGAATTTCTAGGCTCTTTCCCACTCTGGCTATCCCCTTCTGGAAGCATGCCCGTGTCCTGCTTACTAGGAACACCCCAGGGAGAATGAGCAATACACAGCACACTGGGCCTATGGCTTGGTTCTGAATACTATACACTTCTAATTAAGGTATCTGAAGGTTCCATTCAAGGCTTTTAAAGCTGTTGCAACAACTAACTGAATTGTTTACATCTTTTTCATATAAGCAGTTACAATTAAGTTCATAGTGATCTTGCACTTATACATGTGAATGAATGAGTTTACATTAACTGGTCTTAAATTTCACCTTCTTTGTTTCAGCTCCTTTGCTACAAACTTGTAAAACATTTTAAAATTTGGTCTAGATATTCAATGTATTAAGCTAGCCCTCTGTAGGGGGCAGCTTCTAACAAGGCTCCCAGTAATCACCACCTCCGGGTCTTCACATCCTTGTGTAATCCCTTCCCCTTGTGTGTGGACTGGATCTAGTGACTTATTTCTAACTAACAGAATATGGCAGAAGTGATGGTGCGTGATTTCAGAGATTAGGTTACAAGACTGACGTCTGTCTTGTTCCTACTCTTGTGCTCTTGCTTGCTGGCCCTGATGAAGCCAGCTGCCATGGAGCTGCTCTACAGAGAAGCCCAGTGACAAGGAACCTAGGGAGGTCTTGGGCCAACAGCACATGAGGAACTAAGGACCTCAGTCTGAGAGTGTGCTTCCAACAACCATGTGAGTGAGCTTGGAAGCAGATCCATCCCCAGCAGAGCCTTAAAATGACTTCAGCCCTGGCCAACGCCTTGATTACCACCTTGTGAGAGACCCTAATCAAAGTCACTGATTACAATTTTGAACAGAATAGTATGCCATCCCATAAGGCTTTATATAATCTCTTTGGACACAATCATCCAACCAGCTATGAAACTACCCAATTATACTATCCTTAGCTCACATTCCTCCATCTTATTGACAAAAATTTTGTGAGAAACATGTCGAGTGGCTTACTAAAATCAAGATATATGGCTGTCTACAGAATTTCCTTCATATGCCAATATGGTGATTATATCAAAAGAGGAAGTTATGTCTGTTATTACTTGTTTTTAGTTGCTAGAGAGGCTGGCTACATGGAGGCCTCTACTCCCATCCCGATCCTTTTCACTAAGACTCTTGTAGTCAGAACTTTATATTTTGGGACCTCCTATTCCTCTGAACTCTATTTCTTCTTCTCTGAAGTAGGCTAAAACTGTGAGGGTAACTGAATATGCCCAACTTTTGCTTCCTTAGCCATTGTGAACCTTACGATGAGATATTCCTTTTATTCTTATTACTTTAGGTCTTTCTAAACAGATGAGTTCACAAGTATTTTTAAATTTTAAGAGAAAAGCGTCAGCATTATCTAAAATCAACATTGCTTAAAACTTTAACCCTAAAACAAACAAAAAAAACCACTTCAGCCCCTTCGGAAAAGAGAATGTATACTCACAATTCAAAAACCATGTAAAGCATTCCATCTGAGCTATATGTCTCCAATAACTCTACAATGTGGGGATGTTTCAGCATATGACAGATACTGGCTTCCCGCTTTAGATCTGCAAAACAAACACATAACATTTTGTTAGGCAGGATCAAAAGACAATCAGAGTGAATGATGAATGAATGGATGTGATCTATGGTAACATGAAGACTCCTCTAACTATAGAGATGAAATCCCCCATTCAAGCTAAGCCTAACTTTTTGCCCTTTAAAATCTTTGACAATATAACTTGCTCATATTTCTTGCCAGCTTAAATCTATATACATTAGAGTCAGCTCTTATTAATAAGAAATGTAAATAGCACAAATACTTTCCTCAAACTCTTGTAAACAGGTTTCAAAATTTATAACTCTTTTTTTTTTTTTTTTGCGGTACGCGGGCCTCTCACTGTTGTGGCCTCTCCCGCTGCGGAGCACAGGCTCCGGACGCGCAGGCTCAGCGGCCATGGCTCACGGGCCCAGCCGCTCCGCGGCATGTGGGATCCTCCCGGACCGCGGCACGAACCCGCGTCCCCTGCCTCGGCAGGCGGACTCTCAACCACTGTGCCACCAGGGAAGCCCTATAACTCTTTCTTGATCAGCTAATAAGTAACTCAATTTGCTGTCTTGAATTTTACTTCTTTTTCTTAGTTTTCCCTAAATTGTCTAAGAATATGATGTTTATTCTTTAGCCTAAAATCTAGCATTTATAGACACACATCAGGGAAGTTACATGGAATAGGGGGCAAAAAAATAGTATGGTTAAACAGAAAAGGCACTACTCCCAACGTCAAAGTCAGAATTTTTTTTACATCATCTATAAAATGTGTTGGATAATTCAGGACACTACCCACAGTGTTATTTTCAAGAACAAATTCAGATAATGTAGGTAAGACTACTGTGTAAGTTACACAATACTATTTGGAAAATAAAAGTGTTAATATCCTCATTGCCATGCTCATCATCATTATCATCATCACCATCACACAAAAATAGTTTAGGCATAGGTATCACTTGCCATGTCTACATGGAACGAGATAATTAAAGCCTTCCTGTGTTAACAGTGCTGGAGTTCTACCTGCTTGCCAATGAATAAAATCCAATGTGACATTTTTTATATTTGGAAATAGAAGGGAGACAGGTAAAGAACGAAGGTTAAGGATATACTGCACAAAGCAGAAGAGATAACATTATCTCCTCTCTGATTTGCTAATTCAACTTAGTCTTGTCAACAAGAGCAATGGCTGCAGAAGGAACCTTAGAAAATTTACACAAGGTATAGGTGAGGAAAAGAAGTCAGTAAATATGACAAAAGAGAAGCCACCAGAAAAGGAAGAATCAATAATACAATATTAAGAAAGTCAAGGAAATAAGGGGAATTAAGGCATAGGTAGTTGGAGAAGGCTGAGAAAAGGCTGTAAGATTCAACCAGAAAAGACCATAAATGTTCTAAGATCAAATTCTGTGGAGAGGTCAGGTTCAAAGTCAGGATGCAGACAATTATATAATAAATTTAGATTTATCCTATCTCTCACTGGTCTAAGTACTTAATATGGTCATTGTCTTTTAATGTCCCAACAAGCCTGTGAGGTAGGTATTTTACAGATGAGGAAACTGAGACTTTGAAACTTGTTCAAGATCACATAGCTATTACAAGGGGTAGGTTTTGAGCCCTGGCCTGTCTAACTCCAAAGTCAGTCCTTCCACAATGCCATGGTGTGTTTAGACATGATCCTGGTAATAAGAAAGGAATAGCAGGGTCAAAGAAGGTTTGATTTGTTTGTTTTTGCAGTTGTTTTAAAGAGAACACTGTGTGTTTGTAAATGGCAGTGATGAAAATCCCATAGGATCTGGAGTCGGAAAACTTGGTGCCAGTCCAGCCCCTGTCACTACTACTTGCCGGCTGACTGCTAACCTCTACAAAATGCCTTCCTTATGGCAAATGAAATGGGGGACGTGATAGGTCATGCACGACCTACACAGTCTACAACTTCAGAGGGCAGCAGCATGATTCAAATGAGAGAATGGATGTGAAAGGACTGTGTGGAGTGCAGCACTGTGGGGCTCAGGGGGTTAGGGTGCTTCAGTGTTCATTGTGAAGGAAGAAATGAGAGACACATGAAACATGGTCTCCACCTCCAGGGGATGAGAGGTGTGAATAGGTGTGGCTTTTGCACTGGGAAGTCATAACTATGGGGAAGGCTTTTGACAAGTGCGCTGGAGGACCAGGCTGAAAAGCCAGACGACATAAATCAGATGCCTGCACAGTTTTTTCTCTCCCTTTAAGATTGTTCTGCCTTCTGATTCTATGAAAAGTTTAGGAGTTTTAGTACTCATTTTAATGTTCATCTGCAGCTTCTCGTTTTACTGGAAGTCACCCTTTTCATATCTTCTGTTTTCACCTTAGTTTCTCTCTTTCCATTTCTTCCTATTCTGCTAAATGTCTGATTTTAATTCAGTGCTCTGACACTGGAGTCAAGAAGTAAAGAGAGATTTAGTGTTTGCCACAACGAACACTGGTCTTTTCTCCTGTTTTCAGTTTATTTTAAACTTTGCCCCTTTCATGTAACTACAGTGTTTCAATCCCCATATTCACCATTTGTCATGTGCCACATTTGTTATACTGAAAAATCATAAGTAGAAACGGACGCTCTAAAGACCCCTCTCTTTGACACGCACATGTCTGCTTGGTATATAACTGAACATGCTCCTGGTCTAGTCTCTTATCACTTTACCCATCCTCAAAATGAAGGAAGGATTGCTGGGGACCCTGCGTCCAAAGATTAAAACAATTTAAATATCACCAGATCTGACATTTCAGGGACTAAAATCCGAACACTGAATAGCACAAAACTAACAACATAAAAATGTATTTGAATTTATAAGGGCAATGATGCAAAAGATGGCCTACATCTAGGATAGCTGCGGCACCATTTTCCATAATTCAAGTATTAATTATATGGGTGTATTAAACAGCCCAAATAGAAAATCACAGTTTACAAAACATGAATGCACCATATATGCATTCAAACTATAGATTCCAAGAATGTTAAGCTCAAAATGTTTGTTTTAGATGTGAATGTGAATTAAAGATGTATGTATTAACTGCTATTAACTCCTTGCTGATATAGCAAACTAAAAATAGTATTTTCCTACAAATCAGCTCATGAAGCAGACTAGGAAGGAATTCGAAAGTAGGTGATAATATAATAATATGATTTGAAATTGTGATTATCTGGCTGCTTATAGATACTAGCTCAGAACATTCCTTTGAGTCACCTGACCCACAGTTACCATGGCTGTTTTGAAGTTCTACTTTATCTATAGTGACAAGGAAGAGTGGTAACTCCTCCACTCTTCCTCGTACTTTTTCATTTTGTAATTTTGCAGGGAAGTTTTTAAAGATTTAAAAAATAATCTACTTCTATGTTTAGTGCCCCTACATTTAACTATGTGCCTATATTTCATCAACTTCTTTTCTTTTAAAAGGGGCACTAGTAATATGGAAATAATATTAGATCTTCTGATCAAAATTGGAGAAACACACTTCAATTGAATCAGCCCACTATATGGCATGAGAACTACTACTCCTACCGGTTTCCTAAGAAGTTCGAGCTGTCCAGCAACAGTAGAACAACTATGTCCTCCAGGGTCTACCTTTCCAGTCTGCCCCTCAAATGAGGGAGAGTTAGGAAAGCCGTTTCAGACGGTCTGTTTTAAAAAGAATTTTCCTGAAAAGTATTTATTATTCATTTTACTATTAGTTGTTCTTGGAATAGGAGAATTTTTCATGCTACCTTTTAAAAGTCAGATGCCACTTTCAGAGTGCCACGACTCTGTAGCAAGCTAATTTGACCATGGGGTCAAAAATAAGTTGGGTATTTACAAATGTGACTGAGGAAAGGAATGCTTTCTGACATTCTTAGCATTGGAGCAACAATCTCATCCTTAATATCTGAGATTTAAAGGTCAAATTTAAGAGTCAGCTTTCACAGAATCATTCAATAAGGATTTAGTTCAGCATCATCCAACAGAAATATAATGCAAACCACTTATACAATTAAAATGTTTTCAGTAGCCGCATTAAAAAGTAAAAAGAAACAGGTGAAATTTATTTTAACATATTTTATGCAATCCAATATATCCAAAGTATTATTATTTCAACATATAGTCACATTAAAAAGTATTAATGAAATATGTTACATTCTCTTTTTGTACTAAGTCTTTGAGATCCAGTGTGTTTTATACTTATAGCACATCTCAGTTGGGAGCAGTTGTATTTCAAGTGCTCAATAGCCACATGTAGCTACTGGCTACCAAATTAGAATGGTGCAGCTCTGGATAAATTGACTTGCTTTAATTATTATCCTCTTAATTGTGAGTTCTTCTGCGTTTCTTACACAACTATCTGTAAAGTCATTCAGTCATTCCAAAAAGAATCTAAACAGATTTTTTAACCATTTCTTTAAAAAGTGAAGTATAGTTAATTTACAGTGTTGTGTTAGTCTCAGGTGTACAGCAAAGTGATTCAGTTATAAATATATACATATATATACTCTTTCAGATTCTTTTCCATTATAGGTTATTAGAAGATACTGAATATAGTTCCCTGTGATAAACAGTAGGTCCTTGTTATTTATCTATTTTATATATAGTAGTGTGTACATGTTAATCCCAAACTCCTAATTTATCTCTTCCCCCCATACCCCCTGTTACCCCCTCTGGTAACCATAAGTTTGTTTTCTATGTCTGTAAGTCTATGTCCAAACAGATGTGTTATTAAAAAGCACTTCCATAGAAGTAAACTCTACAGCTTTTAACAGCCCAAATCCATCACTTAATAACTAAATCTGGAATTTCTTCACTATTGTTAATCTAAATCCTTTACTTGTTTGGTAGTTTTTAATCGTTTTATCTTGCTTAATCTACCAAACACAAAAAGGGTAGTCAACATCCACTGTATAGCAGCCCTTTGGACCCTTCAAAATTTATTGAATGACCTTAGACTATGCAGCATAATATCTGGTATTTTAAGTGTCCCTCTGTAAGTCCTCATTTAATAATTGTAATAACCCTGTAGGTACATCTAGTTTCACTTTACAAAGGAAGAAACAGGCCCCAGGTTTAGTGAGATACACAAGCGGTTGAGATCACACAAGTAGTAAGTAGAGGAAGCAGAGCTAATAACTGAAGTCCAGTGCTCTCTACATGATACCACAATGGCTCCTGGGGCTATGTAGTTTTTATATGTGCCCTTAAGATCCAATCATATAACAGTGCTAATGTGGTAACACTGACTTGGGTGAGAAGCTATCAAGACTGCTACAGAACCAGCATATTTCAGCTGCACTGTCACCAGTGATAATCAGAAATTAGACACTGATATTTTTACTAATAAATATATAAGTATTCTAATTTGTTTCCAAAGAATTTCCAGTTTCTGTTATAAACTCAATAGTTAAAATGCACTAAGAGCTGACCCAGGCTCCAAACGCACATAAAGAATGTTCCAATCTAGTCATAAAACAATTAGGACAAGTATTAATGTGTTCATCTGAATCAACATTAATAACAAAACAGCTAAATGAAAGTCATTACTGATTCAACATTTTTTCCTCGGTGTGCTGAAATTAATAACCATGTGATATTTTAAGAAAGGGATCCAAGCAAAACCTTGGAAGGATTATAGCAGCCAAGTCAAATTCTGCTGCTGGGCTCAACCTTCAACTAATAACCAATTTGAAGACTAAAGATACCAGCTGCCTTTGGCAATAATACAGGTCAGGTTGGCTTTAATGAGGCCATCTTCCTATAAATCAAGAAAGTTGACCTTCTCAACTAGTGGATGACCAGAGGCCCAGACAGGGCACCACACCAACCTGGGTTAATGGGAAAGTCATTATTTCCTTGATCTTTTACACATTTTACTAGCACATTTTTATTATCTTTTTTCACATACAAACAGAAATCCAAGCAGCTTCTAATTTCTTTGAATTCTTGCCAATTTAATACAATCTTATGGCCTAAAATCTCATCTGTCAGGTGCATAAAGAAAATAAGGAGCATACCATTAATTGAGGATGTTTGACTGATGTAAATTGTTCTTAAATAGCCAAATATATTAGTTAAAAATCAATCTTGACTACATTAAGCATTTACAAATTAATGGGGTTTTGGTAATATATTTCCCAAAGAATTTACAGTTCTCATAAGTGTAATAAATTTATTAAGGCAGACTGCCCAGTTGAATACAAATTTAAACTAAATTCAACACTATATTTGATGTACTGTCAACAACTATCAGCAGGAAATTATAATAAAGCCAACTGCTGTAAGAACTACTTGTCTTCCTTCTCACTCTTCTTTAGGATGAGTTTGGTAAATAATTAAAGTGTCATTAATTTCCTAGGGACTTACATTTAAAAGAACTCCAGGTCATTCTTAATCAATATTGAAGTACTATAATTCATTTAGCTTATTAATTAGATATTAATAAAGATTACAGGTGACCAATTCAATGATCTTTATAATATTTATCTTCTGAGGTATTAAAATGTCCTAAAATAAGAACATGTGCTTCAAAACTATCTTACATAAGAGCCAACAATAGGTTAAAATGAAACCAAATTATCTGTCTCTTACAAAATATAACTCTGAGTCATCAATTCAAGGAGTTACTCAACCATGAATTTGGTGAGAATCTGTTCTGAACTCAACTAATAAAACTAGAAAGATGTTAATTACGTGGATAAAGGAAAAAGGCAGAAATGACTGAAATCCAAACCACATAAAGTTCCAGCATTAGAGTTTTTCTCAAATATATGACGGACCATTATTAAGATCATATTCTGCACATGATAAGAGTAGAAATACAATGTTCTAAACACCTCTAGAATGTACAATTCCTGGGTTGCTGTTCATTTTGGGAAATGTAAACCAAAAGAGTTTTACCAAAAGGGAGAAAGATGGGGGCATTTTACTCTTATAAAACCCAGACACCTATTTCAAAATGGTACTCCTAACTTTACAAAAGAAAATTGGAGATATATCAGTTTATGCCTCAATTACTTTTCAATATTAAAGTCATAAAAAAAAGTATATGTTAGGAACTGAAGGAACTCTGTGGGATGATAGAGTGTATATATTTAAACTCATTGTGACACATTCACAGAAAGAAAGACATGATGAAAAGGTAGAGGGCTATGTATCAGATGAAGGAACAAGATAACCCCCCCCCAAAAACAACTAAATGAAATGGAGATAGGCAACCTTCCAGAAAAAGAATTCAGAATAATGATAGTGAAGATGATCCAGGGCCTCGGAAAAAGAATGGAGGCAAAGATAGAGAAGATGCAAGAAATGTTTAACAAAGACCTAGAAGAATTAAAGAACAAACAAACAGAGATGAATAATACAATAACTGAACTGAAAACTACACTAGAAGGAATCAATAGCAGAATAACTGTGTCAGAAGAACAGATAAGTGACCTGCAAGACAGAATGGTGGAATTCACTGCTGAGGAACAGAATAAAGAAAAAAGAGTGAAAAGAAATGAAGACAGCCTAAGAGGCATCTGGGACAACATTAAACACAACAACATTCACATTATAGGGGTCCCAGAAGGAGAAGAGAGACAGAGAAAGGACCTGAGAAAATACTTCAAGAGATTATAGTGAAAAACTTCCCTAACATGGGAAAGGAAACAGCCACCCAAGTCCAGGAAGCGCAGAGAATGCCAGGCAGGGTAAACCCACGGAAAAACATGCCGAGACACATAGTAATCAAATGGACAAAAATTAAAGACAAAGAAAACTTATTGAAAGCAGCAAGGGAAAAATGACAAGTAACATACAAGGGAACTCCCATAAGGTTAACAGCTGATTTCTCAGCAGAAACTCTACAAGCCAGAAGGGAGTGGCATGACATATTTAAAGTGATAAAAGGGAAGAACCTACAACCAAGATTACACTACCCAGCAAGGATCTCATTCAGATTCAATGGAGAAATCAAAAGCTTTACAGACAAGCAAAAGCTAAGAGAATTCAGCACCACCAAACCAGCTCTACAACAAATGCTAAAGGAACTCTCTAAGTGGGAAACACAAGAGAAGAAAAGGACCTATAAAAACAAACCCATTACAATAAAGAAAATGGTCACAGGAACGTACATATCGATAATTACCTTAAACGTGAATGGATTAAATGCTCCAACCAAAAGACACAGGCTCACTGAGTGGATACAAAAACAAGACCCATATATATGCTGTCTACAAGAGACCCACTTCAGACCCAGGGACACATACAGACTGAAAGTGAGGGGATGGAAAAAGATATTCCATGCAAATGGAAATCAAAAGAAAGCTGGAGTAGCAACACTCATATCAGATAAAATAGACTTAAAAATAAACAATGTTACAAGAGACAAGGAAGGACACTATGTAATGAGCAAGGGATCAATCCAAGAAGATATAACAATTATAAATATATATGCACCCAACATAGGAGCACCACAATACATAAGGCAACTGCTACCAGCTATAAAAGATGAAAACGACAGTAACACAATAATAGTGGGGGACTTTAACACCTCACATACACCAATGGACAGATCATCCAAACAGAAAATTTAAAAGGAAACACAAGCTTTAAATGACACAGTAGACCAGAGAGATTTAATTGATACTTATAGGACGTTTCATCCAAAAACAGCAGATTACACTTTCTTCTCAGGTGCACAGGGAATATTCTCCAGGATAGGTCACATCTTGGGTCACAAATCAAGCCTCAGTAAATTTAAGAAAATTGAAATCATATCAAGCATCTTTTCTGACCACAATAGTATGAGATTAGAAATGAATTACAGGGAAAAAAACAAAAAAAAGAGAAACACATGGAGGCTACACAATACATTATGAAATAACCAAGAGATCACTGAAGAAGTCAAAGGGGATAGCAAAAAATACCTAGAGACAAATGACAATGAAAACATGACAATCCTAAACCTATGGGATACAGCAAAAGCAGTTCTAAGAGGGAAGTTTATAGCCATACAGGCCTAACTCAGGAAACAAGAACAATCTCAAATAAACAATCTAACCTTACACCTAAAGGAACTAGAGAAAGAAGAACAAACAAAACCCAATGTGAGGAGAAGGAGAGAAAACATATAGATCAGAGCAGAAATAAATGAAATAGAAACAAAGAAAACAAGAGCAAACATTAATAAAACTAAAAGCTGGTTCTTTGAGAAGATAAACAAAATTGATAAACCTTTAGCCAGACTCATATAGAAAATGAGTGAGAGGACTCAAATCAGTAAAATTGAAATGAAAAAGGAGAAGTTACAACACACAACACAGAAATACAAAGCATCCTAGGAGACTACTACAAGCAACTCTATGCCAATAAAATGGAAAAACTGGAAGAAATGGACAAAGTCTTAGAAAGGTATAACCTTCCAAGACTGAACCAGGAAGAAATAGAAAATATGAACAGACCAATCACAAGTAATGAAACTGAAACTGTGATTTGAAATCTTCCAACAAACAAAAGACCAGGACCAGATGGCTTCACAGGTGAATTCTACCAAACATTTAGAGAAGAGCTAACACCCATCATTCTCAAACTCTTCCAAAAAATGGCAGAGGAAGGAACACCCCCAAACTCATTCTATGAGGCCACCATCACCCTGACACCCAAACCAGACAAAAATACTACAAAAAAAGAAAATTACAGACCAATATCACTGATGAATATAGATGCAAAAATTCTCAACAAAATACTAGCAAACAATATCCAACAACACATTAAAAGGATCATAAACCATGATCAAGTGGGATTTATCTAAGGGATGCAAGGATTCTTCAATATACGCAAATCAATGAATGTGATACACCATATTAACAAATTGAAGAATAAAAACCAAATGATCATCTCAATAGATGCAGAAAAAGCTTTCGACAAAACTCAACACCCAGTTATGACAGAAACTCTCCAGAAAGTGGGCATAGAGGGAACCTACCTCAACATAATAAAGACCATATACGGCAAACCCACAGCAAACATCATTCTCAATGGTGAAAAACTGAAAACATTTCCCCTAAGATCAGGAACAAGACAAGGATGTCCACTCTCACCACTATTACTCAACATAGTTTTGGAAGTCCTAGCCATGGCAATCAGAGAAGGAAAAGAAATAAAAGGAATACAAATTGGAAGAGAAGAAGTAAAACTGTCACTGTTTGCAGATGACATGATACTATACATAGAGAATCCTAAAGATGCCACCAGAAAACTACTAAAGCTAATCAATGAATTTGGTAAAGTAGCAGAATACAAAATTAATGCACAGAAATCTCTTGCATTCCTATACACTAATGATGAAAAATCTGAAAGAGAGGTTAAGGAAACACTGCCATCTACCATTGCAACAAATAGAATAAAATACCTAGAAATAAACCTACCTAGGGAGACAAAAGACCTGTATGCAGAAAACTATAAGACACGGATAAAAGAAATCAAAGATGACACAAACAGATGGAGAGATATACCATGCTCTTGGATTGGAAGAATCAACATCATGAAAATGACTATAGTACCCACAGCAATCTACAGATTCAATGCAATCCCTATCAAATTATCAATGGCATTTTTTACAGAACTAAAACAGAAAATCTTAAAATTTGTATGGAAACACAAAAGACCCCGAATAGCCAAAGCAGTCTTGAGGCAAAAAAACGGCGCGGGAGGAATCGGACTCCCTGACTTCAGACTATACTACAAAGCTACAGTAATCAAGACAGTATGGTACTGGCACAAAAACAGAAATATACATCAATGGAACAGGATAGAAAGCCCAGAGATAAACCCACACACCTATGGTCAACTAATCTATGAGAAAGGAGGCAGGGATATACAATGGAGAAAAGACAGTCTCTTCTGTAAGTGGTGCTGGGAAAACTGGACAGCTACATGTAAAAGAATGAAATTAGAACACTCTCTAACACCATACACAAAAACAAACTCAAAATGGATTAGAGACCTAAATGTAAGACTGGACACTATAAAACTCTTAGAGGAAAACATAGGAAGAACACTCTTTGACATAAATCACAGCAAGATCTTTTTTGATCCACCTCCTAGAGTAATGAAAATAAAAACAAAAATAAACAAATGGCACCTAATGAAACTTAAAAGCTTTTGCAAAGCAAAGGAAACTACAAACAAGATGAAAAGACAACCCTCAGAATGGGAGGGAATATTTGCAAACGAATCAACGGACAAAGGATTAATCTTCAAAATATATAAACAGCTCATGCAGCTCAATATTAAAAAAACAAACAACACAATCAAAAAATGGGCAGAAGACCTAAACAGACATTTCTCCAAAGAAGACATACAGATGGCCAAGAAGCACATGAAAAGCTGCTCAACATCACTATTAGAGAAATGCAAATCAAAACTACAATGAGATATCACCTCACACCAGTTAGAATGGGCATCATCAGAAAATCTACAAACAACAAATGTGGAGAAAAGGGAACCCTCTTGCACTGCTGGTGGGAATGTAAATGGATACAGCCAGTATGGAGAACAGTATGGAGGTTCCTTAAAAAACTAAAAATAGAATTACCATATGACCCAGCAATCCCACTACTGGGCATTTACCCAGAGAAAACCATAATTCAAAAGACACATGCACCCCAATGTTCAGTGCAGCACTCTTTACAACAGCCAGGTCATGGAAGCAACCTAAATGCCCATCGACAGACAAATGGATAAAGAAGCTGCGGTATATATATATAATGGAATATTACTCAGCCATAAAAAGGAACGAAATTGGGTCATTTGTTGAGACGTGGATGGATCTAGAGACTGTCATACAGAGTGAAGTAAGTCAGAAAAGCAAATATTGCATATTAATGCATATATGTAGCACCTAGAAAAATGGTACAGATGAACCAGTTTGCAGGGCAGAAACTGAGACACAGATGTAGAGAACAAACGTATGGACACCAAGAGGGTAAGTGGTGGGGTAGTGGGGGTGGTGGTGGGATGAATTGGGAGATTGGGATTGACATATATACACTAATATGTATAAAATGTATAACTAATAAGAACCTGCTGTATAAAAAATATTTTTTAATTAAAAAACCTCATTGTATATATATTAAAAGTCTTTGGACTGTACACTTAAATAAGTTTTTATTCAATAAAGTTTATAAAAGAAAAAAGTTATTGCAATAAGATAGGAATTCAACTAATATGTCTAACTAAAACAATGTTATTCACATATCTTGTATTTTACACTTTCCTAAATATGTTATCTACACAGGTTTCCCCCACTACCCGAAAGTAGAAAGTTTCTATGAACCCTTCTATATGCCAAAATGACATGAAGTGAAGAAGCAATTATCGTTTTTCATAAAAGCAAAAATTCTCTTCAGATTTTTTTTCAGTTAGTGAGAACAGGTACTAATGTAGGTCTTTCGTAAAAGCAAAGTGGTGTGACGTGAACTTTCAACAAAGCAGGGGATACCTTTATTTACCTTCTATTTTTATTTAGTTCCAGCTGAGGAGTTCAACAAGGATATGTGGTAGGACAGGCTTCCTTACTACCCACTTCCTCCCACACTTCCTTTCTGCAGAATGGGGCCTGCCGAGGAAATACTGCCAGCAGGACCAAAATTCTCTCCAGAAAGCAATTTATAGTGTTTAATATATAAATAAAAGAACGACTGAGGGGCTTCTCTGGTGGCGCAGTGGTTGAGCGTCCGCCTGCCGATGCAGGGGACACGGGTTCGTGCCCCGGTCCGGGAGGATCCCACGTGCCGTGGAGCGGTTGGGGCCGTGAGCCATGGCCGCTGAGCCTGCGCGCCCGGAGCCTGTGCTCCGCAACGGGAGAGGCCACAACAGTGAGAGGCCCGCGTACCGCAAAAAAAAAAAAAATAAGAATGTACATTTACAATCAATCTACCTTTTTCTTGACGTTTTTCTCAAAAGCTCTTTTGCCATTTCATCAGACTTGGAATGGGTAAAACATACGTTTCCTTAAAAATTGAGATAGAAACAGAGGCCTCTAGCATCTGATCCACATACAGTTTAGTGCAATCCCAGCAAGGCAGAGCCGGTGAAAACAAGAGAAGGAAGTCAGGTAGGGCCTTAATCCCTCTTCACTTAATCATTTGTCACTTAGTAACAAAAGGCCTAATTCATGTCTCAATATTTTGGGAAACAAATACAAACAATTCCTTATTCAGGTCATTCTAGATAATGGTTTATTTCATGTAAGTGACTTTTCCAGAAAGAGTACCAACACATCCTAGTTTGCCCAGGACTTTCCAGTTGTAGCACTGAAAGTTCTGTGTCCCAAGAACCTGCCCTCAGTCCCAGGCAAACCGGGATGGTTAGTCACCTATTTCCAGAGATCTAGCACTTATCCTTTCAAATGCTAACACTCTTCTGTCCGGAGGCAGTTATGATATAATAGAGCAACATATCTGTAGTCAAAAGGCCTGTCTTTAAATCTTATCTCCATCACTTAGTAGCTGTTATAACTCTATACATCAGTTTCCTCATCTATAAAATGGAAAAAGTAAGAGAATAGCTACCATACTGGTTGTAGTTAGCCCTGGATGATTAATAAAGTATGTGAAAGTGCTTGCCATGGTGCATGACACAGAGCATGTGCACAGTAAGTTTTGTTTCCTTTCCCTTTGACCATTTTTGGTGGAAATAATTCTTTCCTACCTTTACCAAATGCCAATCAAACCAAGTTTGATGGCAAGAAGTTGGCAACGTGAACATCCAATTACTAAACCACACTACTGCATAGTTCTAAACCTACTTTTACTTTGAAATTTTTCATCTACAATTTTTTTGGAAACCATGTAATATAGCTCATAAGGAACTGAATCTGAAGTTGACCAAAGAATTATTTGGGGGGAAAAAGGTAAAAAGCGGGTATAGTTGAAGTGTCTAATAATGACACTGGTTAAAATAAAAAATAAAACAGAATCCACATAGCTGCATGAGTGTGACCTACTGACTACCAGCATCATTATTCTTCTAGACAACTCCTGGAGTCATTCTCACACCAGCTACTACTTCTCCCCCACTGCCCAAACCTGCCCATTCTATTTCTGCAACACCTGTCAAAACAATTTGCCCCTTCCTGCACTTCGCCTAGCTTCAGCCCTCATGGATTCTTGTCTGGATCACAGCAAAGATCTTCTAATGGGTTTCTTTACCTCCAGTTCTTTCTTTTCATTCTACTCACTAAACTGTCATCATAGTTTTATTCTAAAACAGTCATTATCAGACTTCCCTAGTGGCACAGTGGTTAAGAATCTGCCTGCCAATGCAGGGGACACGGGTTCGAGCCCTGGTCCGGGAAGATCCCACGTGCCGTGGAGCAACTAAGCCCATGTGCCACAACTACTGAGCCTGAGCTCTAGAGCCTGTGAGCCACAACTACTGAGCCTGCGTGCCATAACTACTGAAGCCTGTGTGCCTAGAGTCCCTGCTCAGCAACAAGAGAAGCCACTGCAATGAGAAGGCTGCTCATCACAACGAAGAGTAGTTAGTCCCCGCTCGCCACAACTAGAGAAAGTCTGCATGCAGCAACAAAGACCTAACACAGCCAAAAATAATAAATAAATTTAAAAAATAAATTTATTAAAAAATAAAATAAAACAGGTATTACCATATTACTCCAAAAACTTCACTGCTCTCCATTCTATATACCAAGACGTTATAATCCCTCAGCTCTGCTTGGAAAGCTTTCTAAAAATGATTTTAAGTCAAACAACTTAACTGGGCTCCACAGAGCTATTTAGCAACATAATTGAGAAAGGAACCTAGTTCTCCTGCTTCTTAGTCAAGTAATTTAGGTTTACTTTTTTCTTTTTCTTTTTTGGGGGGAGGCTGTCACACATATTACATTCCTTTCTAACTTCTCCCATAATCCTCCCTGACCCCCATCCTGAACTACCTGCAGCTACCGCAACACCCACTCCACCCTCCCCCTCCCCCTCCCCCATGCTCTCTGTGCTTTTGAAAATGCTGCTCCCTCTGTTTGATACTCTGTATGCTTCCTTCTCTGCTGAAAAACACCAACTCATTCATCAAAATTCTACTCACACTTTGCCTCAAAGTTCTCCTCAACAGTCTCCCCAGCTGAGGTAGGCATATCCCGCTGTGATCTTACAACAGCCCCTACACACACCTCAGTATTTCAGCATTTCCCAAACTGTACTACTGCCAGTGATTTATATTCTTGCCAACCCTGATGGAAGGCAGCACCAAGCACACAGAACTCACTCAGCCAACGTCTATTACATCTTCTGTCTCATATATATATATATATATATATATATATACACACACACACACACACATATACATCACTGAATCAGAGAGTGTTAAGAAATGGGACAGTAAAGGAGCCGTCCCATGCTCCTCTACAAAATTTGAGACACTCTACTCCAGGTAGCATATACATACTGACTAAAGCATTTTCAGAGGATGACCAAAAAATGTCATCTATGTGCAGATAACTGGGTGCTAATGTTATTCTGTATATTGTATTACCACAACTTAAAATGAAAAACTTCAAGGTACTCCCACTACTGAGTACACTGCCCAGAGATGGAAACAACCTAAGTGCCCATCATCGGATGAATGGATAAAGAAGATGTGGCACATATATACAATGGAATATTACTCAGCCATAAAAAGAAATGAAACTGAGCTATTTGTAATGAGGTGGATAGACCTAGAGTCTGTCATACAGAGTGAAGTAAGTCAGAAAGAAAAAGACAAATACCGCATGCTAACACATATATATGGAATTTAAGAAAAAAAATGTAATGAAGAACCTAGGGGTAAGACAGGAATAAAGACACAGACCTACTGGAGAACGGACTTGAGGATATGGGGAGGGGGAAGGGTAAGCTGTGACAGGGCGAGAGAGAGTCATGGACATATACACACTAACAAACATAAGGTAGATAGCTAGTGGGAAGCAGCCGCATGGCACAGGGATATCAGCCCGGTGCTTTGTGACCGCATGGAGGGGTGGGATAGGGAGGGTGGGAGGGAGGGAGACGCAAGAGGGAAGAGATATGGGGATATATGTATATGTATAGCTGATTCACTATGTTATAAAGCAGAAACTAACACACCATTGTAAAGCAATTATACCCCAACGAAGGTGTTAAAAAAAAAAAAAAACAAAAGTAATGTATGTCTAACATTTCTATGTCACTGTAGAGTATATGTACTGTATACTGTAGAGTATATGTACTATAGTATATATTAAATAATATATACTTTATATATATAAATATATATATATAAATATATATATTTAATATATACTATAGTATATATTAAATAATATATGTACTATATTATTTAATATTATAAATTACATGGCCAAAAAAGTCTTCTCTTGAAAGAATACTTAAGATTTAAAGTTCCATGTAAATTTTAACAATTTCTTAAGGCCATTTATATACATGGATCTTGCCTTTGGTTATTTATTTAGGAGTAATTTTACTAGGTTAAATGATCACATAATTCCAAAAGTAGGTTTATGCAAAGAGCACATCTGATTTTCTTCCACTAGAGGACACTAAAGATCATATTATAGCTAGTTAGACAAATAATATCATCAAGATCTCTGGCTATAGAAAATAATATCATTAGTCTTCATAATATAATACACAGATGAGAAGATTATTTGCCTTTGACATGTCTAACAACAGCAATAACCATCACCTAACATTTTCTGAGTCAGACTCTATGTATTTTAGATGTGTGGACTCATTTAACCCTAACAACAACCCTAAGAGGTAGATGATACTCATTTTACACATGTGGGAATCTGAGGCAGAGAGCAGTTAAGTAACTCATTCACAGAACTAATGAACTGCAGAGCAAGGATTTGAACCCAGGCAGTCTGGTCCCAGTACCTATGCTCTAAACACTCTGCTATACTGCTTCTTAGGTCTACAAGTACTCAATTCCGAAGGTGAAATTTATAGATAAGCTATTTGTATTATTTCTAAAAGCTGAAATTTAAAGTTCAATCAGAGCAAATTTCAGTAATAAAATCCTAATACCTTTCAAAAAATTCTCAGTTTAGTCCTTTCAATTCAAGTCACCTGATTACATCTTTGAAAAACTAGTTTGCTGTAAGGTGCAGAATCATTAAAAATACAATGACTAGGCAGGGTTTCCAGAACAGCTGTGTGAGCGCAGGGAAACCTCCCCCGTGGAGAGACATACATTAAGCTGGTCAAAACTAACAATCATTCAAAGTCTCTGGAGATTGATCAAAAGGCTTACAACGAATTGAGAAGCACTTATTCAATAAAATCTACAGAAGCTCCATAAGAACAATGCGAGGCTGTGGCATTCAGGATAGGGACTGCACCTGTGGCCCCATAGCTCTGCCTGAGGAGGAACTGTTCCAAGCGGCTCAGCAGCTATGTATAGATCAGCTCCTTGAGAGAGAAGAGCTATTTGGGGTGGATTTCACAACTGGTAAACATTGGCAAATCCCATTTTCCATAGTTCCATGCTGTGTAAGGCCTATATTGAGTGGGTGGTAGAAGCTGGATGGCAGCACCTATTTCCCACTCCCAACTCCAGCTACATACAGATTATCCAGGTGGGGCAGCTGGTAAAGAGTACGGTCAGTCCCCCTTTCCTGCACTGCTCTGTGCTGCAGGAGAGCCATAGAGGTGGACTCGGCAGCCCAGTGGTAGCTCCCATCTCCTTCAACTTCCTAGGCTGAAGAACTAGTCCAAGTACACTTAGCATCTGGTGAACAATGGCTTTGATGTGGAAGATCCATATTGAGTGGTAGTAGCAGCCAGGAGGGAGCACCAGTTCACCCCCCCTCCTCCAAAAACAAAAAATCCTGTACAGCCTTGCTCCACAGGGAGGATCTGGGTAGAGCAGACAGTGAGGGGGAGTTCCCCTTTCCACCCAGCTCTTGCTCCATAGCAGAGATTCTGCTCAGGGGAGTGTATGGCAAGCCTCACAGACTAGTAAACCCTTCCCCTGACAAGGGGCTCAACTTTAACGGATCGGAATATGGAGCAAGTTATACCACAAGGCATTGTCAAAAACAATAGAGCAATCACTAGCGATTAGTACAGTGTGATACCAATAGAGGTAGACCATCTTAATGGGAGATTAGGGGAAGAGACTGTCAAAGAGAGCCCAGTTAAAGCCATAGTCATTCCTAATGGTCAGGAAGGTTGTGCACATTCTCAAGGCTGCTCCCTCTGAAAAGAGACATCAGAGGTTGCACTGAACTGGCAAGTCACTAAACAAATAAACAACCAAACAAGAACAACAAGCCCTGGAGTGTGGGAGGGGTGTTAGTATCCAGAGCTGCTGTAACAAAAAGTTGAGATGTACAAAAGACAGGAAAGTGTGACCCTTGTACATGTTTAAAAAAAAAAAAAGCAGAAAACAGAAACTGCCTTTGAGGGGGCCCAGATGTTAGACTTATCAAAAAAGTTCAAAGGAGTTATTATAAATATATTCATAGAAGTAAATGATAAAGAATTAAAGAAAGATGGTATGACAATGTCTTATTAAATAGAGAATATCAGTAAAGAGAAATTATAAAAAAGGACAAAATTTATATTCTACAGTTAAAAGTACAATAACCAAAATGAAATATTTACTAGAGGCGCTCAAAAGTAGATTTTGAGCTGGAAGAAGAATCAGCAAATCTGAAGATAGATTGATAGAGATTATACAATCTGAAGAATACAGAATAAAAAAGAATGAAGAAAAAATGAACAGAGCCTCAGAGAAAATATGAGACACCATTAACACACTAACATATGTATAATGGGAATACCATAAGGAGAGGAGAGAGAAAAAAAAGCTGAAAAAATATACCGATAAAAAGATTGAATAAATAAGTAAATTAATTGGGGAAAACAGACAAACCTCCCATGTAGAAGATATTCAAATATTAACCAGGTTATCTGATTCTATTAGTTAAGACTTCATGAATATGTTTCTCTATGTTCATCCCAATTGCCACTTGGAAGTCAATTGAGGCCATCATTTATCTTGTCCAGGTTATTGCAAAAGCCCTCAAATCTCATCCTTATATTATGGTCAAAGTTTCTCCTAAAACTAAAATTCAGTCATATCTGACTATAGGTCTCCTACCCTACACTCAAACTCTATTCCCCTTAGATGTGGCTTATTGGTCCATTTGGAGCTTTTCACAATCACTACAGTACTTATTTTTAAGAAGAGGTCCCTGGCCCATACCCCACACCTACTAGATTGGACCCACTGCGGAAAGAGGCCAAAGACCAAGTAGTGCTTTTAACAAGCACCACCCTCACTCTCCTCCCCCACAATTCTTCTGTACAATAAAGAATGAGAACCACAATGAACAGGCCCCTGCTTATGTCTTTATCCTTAGCTCTTGTTGCTCCCATAAAGTTTCAAATGGTGATCATGATGTGACCACAGTGGGCTATATTGTAGGAGAGGATAACCAGAGATTCATACACTATAATAAATAAATGCTTATAATGATCTAGGGAATCATAATTCAACTGTGTGAATAAATAAACCATTAATTCCATTTAAACACGGTGGTCTAAATGCATGCATTTCTCTTCTACCTCTTGAAGCCAAACTAATATTTCAAGAAATGTATTAAAAAGACATGGACACACAAAGATAAAAAGAATGAGAGGACTTCCCTGGTGGCGCAGTGGTTAAGAATCCACCTGCCAATACAGGTTCAAACCCTGGTCCGTGAAGATCCCACATGCCGCGGAGCAACTAAGCCCGTGTGCCACAACTACTGAACCTGTGCTCTAAAGGCGGCGTGCCTAGAGCCCATGCTCCACAACAAGAGAAGCCACCACAATGAGAAGCCCGTGCACTGCAACGAAGAGTAGCCCCCTCTCGCCGCAACTGACTTCCAAGTGGCAATTGGGATGAACATAGAGAAACATATTCATAAAGTCTTAAAGAGAAAGCTGGTGCACAGCAACGAACACTCAATGCAGCCAAAAATAAATAAATGAATAAATTTTTAAAAAAAGAATGAGAGAGGAGGCAACAGCACACTAGGTAAGTAAACAAAATCTCAGATGGTAGAAAGTAAATGGACAAAGTTAGCAGATCAGAGAAAGCTGAAATCCAAATGTGACAGCTATTAAGATGTGACCCTCAATCTCTTATTCCAGGGATTGCGGCTGACTGACAATCCCAGACTATGAATCCATCACTGTGTTTCCATCAGTACCATGCTTCCCACAGGCTACCCTCAGCCATGACTAAAAGCAGCAGGACTACTAAGGCAGGCTCATTTTTATGAGATATGGGACTCTGAAGGCCCATATTGGCTCAAGGACTCCCAATAGGCCTCACCAAATCTTTCTTGGAAGAGCACCTTAATCTAAGATTTTTCCTACCCTTTCTCCTCCAAAGGAGTTAGACCTACATAACCTGTGATGGCTCTCCCAGCCTCCTTTGGCTCCCTCTCCTTTCATTTTTGCTTACAGGTAGTTTCCCAGTAAATTTCTTGCATATCCAATCCTTTCCTGGCATATAATTTTTGTAGAACCTGAACTAACACACCAAGCTTGCACAAGGCAAGGCAGTAAGAAGCAAGCTGATAAGTCTACCAAAATGCTCCCAAAAAGGTTCAGGAAATGGAAGCAACATGTATCTTCGAAACCAGGGGTATACAGTGGAGCAGACAACAGGAGGATTGGCTGAACCTTTACAGGAGCAGTTTGACCCTGGATATCCTTGACCAAGCAAATTATCCCTCTCTTACTCTTTGGAGACTTTAGACACCAGACTCATAGCTCACATCAAAATGAAGTGCTGTACTTAAACAGGAGGATTAACTGTAAAGTTCATGTGTTAAATAAATAAGCATGTTAAAATAAAGACCCTTACCTCCTTCACCGACTTGGCTCCTGGAGCTACTGCAATCAGGCTTAGACATGAATACCCGCCCCCTCCCCCCCCATACACACAAACTCTGTCAAACTGATCTGCTTAAGAACAAAACACCTACAGATACTGACATCCATGGGGCTCTTGAAAACTGGTCCAGTCCTTGTTAGATCACCTGTAATTAAATTACTCATGTACAGAGTTTCCAGGCAACTGTTTAAGACTTCCTTCTTAAATATAAAAGAACAGCCAAGGATCACCAGACATTTGAGGAAAGCCTCTAAAAGGAAAGAGACTAAAACAAACAAATAGGAAAAAAACATTTCCGAGGAAACCATTTCCAGTATAAGCAAAGCAAATAAAATTTCAAAAAATATACTATTTTGAGATAGGTAAGAATGATATGAAACCTATGAAACAAGAATAGGAAACTATATAATACTAATAATTTAAAAGAGAAACATTCAGGGGTACAAAATAAGCCCTTAAAAATAGAAAATGAGAAACAAAACAGGAGACTCAAATAGAAGGGTTAGAAGATCAAGTTGCATAAATATCTCAAAGTAGAACAAAAACACAAAGAGATGGAAATAGAGAAGAAAAAGTTAGAGATAAAGATCAATCCTGTGAGCCCTGACCCTGATATTAATTTGAATAACAGTAACTCCAGAAAGGAAGAACAGAGAAACTGGAGAGAAGGAACTTAGTCTAAGAAATAATACAAAAAAATTTCTCCGAAGAACAACCTTCCAGATTTAAAAAGATTTCCAAGAACCCAGCACGACTTTTAAAAAGGCCCACACTAAAGCACAGCATTGTGAAATTTTGGTATACTAGGGTAAAGAGAATATCAGTAAAGGTTTCAGAGAAAGAGAAAAAGGGCCAGGCACTGTTCTAAGTGCTTTATTTTTGTTAATTATTCTTCTCAATAACTCTAGAGGTAGGTAAGATTATTATGCCCATTTTTAGATGAGGAAATAGGCACAGAGAGGTTATGTGACATTCCCAAGCCACACAGCTGGTAAGTAAGACATGAACCCAAGCTATCTGATTGTATAGTATAAGCTTTTATCCATATGATATACTTCCTCAAAATTCTAAGAGCAAGCTACTTTCAATCTAGAATTCTACACCCAGCCAAACTATCAGATTGTTGAGTAGCATAAAGACATTTTCAGATATCTCAAAAAATATACCTTTCCTCCAGAAATTACTGAAGGACATACTCTACCAAAATAAAGATGAAAACTGAAAAAGAATATAGGAAATCCAGGAAACAAGGAATCCAGAACAGATAAAGGGCAAAGATAATTGCCATGATGATAGTCCAAAAGGCCAAGACTGCAACCAATTTAGAATGAAACAGATGAAGGGCTCAGGGAGGGAGCTCTTTGTTGCCAAGAAAAAAAATGTGATAAATTATCTGATGGGGTTAAATGTACTGAGAGAAGTTATATATAGTTCAGTGGGGTACTTTGGGGATGAATTAGCTATAATACATAGTAATGAAGCAATGAAAGAAATAAGTTAACTGTTTACCTCAGGTATAACAAATTGTACAAGAAATATAATCACATCACATTAATGCCTCAAATATGAATAATGTTTTAAAAATGGGGAAAGGCAAGTGAGGAGGGACAGAAGGTAACAGCATAAGAGAGCTACATCTTTCATAACAGTAAGTCAATACTGATAATATCAAAAACTATAAAATCAAGAAAAAGAAATATAAGCATATAGTGTTACTAAAGAAATAGCAAAAATTGCTTACAGTGGTTGCCTTAGGTAATACACTGGTGGTGTTGGAATGAATTAAGACAGAAACTGCCTTTTGCTGTTATTAAAAGTAGTATGATTTAACTTCTAAAACCTATATGCTTATATTACTTAGATAAAAGTAAAACTCAAATATATAAAGAACCAGAATAGACCTTTATATTTAATCCATCAAAACTCATACATTTCTGATTATTGAAGAAAGAGGAGACATTAAGTAGAGATAAGATCAGTGAGATTTTGAATATTTACAAATTAAAAAACTAAACAAAACAAAAACTACTACAAGGAAAAAGTAAGTGCTGTTTGCTATAACAGTCACTAGGAAAAATTATACAAATCTGTTAAAGATGGGGAATAAATATATAGTTATCCATTTTTAGAATTTTCATTTATAAAGTATATACCAACAAGGACCTACTGTATAGTACAGGGAACTTGCTCAATGTTATGTGGCAGACTGGATGGGAGGGGAGTTTGGGGGAGAATGGATACATGTAGTATATGTACGGCTGAGTCCCTTTGCTGTACACCTGAAACTATCACAACATTGTTAATCGGCTATACTCCAATATAACATAAAAAGTTAAAAATAAATAAATAATATAGTGTACTTCTTTCATTGTTGCCTAACCCACTTCTTGGGCTTCAAGGTGCATTTCAATTTATAGGGCATATATTATCCATATCTCAAGAAAAAAATGTAACAATGAGTTTCAAGTGATTTGGGAAAAAAATATTCAATTGGTTGCATTCTCCCACCAATTCCCTATGACATACTGAACTTTAGAACTGTTGGGGCTGGGTGCAAACATTTTCTTACACAGTTGTCAATCCACCATTCACTGAATATTTATCTATATATACACACACAGATATCCACACATTTAAAATACAACACAACAGGGACTTCCTTGGTGGCACAGTGGTTAAGAATCTGCCTGCCAATGCAGGGGACACGGGTTCGAGCCCTGGTCCAGGAAGATCCCACATGCCGCAGAGCAACTAAGCCCGTGAGCCATAGCTACTGAGCTTGCATGCCACAACTACTGAAGCTCATGTGCCTAGAGCCCCTGCTCCACAGCAAGAGAAGCCACTGCAATGAGAAGCCCGTGCACCGCAATGAAGAGCAGCCCCCGCTCACCGCAACTAGAGAAAGCCCCCACGCAGCAACGAAGACCCAACACAGCCAAAAATAAATAAAAATAATTTTTTAAAATTAAAATAAAATAAAGTACAACAGAACAAAATACTTAAGACATACAAGACAGAAAAGAGAGAGAGTACAACTGTGAACTAGGGTCCTTAGAAAGTCCATTTTTCTAAATGAAACTACTAAGGTGATACCAGGGATCTCTAATAAGCTTGCTTTGTAAGAAGCTGAACACCAGTCACGGCTCTCCTCTTTTTCAGGGAATTGTTATTTTATATTTACAACTTATAAAGCTCCTTGTACAGGATAACAAAGCTGATGTGATATGCTGAAGCTGCAAAAGCATACCACCACCAACAAAAGGAAACAATTTCAAGCTGTTTTGTCTTTTGTTTAAACTTCATTTATTAGGCAATTTAGTGTTTGTTCTCCACTATAATATTAAAAGAAAAAAATATTTTGGTAAAACAATAGAAATTTTAAAGAGCATTACCTAAACCGTGGTAAGACTCATTCAGGTCTTGGGTACTGTGAACTAAATATAAGGCTTTTTTTGTCTGTAGACTGATGGCTCTCTCACTTTAACATAAGCATTCATTTTATACTCTCCCAACTTATATGTCATTCGATCCACTGGTAATGGAGTACTAAAAACCACAGTTAAAATTTTTTTTTCTCTGTTTTATTTCTTGGTTAATTACAAGGTTCTAACAGACCACTAGAAATAACTTCCTTTTAAAATTCTCTGTTTTGTCCATTTTTATTCTCTCTTTTAAAAAAAATATGGCATGGGTCTTACTAATGTCACTAGTTGTGATGCCTTCTGAGAGAAAATGCTGATTTTGTGAGCATGGAATCAACTTTCTGAATTAAAAAGGTTTTTGTGAGGGTACTTCTTGCATAGTATTTATTTTCTCAGAAGCTTTCACTGTAGGAAATGCTTTAATTAATGTGATAGGTGCCAGATTACCAAATCCACATTTATGTAATGAAATCATATGAAATTTCTTAGAACCCGTCCCTTCACTGTTCTCAGCTATTTAACCTTGCTGCAATCTCAAACTCACTAGGAAGCATAAAAGGACTTTAAGAAGCTTCTTTCCCCAGGAAGACTACACAGACATTTCCTAGCTTCATATTTGTGGATTTCGGGACAAAGGTTACTCTTGAGTGAAGCAATATCTAGTGAGTGAAAAGAGATTAGGAAACAGAGAGGGCAGGTGAGGAAAGGGGAGGGAGAAGGGGGAAAGGGCATCATATGCTGAGTTTAGGAGCCACTAGGTCAAGGACAGAAGGTGCCAAACAATACTATGATACCATGGGGCCACTACTGGAGAATAGGCAAAAAAGAAAAAAGAAAAAAAAAAGTGTGGGTGGGGCAAGGAGGGGAAACCCAAGGTGTAACCAAGATTACTCTGAGGAAAGACACCAGATTCAAAGACACAAAGTCCAACTAAGGATCCTGAGATAAAGTCAGTTCCCCTAAGAGCCAACACAGAGGTAAAAATGGTACAGCCTAACACAGATACGGCCACTGCTGTGACAAACTACCACAGGTGAGTACCCACACGGCACTGTGTAAGTCTTCAAAAGAAATCATTACGACATGGGGCTATTAAAGGAATATTGGAGAAGAGTGCAGAGAAGTGAGGTGTAGAATAGGAACCTGGTATTTAAAAAATGGTTAGAGCTTCCCTGGTGGCGCAGTGGTTGAGAGTCCGCCTGCCGATGCAGGGGACGCGGGTTCGTGCCCCGGTCCGGGAAGATCCCACATGCCGCGGAGCGGCTGGGCCCGTGAGCCATGGCCGCTGAGCCTGAGCGTCTGGAGCCTGTGCTCCGCAATGGGAGAGGCCACAACAGTGAGAGGCCCACGTACCGCAAAAAAAAAAAAAAAAAAAAATGGTTAGAGTACTATAGAATAAAAGGGGGATGTTGGGCTTTTAAAAGGACAGTATAATTACAGTAATCCAGACTATATGGTACATTGTGACTTTACAGGCACTGAAATTAATAGGGAATATTTAGAAATAGCATGCATTCAGAGATGCATACTCCTCTGCCACACACCTTATGATCAGATATCTAAGTATTTTAAATGTTGGGATGCATTCACTAGGATGCTAACAAACACTACTGAAATAACATTAAATGAAGAAACAGCAGATGCCAAAAAACTTTCTACTCAGTGTTTTCTAAAAAGTAGATGGGTAAAAATTAAAAGTATTACTGGATCAGCTACTGTATATCAGGGTGAGGTATATATATTTTTTAAGTATTTTAAAATTCGATGTTTCTTGAGAGTGAAGACTATACACTGCATACTTCTGTTTATTGCAAAATGTCATGCACTACCCTTGGTAGATGATATATATAGCAGACAATAAATGTTTACAAAATAAGATTTTGAAAGAATGTGAACCCAACGGAATATATATATTAAAAAACGGGGCTTCCCTGGTGGCGCAGTGGTTGAGAGTCCACCTGCCAATGCAGAGGACACGGGTTCGTGCCCCGGTCCGGGAAGATCCCACATGCCGCGGAGTGGCTGGGCCCGTGAGCCATGGCCGCTGAGCCTGCGCATCCGGAGCCTGTGCTCTGCAACGGGAGAGGCCACAACGGTGAGAGGCCCGCGTACCACAAAAAAAAACCAAACAAACAAAAAACCACAAGGACAATCTGTATATCGTTATGGAGTGAATGCCAGAATATACTTTAGTAAAAAAAAAAAAAAAAGATGCAGAATAGGGTGTAGAATATGCCACCTTATATGTAAGAAAGAGGGAAGTATACAAACATGCACATGTGTATGTGTTTACAAATACACATACATTTATAATTTTTAAGAAAAGACAATCAAAAATAAACCAAAGCAAATGAAAATGATTACTTACAGAGGAGGGAGGTAACAGGGATTGAAAATACACTTCTTTTTTTAATTATAGTTTGTCTTTGGAACCATGTAGATTGTTTTGCATAATTATAAAACAAAATGAAATTTTTAAAAGTACCTAGAAATAAAACTCAAAATGATACAAATAACCCATTAATATAGCAAGTTGGTAAGCTAAACCACAAAGAAGATTTTAAGTAATTTGAAAATTTTTAAATCATTTTATTTTGAAATAATTTCAGATAGAAAATTACTGAATGTTTTGCTTCTATAAACCTAGCCACCATTTTTCCAGTCATCTCTGCTCTCATGGTGCTTTATCATTCTTAAAAAATGGCTTTAATGCAATTACAATAAAAATGATGGCCAATGATGAGGTTTCCAACCACCCAGCCTCTCCTTAGATTTCCAGTCATGTTCAGACAAAAGGAAGATGCCATCAGACCTGTCCAGAAGTGTTGCTTCAAAGATGCCTGACTTGACCTTTTGAAACAAAAAGCAGTGAAAGCGTGACCCATGAAAGACTGTTATACAAAACCTGGAAATGGGCCCCAAAAGTATTGCATCCCAGACTCCCAGTTCTGAAGCTGACCCCATAAGAGTCACAGCTGCCATCCACTTGTTTTGAAGGCAACATGGAATGGTGATGATGAACAACAGGGCCTTGGGAGTTTGACAGAACTGAGTTTGAATGTGAGCTCCGCCATTTACTTGATTGATATGTGAATTTAAACAAGTCACTTAACCTCATTTAAGCTTCAATTCCTTCATCTGTAAAATGGGCATAATACAGTACCTGTATCACATTGTAATGAGGAACTATTGAGACATTTCTTCACAAGGCACCTTGCACTACTAAAATGCTACATACATGTTAGCCACTGTTGGCGTATTATTGTGTAATTAATTTTTGTCATTGTACAACTCTATTCTATTTCAAACTCACAAACTTCTATTCTTAACCATATTGGAAATACAGCAATAGTCTTCCAACTAGAGCATCAGTGGAAACAAGCTAAGTTCTACCCATTATATTTGACAAAATTCTATAATATTGTCTCTTTCTGAAAGCAAACTCATTAGAACTAAGATTCTTTACAGTTATGTTAAAAACCATGATAATGACTTCTGCTTCTAACCATGAAAATTTAATTGGAACAGAACTCTTTTCCCACTCAATTAGAAAACTGAACAAAGATTTTCAGTCATTGGGACAACAGACAGTAAAGGACTATGATTCCTATGGAAAGGGAAATGAAGGGAGTGCATGCCTAATGACAGGTCTGGCTATCATTTTCTACTTCTCAGAACAAGGAGGAAAACAAAGTTGAGCGTGGCAGTGTCACTGAGTTGAGGACACAGAGAACACAGTTCAGGGAGGATGAGGGAGACAGAATGTTCAGGGCAGAGTATCAGAGAGAAGGGAGCTAAGGTATAGAAAGAGCTCCAAAAATCTGTACAAAGAACTCCATAGGTCTTTATCTTAATAATAATTTGTGCATGTATGGGTTGAAACTCCATAAGGCTAGGCAAAGAGATCAGGGAGACATTGGAGTTCTAACCAGTCACCGCAGAGAGACCTTGCTGAACACTAAAGACAAGCAGTAGAGACCTCAGAAAGGTTACATCTAAGTAATGGAGCTAAATTAAGCCCTAGAATAAAGGCTACTTTAGATCTGGACTAATGAAGGAAGAGGCAAATTGTAAAAATGAAAAGGAAAGCTAATCAATACAAACAGACCTATAATGACAGCTATGAAGGCACTGCAAGGCAGGAAATCCAAAAATTTTTAGGAATTTAAACGATTCAAGGATTTAAAAGAAAGATTGAACATAATGAGGTAAGAAATAGAAGAAATAAGAACAAAAAGGAACTTCTAGAGTTGAAAAAATACATTATCTTAAATGAGAAGCTCACTGGATGAACTAAACAGAAGATGAGACAATGTATGAAAAAAAATCAATGAACTTGAAGACACAGAAACAGGAATTTCCCAAATGTAAAGCACATTTCTCAAGAGATAAAAAAGACTTAAATTAAAATATTGAAGCTCAGTGACATGCAGGGCAATATTAAGGGGTCTAACGTGCATGTAATTGGAGCCCCCAAAGGAGAGATGGAAGAGGTGGAGACAGAAAAGAATCCTGAAGAAATAATGTCCAAAATTTCCCCCAATGTTATATAAACTATAAACCCACAGATAAAAGAAGCTCAAAGAGTCTCAAGGAGATTAAAATGCAAAAAAAGAAAGTCACCAAAGCACACCATAAACAAACTGCGTAAAATCAGTGATAAAAACAAAATTTTAAAAGCAGTCAGAGGAAAAACACTGCATGAAGGAAAAACAAAGATAAAACATCAGTTCATAATAATAATATGGTCAATTCATCAAGAAGGCATAACAATCCTAAATGTATATGACCTAATAACAGAACTTCAAAATACATGAAAGAGGGGGAGGGGCAAGATAGGGATAGGGGATTAAGAGGCACAACCTACTATCTATAAAATAAATAAGCTACATATTATACAGCACAGGGAGTATAACCAATATTTTATTTAAAAAATATGTGAATGACGAAAATGATAGAAATGCATGAAGTAATAGACAAATCCACAATTATAATTGATAAGAAAGCAGAAAATCAATGAAAATACAGAAGAGTTGAGCAATACTATTAGCTAGCTTGAAATAATTAATATTCATAGAACACTACACACAAGGGCAGATTATGCCTTCTACTTAACTGTACATGGAACATTTGCCAAAATAGGCCATATTCTGGGCCATTAAAAGAAAAGTCTCAAATTTAAAAGGATTCATGGCATACAAAGTATGTTCTCTGATCATAATTAATTTAGAACTCAATATTTGAGTTTAAATATTAGGAAATTAAATAAAACACTTCTAAATAACCCATGGGCAACCAAAAAGGGAAAAGAGAAAATTTTCTGAACTAATAAAAACATGGAATGTCACTACAACAGCACTAAGGGGCATTTATAGCAATAAACACATACATTAGAAGAAAAGAAAGGTCTCCATTCAATGATGTTAGCTTCCAACTTCAGAAACTAGAAAAAAGATGAGCAAATTAAACCAAAATAAGGCCATGAAAGGAAAAAATAGAGCCCAAAGGGAAAATAAATGAAATGGAAAAAACACAAGAAAAACAACAGGAAGAAAATAAACATTGGTTCTTGAAATAGGTCAATGAAAGTGATAAACCTCTGGTCAGACTGATCAAGATAAAAGAGAGAGAGAGAGAGAGAAAAGAGATGAGTTAATACTAAGGACAAAGAGAGATGATATCACTGAAGATTTTAGATACAACAAGGATAATAAATGTTATAAACAACTTCATACCAATAAATTTCACCAAATTAGATTAAATGGACAATTTCTAGGAAAGATATAAACTATCAAACTTGCTTTAAAAAAATCTTGCTTAAGAAGACATAAACGGAATAGTCCTATACTATATTAAAAATAGAATTTTTAGTTAAAAACCATCCCTCAAAGAAAACTTCGACCCAAGTGGCCTCACTGATGAATTCTACCAAACAAATAATCAAGAAATAGTATCAATTCTACACAACCCACTCTCAAAAACTGAAAAGGAAAGCACACTTCCCAACTCATTCCATGAGGTCAGCATTCCCTCAATACTAAAACCAGATAAAGACACTACGAGAAAAGAAAACTATAGATAAACATCCAATTTCCAGGAATAAAGGTTGGAGTAGCACTATAAAATCAATCTGTAAATATAATTCACCATGTTAATAAACTGAAAATAAAAAATACACGATCATCTCAATAAATGCACCAAAAGAATTTGACAAAACCCAACATCCATTCTTGACAAAAACTCTTGGCAAACTCAGAATAGAGGCGAACTTCTTCAACCTGAAAAAGGTCATCCACAAAAACGTTATCTCTGACATCATACTTAACAGTAAAAGATCAAATGTTTTCCAAGATCAGGAATAAGACAGTATCTGCTCTTACAATTTGTATTCAACATTATACTGGAGGGTCTAGCCAGTGCAAAAAGGCAAGAAAACCAAACAAGAGGAATCTAGATTGGAAAGGAAGAAAAAATGCTGATTGTATTAAAGATGACATAATTGACATAACAGTTCATATAGAAAAAGATGGAACTACAAAAAACCCTAGAACTACAGAGTTCAGCAAGATTGTAGAATACAAGACTGATATATAAAAATCAATTGTATATATACATCCTAAGAGAGAAAAAAAGAAATTAAAACTAAAAATATACCATTTATAATAACATCATATATACGAAATACATAGAGATAAATCTCACAAAATATGTGGAAAACATTTACATTAAAAACCACAAAATGTGGGAATTCCCTGGCAGTCCAGTGGTTAGGACTCAGTGCTTTCACTGTGGAGGGCCTGGGTTCAATACCTGGTAGAGGAACTAAGATTCCCCCAAGCCACGAGGCAGCCAAAAACAAACAAAAACAAAACAAACAAAAAACCCTACATAATGCTGCTGAGAGATATTTTTTAAAACGCAAATAAAATAGAGGTATTAGGTTATGGGTTGGAAGACTCAATATTGTTAATATGTCAGTGTCTTAGTCTGTTCAGGCTGCTATAACAAAATACCACATACTGGGTAGTTTATAAACAACAGAAATTTATTTCTCACAGTTTTGGAGGCTAAGACATTCAGTATCATGGAAACAGCATAGTCACACTCTGGTGAGAGCCCGTTACCTTGTTCACAGCCAGTGCCTTCTAGCTGTGTCCTCACATGGTGGAAGGAGGCTAGGAAGCAATATGTTGTCTCTTTTATAAGAACATTGATCCCATTCATGAGGGCTCCACCCTCATGACCTAATCACCTCCCAAAGGTCTCACCTCCTAATACCATCACATGGGGCATTAGGATTTTAACATATGAATTTGGAGGGGGAAACATAAACATTTGGACCATAGCAGTCAGTTCTCCCCAAATTATTCTATACACAGCCTGTACTTACTTTGCACAGTACTGTGTTAACTGAAAAATGTGCATATTAGAACCAAGCAAGGTGAGGCCTTGGTTCCAATATGCACATGTTTCAGTTAACACTGTACCATGCAAAGGTAAGGACCACCTATATTCAACATAATCCCAATCAAAACCCAAGGAGACTTTTTTTGGTAGAAATTAACAAACTAATTTTAAAATTCATATGGAAATACAAAGAACCTAGAAAAGCATAAACAGTTTTGATAAAGTAGAACAAAGTTGGAGTACTGATACTGATCTCAAAACTTATAAAACTACAGTATTCAAGACGGTGTGGTATTGCCCTAAAGACAGACCAACAGGTCCATGGAACAGAATAAAGAGTTTTGAAATAGACCCTCACTTACATGTACAACCAACTTTTAACAAAGTTACAAGGGGAATTCAATGGAGAAAGGACAGTCTTTCCAATAAATAGTGCTGCAACAATTGTATATCAGTATGCAAAAAGAAAAAGAACTTGTATCTATACTTGGTATCAGATACAAGTATTTACTCAAAATGGATCACAGACCTAAATGTAAAACCCAAAATTATTAACTTCTACAAAAAGAAAAAGAAAAAACAAAACCAGGGGAAAACCTTTCTGACTGACGTTGGTTTAGGCAAAGATTTCTTAGAAACAGCACCAAAAGTATGCTCCGTTAAAGAATAAATTGACAAATTGGACTTCATCATAATTAATGACTTTTCATCCTCAAAAGATACTGTTAAGAAAAAGAAAAGTTGCTGCCTGGCTAAAAATATTTGCAAATCATAAATCTTATAAAGGACTTACATCCAGAATATGTAAAGAATTCTCACAACTCAACAACAGGAAAACTACTCAACATAAAAAGGGCAAAATGTTTGAACAGACAACTCAACAAAGAAGATATATGGATGTCAAATTGGCCCATGAAACAATGTTCAACATTATTAGTCATCAGGGAAATACGAATTAATAACAAAGGGGATACCAGTACATACTTAGTAGATTGGCTAAAATTAAAAAGACTGATCATACCAAGTGTCAAGGATGTAGAGGAACTAGAACTCTCATACAGTGCTGGTGGAAATATAAAATGATACAGTCACTTTGGAAAACAGTTAAGACAGTTTCTTAAAAAGTTAGACATACATCTATCATATGATTCAGCCATTACACTCTTAGTCATTTACCCAAGGGAAATAAAAGGATATACAAATAATTGAATTTCAGAGCAAGTTTAGTTGCAGTAGCCCCAAATTAAAAACAACCCATATGTCTACCAAGAGTTCAATGAATAAACAAACTGGTATATTCATACAATGAAATATTACTCAGCAATAAACAAGAACTATTGATACACACTACAGCAGCCTAACCAAAGTGTACGATTCTATTTATATAAAACTCTACAGGAAATGTAAACTAATTTACAGTGACAGAAAGCAAATCAGTGGTTGCCTGGAAAATGGTTGGGGTTGGAGGGGATGCAGGGAAAGGCAGGAAGATGGGATTACAAATGGCCATGATGAAACTTTTGGTCCTAACAAATATTTTCATTATCTTAATTGCAGTGATGGTTTAACAGGTTTATACATATGTTAAAGCTTATCAAATTGTACACTTGAAATGTGTGCAGATTTTTGGATATCAATAATATTGAAATAAAACTGTCAAAGAAAGACAACTGACTCTTTAAGGCAAAAATAACAACAATATACCTAGGGTTGATAACATATAAAGAAGCAAAAGATACAAAAAGAATAGTGTAAAGGATGGGGGGAGGCCATATGGAGACAGAGTGTTGTAAGGAGCTTATATTGTATGTGCAGTGGTAAAATGTTATTTGAATGCAAACCACAATAAATTAAACATGTACATTTTCAACCCTAGAGCAACCACATTTAAAAAAAGGGGTACAGCTAAGAAGCAAAGTGTGAAAATAAACTCACACATTAAAAAATACTCAACAAATTTAAAGGTGGCAGGAAACAAGAGGAAAAAGAAGAAAAAACAGATGGGAGGAATAGAAAATAAATAAAATCATGACACAATCAAACCCAGACACACCAATAACTACATTATATTGGTTTGGCCAAAAAGTTCGTTTGGGTTTGTCCGTAACATCTTATGCTATGGAAAATATGTTAAGTGGTCTAAATACTTCAATTAAAAGATAATTTCTTTCTCAATAAATTTAGAAAGACTGAAATTATACACAGTACAATTTCTGACCACAGTGGAACTGAAATAGACAGTAATAATAAAAAGATATCTAGAAGAGCAACAATTATTTGGAAATTCAAAAACACTGTAAAATAACCCACAGGACAAAGAAGGTATTACAAGGGAAATTAGAAGGTATTTTGATCTTAATATTAAAAAAAGTTGTGAGATGCAATTAAAACAATTTTTAAAACAGAAGCTTATACCTTTAAATGTTTACATGACAATAGATTTAAAAGCCTGAAATCAATTTCCATTCTAAGAAGACAGAAAAACAGCAAATTAAATACAAAGTAAATAGGGGGGAAAAAAGCAGTTAGTGACCTGGAAAATGAACAAAAAATAAAGTCAACAATATACAATCTTGTTCTTTGTAAAGATCAATAAAAATAATAAGCCCCTAGCTATACTGACCAAGGAAAAAGAGAGAAAACACAAATTATCAACACTGAGAAGGAAAGAGGGGACATCACTACAGAGATGTGAGACAGAAAATTATAAGAAATGATATAATCAAGATATATCAATGAATCCAATAAAATGAAATTGACAAATTCCTGAAAATACTCAAATTACCAAAATTGACACAAGAAATAGAAAAATCTGAATAGCGTTGTCTCTATTACAGAAATTGAATATATAAGTTAAAATCTCCCCATAAAAGAAAATCCCAGGCTCAGATGGCTTCATTGGTAAATTCCACCATACATTAAGAAAAAGTAAAACCAATTCAACACAAACTGTTCAAGAAAACAGAGAAAGGAGCTCATTATATGAGACCAGTATAACTTGATTCTACTGATAACAAAGCCAGTAAAAACTTTAAAGAGAAAACTGGAAAGCAATATCCTTCATAAACATTGATACAAAAATCCTTTAAAAATATAAGTATATTGACTCTATCTATATATAAAAAGTCTAATACACCATGACCAAATGGGGTTTATCCTAGGGATAAAAGATTGTTTTAATATTCAAAAATCAATGTAACTAATAGAATAAAGAAGGACCATATAAAAACCTCAATATACAAATAAAGCATTTTAAGAAATTCAATGCTTGTCCATGATAAAAATTTCTACAAATTATGAAGAGAAAAATTCCTGAACCTAATAAAGGGCATTTATGAAAATCCTACAACTAATATCATACTTAATGATGAAAGACTGAATGCTTTCCTCCCAAGATCATATAACTGGATGTTCTAGCCAGGGCATTAAGCTAGGAAAAAGAAACAAAAGGCATACAGAATGGAAAGGAATAAAAAGTGTCTTTATTTGCAGATGACACACTATGCAAATACAAAATCCTAAGGAATCTTTAAAAAGCTACTAGAGGGTTTCCCTGGTGGCCCAGTGGTTGAGAGCCTGCCTGCCGATGCAGGGGACACGGGTTCGTGCCCCAGTCTGGGAAGATCCCACATGCCGCGGAGCGGCTGGGCCCGTGAGCCATGGCCACTGAGCCTGCGCGTCCAGGGCCTGTGCTCCACAACGGGAGAGACCACAACAGTGAGAGGCCCGCATACCACCAAAAAAAAAAAAAAAAAAGCTACTAGAACTAATAAGTAAATTTAGCAAGACACTGAATATGAGGTCAATGTACAAGAATCAATTGTATTTCTATAAGCTATCAACAATTCTAACTAAAAAATTTTTAAATAATACCATTTACTATAGCATCAAATACATGAGGTCCTAAAAATAAATGTAATGAAATATACATAAGATCTCCATTCTTAAAACTACAAAAATATTGCTGAGAGAAAGTAAATAAGACCTATATAAATGGTAAAACATACTATGTTCATGGATTAGGAGACTTAATACTGTTAAGATTTCCATTCTCCCCAAATTAATATATAGATTCAAAGTAATGCCAATCCAAATTCCATGCTTTTTTTCCTGCAAAAATTGACATATTCATTTTTTATGGAAAGACCTAGAATAGCCTCAACACTTTTGAAAATAATTGTGGGATTTAGGCCACTGGATTTTAAGACTTAATGAAGACTAATCTAGACAGTGTGGGTCTGATATAAAGATAAACATATAGATTAGAATAGAAAGTACAGAGATAACCAACACATTATTTTTGATAAAGGTGCCAATAGGGAAAGGAAAGGGTAGTTTTTTCAACAAATGGTGCTGGCATAACTGGCTATCCATGAATCTCAGCCCTTACCTCACATGATACGTAACTCTTATGTCAAAATGGATCATAAGTCTAGAGTAATAGCTAAAACTAGAAGAAAATACAGAGGAAAATCTTCACAAATTTGATGTAGGTGAAATTTCAAGACACAAAAACTATGAACTATTAAAGAAAAAAACGGTAAATTGGATGTCATCAAAATTAAAACCTTCTGCTCTTTAAAAGATTCCAGTTAAGTATATAAAATGGAAAGTCACAAATTGGGAGAAAATATTTGCAATACATATATTTGACAAAGAAAGTCTATCCAGAATATATAAAGAACTCCTACAGCCAATAAAAAGAAGATACACTCTTCAATAAACACACAAACACACACACACAAAGATTTGAAAAGATATTTCAACAAAGAAGATATATGATGGCCAATAAGTACATCTTTAGTTATCAGATATATGATGGCCAATAAGTACATCTTTAGTTATCAGATAAATGCAAATTAAAGCCATAAGAAATACCATGACATACTTACTGGAGTGGCTCAAATTTAAAAAGATGACAATACCAAATATTGGTGAGGATGCAGATCAACTAGAACTCTCATACATTATTGGTAGTAATGTAAGATAGAAAATCACTGTGAAAAATAGCTTGGCAGTTCTAAATAACCCAGCAACTGCACTCCTAGGCATTTATGCAAGAAAAATGAAAATATATGTCCACTCAAAGATTTGTACACAACCATTCAAAGCCCCGAACTGGAAATAATCTGTATTTCAATCAACAGAAAAATGGATTTTTAAAACTGTGGTATATTCATGCAATGGAGGGGAATTCCCTGGCAGTCCAATGGTTAAGACTCCACACTTTCACTGCTGAGGGCCTGGGTTCAATCCCTGGTTGGGGAACTAAGATCCGACAAGCCATGCGGTGTGGCCAAAACAACAAAACAAAACATATACCTCGATAATCCATGTAATGGAATATTACTCAGCAATGAAAAAAGAACTACTGGTGTAACAGACATGGGGATGAATCTCAAAACCATTATGTTAAACAAAGGAAGTCATACAAAACATATAATTTCATTTATGTGAACTTCCAGAACACAAAACTAATTGAGTATAACAGAAAGTATCAATAGATCAGTTTGGGGCAGGGATAGGGTAGAATGACCACCAAGGAGCACAATGGAACTTTTTGGGATAATCAAAATGTTCTTTAATTATAGTGCTGTTACACAGAAGTATATATTGGATAAAACTCATTAAACTGTAAACTTAAAATAGGTGCATTATATTGTATGTTGAATTACACCTCAGTGAAATTAATTTTAAAATGTACATATCTAATTTTGAAATAATGTTTGACAGATTGTATTTTCTAAAAATAGCCAACAGCAATATTTCTGATAGCACATGCTCTTCTAGAACCATGCCATTCCCCATCAAGACACAGTGTATTTCCCGTTCTCCCGAGTCTAGGTCCTTAAAGACGAAAGGACTTCAACTTAGTTCTCTGTATGTCTGTTGCTTTCAACATTTACCGTTGGAACTCAGCTGCCATGCTGTGACAAAGCCTCTCAACATGGAGAGGCCATGTGAAGTGTGGCCAAGAGTCCCAACTAAGGTCTCTAAGTCAACAGCCAGCATCAATGGCTAGACATACGAGTGAGTGAGCCTGCAGATGACTCCAGTCCCTAGTCCTTGAGTCTTCCAAGATCATGCCCCAGACACCGTGGAACATACAAACTCTATTCCTGCTGTGCCCTGTCCAAATTGATGACCCGCAGAATCTGTGAGCATAGTAAATGATGTTTTATCCCACTAGATTTTGGGAAATCTAGCCATAGTACCTAGAACAGCACTGAGGTCAAGCAAAATGTTCTGATCAGAACTGTCTATTAGTTCTAAATGAAAATGCATTCTTGATTTTGTTTCTTTGTGCTCGAATGGCATCACTAATGATGTGTCATACTGTACATTCCATTTCTTGACGTATCACTTTATTTGTAAACACTTGTTGAGCATTTACTATGTATAAAAAATCAAGCTTGCTTAAAAGTCAAGTAACTTTCATAAGGTCAAATTTGAACCTAAGTCTTCCTTGTTCTTCCTCATGGCACTATAGTTCCTGCTACAGCAGTCACCACAGCTATTGTGACTGGTAACCAGACTGACCCACTAGAATATTTCTGTTATACCTCTAAAATCTTTCTTCCTCATCCAGCTCTATGGTCTTTTTTCTTGCCATTACTTTCAGCTCTCTTGGTTCCTTCATCCATCATGTTTGCTGTGTGTAATACCTCCCACTCTGGTGCAATCCACCCACACAGTTCTCATCTCCTAAACTGTAGGCTCATTAGTGCTGCTGAGGGACTACCAGCATGTTGATAAGTACTGCTACAAACTCCTTGCATCCAGCCCCAGCTGTGCCCCTGAGGCAGCCTAGCAATTTCTCCTCATATCTCTTTCCATTCCTCTGAAGTGCAGTTACAAACTCTCTTATCTCTCTACTCTCTACTACCACTGCTACTCTCAGCGGGTGGCTCTGCTTCCTATTTCACCAAAACAATCAGGCTATCAGCTGAGTGACTTAACGTCCTCTGCTTTTTCCTCCTGCCTAAAGACCCAGCTCTGTCTGTGCATAGTCTTCTTTCTGTCTCAGTGGAAGAGGTGCCCAACTCCCATCTATGCTTTAGACCCACTGTCTACCTGCTGCCTATCAAAGACCTCACTCCATCAGTATATCCTTTTTCTTTCTATTAGCTCATTCCCCCAGCATAAAAAGATGCTGAAATCCCTTCTTAAACTCTACTCCTATTCCACATGCCCCTCCACCTACCATTATCTCTCTTCTTCCCAGTCTAGTCTCTTGAAAATTATTCTATATTTACTTTCCCCACATCCTCACTACCCATTCCTTCCTCAGCCTACTACAATCTGGCTTCTATCCCCACCACAACACTGAAACTGCTTTGGTCAAGGTTCCACCACTGATTTCCGTGTTGCCAAATTCCATAGACATTGCAGCAATTCTCTCATTTAGTCTCTTTACAGCATTTGAAACCACAGAAAATCTCTCTCAGCTTCTGTGACCTCATTTTCTGTGACAGATGATAATTTTCCTACTTCTCTATCCCCTCCCTGGTTCCCCTTTCTTCTTTTTTTTTTGCTGTACACGGGCCTCTCACTGTTGTGGCCTCTCCCGTTGCGGAGCACAGGCTCCGGACGCGCAGGCTCAGCGGCCATGGCTCACGGGCCCAACCGCTCCGTGGCATGTGGGATCCTCCCAGACCGGGGCACGAACCCATGTCCCCTGCATCAGGAGGCGGACTCTCAACCACTGCGCCACCAGGGAAGCCCCTGGTTCCCCTTTCTTGAGCTATCCTTTCTTTAAAGGTAAGTGTTCTTCAGGATCCTGACCTTGACTGTGTTTTATTTTCACTGTGGTCCTTCAATATCTTGTCTTTAAGCAATCATATGTATTTCCAGGATTTCATCTGCTACCTACATGATGATGCTCAAATTTTTTCTCTTTTGCTATGACATTGGTCCTAAGTTTTAGAGTAAAATATCTAACTGCCTACTGATCATCAACATTTATATTTCAAAAGTTCCTCAGACTCAACATATTCAAAACTCATTCATTCTCCCTGACCCACCTGCCACTTGATAGTGTCTCTGTTTTTATAAAATAAATAGCACTGCTATCCAACTGGTCACATGAACCAAAAATGTGGGTATTTCCTAGAATTTTCTTTGAACTTAAACCCAATACCAAGTTCTATTGATTGAATCTCCTTAATATTCTTTTATTTTGCCCCTCTTCTCCATCCAGGACTACTGCCAAACTTAATTCAGGCACCTATCTTTTGTGTGGACCACTGCAACTTCCTAGCAGGTTCTTCCTACTTACCCAGCCTCCTCCACTATGCTACTTTACTGGTCTTCCTAAAATACAAAGCTGACTGTGTGACTCTCCTACTTAAAACCTACCAGTGGCACCCCACTGTCTAGAGAACACAAACTTCTCAGCACTGCTCACAAGGGATTCATAACCTAAGTGGTGTATCTCTCACCCTCTCCTCCCCTTCAATTCCAACAAAACCAAACTACTTGTACTTTCCTAAACATGCCTTGCTAATAATTCACTGCTCCACATCTTTGCACATACTTTTCCCCTACTTTCAGTGGCCTACCCCCACCAAGTCCGTTTGTGAATTCCTCATCTTATCACAACAGAATGTCAGTTCCCCTCTGTACGACAACAGGGAATGCTTATATTTTAATATTTATTCCACTGTTATTAGTTTCCTATTGTGGGTGTAAGAAATTACTTTGAACCTTCTGGCTTAAAACAACACAGAGTTGTTCTCTCACAGTTTTGGATGTCAGAAGTCTGCAAAGAGTCTTACAGGGCCAATATCAAGGTGTTAGCGGGGCTGGTTCCTTCTGGAGGCTTAAGGGGAAAATCAGGTCCTTGCCTCTGACAGCTTCTAGAGGCTGCTGACATTTCTTGGCTTGTGGCCACATCACCCTATTCTCTTGGTTCTTTTGTCACACTGCCTTTTCCTATAGCCAAATTTCCATCTTCCTCCCTCTTATAAACACCCTTGGGATTACATTGAGCCCACCTGTATAATCCAGGATAATCTCCTCATCCTAAAATCCTTAATTTAATCACATCCGCAAGATCCCTTTCTGAATGTAAGGTAACATATTCACAATTTCTAGATTAAGATATGGACATCTTTTGGCCATGGGGGAGCATTACTCTGCCTTCCACACACCATAACGATAATCATTTTTATATGCATGCCTCCCTGCCTGCACTGTGACTTCCTTTAGGGTAGGTTTGTTATTGTCTTCTCAGTATTTGACATATGGTAAGAAATTAATAAAGGTCTGTTAAATAAATCTATCAAAGGATTCATGTTGGGAAGTACGGGTTGAAATAAGACTGGCCTGGTAATGTGGGTCTAGATACCAAACATCAGAATTTTAATGCAGTCCTAAAACAATAGGACAACAGGGAGAACCATTAATAATTATATGTTCTCAAGATTTGGAAAAATGATGAAAGTAGTAATTAAGGAAGATAAAAATGGCAGTAGTTAGCAGAATAAATTAGATGGGGTTGGACTGGAGACTACCCAATAAGAAGATTCTTGCAGTAGTTGGGCAATGAGAAGATTAGGGCCTGACTGAGGCACTGGTAAGTAGGAATGGAAAAGAGAGAGAAAGGTATAAGATTTATGTTATTAAAAATGATAAGATAAATTAGCCTTAATAATGAGACAATTGGTGCCACTACTCCACAATATACCTGTTTGCATTTATATAATGCCCAGTACTGAAGAGATTCATCTGATCACATCTCCTTCCTCATACTGTACTTTAAACTTTATTTTTAGAGAAGCATTCTGGCTTTTACTTTAACATACAGAGAAATAATGCTTTCATCAAAACTCACTTGGGCATCCAATATTATTCTACAGAATCTATTTAGGTAACATGTGTGAAACCCTAATATGACAGGAACAAATACTCAACATGGACTAATGCAGTACTCTAAATCAAGCCATGGGTCTATTATATTTAAATGGAAGATTTTTCAGGTACAATTTGATTTTTTTTTTACATCTTTATTGGAGTATAATTGCTTTACAATGGTGTGTTAGTTTCTGCTTTATAACAAAGTGAATCAGTTATACATATTCATATGTTCCCATATCTCTTCCCTCTTGCGTCTCCCTCCCTCCCACCCTCCCTATCCCACCCCTCTAGGTGGTCACAAAGCACGGAGCTGATCTCCCTGTGCTATGCAGCTGCTTCCCACTAGCTATCTATTTTACGTTTGGTAGTGTATATATGTCCATGCCACTCTCTCGCTTTGTCACAGCTTACCCTTCCCCCTCCCCATAGCCTCAAGTCCATTCTCCAGTAGGTCTGTGTCTTTATTCCTGTCTTACCCCTAGGTTCTTCATGACATTTTTTTTTCTTAAATTCCATATATATGTGTTAGCATATGGTATTTGTCTTTCTCTTTCTGACTTACTTCACTCTGTATGACAGACTCTAGGTCCATCCACCTCATTACAAATAGCTCGATTTCCTTTCTTTTTACGGCTGAGTAATATTCCATTGTATATATGTGCCACATCTTCTTTATCCATTCATCCGATGATGGACACTTAGGTTGTTTCCATCTCCAGGCTATTGTAAATAGAGCTGCAATGAACATTGTGGTACATGACTCTTTTTGAATTATGGTTTTCTCAGGGTATATGCCCAGTAGTGGGGTTGCTGGGTCATATGGTAGTTCTATTTGTAGTTTTTTAAGGAACCTCCATACTGTCCTCCATAGTGGCTGTACCAATTCACATTCCCACCAGCAGTTCAAGAGGGTTCCCTTTTCTCCACACCCTCTCCAGCATTTATTGTTTCTAGATTTTTTGATGATGGCCATTCTGACTGGTGTGAGATGATATCTCACTGTAGTTTTGATTTGCATTTCTCTAATGATTAATGATGTTGAGCATTCTTTCATGTGTTTGTTGGCAGTCTGTATATCTTCTTTGGAGAAATGTCAATTTAGGTCTTCTGCCCATTTTTGGATTGGGTTGTTTGTTTTTTTGTTATTCAGCTGCATGAGCTGCTTGTAAATTTTGGAGATTAATCCTTTGTCAGTTGCTTCATTTGCAAATATTTTCTCCCATTCTGAGGGTTGTCTTTTGGTCTTATTTACGGTTACCTTTGCTGTGCAAAAGCTTTGAAGTTTCATTACGTCCCATTTGTTTATTTTTATTTCCATTTTTCTAGGAGGTGGGTCAAAAAGGATCTTGCTGTGATTTATGTCATAGTGTTCTGCCTATGTTTTTCTCTAAGCGTTTGATAGTGTCTGGCCTTACATTTAGGTCTTTAATCGATTTTGAGCTTATTTTTGTGTATGGTGTTAGGGAGTGTTCTAATTTCATTCTTTTACATGTACCTGTCCAGTTTTCCCAGCACCACTTATAGAAGAGGCTGTCCTTTCTCCACTGTACATTCCTGCCTCCTTTATCAAAGATAAGGTGACCATATGTGTGTGGGTTTATTTCTGGGCTTTCTATCCTGTTCCATTGATCTATATTTCTGTTTTTGTGCCAGTACCATACTGTCTTGTTTACTGTAGTTTTGTAGTATAGTCTGAAGTCAGGGAGCTTGTTCCCTCCAGCTCCGTTTTTCGTTCTCAAGACTGCTTTGGCTATTCGGGGTCTTTTATGTGTCCATACAAATTGTGAAAATTTTTTGTTCTAGTTCTGTGAAAAATGCCAGTGGTAGTTTGATAGGGATTGCATTGAATCTGTAGATTGCTTTGGGTAGTAGAGTCATTTTCACAATGTTGATTCTTCCAATCCAAGAACATGGTATATCTCTCCATCTATTTGTATCATCTTTAATTTCTTTCATCAGTGTCTTATAATTTTCTGCATACAGGTCTTTTAAAATTTAATTTTGTTGAAGTGATGAAAATCAATACTAAAAATTCTACTTTGAAATAACTCATAATTTTTAGTTACTAATCATTTCAGGGGAATAAGGAATAGGAGAAAAAGAAAAGCAAAATAAAGCACTGCCAAGTATTACAGATAGGGTTGCTTGATATGAAAGCGCATCACCGTCATACACACCATCCCCATGCCAGTTATCAATCTACTGTCTCTCAGCTCCAAATCCACCCTTCATTGCCTGCCCTGCACTACTGGAGCTGGACTCTAAATATCTTTCAAGCCGGCACAAAATTAAATTTTGTCAGTAAGGGGCACTGGAGGGACACTGGAGGAGAAAGAGGTTTGCCCTCCTGGTTCCAGTGTGTTTTTCTGGTCAGGCTCCTGCAGTGTGTAGTCTATCTGCAGTGCCCAGTGGCCAGAAGCATGCAGCACCTTTCTATGAGCAGGTAGTTTTGCAGCAGAGCTTCCTCCAGCACACCCTCTGTCAGCTTGCTGAAAGTTCAAAGATGAGGCATGTCCTCAACTAAGGATGGCTTCCCCTGGACTTCGGAGAGCAGATTTCGAAGTCCCACTACCATGGTGTCTCAGTGAACTTCTTTGTATCAGTTGAGCCATGCCCACGCCCTCTCCTACAAGGTTTGGATCTCAGCCATTCCGGGAGGGAGGCCAGCCATCTTGGAGTGTTCTATTTCAGCTCTTGGGTTTGTGGCTGTTCCCTGTCTGCTATTCCTGTATTTTTCAGAGTTCTCTAATTCTGACTAGCCAATTCCCCACTATTCCAGTTTAATTTTTTCAAACTAAACTTTGCCTGTTCAAATTACTGTTTTGTTTCTGTCTCCTGAATGGACCTTGACCAATATACCACCTCCACCCAGGAAGGGAAAAAAAAACCAACATTCTCACTGGGCTCTAAGAGGCCTTTGATATGACCAGATTATCTAAAGTGATAAAATATTCCCTGTAGATACCCAAAAAATTCATTGTCTGGAACAAATGATTGTCTGGAATCACAGAAATTAAACTGGTCACATACAGAATCAAAGGAAAGAGAGACATTAGTTTTAGAACATGGTTTATGTTCTTTGTTTTAGAATCGAACATTTATAAAAATGTATTATAAAACCAACAACAGAAAGTATGCTTCATTTCATGATTTTTTTTTACTTAATCAATCTATACCTGCCTATTCTGATGAAATCAAACTAGCTCTGCACTCACCTCTAAGGATGTCCCTACGTGAGAATTTTATGACGTGTTCAGGACTCTTGAGCCTTCTGGTGGGCACTCCACCACTGGTTGACAGATGATCTGTTCCTCCAAATTATTTTACAGACCTAAAACTCTTACTAAAATTTACAGTTTAAAAGGTAATCACTACCTATTTCCTTATATTTTTCTGAGAAGACTGCCAAAATCATATTATAAGAAACAGCCTAAAAAAAAAAAAAAAAGAAACAGCCTGCCTAAACTAATTTCCCTATGTTTTGATTACCAAAAATATTAAAATTCAATTTTAATAAACAGTGTCAGACTAGATTTTTAAATAGTCTCTTTCTAATTGTAGAACACAATATGTCCTTATTTTGGTCTCCTATTCACAGTGACAAATTATTCACTGCTGTCATATGTATCCTGAATTGGTACTTGATGAGGACATCTGATCCTATGGTAGAATTTTAGTACTGCTTTAGAATGGAGCAGCACCAGCTACTACAACCTCACTCAAACATTAACTAAGTTTAAAAATTACTTGGTGTGGGGCTTCCCTGATGGCGCAGTGGTTGGGAGTCTGCCTGCCGATGCAGGAGACACGGGTTCGTGCCCCAGTCCGGGAAGATCCCACATGCTGCAGAGCGGCTGGGCCCGTGAGCCATGGCCACTGAGCCTGTGCGTCCAGAGCCTGTGCTCCGCAACGGGAGAAGCCACAACAGTGAGAGGCCCGCATACCGCAAAAAAAAAAAAAAAAAAAATTACTTGGTGTGGCAGATTAAATATGGCCAGAAATTTTTCGTCATCTCCCCGATTCAGAGGTGGGATGTACGTCCCCTCCCTTTCAATCTCTAGGTGGGCTCCATAACTTCTCTGACCAGTAAAATACAGCGGAAATGAAACTGTGCCAGTTTCCCTGTGAGCCTGATGGAGCATTTTCCTTAATATATTACCCAGGTCCATGTCACCACACCACTTTGGCCTTTGGTTGAGATTAGTTTTAAAATATCAGATTTTGTGCATGGCTAGCCTAATAGTTGTCAAATTTTATTTAAAAGAGGACATAAATATCACTTTACTGTAATTTTATCCTTTTAATTATTCTTGGCTTAATTGAATAATTATTAATTACTTAATAGGATCTCCTGATAAATTTCCAATTTTTTCATGTACATTCGAAAAACTGTTATTAATTCCTCTTTGCTGAAGCATTAACAGTATATTAAGGCAAAGAAAAGTTTTAAAAGATAATAGCAATGCATTTGCTTTGATTACCTTAAGAGAAAACTCCAACAGAAAGTAGCCACCATGTAAAATCTAAATGGGAAAGGGAAACTCACTTTTTTTATTTTAAAAAATTTGGGGGAATTTTTTTGTCTAACAGTATTAAAAGAAAAAAAATTTCATGTCTTGTCAGGGCCTAGAAAAACTAATTTTACTATAGCTTTATTTTTTAAAAACAGACAAAGATGAAATAATTAAAATACACAAATGGAAATGGTAGAGATAAGTAAGACTGAGGTGGGCAAGATGAAGATAACTCCAGAATGAATCTAGGGTGAATTGCAGTGGAAGATAGAGAAATTATGGCCCACCTACTATATGCTAAGCAAGAGATGAGGTGCTTCACAGTTTTCACCATCCTTACTCTTTGAACCAGCTCTCTGAGGACAGTATTACTACCCTCACTTGACACCTAAGAAAGCTGAGGTTTATGGAACTTAAGGTCACATCACACAGGACAGATTTGGAATGTCTGACTCCAACTCTTCCCATGCTTTTCCTAAAATGGATCTGTAAGAAAAACTTTAAAACCTTTAGCTATAACCCACTTAGTATTTAACAACCTCAAACTTTCCTTGGATTTAATAAGAACTCAGCAGGATAGTATTGTTCTTAGTCTTGTGCAAGACACTGATGTTTTCTTTTTTAAAAATATTTATTATTTGGCTGCGTTGCAGTCTTAGTTGCAGCATGCAGGCTCTTCGTTACGGCACACGGGCTTCTCTCTAGTTGTGGCGCGTGGGCTCCAGAACGCACGGGCTCAGTAGTTGTGGCACAGGGGCTCTCTAGTTGTGGCGTGTGGCCTAAGTAGTTGTGGTGCACAGGCTTAGTTGCCCTGCAGCATGTGGGATCTTAGTTCCCCGACCAAGGATTGAACCCGCGTCCCCTGCACAGGAAGGCAGATTCTTAGCCACTGGATCACCAGGGAAGTCCCCAACAAAGACGTTTTCAAATAACATGAGGGCAGGTGATAAAATTAAAAAGGTAAAGGTTAGTTTCCAAAGGTCAGTAAAAAAAAATAATAAACACTGGATAAACAAATAATTAAGGTCAGGATGCAAGAAAAACTTGGTAACATTTTCATTCATATATTAGAAGTGCTAAAAAAAAGTACACATTATAGAGACAAATTGGCACAGCTTTTCAGAAAACCTGTATTGCTTATTGACCTTGCACTAAAAAATGAGTAATTTGGAAATCATTCCCAAACAGTAGTCTGAAAATTCTCTGGCAGAGCATAGCACAGGGAGATCAGCTCGGTGCTTTGTGACCACCTAGAGGGGTGGGATAGGGAGTGTGGGAGGGAGGGAGATGCAAGAGGGAAGAGATATGGGGACATATGTATATGTATAACTGATTCAGTTTGTTATAAAGCAGAAACTAACATACCATTGTAAAGCAATTATACTCCAATAAAGATGTAAAAAACAAAATTCCCTGGCAGATATTTCTGAAGAGTAAACAAAATAGATAAGCTCTACCCTGTTAATGGGGAGGAAATACAAGGAAGCCAAAATAAAGGTAAATACCACAGACAATACAAGGCCAATTCAAACAGACTAGTGGAATTCTTTCCAAAGCATTTCAGAAATGGCACTTCTTATGTTGAAACTTTAGGTTCATTTTGAACGAAATGCCTTTTGGCATTACTTCCTAAGCATCCAGTAAAGAAAAAAAAACAAGATTCATCTGTGTCCTGAGTTGCTCTCCCTCCTTATTTACTATCAAGGACGAGGATCTTCTGTCTGGATTACTAGATTTAAAGGTGTCCATGTTTTATTCCTATCTATACCTACCCTGGGACTTAGCATTCTGCATAGAATAGGTATCTAAAGAGCCTTTCCCCCACTAAGACTGATGAATGCTTCTGTGAACTAACAAACAAGACTCCCACAAAGCAAAATGCAAATATCTAAACAGTGTAGACAGATCTTTATCTCTGACCTCATAAGCTGACAAAATAAAATGGCTCTACTCTCTTTCCCTTAGGACAATGTATACCTATTCCCTGTACATAAGTCCACTTTAAGTGTACAGCTTGATGAATTTTCAGTGAACTCACCCAAATCAAGAAACAGAACATGACCAGCAAGCATGTCAGAAGGCGCTATTATGCTGCCTCCCAGTCACTACCACCCCCCAAAATTACCTACTATTTTGATTTCAAATGTCATAGATTAGTTATGCTGTTTTTGTACTTTAAATAAATGGAATCATAGGGTAGGTAGTCTTTCATACCTGGCCTCCTTCACTCATCATTTTGCTTATGAGATTCATCTATGTTTTATGTGTAACAAAGGTACATCCATCCTCTTTACTTTGTAGTACTCCATTGTATGAATACACTACAATTTATTTATGACATTCTACTGCTGTTGGACCTTTGAGTTGTTTCTAATTTAGGGCTACTATAATTCTGCTAAAAGCATTCTTGTACCTGTTTTTTGGTGGACATATGTTAAGGAATTTCTGATGGGTATATACCTAGGAGTGGAAATGCTAGGTTATAAGGTATCTACATGTCAGCTTTGGTATATATCCCTAAACAGTTTACCAGAGTGGTTGAACTAATTTACACTCCTATTAGCAGAAAGAGTTTTGGTGGTTTTACGTCTTCATCAACATTTAGAATTGTCTGTCATTTTCATTTTTTAGTCATGTTGTTGGGAATACAGTGGTACCAGCCTGTAGTTTTAATTTGCATGTCTCTGATGACTAATGAAGTTGTGTATCATTTACTGATCATTTGGATAAATTTTCTTCTCTGAAATATCTTCCAAGTCTTTTGTCCATTCCTGAGACTTCCTGATCTGTCTCTGGGCTCTCAACAGAATTTAGTTTGAGGATACCTAGACTTGAATTTCTCATAGGAGATGGGCACCACCTACTACCATAACTAATTATATGACCTCATTATAGCAAGCTGCCAAGCAAGCTTACACAGCAAAGTAGTCTGGATATGCTAGAGTGCTAAGTCAGGTAAGAAGGGATAGATAAACACAGCATTAGGATCATGTGATAATCACAGTATCAGAATTAGGACTCCAACTTTGGAGTTCTAACCACCAAAGTGTAACACAGCCTATTTACCTTTTACAGGTGTAATCTTGGCAAAAAGGCATAAACTTTCTTTTGTTCATCAACTATCACACTGTTCCTTTATGGTATCATACCTAGAATCCCCAATAAATAGACAAAACTTATGTAACATTCCTTCATTCACTCAATATTTATTGAATACCTACTTTGTGTCAGACACAGTTCTAGACGCTCAGCGTAAAGCTGTGAAGAAAACAAAAAAATAATCTCTGCCTCCAATTTACACACACACACACACACCCCATTTTGCTTGCGGCAGAGGGGCATATGAAGCCAAGGGTAGTTGGGCTCTAGGATATAAAGCCTGAGGACTAACACTCTGACATGTGTGGAAAATATGGGCTTTAGAGTCCAAAAGACAGATCAACGTGGGTTCAACTGGCTCTATCATTTCTGTTTATCAATCGAAAAGTTCTTTAACTTCTCTAATCCTCAATATTCTCAAACACAAGACGTAGGTAACATATATTCTGCAGGATTTCTTGGAAGAGTAAATGAGATGACGTATATAAACAACACCTAAAAACAGGCCTGGCATTTTAAATAGTGCATGATGGGCAAATGGCAGCAATGAAAAAGGGGAATATGCCTATTCATTTGGTTACAGATAAAATCTTCACCTCAAACAGAAACAAAACTGCTTCTGGGGCTTCCCTGGTGGCGCAGTAGTTGAGAGTCCGCTTGCCGATGCAGGGGACACAGGTTCCTGCCCCAGTCTGGGAGGAATCCCACATGCTGCGGAGTGGCTGCGCTCGTGAGCCATGGCCGCTGAGCCTGCGTGTCCGGAGCCTGTGCTCCACAACGGGAGAGACCACAGCGGTGAGAGGCCCGCGTACCGCAAAAAAAAAAAAAAACAAAAAAAACTGCTTCTGTTTATAAATACTGCTCTTTTTGATGTACTATTACTAAAATCATTTAATTATATAGTCAACTATTCATGCTACTGGAGAGGTGAACAGTTAAGATATTGCAAAGCAACAGTTCATATAAAAAATAAAAACCATTTTTTACCACTCGGCAAGAACTTAGGGGCACACAATGAGTAGCAAGTGGCAAAATTTACTAACAAACTAAGTAAATCTCCAATCCTAGCCATTCATCTTCTGCAAATCAAATTTAGGCTTTAGTCAAATAACAAATTATTTCTTATCAAGATCTTTCAAGACTCAGAAGTTGATACCACGCTTGTCAACGAAAGGTTCCACTGTAAAAAAATTTTTGTGCTTATATAGTCCTTGGGTATATCCTCTTTCTAACTCCAAGTGCCTATCATTCTGTACATGAGAGCAAAAATAAATGTGGTCTCAAATTGAGTGTACAGTATGATCCAAAAACTGTCCTAAGAAATAATTTCTACCGGGTTGTTTTGTAAGTGATGGAACTGGTTTCTAAAAAGAGGATAACCTGGGGCTTCCCTGGTGGCGCAGTGGTTGAGAGTCTGCTTGCCGATGCAGGGGACACGGGTTCGTGCCCCGGTCCGGGAAGATCCCACATGCCGCGGAGCGGCTGGGCCCGTGAGCCATGGCCGCTGAGCCTGCACGTCCGGAGCCTGTGCTCCGCAACGGGAGAGGCCACAACAGTGAGAATCCCGCGTACCAGAAAAATAAATAAATAAATAAAGTAAATAAAAATAAATAAAAAGAGGATAACCTAATAATAGGAACCAGCAATTCCAGAGTCTCCACTGATGGAGACTGACCTAGATTTGAAGGCCCTGATCACAGATCACCATAACAAATATAATAATGAAAAAGTTTGAAATATTGGGAGAATTACCAAAATGTGACACAGACACATGAAGCGGGTAAATGCTGCCGGAAAAATGGTGCTGATAGACTTGCTCAATGCAGGGTTGGCACAAATCTTCAATTTGTAAAATATGCAATATCTGCGAAGCTCACAGCAAAGGGCAATAAAACAAGATATGTCTCTATATATTGTTGATTCGTTAATATTGAACTCAGGGCCAAGAGTCCTGTAACTCAGCGGTCCCCAACCTTTTTGGCACCAGGGACCGGTTTCGTGGAAGACAATTTTTCCATGGACGGGCAATGGCGGGGGTGGGGGTGGGGGGTGGAGGGGGATGGTTCAGACAGTAATGCAGGCGATGAGGGGGATGGTTCAGACAGTAATGCAGGCGATGAGGGGGATGGTTCAGGCGGTAATGGGAGCAATGGGGAGTGATGGGGAATGGCAGATGAAGCTTCCCTCACTTGCCTGCTGCTTACCTCCTGCTGTGTGGCCCGGTTCCCAACAGGCCGCAGACTGGTACAGGTCCGCAGCCCCCGGGGGGTTGCGGACCCCTGCTATAACTCATGCCTGGATAAGCTTATCTAACACATGTATTTTCTCTGTAGGGCACAATGCAACCTTCTTGTGCTTAGGAACACTAGACAGTACTTCAGCGCTATTCTTGGGGACGACTTGAAGCAGCAAATTCACAAGCAAAAAGCACAGAAATACAAAAAAACGTAACACTAAACAGATCGCAAAAAGAGCCCTTGTTTATATCATGAGAACCAGAACAAGAAGGCAGAGTGTGGCTTGTTTGACCTCAGCTGGGAATGTGTGCATTGAGTGATTCAAATTTTTTGCTGCTCTGCACATGTCTGTGAATGACTGTGAAAGTGCCACACATATTCGTTTTGAGGTTCCAAATAAATTTTAGAAAGTAGGCAAGTTTGCAAATACAGAATCTGTGAATGGAGATAGACTATGCATGAATGTTCATAGCAGCATTATACATAATGACTAAAAAGTTGATACAACCCAAATGTCATCAACCAATAAATAAATATATAAAATGTGGTATATCCACACAAGGGAATGTTATTCAGCCATAAAAAGGAACGAAGCACTGATATATGCTGCAACATGGATGAACCTTGAAGACATGTTAAGTGAAAGAAGCCAGACACAAAGGTCACATATTGTACGATTGCATTTTGATGAAATGTCCAGAACAGGCAAATCCATAGAGACAGAAAGTAGATAAGTGGTTTCCAAAGGTTAGCGAGGGGTTAGATAGTGCACACCTACTAATGGGTATGGGGTTTCTTTCGGGGGTGATGAAACTGGTCTGGAAATAGACAGTGGTGATGATTACACAACTCTGTGAATATACTAAAAGCAACTGAATTGTACAATTTAAAGGGGTGAATTTTATGGGGTGTGAATTATATATCCATAAAGTTATTATTAAAATAGGCCCCACTCCTTATATGCTCAAATTTTTGTGGGCTAATTATCCGTTTTGTGGGTGAGCATATAGATTATGAGAAAAGTTTTAAAAATATTTATTTTAAAATAATTGTACTTAACAGAAAGTACAAAGATAGTACAGAAAGATTCTGTGTATGCTTAACTGAGTCTCTCCTTATGTAACTAACTGTAGTACAATATCAAAACCGGAAAATTGACATTGGTACAAACAACAGACCTTATTCAGATTTCACCAGTTTTATATGCACTGGTGTGTATGTGTAGAGCTAGTCAATTTTATCACCATGTGTAAATTCACACAGCCACCACAAGAGAAATATGGAATTATTCCACAAAGATCCCCCACAATGATCCTAACGTCCTATCCCTTCCTTTATATTCACACCTAACCCCCATTTCATGCTGTTCACACAAGCTTTGTGGTCCCCAGCACCCGTCAATCACTAATCTGTTTTCCAGTTCTATAATTTTATCACTTTGAAACCTATATAAAGAAAATAATACAGTATATGAACTTTAGAAATTTTTTTTTAATACAGAATAATTCCCAAGTACTGGTATGCATCAATAGGTTTTTCATCTATTTTTTTTCTGCTGAGTAGTATTCCATGGTATGGATGTACCACAATTTGTTTAATCATTAACCCATTGTTGGACATTTCAGTTCTTTCTAAATTTTACCTGCTTCAGATAGAACTGCTATGAAAACCTGATTACAGGTGTTAGTGTGAAAATAGGTTTTTCTTTCTCTGGGATGTACATTTCCATGGAGTACAACTGCTAGATGTACGGCAAACCATTTTTCCATAGTGACTATACCATTTTAAATTACCAACAGCAACATATGAAAGATCCAGTTTCCCAATAACCCTTGCCAGATATGGTACTATCTTTTTTTTTTTAATGGTACCTGTTCTAATAGTTGTGTAGTGATATCTCACTGTGGTTTAAATTTGTATTTCTCTAATAGATAATGATGTTGAACATATTTTCATGTGCTTGGGAGGAACCTGTACAATCCTTTTTGGGAAAATGTTTCTTTTACCCATCACCTAATTGGATGATTTCTCTCCCTCTCTCCCTCGGCCCCCACTCCCTCCTGGGCACACACACCTAGGCAGGCTCTTTATCTCTCTCCCTTTATTACTGTTGAGATTTTTTTTTCATTTATAGAATGTGCATCTGGTATCATGTCTAAAACTTCTGTCTCCTAGGTCCCAGTGATTTTCTGGTATATGTTCTTTTAAAAGTTCTGTAGTTTTATGTTTTACATGTAAATTTATAATTGTTTGAATTAATTTTTATATAAGATGTGAGGTTTAGGTTGAGGTTCAATTTTTGGCCTATGGATATCTAATTGCTCTATCACCATTTGTTAAAAAAACACTATCCTTTCTTCATTGAGTCGGGTTTGAACCTTTGTCAAAAATCAGTTGGCTGGGGTGGGAGGGAGACACAAGAGGGAGGAGATATGGGGGTATATGTATATGTATAGTTGATTCACTTTGTTATAAAGCAGAAGCTAACACACCATTGTAAAGCAATTATACTCCAATAAAGATGTTAAAAAAATAAAAATTAAAGGGATGTGAAAGTAGAAAAAAAACAGGCATGATGCAAATGTATGTCAATATAGTTTAAGTAAAATATATTTTAAAATATAAAAAAAATCAGTTGGCTGTACCTGTGTGAGGCTACTTCTGGACAATCTAATCTGTTGCACTGAACTCTGTGGCCATCCCTCTGCCAGTACCACACTGTACTAATTCCTATAGCTATATAAGTCTTAAAATGGGGTGAATGATTCTTCCCACTTTATAATCATTTTTCAAAATTTCTTATTCTTTTGCCTTTCCATATATATTTTAGGATAAGCTTTCTACATCCACAACAAATCTTCCTGGGGAATTAACTGGAACTGGAGCAAATCTATAGAGTAATTTGGAGAGAAATGACATCTTTACTATATTGAGTCTTCCAATCCATGAACAGAGTACATTTCTCCATTTATTTAGATCTTTGATTTCTTTCATCAGAGTTCTGTAGTTTTTAATATACAAGGCTTCTACATGTTTAGCGTGATTTATACCTAAGAATTTCATTTTGCTTTGGGCAACTGCAAATAGTATTTTGTTTTAAACTGTGGTTTCCAGGTGTTCTTTGCTAGTATATAGAATACAGAAATATAATTTTGCTACATTCATCTCATTGTTGAACTCACTTATTAGTTATGGGAGGTTTGTTTGTTTGTTTGTTGGTGGATCTTTGGGATTTTGTACATAGACTTTCACGTCACCTGCAAATACGAGCAGTTTCATTTCTTCCTTTCCAGTCTATATGCTTATATTTCCTTTGCCTGCCTAATTGAGATGGCTTCCAGGACTAGAGTGAATAAGAATGGTCAGAGTAGACATCACTGCTTTCTTCCCATTCTGAGGGGAAAAACATTTTGAGTAAATTTTTCTGAAAGATGTAGGGTCTATGTCTAGATTCTTTTTCTTGGCATGTGAATGTCTAGCTGTTCCAGCTCCATTTGTTGAAAAGACTATCCTTTCTCCATTGGATTGCCTTAGCTACTTTGTTAAAGATCAGCTAACTCTATATGGATCTATTTCTGGGCTCTATTTTCTTTTCTAATGATCTATTTGCTGATTCTTTCACAAATACCACACTGTCTTGATTATTGTAGCTTTAAAGTAAGCACTGAAATTGAGTAGTGTCAGCCCACCAACTTTGTTCTTGGTTATTCTGGGTCTTTTGCCTTTCCATATGAACTTTAGAATCAGTATGTCAATATCCATTAAGCAACTTGCTAGGATTTTGATTGGGATTGTGTTGATTCTGTAGGTGAAGTTGGGAAGAACGGACTCTTAAAAAATTTGAGACTTCCTATCCATGGAAATGGAATATCTTTCATTTATTTTTCATCTTCTCTGATTTGTTTCATGAGTTTTATTGTATGTTTTATTAAATTTATACATAACTATTTCAATATTTTAAGTGTTAATATAATGGTATTGTATTTTAAATTTCAAATTCCAATTGCACATTGCTGGTATATAGGAAAACAATTGACTTTTGTATATCAACCTTGGGACCTGAAACCTTGCTATAATCACTTATTAGTTCAGGAGTTTCTTCTTGTTGATTCCTTGAGATTTTCTACATGGACAGAGAATCATATCTGACAACAAAGTTTTATTTCTTCTTTCCCAATCTATACAGATTTAATTTCCTTATCCTGTCTTATTGCATTAGCTAGAACTTCCACATAGGAAGTTGAATAGGAGTGGAAATCAGGGACATCCTTGCTTTGTTCCCAATTTTAGAGGGAAAGCATGTAGTTTCTTACCAATAAGTATGATGTTAGCTACGGGAGTTTTTTGGTAGATTTTCTTTATTAAGTTGCAGAAGTTCCCCTCTATTCCTAGGCTGCCAAAAGTTTTTATTCATCAACAGGTGTTGGATTTTGTCAAATACTTTTTCTGCATCTATTTTCTTCTTCAGCCTGTTGACATGATGGCTTACAGTAATTGATTTTTGGATGATGAACCAGCCTAGTGTACCATTCATTTCTTTTTATACTGTAATACTATTCCATTGTTAAGTAATGTTCCATTTTGTTTACCTACTCATCAGTTGATGATCTGGTTTATTTCCACATTTAGGCTACAGTGAATGAAAACTGCTGTTATGAACATTTGTGTTCCAGTTTTTGCATGAACATATATTTTCAATATTCGGGTACATTCCTTGGAGTGGAATTCCTAGGTCATAGGATAACTCTATGTTTAACTTTTGAGGAACTGCCAAAATGTTTTCCACAGTAGCTGCACCATTTTATATATCTGCCAGTAATGTATGACGGTCCCAATTTTTCCACATCCTTGCCAACATAGGTTACAGTGTTTTTCAGTATAGCCATCCTAGTAGGTGTAAAGTAGAATCTCATTATGGTTTGGAATTCCATTTCCCTAATGACCAGTGATGCTGAGCATGCTTTGACATGTTTACTGACAATCTGTACATCTTCTATGAAGAAATGTCTGTTCAAAACCATTATCAATTTTAATTGAGTTGTCTCTTGCCTGTTGACTTTTCAGAATTCTTTTTATATTTGGGATATTATATCCTTATTAGATATATGATTTGCAAATATTTTCTCCCATTGTGTGTCTCATCTTCTGACTTTAATAGTGTCCTCTGAAGCACAAGTTTTTCATCTTACTGAAGTCCAAGTTATCTATTTTTTTTCGTTGCTTGTGCTGCAGGTTTCATATCTATAAAACCATTACTTAATTCAAGGTTATAATTTATGCCCATGTTTTCTCCTAATTGTTTTATAATTCTAACTCTTACATTTAGGTCTCTTATCTATTTTGAGTTAACTTTTGTATATAGTATGTCGTAGGGGTCCAGCTTCATGCTTTTGTCCACCCGCCCTAGTACCACTGTTTTGGAGAGATTATTTTCTCCATTGAATCATCTTGGCACTACTGTTGAAAATCATTTAACTGTAAATGTATGGTTTATTATTAGGTTCCCAATTCACTTCCATTAATCTATATGTCAATCCTTATGTCAGTACCACACTATGTGTATTAAAGAAGCTTTGCAGAAAATTTTAAAGTAGGGAAATGTGAGTCCTCCAATGTCATCCTTTTCCCCCAAGATTATTATGGCTATTTGGGGGGTCCCTTGGTTTTCTGTGTGAATCTTATAATCAGCTTTGTAATTTCTACAAAAATGATGGCCCATATTTTGATAGGGACTGCATCAAATCTGTAGATCAATTTAGGAGTACTTTCATCTAATAACATTAAGTCTTTTGAATGATGAACATGGGGTGTCTTTCCACTTACTTAGAATGCCCTTAATTTTTTTCAGTAATATTTTATACTTTTCAGTTTACAAGTATTATATTTCCTTGGTTAAATATGCTCCTAAGACTTGAGGACATGGGGAAGGGGAAGGGTAAACTTGGGCGAAGTGAGAGAATGGCATTGACATATATACACTACCAAATGTAAAATAGCTAGCTAGTGGGAAGCAGTCACATAGCACAGGGAGACCCGCTCTGTGCTTTGTGACCACCTAGAGGGGTGGGATAGGGAGGGTGGGAGGGATGAAAGAGGGAGGGGATACGGGGATATATTTGTACATATAGCTCATTCACTTTGTTATACAGCAGAAACTAACACAACATTATAAAGCAACTATACTCCAATAAAGATGTTAAAACACAAATATGCTATTTTATTCTCTTCAGTGCTATATTAAATAGATTTCTTTTCTTAAATTCATTTTCATATTCTTCACTGCTAGTATATAGAAATACAACAGACTTCTGTATATAGATCCTGTATCCTTCAACTTTCCTAAACACATTTATTATATCAAATATACATTTTTTTGGTGGATTCCTTAAAGTGACCTACATACATGATCAAGTCCTCTGGAAACAGAGGAAGTTTTATTTCTTCCTTTCCAACCTGGATGCCTTTTATTTCTTTTTCTTGCATAATTTTTCTGACTAAAATTTCCAGTACAATGTTGAATTAACAGTAACCAGCACTGACATTCTTGATTTATTCGTAATCTTGCGGGAAAGCATTCAGTCATACATTATCAAATATGAAGTTAACCATTATTTTTCTTGGAAGCTTTTCATCACGTTGAAAAAGTTCCTTTCTACTCCTACTTTGTTGAGTGTTTTTATCATGAAAGGGTGTTGGATTTTGTTAAGTGCTTTTCTATATCTATTGAGATGATCATGTGGATTTTGTCCATTGTATTAACAAGGTATATTGCACATTGATTATTTAAAATGCTCAACCAAACTTGCATTTCTAGGATAAATCCCACTTATTCATGGTATACAATGCTTTAAAATATAGCTTTACTGAGATGTAATTGACATATTTTACCCAAAAAATGTATAATTTAATAAATTTTAGCATATTCACAGTCATGTAATCACCATCACATTCAATTTTTAATTATTTAATTACCTCAGAAACACATCCCATACCTATTAAGATACTCTCTATTCCCACCATTCTCCAGATCTGAACAGCCAGTAATCTATTTTCTTCTGTCACTATGTTTGCCTTTTCTACACATTTTATATCAAGATAATATATAACATGTCATCTCTTGTGATTAACTTCTTTCACATAGCATGATGTATTCAAGGTTCATCCACATTGTAGCTTATATCAGTACGTCTTTCCTTTTAATGGCTGAATAATATTCCACTGGATGTATATACAACATTTTGTCTAAGCATTCATCAGCTGACAGACATTTAGGTTCCACCTTTTTGCTATTATGAATAAGGCTGCTTTAATATTCTCAGACAAGGTTTTATGTGGAAATGTGTTTTCTTTTGGGTATATGCCTAAGACTGAAATTGCTGGGTTATATGATACCTCTGTTTTTGCCTTTTTGAAGAACTATAAAACAATTTATGTGCAGCTGGATCTTATCTGCTAGTATTTTTTAGAGGATAGCTGTGCATATATATTCTTAAGTGATAACTGTTTTGTAGTTTTCTTTTCTTGTGGTGTCTTTGTATAGTTTTATTACAGGGGTAATGCAGGCCCCTCAGAATAAGTTGAGAAGTGTTCCTTCCTCTAACTTTTTAGAAGAGTCTGTGAAGGAATGGTATTAATTCTTTTAGTGTGTAGTAAAGTTCACCAGTGAAGTCACCTAGGTCTAACTTTATATGGGAAATATTCTATTACATTTTCAATCTCTTTTCTTGTTAAAGGGCCATTCAGATACTCTATTTCCTCTTGGGTCAGTTTTGGTAGCTTGCCTCTTTCTAGGAATTAGTCCATTTCATCTAGGTTATCTAATTTGTTGGCATATACTTGTTCATAGTAGTCTCTTATAATGCTTCTTACTTTTGTAATGTCATTACTGATTTTATTAGTTTGAATCATCTCTCCTTTTTTATTGGCCAGTCTAGGTAAAGGCTACTCAATTTGGGGGAAACATTTTGAAGAACTTTTAGTTGCACTGATTCTTCTCTATTATTTTTCTGTTCTCTTTTATTTATTTCTCCGCAAATCTTTATTATTTCTTTCTTTTTGCCTGCTTTGGGTTTAGATTTCTCTTCTACTTTCTTGAAGCGGAAGGTTAGGTTATTGATCTTTTCAACACAGGCATTCACAATAAAAATTTCCCACAAATTTTGGTATGTTGTGTTTCTGTTTTCATTCACCTCAAAGTATTTTCTAATTTCCCTTAAAATTTCTTCTTTGACTCATTGGCTATTCAGCAGTGTGTGGTTTAATTTCCACATATTTTTGATTTTCCCAAATTTCTTTCTGTTACTGATTTCTAGTTTCATTCCTTTGTGGTCAGGGAATATACCTTGCATGATTTCAATCCTATAAAATTTATTGAAATGTATTTGATGTACTAACATACAGCCTATATTATATAATTTTCTATGTGTACTTTAAGATGAATGTATATTCTCCTGTAGTTGGATACTCTATAGGTGTCTATTAGCTCTAGTTGATTTATACTGTTGTTCAAGTCTTCTCTTTCTCGATCCTCTGCCTAGCTGTTGTATCCATAATTGAAAGTGAGTCACTGAAGTCTACAAATATTATTTTCGAATTGTCTATTTCTCCCTTCAATTATGCCTCATTTTGTTCCACATATCTCTGTTGTTAGGCGTATATGTGTTTATAATTATTATATCTTCTAATTGAATGAACCATTTTATCATTATAAAATGTCCTTTATCTCTAGTAACAATTTCTGATTTAAAGTCTATTTTATTTGATTATTACTAAAGCCACAACAGCTCTCTTTTGGTTACTACTTGCATGATATATCTTTTTCTATCCATTTACTCTCAACCTACTTGTGTCTTCATATGTAAAGTGTGTCTCTTTTTGCACAGCAAAGAAAACCATAAACAAAATGAAAAGACAGCCTACAGACTAGGAGAAAATATCTGCAAACACTGCAACAGACAAGGGCTTAATTTCCAAAATATAAAAACAGCTCATACAATTCAATAACAAAAAAACAAACAACCAAATCAAAAAATGGGCAGAAGACCTAAATAGACATTTCTCCAAAGAAGACAAACAGATGGCCAATAGGCACAGAAAAGATGCAAATCGTTGCTGATTATTAGAGAAATGCAAATCAAAACTACAATGAGGTACCACCTCACACCAGCCACAATGGCCATTATTGAAAATTCTACAAATAATAAATTCTGGAGAGGGTGTGAAGAAAAGGGAACACTCTCATACTGTTGGTGAGAATGTAAAGGGGTGTAGCCACTATGGAAAACAACATGGAGGTTCCTCAAGAAAACTAGAGTCACCATATGATCCAGCAATCCCACTCCTGGGCATATATATAGACAAAACTATAATTCAAAAATACACATGCACCCTTATGTTCATAGCAGCACTATTTACAATAGCCAAAACATGGAAGACACTTAAATGTCCATCGACAGATGAATGGATAAAGAAGGTATAGTAAATATATACAATGGAATATTACTCAGCCATAAAAGGAATGAAATAATGCCATTTGCAGCAACATGAATGGACCTAGAGATTATCATACTAAGTGAAGTAAGTCAGAAAGAGAAAGAAAAATACCATATGATATCACTTAGATGTGGAATCTAAATTATGACACAAATGAACAAATCTACAAAACAGAAACAGCCTCACAGACATAAAGAACAGACTTGTCATTGCCAAGGGGGGAGGGGGTGTGGAGGAGGGAAGGATTGGGAGTTTGGGATTAGCAGGCACAAACTATTATATATAGGATGGATAAACAACAAGGTCCTACTGTATAACACAGAATAATATTCACAATACTGTGATAAACCATAATGGAAAAGAATATGAAAAGCAATATATACATGTATAACTGAATCACTTTCCTGTACAGCAGAAATTAACACAACATTGTAAATCAACTATACTTCAATAAAATTTAAAAAAATAAATAAACTGTGTCTCTTATAGACCACATATAGTTGGGTCATGTTTTTCACCAATTATGCTAATCTCTGCCTTCTGAGTGTCTAATTCATTTACATTTAATGTAATTACTAATTACTAATGAGGTACAAATAAATCCACTACAAGTAAGTCCACTACATACGAACCTTCAAGCTGCAAACTTACAGACTAGTTCAAGATGGCAGAGTAGAAGGACGTGCGCTCACCTCCTCTTGAGAGAGCACTGAAATCACAACTAACTGCTGAACAACCATCAAGAGGAAGATGCTGGAATGCACCAGAAGACACCCCACATCCAAAGACAAAGGGCAAGTTGCAATGAGACAGTAGGAGGGGGGCAATCACAATAAAATCAAATCCCATGACTCCAGGATGGGTGACCCACAAACTGGAGAACAATTATACCACAGAAGTTCTCCCACTAGAGTGAAAGTTCTGAGTTTCACGTCAGACTTCCCAGCCTGGAGGTCTGGCAACAGGAGTAGGAATCCCCAGAGAATCTGACTTTGAAGACCAAAGGGATTTGATTGCAGGACTTCCACAAGAATGGGGGAAAGAGAGACTCCACTCGTGGAGGGCACACACGAAGTCTTGTTCGCACCAGTACCCAGGGGAAAGGGTCAGTGACCCCAGAGGAGACTGAACCAAACCTACCTCCTAGTGTTGGCGGACTCCTGCAGAGGCAGGGGGTGGCTGTGGATCACCACAGGGACAAGGGCACTGACAGCAGCGGTTCTGGGAAGTAATCACTAGTCAAAGCCCTCCCATACGCTGCCATTACCCTTACCGTACAGCCTGTAGGCTCCAGTGCTGGGTCGCATCAGGCCAAACAACTAACAGGAAGAGAACACAGACCCACCCATCAGCAAACAAGCAGACAGAAGTCTTACTGAGCCCTGCCAACCAGAGCAACACCCAGTTTTACCCACTACCAGTCCCTCCCATCAGGAAGCTTCTACCAAGCCTCTTAGATAGCCTCATCTACCAGAAAGCAGACAGCAGAAGCAAGAAATACAATGCTACAGCCTACAGAACAAAAACCACAACCACAGAAAGTTAGAAAAAATGAAAGGGCAAAGGATTATGTCCCAGATGAACAAAATAAAACCCCAGAAAAACAACTAAATGAAGTGGAGACAGACAACCTTCCAGAAAAAGAATTCAGAATAATGATAGTGAAGATGATACAGGATCTTGGAAAAAGAAGGGAGGCAAAGATTGAGAAGATGCAAGAAATGTTTAACAAAGTCCTAGAAGAACTAAGGAACAGAGATTAACAATATAATAACTGAAATGAAAAATACACTAGAAGGAATCAATATCAGGATAACTGAGGCAGAAGAACGGATAAGTGACCTGGAAGACAAAATGATGGAAATCACTGCCATAGAACAGAATAAAGAAAAAAGAATGAAAAGAAATGAAGACAGCCTAAGAGAACTCCGGGACAACATGAAACACAGCAACATTAGCATTATAGGGGTCCCAAAAGGAGAAAAGAGAGAAAAAGGACCCAAGAAAATATTTGAAGAGATAAGAGTTGAAACTTCCCTAACATGGAAAAGGAAACAGTCAACCAAGTCCAGGAAGCGAGGAGAGTCCCATGTAGGAGGCTGAGACACATAGTAATCAAATTGAAAAAAATAAAGAAAAAGAGAAAATATTAAAAGAAACAAGGGGAAAATGACAAATTAAAATACAAGGGAACTCCCATTAGGTTATCAACTGATATCTGAGCAGAAACTCTGCAAGTCAGAAGGGAGTGGCAGGATTTATTTCAAGTGATGAAAGGGAGGAAACTATAACCAAGAACACCCAGCAAGGCTCTCATTCAGATTTAATGGAGAAATCAAAAGCTTTACAGACAAACAAAAGCAAAGAGAATTCAGTACCACCAGACCAGCTTTGCAAAAAATGCTAAAGGAACTCCTCTAGGAAGGAAAGAGACTAGCAGCTTAAAAAAAAAAAAAACTTTGTACATATACAGACTGCCATATCAAAACCTCATGGGAAAAGCAAACCCAAAAGCTACAATACACACACAAAAGATAAAACAACCCAAACACAACACTAAAATGGTTATCAAACCATAAGAGAACAAAAGAAGAAAAAAGACCTACAAAAACAAACCCAAAACAATAAAGAAAACAGCAATAGGAATACACATATCAAAATTTACCTTAAAGGCAAATGGTTTAAATGCACCAACCAAAAGACATAGACTGGCTAAGTGGACACAAAAAACAAGACCCATATATATGCTGTCTACAAGAGATCCACCTCAGCCTAGGGACACATACAAACCGAAAGTGAGGGGATGGAAGAACATATTCCATGCAAATGGAAATAGAAAGAAAGGTGGAGTAGCAATACTAACATCACACAAAATAGACTTTAAAATAAAGACTGTTGAGACTTCCTGGCTGTACAGTGCTTAAGACTCGGTGCTTCCAATGCAGGGGGTGTGAATTCGGGGAATTAAGGTCCCAAATGCCGCGAGGTGTGGCCAAAAGTAAATGAATAAATAAATAAAATAAAATAAAGACTGTTATAAGTGACAAAGAAGAACACTACATAATGATCAAGGGATCAAGCCAAGAAGAAGATACACTTGTAAATATATATGCACCCAACATATGAGCACCCCAATATACAAGGCAAATACTAACAGCCATAAAGGGAGAAATTGACAGTAACACAATAATAGTGGGGGACTTTAACACACCACTTTCATCAATGGACAGATCATCCAGACAGAAGATCAATAAGGAAACACAGACCTTAAATGATACATTAAACCAGATGGACTTAATTGATATTTAGAGAGCATTCCATTAAAAGCAGCAGAATACACATTCTTCTCAAGTGCACATGGAACATTCCCCAGGACTGACCACATGCTGGGCCACAAGGTGAGCACCAGAGATGGATGTGAAATGCTAAGGCTGCTGCTGCAGCCACCAAGAAGCCTGTGTGCAAGCACAGGTCACTAACAACACCTCCCCTCCCAGGAGCCTGTGAAGCCCGCCACTGCCAGGGTCCCGTGATCCAGGGACAACTTCCCCGGGAGAACATACAGCACTACTGAGGCTGGTGCAACGTCACATCGGCCTCTGCCGCAGCAGGCTCGCCCTGCATTCCATCCCCTCCCATCCCCCGACCTGAGTGAGCCAGAGCCCCCTAATCAGCTGCTCCTTTACCCCGACCTGTCCTACCGAAGAACAGACGCCCTCAGGCGACCTACATGCAGAGGTGGGGCCAAATCTAAAGGTGAATCCAAGAAGCTGTGCAAACAAAGAAGAGAAAGGGAAATCTCTCCCAGAAGCCGCAGGAGCACCGGATTAAATCTCCACAGTCAACTTGATGTACCCTGCATCTGTGGAATACCTGAATAGACAACGAATCAACCCAAATTGAGGATGTGGACTTTGGGAGCAAGGATATATATTTTTTTTCCCTTTTTCTCTTTTTGTGAGTGTGCATGCGTATGCTTCTGTGTGTGGTTTTGTCTGTATAGCTTTGCTTTTACCATATGTCCTAGAGTTCTGTCTGTCCATTTTTTTGTTTTTTTATGTGTTTTTTTAGTATAGTTTTCAGCACTTGTTATCATTGGTGGATTTTTGTTTTGGTTCGGTTGTTCTTTCTTTCTTTCTATTTAATTACTTAAAATTTTTTTAATAATTTTCTTTTATTTTAATAACTTTGTAATTTAATTTAACTTTATTTTATTTTCTTTTTTCCTTTTCTCTTTTTTCTCCCTTTTATTCTGAGCAGTGTGGATGACAGGCTTATGGTGCTGCAGCCAGGTGTCAGGGCTGTGCCTCTGAGGTGGGAGAGCCAAGTTCAGGACACTGGTCCACAAGAAACCTCCCAGCTCCACGTAATATCAAACGGCAAAAATCTCCCATAGATTCTCCATCTCAACGCCAAGGCCCAGCTCCACTCAACGACCAGCAAGCTACAGTGCTGGACACCCTATGCCAAACAACGAGCAAGACAGGAACACAACCCCACCCATTAGCAGACAGACTGCATAAAATCATAATAAGGTCACAGACGCCCCAAAACACACCACCAGATGTGGACCTGCCCACCAGAAAGACAAGATCCAGCCTCATCCACCAGAACACAGGCACTAGTCCCCTCCACCAGGAAGCCTACACAACCCACTGAACCAACCTTAGCCACTGGGGACACACACCAAAAACAACAGGAGCTACGAACCTGCAGCCTGTGAAAAGGAGACCCCAAACACAGTAAGTTAAGCAAAATGAGAAGACAGAAAAACACACAGGACATGAAGGAGCAAGGTAAAAACCCACCAGACCTAACAAATGAAGAGGAAATAGGCAGTCTACCTGAAAAAGAATTCAGAATAATGATAGTAAAGATGATCCAAAATCTTGGAAATAGAATGGAGAAAAAAAAAGGAACGTTTAACAAGGACCTAGAAGAACTAAAGATTAAACAAAAAATCATGAACAACACAATAAATGAAATTTAAAATTCTCTAGAAGAGATCAATAGCAGAATAACTGATGCAGGAGAACGGATAAGCGACCTGGAAGATAAAAGAGTGGAAATAACTAATGCAGAGCAGAATAAAGAAAAAAGAATGAAAAGAATTGAGGAGAGTCTCAGAGACCTCTGGGACAATATTAAACGTGCCAGCATTCGAATTATAGGGGTCCGAGAAGAAGAAGAGAAAAACAAAGGGACTGAGAAAATATTTGAAGAGATTATAGTTGAAAACTTCCCTAGTATGGGAAAGGAAACAGTTAATCAACTCCAGGAAGCACAGAAAGTCCCATACAGGATAAATCCAAGGAGAAACATGACGAGACACATATTAATGAAACTATCAAAAATTAAATACAAAGAAAAAATATTAAAAGCAGCAAGAGAAAAACAACAAATAACATACAAGGGGATCCCCATAAGGTTAGCAGCTGATCTTTCAGCAGAAACACGGCAAGCCAAAACGGAGTGGTAGGACATACTTAAAGTGATGAAAGGGAAAAACCCACAACCAAGATTACTCTACCCAGCAAGGATCTCATTCAGATTTCACAGAGAAAGTAACAACTTTACAGACAAGCAAAAGCTAAGAGAATTCAGCACAGCCAAACCAGCTTTACAACAAATGCTAAAGGAACTTCTCTAGACAGGAAACAAATGAGAAGGAAAAGATCTAGAATAACAAACACAAAACAATTAAGAAAACAGTAACAGGAACATACATATTGATAATTACCTTAAAAGTAAAAGGACGAAATGCTACAACCAAAAGACACAGGCTTGCTGAATGGATACAAAAACAAGACCCATATACGTGGTGTCTACAAGAGACCCACTTCAGACCTGGGACACATACAGACTGAAACTGAGGGGATGGAAAAAGATATTCCATGCAAATGGAAATCAAAAGAAAGCTGGAGTACTAATTCTCATATCAGACAAAACAGACTTTAAAACAAAGACTATTACAAGAGACAAAGAAGGACACTACATAATGATCAACAGATCAATCCAAGAAGAAGATATAGCAATTGTAAATATTTCTGCACCCAACATAGGAGCACCTCAATACATAAGGCAGATACTAACAGCCATAAAAGGGGAAACCGACAGTAACACGATCATAGTAGGGGACTTTTGTTTGTTTGTTTGTTTTGTTTTTTGTTTGTTTTTGTGGTACACGGGCCTCTCACTGCTGTGGCCTCTCCCGTTGCGGAGCACAGGCTCCAGACGCGCAGGCTCAGTGGCCATGGCTCACGGGCCCAGCCGCTCCGCGGCATGTGGGATCTTCCCGGACTGGAGCACGAACCCGTGTCCCCTGCATCGGCAGGCGGACTCTCAACCACTGCGCCACCAGGGAAGCCCCCATAGTAGGGGACTTTTAACACCTCACTTTCACCAATGGACAGATCAACCAAAATGAAAATAAATATGAAAAGACAAGGTTTAAATGATAAACGAGGTGGACTTAATTGATATTTATAGGACATTCCATCCAAAAACAACAGAATATGCTTTCTTCTCAAGTGCTCATGGAACATTCTCCAGGATAGCTCATATCTTGGGTCACAAATAAAGCCTTGGTAAATTTAAGAAAATTGAAATCGTATCAAGTATCCTTTCTGACCATAAGGCTATGAGACTAGATATCAATTGCAGGAAAAAATCTGTAAAAAATACAATATGGAGGCTAAACAATGGAGGCTAAACAATACACTACTTAATAACCAAGAGATCATTGAAAAAAATCAAAGAGAAAATCAAAAAATACCTAGAAACAAATGACAATGGAGACATGACGACCCAAAACCTATGGGATGCAGCAAAAGCAGTTCTAAGAGGGAAGCTTATAGCAATAAAATCCTACCTTAAGAAACAAGAAACATCTCAAATAAATAACCCAACCATACACCTAAAGCAATTAGAGAAAGAACAAAAACCCCCAAAATTAGCAGAAGGAAAGAATTCATAAAGATCAGATGAGAAATAAAAGAAAAAGAAATGAAGGAAACGAGAGCAAAGATCAATAAAACTAAAAGCTGTTTCTTTGAGAAGATAAAATTGATAAACCATTAGCCAGACTCATCAAGAAAAAAAGGGAGAAGACTCAAATGAATAGAATTAGAAATGAAAAAGGAGAAGTAACAACTGACACTGCTGAACTACAAAGGATCATGAGAGACTACTACAAGCAACTCTATGCCAATAAAATGGACAACCTGTAACAAATGGACAAATTCTTAGAAATGCACAACCTTCCGAGACTGAACCAGGAAGAAATCAAAAATATGAACAGACCAATCACAAGCACTGAAACTGAAACTGTGATTAAAAACCTTCCAACCAACAAAAGCCCAGGACCAGATGGCTTCAGAGGCAAAGTCTATCAAACATTTAGAGAAGAGCTAACACCTATCCTTCTCAAACTCTTCCAAAATATAGCAGAGGGAGGAACACTCCCAAACTCATTCTACCAGGCCACTATCACCCTGATACCAAAACCAGACGAGGATGTCACAAAGAAAGAAAACTACAGGCCAATATCACTGATGAATGTAGATGCAAAAATCCTCAACAAAATACTCTGAAACAGAATCCAACAGCACATTAAAAGGATCATACACCATGATCAAGTGGGGTTTACTACAGGAATGTGAGGATTCTTCAATATATGCAAATCAAACAATGTGATACACCATATTAACAAACTGAAGTAGAAAAACCATATGATCATCTCAATAGATGCAGAGAAAGCTTCTGACATAATTCAACACCAATTTATGACAAAAAACCCTCCAGAAAGTAGGCATAGAGGGAACTTACCTCAACATAATAAAGGCCATATATGACAAACCGACAGCCAACATCGTCCTCAATGGTGAAAAACTGAAACCATTTCCACTAAGATCAGTAACAAGACAACACTGCCCACTCTCACCACTATTATTCAACATAGTTTTGGAAGTTTTAGCCACAGCAATCAGAGAAGAAAAAGAAATAAAAGGAATCCAAATCGGAAAAGAAGAAGTAAAGCTGTCACTGTTTGCAGATGACATGATACTATACATAGGGAATCCTAAAGATGCTACCAGAGAACTACTAGAGCTACTCAATCAACATGGTAAAGTAGCAGGATACAAAATTAATGCACAGAAATCTCTGGCATTCCTATACACTAATGATGAAAAATCTGGAAGTGAAATTAAGAAAACACTCCCATTTACCATTGCAACAAAAAGAATAAAATATCTAGGAATAAATCTACCTAAGGAGACAAAAGACCTGTAAGCAGAAAATTATAAGACACTGATGAAAGAAATTAAAGATGATACAAATAATAGATGGAGAGATATACCATGTTCTTGGACTGGAAGAATCAACACTGTGACAATGACTGTACTACCGAAAGCAAACTACAGATTCAATGCAATCCCTATCAAACTACCACTGGCATTTTTCACAGAACTAGAACAAAAAATTTCACAATTTGTATGGAAATGCAAAAGACGCCGAATAGCCAAAGCAATCTTGAGGAAGGAAAACGGAGCTGGGGGAATCAGGCTCCCTGACTTCAGTCTATACTACAAAGCTACAGTAATCAAGACAGTATGGTACTGGCACAAAAACAGAAATATACATCAATGGAACAGGATAGAAAGCCCAGAAATAAACCCACGTACATATGGTCACCTTATCTTTGATAAAGGAGGCAAGAATATACAGGGTAGAAAACACAGCCTCTTCAATAAGTGGTGCTGGGAAAAGTGGACAGCTACATGTAAAAGAATGAAATTAGAACATTCCCTAACACCGTACACAAAAATAAACTCAAAATGGATTAGAGAACTAAATGTAAGACTGGACACTATAAAACTCTTACAGGAAACCACAGGCAGAACACTCTTTGACATAAATCACAGCAAGATCTTTTTTGATCCACCTCCTAATGTAATGGAAATAAAAACAAAAATAAACAAACGGCACCTAATGAAACTTAAAAGCTTTTGCAAAGCAAAGGAAACTACAAACAAGATGAAAAGACAACCCTCAGAATGGGAGAGAATATTTGCAAACGAATCAACGGACAAAGGATTAATCTTCAAAATATATAAACAGCTCATGCAGCTCAATATTAAAAAAACGAACAACACAATCAAAAAATGGGCAGAAGACCTAAACAGACATTTCTCCAAAGAAGACATACAGATGGCCAAGAAGCACATGAAAAGCTGCTCAATATTACTAATTATTAGAGAAATACAAATCAAAACTACAATGAGATATCACCTCACACCAGTTAGAATGGGCATCATCAGAAAATCTACAAACAACAAATGCTGGAGAGGGTGTGGAGAAAAGGCAACCCTCTTGCACTGTTGGTGGGAATGTAAATTGATACAGCCAGTATGGAGAACAGTATGGAGGTTCCTTAAAAAACTAAAAATAGAATTACCATATGATCCAGCAATCCCACTACTGGGCATATACCCAGAGAAAACCATAATTCAAAACGAGTCATGTACCACAATGTTCAGTGCAGCTCTATCTACAATAGCCAGGACTTGGAAGCAACCTAAGTGTCCATCGACAGATGAATGGATAAGAAGATGTGGTACATATATACAATGAAATATTACTCAGCCATAAAAAGAAACGAAATTGAGTTATTTGTAATGAGGTGGATGGACGTAGAGTCTGTCATACAGAGTGAAGTAAGTCAGAAAGAGAAAAACAAATACTGTATGCTAACACATATATATGGAATCTAAAAGGAAAAGACATGTCATGAAGAACCTAGGGGCAAGACGAGAATAAAGACACAGACCTACTAGATCATAGACTTGAGGACAAGGGGAAGGGTAAGCTGGGACAATGTGTGAGAGTGGTAGTGTATATATGGGCATATATACACTACCAAATGTAAAATAGATAGCTAGTGGGAAGCAGTTGCATAGCACAGGGAGATCAGCTTGGTGCTTTGTGACCAGCTAGAAGGGTGGGATAGAGAGGGTGGGAGGGAGGCAGACACAAGAGGGAAGAGATATGGGGACATATGTATATGTATAACTGATTCACTTTGTTATAAAGCAGAAACCAACACACAATTGTAAAGCAATTATATTCCAATAAAAATGTTTAAAAAAATAAACAAAAGAAAACCCCATATAATCATCTCAATAAATGTAGCAAAAGCTTTTGACAAAATTCAGCACCCATTTACAATAAAAACTCCCCAGAAAGTGGGCAGAGAAGGAACATACCTCAACATAATAAAGACCATATATGACAAACCTACCACTAACATCATACTCCATGGTGAAAAGCTGAAGGCATTTCCTCTAAGACCGGGAAGAAGACAAGGTTGTCCACTCTTGCCACTTGTATGCAACATAGTTTTGGAAGTCCTGGCTACGGCAATCAGAGTAGAAAAAGAAATAAAAAGGAATCCAAATTGGGAAAGAAGAAGTAAAACTGTCACTGTTTAAAGATGACATGATACTATACATAGAAAATCCTAAAGATGCTACCAAAAAAACTACTAGAGTTCATCAATGAATTTAGTAAACTTGCAGGTTACAAAATTAATATACAGAAATCTGTTGCATTCTTATACACTAGCAATGGAAGATCAGAAAGAGAAAGTCAAGAAACATCCCATTTACTATTGCATCAAAAAGAATAAAATACCTAGGATTAAACCTACCTAAGGAGACAAAAGACTTGTACTCCAAAAACTATAAGATGCTGATGAAATCGAAGAAGACTCAAACAGATGGAAAGATATATCATGTTCGTGGATTGAAATAATCAATATTGTCAGAATGACTATACTGTCCAAGGCAATCTACAGATTCACTGCAATTTCTATCAAATTACCAATGGCATTTTTCTCAGAACTAAAACAAAAAAATCTCAAAATTTGTATGGAGATACAAAAGACCCCGAACTGCCAAAGTAATCTTGAGAAAGAAAAACGGAGCTGGAAGAATCAGGCTGCCTGACTTCAGACTATACTACAAAGCTATAGTCATCGAAACAGTGTGGTACTGGCACAGAAATATACATATAGATCAATGGAGCAGGATAGAAAGCACAGAAATAAATCCACACACCTATGGTCAAATAACCTACGACAAAGGAGACAAAACTATACAGTGGTGGAAAGACAGTCACTTCAACAAATGGTGCTGGGAAAACTGGAAAGCTACATGTAAAAAAAATGAAATTAGATCATTCTTTAACACCATACACAAAAATAAGCTCAAAATGGATTAAAGACCTAATGTGAGACTGGGCCTTATAAAACTTCTAGAGGAAAACATAGGCAGAACACTTTCTGACATAAATCGCAGCAGTATCTTTTTTGATCCGTCTCCCAGAATAACGGAAGTAGAAACAAAAACAAACAAATGGGACCTAATTAAACTCAAAAGCTTTTGCACAGCAAAAGAAACCATAAACAAAAAGAAAAGACAACCCACAGACTAGGAGAAAATATTTGCAAGTGATGTGACTGACAAGGGATTAGTCTCCAAAATTTACAAACAGCTCATGAGGCTTAATATCATCAAAACAAACAACCCAATCAAAGAATGGGCAGAAGACCTAAATAGACATTTCTCCAAAGAACACATACTGATGACCAACAAATACATGAAAAGATGTTCAACATTGCTAATCATTAGAGAAATGCCAATCAAAACTATAATGAGATATCACCTCACACCAGTCAAAATGGTTACCATCAAAACATCCATAAACAATAAATGCTGGAGAGAGTGTGGAGAAAAGGGAACCCTCCTACACTGTTGGTAGGAATGTAAGGTGGTATACCCATTATGGAGAACAGTATGGAGGTGACTTAAAAAACTAAAAACAGAGCTACCATATGACACTGCAATCCCACTCTTGAGCATATATCCAGAAAAAAAACATGGTTCGAAAAGATACATGCACCCCAATGTTCATTGCAGCACTGTCTACAATAGCCAAGACATGGAAGCAACGTAAATGTCCATCAACAGAGGAATGGATAAAGAAGATGTACATATATACAATGTAATAATCCTCAGCCATTAAAAAGAATGAAATAATGCCATTTGCAGCAACATGGATGGACCTAGAGATTGTCATACTGAGTGAAGTAAGTCAGACAGAGAAAGAGAAATATCATATGATAACCCTTTTATGCGGAATCTAAAAAGAAATGATACAAATGAACTTATTTACAAAACAGAAACAGACTCACAGACTTAGAAAACGAACTTATGGGTACCACAGGGGACGATGGGGGGAAGGGATAGTTAGGGAGCTTGGGATCAACATGTACACACTGTTATATTTAAAATGGATAACCAAGAGCCTACTGTATAGCACAGGAAACTCTGCTTAATGTTATGTGGCAGCGTGGATGGGAGGGGAGTTTGGGGGAGAATGGATACATGTATATTTATGGCTGAGTCACTTTGCTGTGCACCTGAAACTATGACAACATTTTTAATTGGCTATATTCCAATATAAAATAAAAAGCTTAAAAAAATGAAAATAAGAACTCAGATTTTACATTAAGTAATCGATTTATCTGACAAATAAAATAACTAACAAGGTAGGCATTCACAAAAAATATTCACCTTATTTTCACCAAATTTAAAGTGTGAAAAGCTAATACTGTACCATGTACACATTCTCTATATTTAAACTCATTATTTAAAATTTAAACCTTGAAAATAATTTTTTTCTATTTCTGTAATTTTGTATCTATATTAGATGATGGATGTTCTCTAAACTTACTGTGATAACCATTTCATGATGTATGTAAATCATCATGCTATGCACCTTAAATGTATACAGTGCTGTACATTAATTTTATCTCAATAAAATTGTAAGAAAGATAAATAAAATGAAATTTAAATCCTAAGAAAAAGAAAGAAGAAAACGTTGTGAGCTTTCAAAGATGCAAACATACGTTCACATGCCCAATCACATAACTTAGTACACTACTATACAGTCTACTGTGTTAGTTGGGTACCTAGGCTAACTTTGTTGGACTTACGAACAAATTGGACTTAAGAACATGCTCTCGGAATGGAACTCGTTCATATGTATGGGACTTACTGTAAAATTTATGTTTACAATTTTGCTATTTGTTTTCTATATGTCTTTTTTGTTTTTGTGTTTCTCCATTATTGACTTTTTTGCATTAAATAGATATTTTCTAGTGTACCCCTTTAATCCCTTTGTAACTTTTAAATTATATTTTGGGGGTTATTTTCTTATTTCCTCACTTGAGTATAAAAATTAAGATCTTAACTTGTAACAATATGGCTCAGATTAATATAAACTTAATTTCAATAGTATACAGACACTTTCATCCTATACAGTTCCATTCCCTCCTTTGTGCTCTTATTTTCATTCAAATTACACCTTTATTCATTTATGTCCATCAACATAGATTTATAATTATTACTTCATGCAGTTCTCGATTAAATCAGGAGGGAAAAAGTTATAATCAAAAAATATTTATACTGCCTTTTATATTTACATATGTAGTTACCTTTACTGTGCTCTTTTACTTCTCACGGTTTTAGTTACTATCTAGTGTTTTCTTTTTAGCCTTAAGAACTACATTTACTATTTCTTGTAGGGCAGGTTTGCTAGTGATGAATTTTCTCAGTTTTGTTTATCTGGAAATGTCTTAATGTATCCTTCATTTTTGAGGTATGGTTTTGCCAGATATCGAATTCTTGGTAGACAATCTTTTTCTTTCATCATTTTGAATATGGTATTTCATGTTTCCTGGACATGATGGTTTCTGATGAGAAATCACTGTTAATCTTACTGAGGATACCTTGTACATGATGAATTGCTTCTCTCTTGCTCTTTTCAAGATACTCTCACTGTTGCTTTTGACAGTTAGATTATGATGTATCTTTGAGTTTATCGTACTTAGAATTTGTTGAGCGTCTTGGATGTGTTGGTTTATGTTTTTCATAAGATTCGGGAAATGTGGAGCCATTATTTCTTCAGATATTCTTTCTTTCCCTTTCTCTTCTCTCCTTCTGAGACTTCAATTATGTATATCTTGATATGCTTGCTTTTTCACCTGTTAATGAGCCATACTTTCTTTGCATTACTCATAATTTTTTGTTGAAAACTAGATGTTTTAAGTAATGTGCCAACTCTGGAAATAAGAATCTCCCCTCCTCCAGGGTTTGTTGTTACCGTTGCTGGGTTTTTGTTGTTGTTCTTGTTCTTGTTCTTATTCTTGTTATCATTGTTCCCGTTCATTTGTTTACTGACTTTTCGCAACTAATTCTGGAAAGTCTGTATCCTTTGTTGTATGTGGCCACTATTTACGCTTGGTTAGCTTAGTCCTTGCTCAGAAGCTCTCTGTATGTGTTGTTCCTGAGTTTTGAAAAAGCTGATTTTGACAACGTTTGCCAGTTTCCCCTTTGTTTTTATAGAGATGAGCATTATCAAAGGCCCTTACTCCTCCAATTTTGCTAACATCTGCTATCTGGGATTTTTTGAATGAGATATTCTTGGAGACTATGCAAACTGGAACCCAATCTATATTCTTTCTAGAAGACAACTTAATATTCTAAAATAAAAACCACCATTTTTGAACTTTTTAAATTAAGCCATAAAGAATTGAGTCCCTTCAAGATATCAGAACTCCTGTCAATTCAGTTTCCAATTCTGTACATCTTACATTCCTTAAATTTCCCTATTAACAATTTGCTTGAATTAATTTTGATACTTATTTTTAAAACGAAAAAGTCAACTTTAAATTAGTGGCTCAGCAGAGTAAGAGATAAAATGTCCATTAATTAAAGGTTTTAAGATAATAATCAAGGAATTTCATTAATGGAGGCTGTGTATTTAAGGATGAAAATATCCTCCAATCCTAATAGAAATTCACCTAGCTTTCATTTAATAGAAACTTCTTATTCACGTCACATTCATAAGAGTCAACTTCACTTTTTCATATATGTGAAAGGATAAATTCTTAACCATTTAGGAATAATATGCTTTTTAGGAATCTAATAAAAACTGTAGACTCTTTTTCTGGAAAATGAACATATATACATAATTCTGCTTACAATTTAAGGGTTTCTTGGATACTCTGCAGCCTATAAGAACTGCTATTGAACAAAAAAAATATGATTTTAATGAGAAAACAGAGAACAGATATTCAAATAATTACAACATCTGACCTTCAATAGAGCAATGACAATGTAAAATATTAAAACATATAAGTGGTCTTTAACTACTATACATTTTTCATTTCAAAAGCTAATTTTTAAATTATATATTTAGAATTTATTACATATTTTTTCTTATAAAAATAATATTAGAAACAATGGTTGGGACTATTAAACTGCAAGTTTCTTAAGAATAGGTGCTCTTAAAATAGATAACTAATAAGGACCTACTGTATAGCACAGGGAACTCTTCTCAATACTCTGTAATGACCTATATGGGAAAAGAATCTAAAATATGTATAGGTATAACTGATACACTTCGCTTTTTGCAGAAACTAATGCAGCAGTGTAAATCACCTATACTCTAATAAAAATTTTTTAAAAATAGGTGCTCTTTTTACTTGTCTTTGTATCATAATGACCTATCCAAATAAATAGCATACTTTAGTTTCCCAGATGACACTTCACGAAACTTATTTTATTCAATAATGTATTTGAATACAAATGTACTAACAAGAAAAAATACTGACACAATGACAAACATTAAATAAATCAAAATGACAAAAATAAAATAAAAAAGAAAACATAAAGAATAAAATAGATTTTAAATTATCTGTTGCTTGAGAGACAGGCTTAATTAGAAGAGAATATAGGGAATTCCCTGGTGGTGCAGTGATTAAAACTCTGTGCTCCCAATGCAGGGGGCCCAGGTTTGACTTCTGGTCGGGGAACTAGATCCCACATGCATGCTGCAACTAAGAGTTCACATGCCACAACAAAGGAGCCCCCATGCTGCAACTAAGGAGCCGGCAAGCCACAACTAAGGAGCCCGTGTGCCGCAACTAAGGAGCCCATGTGCTGCAACCAAGAAGACAGTGAGCTGCAACTAAGGAGCCCTCAAGCCACAACTAAGGAGCCCACCTGCCGCAACTAAGACCCAGCACAACCAAATAAATTAATTTTAAAAAAAGAAGAGAATATAATGGTAAATATAGATATTTCTAGGTACTTTTGTTTAAACTTATAGATTCCTTTTTATTGTACTTCAAATTTCACTTCAAAATATGTTTCTTCTTAATACGACATCTCCTACCCTTAGCCACGAATAAGGTCATTTTTGGACACTAACAATTTGTAAATGCACTGGAAGGGCAAATGTTTTGGAAAAATGTTGAAAGAAGTTGGGGGTGGAGGATACTGTTCAAAGAGGTTTTATAATATAAAATAAATAACTTATTATTTATTATATATCTTATAATAAAATGTGTGCAAGTTAAAATAAAGTAAGCTAGTGTGAAAATAAGCAATAGTGTGTATAGGAACTCCACTGCAAGTTTTTTTTCAAAAGGAAAAATAGTTGTGGTAGGGTGGAGATGAAATTTTTATTCTGTTTCTTAACCATTGCGAGTGTCATTGTGCTAAAGAAGATGGGAAAACTACATTTTGGTGCCATAAATATAAAGGAACAATTGCACATTTTCATTTGAATAACATCAAACCCTTATCAAAACCAGATAAAGTCATGAGTAATATGCAGAATTCAATTGGATATCATTTAATATCTATAGGTTGTGACCCTACCATATAAGATTAATGAAATGCCCTAGTCTTGTTTTCAGAATAGGACTTGAAGACATTTACATACTCAAAGCAATGCCAAAGCGACAAATGAGTGAACTTCAGAAGACTTAACCTCAGAGACATGGATGATACGCCAACCCCATCTTTTTAAGTTTGGTGTTTGACTCCCTGGCTACGTGACAATAAATGAGATTCAGCCTGGCAGTCTGGGTCTATAGCTACAGAGATTCCTTGCTGAAGAAATCTGTCAATAAAGAACCTCAGCCAAGGGCTTCTCTGATGGCGCAATGGTTAAGAATCCTCCTGCCAATGCAGGGGACATGGGCTCGAGCCCTGGTCCGGGAAGATCCCACATGCCGCAGAGCAACTATGCCTGTGCGCCACAACTACTGAAGCCCGCATGCCTAGAACCCATGCTCCACAACAAGAGAAGCCAACGCAATGAGAAGCCCACACACCACAACGAAGAGTAGCCCCCACTCGCCACAACTAGGGAAAGTCCACGCGCAGCAACAAAGACCCAACTCAGCCATAAATAAATAAATTTCTTTTTTTTTTAAAAAGAAGAAAGAACCTCAGATAACTGAGAAAGTAATTAATTGTCTCCATAAAAAATGTCTTTAGTCTGTAGATTCAGAATTAGGTATACTGATAAACAAAATCAACATAATATAGGTATACTGAGTAATTGATTTAGACTTGTGATTTTAAACTGAAATCTTACTAAATTCATCAACAGTATCAAAACATTTAAGAGAAATAAAGATTCAACACATCTATATGTTTAATGAACTAGGTTTATACAAAATTACCTAAGTACTCAGAAAGCTTTTTGTTAAAATTAGTTGACAACTGAGGTACAGAAAATCAAATACAGTATATTAAACTTAAATGCAGTTAAAAAGTTTTAGCAAACATAATATAGTGGTGAAACCTGATTAGAAGTGAATTTTAAATTCTGCTAAATTTATAAAATAATTTGTATTCAAAAGTAATAATAGCCAATTCCAAAATATGAAACTGTAAGATATAAAATCCCTAAATCTTACCTTAAGAATTGAAAGATTAAAGCACTAAAAAAAAAAATCAGTTATTGATTCTTTTTAACAACTTCTATGAATCTTCTACATTCAGTATATGGATAATAATAATTTAGAAGGTTTCAAAAAAGTATTTAAAAGTAATGATCCTGAAAAGGGATCTGCAGGAATAGATTAACTTGGAACTCACAGTATCTGGGCTTCTACTTCTTAAAGTAAGATAACTGATTAAAATATAAACAGGCTACTCTGCCTTAGCTTTTCCAATTTAAACTATTAACTGCATTGCTCTTGGGATTAAGAAGGAAAGGACTTAAGAAGGATATGTCTTTTACTGGACTGCGAAAAAGTCTAAAGACAGAAGACAGGCTAATTAGAAACGTTCAAATAATAATTGTGCCATCTGAAGTGCGACCATATGTGAATCATGGCTACATGGAACTATGGCTTAAAACAGCAAAAAACAAACAAAAAAAACTTTTAAAATCTTTCTGTACTGTTTATAAATATTTATACATAAATATGATTAGCCATATCAATGTCTTGAAACAAAATTTTGAGTCCTGCAAGTCCTAGCAGTACTGATCTTTCAAATTTACACATATACACCATAAGTGACTTAAGCAATATGTGACATATTAGTCTTTTAGTTCTATTAGATCACAATCCTAAGGGTAATAAGTTATGGACTTGAAGGGAACTCATCTTAGTTTCTTTTGAATCTGCAATGATTATATTTGTGCCATTATTTCCCTTCTCACCCTTCCCATCCCATGTTCTATACTATAGGACTACAAGTTAGATCCTAAAAAATATATTTTCAGATTTTACTTCCTTTCTATTCAAAAAACATAGGCCAATAGCAATCCTAGATGACTTCGTAACACTGTTGATAAAATCTAGCTATCTTTCAAATACTACGTTCTAGAAATCTGACAAACTAGAATGGAATTTAAACTGTCTCCACCCACTTCCCACTACATTACACCCTCTGCTTCCCCACCCCCAGATGAAGGTTAAGTTGATAGATGGATTGGAAATGAAATAAAGCCAGACATCAAATAACTTACTTGAAATCCATCTCTTACCTTCTGTACTTAACCCTGGACTTGATGTGAACTTGGCTACATCAACAATTTTTACAGCAAATTGTTGCCCAGTTTCTCTGTTGATGCATCGTCGTACAACACTGAAGGGACCCCTAAAAAAAAAAATATCCAAGTTTAATTTGTTGATTTTCTTAAGTTTCTATTTCCTTTCAACAGTTTATTCATATTTCATTGTCTACTATAGCCATAGCTTTCAAAATAGAATTTAATATAGTTTTGAACACATTTTTCTATAAAATAAGAAACAAATTTACTTTCAAAATCACTTTTAAAAATTTGAGATAGTGTTCTTATATTCAAGGCAAATAATCTCTGTAATTTTCTCTACATATTATCAGCATCTTAAACAAAATAATAGTTCACAGTGGTAGTGTATACAACTTTTACCTTTTGAACCAGAAACTTAAATCATTCTCTCATCTTAGCCATCACTTATCTAATCTTCACTAACAAGTCCTACTGAGTTTATTTCAAATATCTCTTAATCCTGTCCACTTCTCTGCATGACTCATTCTGTAGTCTAAACCACTACCAGTTTCTACTAGGACCACTGAAAACTTGTTTCTCCCATTCATTCTTGAAGTGATGCTTTAAAGATGAAAATCTGATATTATGTTTCTGCTTAAAATCCCAGAGAGAAGGTATTTGCAACACATGTATTTAGTCAAGAACCAAAATACATAAATAATTCTTAAATAAGAAAATATACTACAAGGAAATCTGGGCAGAAGACTTAAATAGACACTTCACAAAGAGAAAGCCCTACATGATTTAGTTTCCAACAACCTCTACAGTCTCACGTGAAGTCACAGGGAAATCCTTCATCCTCCTCAAACTTCAAATTAGCATTATTCTCAACTGCCATAGGAAAGGAAGTAATTTCTACTAGCAAAACCAGTGGTCCAGTCACTTTCTTACCCAGTCCTCTCCTCAATTGAAATCGGTGGCTCTCAATATTGACCATACAGTTGAATCAACTGTAATGACTGATAAAATAACAATGCCCGGTCCCAGGCATTAAAAACACAAAAACACACTCTGTTCCTTGTGATTAATAGTTATCAAATAAGTATCTGAACTAAAGATAATCCAACATGCTTGAATCAACTATTGATTAATGTAGAATGCAATCGCAATATACTGTAGTATTTTATTTGAAGGCTAGTATGGTTTAAGTTATTAAATACACACACATGTACATGTATACATGTATGGATTTCCCCCCTCCTCAGGAAACAAAACACTCTCATTGGTTTTTACAGGTAGAAACAGTACACCTGGATGCATGTGGTCAATCAGAAGACAGAAAAGTTCTTCATTTACAGTAGGACACTTATGATACTTTGGCCTTAAAGTGTAAGTTTGTCTTTATTCTTTCAGAGGACAGGCAAACGAATATAATCTAACCTAGACTTAAACATTTCTCTGAGATCATATGAATCAGTTGATTTCATCCCACTATCAATCATCAGGACATCAGTTACACTACAGTTTCAAGTCTCTCTCTTCAAGCAACCTAACAAAGCTAAACTGGAAGGAAAAGAAATGGTAATAGCGTACCTTTCAGAACTCTATAGGAAAAGGACCTTTTTGATAATCACTCAAAACTGTTCAAAGACTTTTCTCTGTGAGAAGACAATATAACAATGTGAGTCAGGACTCCCACAAATGTTTTCATTCTCAATCTGGATGTCTTACTTGTGATTACTTATCCTGACAATAGCAAGTAATTTCAGAAAATGTTTAGCGTAATTGGTTTTTGTACACACATTAAACCCTTGGGACTCTATTTATATATACATTTGTGTAGTATGCTTCAATTCACTACACCTTTTGGATACTTTCCAAGATCTGTATGTGGGATCATTTTTGGTCAAGAGAGTCAATTCTTTACTTTTTCCTGTTTGAACAAAGGTGAGGAAGAAAACATAGCTTCTCCCCCAACCCTTTTAGTAATAGTAGAATGAAGAAAGCTAGGAAGAATCAAGAAAAAAGGGAATACTGATACAAAAAAAAAAAAACACACCAAAAACGTGTTTAAGTCTGTGAATGAAAAAAAGGAACCAAATCCTTGGTTCTTTAGGCTACTTTTATAATGTGAGGCAAAGAAAATGAGTTTATCTCTGAAGTATTGATGACATGAAGACAGGTCACGAGTAAAGAGTTTCAAAGATCTGTCTCTCAGTGACATCCAGGGGGTTAGAAAAGGTGAACCATTTAGTACACTAAAAAGACACTGAAAAATCTTTTAACTTTTTTTGGGATTTAATCCATCAACTGGAAACTCAGTGGAAACTGAAAAAAATTTGAATGAGTATATAGTGTCTATAATTTTAGCAGGACTTGATTATATTTATTTCATCAAAACGCTAAAAAGACACAGGATATAAGAAAATCTGGCTTGTTTTCCCATCTTAAAATGGGGAGGAGAGTGTAATAAAATGTATGTTAAAAATTCTGTATTACACTTATTAGTTATACTTGAATGACAGTTTAAGGAACAGCAAAAATTCAGGAGGCCTAGGTTTCAGTCTGGCCTAAACTCTTTTTGAATCTTAAAATTTCATCCTTAAATTTTTAGTCTATAGTACAGTCGATTCTTGAATAATTATGGGGGGTGGGGGGAATACTGACAGAGGTAGTTGTAAGCCATCATTATAAACTACTATCTTTCTCATATTTCCACTAATTCTGGCCAGGGTATTAATCAAACTGGAATGATAAGATAATTGACGGCATTTCAGATTTGATAAAATCTATATTCTTTATCCAATTCTTTAAGAATACTGAATATTGATTGGGATTGTGGCACAAGGTTCTACTCAAGGCAGTTGGCTGCTTTCAGAATACTAAGTTTTAAAGTAAAAGGTCAATTAAACTAGAATATGTTACAATTGAATATTTGCTATTACTTCCCTAAGGTTTTGAAAAGAATGTAGCTGTGTCTCTATGCAGACACACAATAATCTCCTCTAGCTTTCATTAATGTGAAGAAAGGTCATGTCTAGGAATTGAACCATTATGATACCAAAAGTAAATACAGTTGGCCCTCTGTATCTGCAGGTTCCACATCTGTTGATTCAGCCAACCATGGATTGAAAATATATGAAAAAAAATTCTAGAAAGTTCCAAAAAGCAAAACTTGAATTTGCACTGGTAACTATTTACAAAGCATTTACAATGTATTAGGTATTGTAAGTAATCTAGAGATGATTTGAAGTATATGGGGCATATGTGTGGGTTATATGCAAATAATATGCTATTTTATATAAGGAACTTGAGCATCCATGGATTTTGGTATTGGCGGGGATCCTATAACCAATCCCCTGGAAATACCGAGGGACAATTGCACATCAAAAGTGACTAGAATTAAATAAAAGTATGCTAGAATACAGTATAATATGTTGGTCTCCAGGATAATAGGATAGATTTAGCAAATGCATCTAAATTAACTTTTCTCCCTGAACCCATTAAAATGAGAGAAAAGGGGCTAAAGAAAATGTCTTAAAGGACTGGGAGAATGAGAGAATACAATAGTAATTAATAATCAAATTTTGAAAGCAAGAAAGCAGATGGAGTAATGGTAACTGGCTTAGCATTCATAGAAACGCCAAATTGCAAGGAGAAAATAAGAAAAGTTCAGAACCAAACTCATTTACACTACAAAATTCTCAGGAAGCACCTGAAGTGGCAGCACCAGATAACTGAGAAAGAGAGGGTGGGGCTAAACACTCAAACCTTGAGTGAAATCTATTAGAGAAGCAGTTAAGAGTCTTAGATCCTCCTCCTCTACTCCATGCCACCGGGTAACTACTCTGCCTCATCCTCACAGAGGTCCATTATCTGGAGAGGGTAAAACACAGGGTCTTAGAACTGGGGACAGAAGGCAGTTGAAGAAGTGGATACTATATGAAAAGCAAGGGGTTTATGTGATCACACACAAACTGAATGTAGACAGCCCATCCCCATTTCCCATTAACAGGGGGGAATGTTAGAAGCTAGATCTTTACCCTTCAGGCAGGAAAGGTAAGATTTTCTATTGAATATGTGACCAGCCCAGAAGGAAAGACTAAAAATAATGACGTTATATTGTTCAAACCACTCAACCAGATCACCTTCCTTGAAATTCAAAGTCAACAAGTTCTTCCACAAGTTCAGAGTTTTCAATCAGCTTTCCAACCTCGGCATTGTTGGCATTTTGGGCTGAATAGTTCTTTGTTGTGCAAGGATGTCCTGTGCATTGTAGGGTGCCTAACAGCGTCTCCAGCCTCTACCTGGAGATGACAGTAGCACCCCCTCAGCCAGTTTTGCCAAGCAAAAATGTCTCTAAACGTTGTCAAATGTCCCTCAAGAACCACTGCTCTATTCCTAATCATAAGTAGATAACCAACCTCCCAAAACATCTGGAGAAGAGTCTAATTTGGAAGACAGAGATCAAAACATAAAGAGCAACTTAGAGGAAACATACTAAACAAGAAAAAAACTTCCAACTACCATTAATGTCCTTGGAAAGATACTATAACTATGAAACAAAAACAGAACTTTCAGAAGACAAAATGAGGGCTCTTGAAAACTAAATATATGAAGAAGTTTAAAACTCAATAGAAGGCCTGGCAGATAAAGTTGAGGAAATTTCCCAGAAAGTAGAACCAAAAGAAGAAAGAAAATGGAGGGGAGGAACTCAATCCAAGAACATTTCCCAGACCTTAAATCCTGAGTTGTCCAAATTAAAAGGAGCCACCAAGGGGAAAAGCAAAAAATAACATACAAGAGAACTCCCATAAGGTCATCACCTGATTTCTCAGCATAAACTCTGCAAGCCAGAAGGGAGCAACACAATATATTTAAAATGATACAAGGGAAGAACTTACAACCAAGAATACTTCACCCAGCAAGGCTCTCACTCAGATTTTTTTTTCACATCTTTATTGGAGTATAATTGCTTTACAATGTTGTATTAGTTTCTGCTGTATAACAACGTAAATCAGCTATATGTATACATCAAAAACTTTACAGACAAGCAAAAGCTAAGAGAATTCAGCACCACCAAACCAGCTTTGGAAAAATTGCTAAAGGAACTTCTCTAAGCAGAAAAGAAAAGGCCACTACCGGAAACAAGAAAATTACAAATTCCATTTGTAAAATTACAAAATTACAAATGGAAAATTACAAATGGAAAACCAGTAAAGGCAAACATAAAGTAAAGGTAGGAAATCATCTACATACAAATATGACATAAAACCCAGCAACTGTAAGAAGAGGAGAACACAAATGCAGGATATTGGAAATGCATTTGAAATTAAAAGACTAGCAACTTAAAACAATCTTGTGTATATATAGACTGCTATATCAAAACTCATGGTAACTGCAAACCAAAAATCTACAATAGACACACACAAAAAAGAAAAACGAATCCAAACACAAAACTAATGTTAGTCATCAAATCACAAGACAAGAGAACAAATGAGGAAGGGAAGAAAAAAGACCTACAAAAACAAATCCAAAACAATTAAGAAAATGGCAATAGGAACATACATATCAATAAGTACCTTAAAGGTAAATGGATTAAATGCTCCAACCAAAAGACACAGACTGGCTGAATGGATACAAAAACAAGACCCATATATATGCTGTCTACAACAGACCTACTTCAGATCTAGGGACACATACAGACTGAAAGTAAGAGGATGGAAAAAGGTATTCCATACAAATAGAAATCACAAGAAACCTGGAATAACACTACTCATATCAGACAAAATCAACTTTAAAATAAAGACTATTACAAGAGACAAACAAAGACACTACATAATGATCAAGGAATCAATCCAAGTAGAAGATATAACAATTGCAAATATATATGCAGCCAACAGAGGAGCACCCCAATATACAAAGCAAATACTAACAGCCATAAAGGGAGAAATTGACAGTAACACAATAATAGTGGGGGACTTTAACACCCCACTTTCATCAATGGACAGATCATCCAGACAGAAGATCAATAAGGAAACACAGACCTTAAATGAAACAGTAGACCAGATGAACTTAATTGATATTTATAGAGCATTCCATCCAAAAGCAGCAGAATACACATTCTTCTCAAGTGCACAGGGAACACTCCCCAGGACTGACCACATGCTGGGCCACAAGGCGAGCCCCAGTAAATTTAAGAAAATTGAAACCATATGAAGCATCCTTTCCAATCACAACACTATGAGATTAGAAATAAACTACAAGAACAAAACTATAAAAAACACAAACAAGTGGAGGCTAAACAATATCCTACTAAACAACCAATGGATCACTGAACAAATCAAAGAGGAAATCAAAAAATACCTAGAGACAAATGAAAATGAAAGCACAACGATCCAAAACCTATGGGATGCAGCAAAAGCAGTTCTAAGAGGGAAGTTTATAGCAATACAATCTTACCTCAGGAAACAAGAAAAATCTCAAATAAACAACCTAACCTTACACCTAAAGCAACTAGAGAAAGAAGAACAAGTAAAACCTAAAGTTAGTAGAAGGAAAGAAATCATAAAGATCAGAGCAGAAATAAATGAAATAGAGACAAAGAAAACAACAGCAAAGGTCAATGAAACTAAAAGTTGGTTCTTTGAAAAGACAAACAAAATTGATAAACCTTTAGCCAGACTCATCAAAAAAAAAAAAAAAAAAGGAGAGGACTGAAATCAGAAAGATTAGAAATGAAAAAGGAGAAGTTACAACTGACACCACAGAAATACAGAAGATCATGAGACTACTACAAGCAACTGTATGCCAATAAAATGGACAACCTGTAAGAAATGGACAAATTCTTAGAAAGGTACAGTCTCACAAGACTGAACCAGGAAGAAACAGAAAATATGAACAGACCAATCACCAGTAATGAAGTTGAAACCATGATTTAAAAACTCCTAACAAACAAAAGTCCGGGACCAGATGAATTCACAGGCGAATTCTATCAAACATTTGATAGAGGGATAGAGTTAACACCTATCCCTCTGAAACTATTCCAAAAAATTGAAAAAGGAAGGAATACTCCCAAACTCATTCTATGAGGTCACCATCACCCTGATACCAAAACCAGGCAAAAATACCACACAAAAAGAAAATTACAGGCCAATATCACTGATGAACATAGATGCAAAAATCCTCAACAAAATATTAGCAGTCCAAATTCAACAATACGTTAAAAGGATCATACACCATGATCAAGTGGGATTTATCCGAGGGATACAAGAATTTTTCAATATCCACAAATCAAACAGTGGGATACACCACATCAACAAATTGAAGAATAAAAACCACATTATCATCTCAACAGATGCAGAAAAAGCATCTGACAAAATTCAGCACCCATTTACAATAAAAACTCTCCAGAAAGTGGGCATAGAGGGAACATACCTCAACATAATAAAGACTGTATATGACTAACCTACAGCTAACATCATACTCAACGATAAAAAGCTGAAAGCATTTCCTCTAAGACCAGGAACAAGACAAGGATGTCCACTCTTGCCACATTTATTCAACACAGTTTTGGAAGTCCTAGCTACGGCAATCTAGAGAAGACAATGAAATAAAAGGAATCCAAATTGGAAAAGAAGAAGTAAAATTGTCACTGTTTGCAGATGACATGACACTATACACAGAAAATCCTAAAGATGCTACCAGGAAACTACTACAGGGTATCAACGAATCTGGTAAACTTGCAGGATACAAAATTAATACACAGAAATCCCTTGCATTCCTATACACTAACAATGAAAGATCAGAAAGAGAAATTAAGGAAACAATCCCATTTACCATCGCATCAAAAAGAATAAAATACTTAGGAATAAACCTACCTAAGGAGACAAAAGAACTGTACTCTGAAAACTATAAGACAGTGATGAAAGAAATCAAAGATGACACGAACAGATGGAGAGATATACCACATTCGTGGACTGGAAGAATCAATATTGTCAAAATGACTATACTATCCAAGGCAATGTACAGATTCAATGCAATTCCTATCAATGCATTGATAAGAAAACCAGACAAAAAGCAGAGCTGGAGGAATCAGGCTCCCTGACTTCAGACTATACTACAAAACTACAGTCATCAAAACAGTATGGCACTGGCACAAAAACAGAAATATAGATTAATGGAACAGGATAGAAAGCCCAGAAATAAATCCACGTACATATGGTCAATTAATCTACAACAAAGGAAGCAAGACTATACAATGGAGGAAAGACAGTTTCTTCAATAAATGGTGCTGGGAAAACTGGACAGCCACATGTAAAAAAATGAAATTAGATCATTCTTTAACACCATACACAAAAGTAAACTCAAAATGGATTAAAGGCCTAAATGTAAGACCACGTGCTATAAACCCTTTGAGGAAAACAGAGGCAGAACACTCTGACATAAATCACAGCAACATCTTTTCTGAAGTGTCCTAGAGTAATGGAAATAAAAACAAAAATAAACAAATGGGACCTAATTAAACTCAAAAGCTTTTGCACAGCAAAGGAAACCATAAACAAAACGAAAAGACAGCCCACAGAATGGGAGAAAATATTTGCAAACAATGCAACCAACAAAGGATTAGTCTCCAAAATTTATGAACAGCTATTGCGGCTCAATATTAAAAAAACAAACAACCCAATCAAAACATGGGCAAAAGACCTAACTGGCATTTCTCCAAAGAAGACATACCGATGGCCAAGAGGCACATGAAAAGATGCTGAACATTGCTAATTATTAGAGAAATGCAAATCACAACTACAATGAGGTATCACCTCACACCAGGCTGAATGGCCATCATTAAAAAATCTACAAACAATAAATTCTGGAGAGGGCGTGGAGAAAAGGGAACCCTCTTGCACTGTTGGTGGGAATCTAAACTGGTACAGCCACTATGGAGAACAGTATGGAGGTTCCTTAAGAAACTAAAATTAGAGCTACCATATGATCCAGCAATCCCACTCCCAGGCATATACTCAGAGAAAACCATGGTTCGAAAGGATACATGCACCCCAGTGTTCACTGCAGCACTATTCACAATAGCCAAGACATGGAAGCAACCTAAATATCCATCAACAGATGAATGGATAAAGAAGATGTGGTATATTTATATGATGGAATACTACTCAGCCATAAAAAAGAATGAAATAATGCCATTTGCAGCAACATGGATGGGCCTGGAGATTATCATACCAAGTAAAGTAAGTCAGACAAAGACAAATATCATATGATATTGCTTATATGCAGAATCTAAAAATATATATACAAATGAACTTATTTATAAAACAGAAATGGACTCATAGACATAGAGAACGAACTTATGGTTACCAGGGGGAAGGGGGCTAGGGATAGACTGGGAGTTTGGGATGTACATGTAAACAGTGCTATGTTTATAATAGGTAACCAACAAGGACCTACTCTATAGCACAGGGAACTCTGCTCAATATTCTGTAACAACCTACATGGGAAAAGAATTTGAAAAAGAATAGATACATGCATATGTATAACTGAATCACTTTGCTGTACACCTGAAACTAACACAACATTGTTAATCAACTATACCCCAATATAAAATAAAAATTTTAAAGAAAAGCACCCATGAAGTACTCAGCAAAATAGATAAGACACATGTCCACACATGCCACTGTGAAATTTAAGAACCCTATGGGCTACAAAACGTTCAGATTTCCAGCAGTAGGGGTAAGGGTGCTCAAGGAGGGGAGGATGATATAGTTCACACACAATGGATCAGGCACTGCAATGGCTTCTGATCTCTCAATGGCAACACTAGAAGCAATGAGACATTAGAGCGACACCTTCAGAATCATGAAGGAAAAATATTTCTAACCTTTAAAGTCTACATTGTCAGAAAAATCAATAATAAAAAAACATTTTCAGACATGAAAAAGCTCAATACATTACTTGCAATGCATACTTCCTGAAGAAATTATTGTAGGATGTGTTTGCTAGAACAAGAGAGTATACTAGTAAAAAAGGACGCCAAGGGACAGCAAACAGGAGATTCAACGCAAGAATACAAGAGAGTGAGATCTCAGGCTGCCAGCTAAGCATTGAGCAGAGGTTAACTAGAGAGCCATCAAAGATTCCCAATGCCACTGATCAGCTCTTTAACTTGAAAACAGAAGAACCACGTAATCTGGGGCCAGGTTCCTCTGTTTTGCTTTTTCTGACCAGGGGCTGATGAGATTCCTGCTCCTCTCTGCTGCCTCGATCAGCAGAGGACTCTCATTTCAGTCCACAGCAGTGTTCTCAGAAATAACTGAGCGGGAGGCAGCCTCGGCGAGCTGAAAAGCAGGAAATGCAGAGCAGTGCATGCCCCCTGACCGCACTCCTGCTGGATGTTCAGTACCCAGCACTGCACTATAGCACGGATGTCCTGCCTGTGAAGAGCTCCATGTTCTGGGATTTACTTGGGATTTTGCCAACGGACTTGCCAGCAAGGGCTCCTATATGCTCTCAGGTATCTGAAACCAGACTGTGAACAAAAGGTTCTGTTCAGCTTCTCTTCATCTGAGTCTTCACACAATAGTGGTATTATTGCCCTTTCCTTACACAGCTAAGTTTGTGCTTGCTACTCAGTTTTTAATGAATAAACAATATACTGTTTAGGGATATATACATAGATGGTAAAGCTATAAAGAAAACCAAAAGGAATCATTAGTATAAAAGCCAGGATAGGGCTTCCCTGGTGGCGCAGTGGTTGAGAGTCCGCCTGCCAATGCAGGGGACACGGGTTCGTGCCCCGGTCCGGGAGGATCCCACATGCCGCGGAGCAGCTGGGCCCGTGAGCCATGGCCACTGAGCCTACGCATCCGCAAACGCAGCCTGCGCGTCCGGAGCCTGTGCTCCGCAACGGGAGAGGCCACAGCAGTGAGAGGCCCGCGTACCAAAAAAAAAAAAAAAAAAAAAAAAGCCAGGATAGTGGTTATGGGGAGAAGGAGATTGTGACTGGGAAGGAGCACACAGTGGCTTTTAAAAGTACTAGTAATATTCTATTCTTAACTTGGATGATGGATTCACAGGTTTTCATTTCATTAGTATTCTTTAAAATACACACACTCGCGTGCACACACATAAACTTTATGCACTCCTCCACAAATATATTTCCCAGGTAAAAATAACATTTTTAACAGCTGAGGGTACATCCCTAAGATCTTGCTAATCAAAAGAGGTCCTGGGTTTCCCTGGTGGCACAGTGGTTGAGAATCTGCCTGCCGATGCAGGGGACACAGGTTCGCGCCCCGGTCCTGGAAGATCCCACATGCCGCGGAGCGGCTAGGCCCGTGAGCCATGGCTGCTGAGCCTGCGCGTCCGGAGCCTGTGCTCCGCAACGGGAGAGGCCACAACAGTGAGAGGCCCGCGTACCGCCAAAAAAAAAAAAAAAAAGAGAGAGAGGTCTTAATTTTTAAAATATCTGTACAAGTTATTTTAAGTGACTTGATATATATAAATGAAGAAAAACTATGTTTACATTCTCAAACATAAAGTCAGTATCGATTATGTTCATTGTAATTCTACATCTAATTGAACTAAATTTAATATACATTAAGTTGTTACATGTAAATTTTGGAGTGACATCTATAATGTAAAGTTCTCACCCTGTGAGAGGTTTACAGACAAAAACTTACATCGTATATGAGGAAACCTTCAATAAATGAGGTGAACTTCCTGTCCATATCACAGGCCTAGAAGCTTCATCACATTTATAATGAATTGCACACTGTACTACAATAGATGTAGGATACCGTGAAGAACAACCAATTAACCAAAGGGAAGATAAGGGTGGGGGAAATGAAGACCAAAAACAAACTCATACACACACACACATACACACAAACATACATACATACAACATAGTTGACAGTCAATACTCATTATTTGCAGATTAAGTATTTGTTAAGTCACTTACTAAAATTTATTTGTACCCCAAAGTCAATATTCACAGTCATTCACGGACACATGCATAGCAGTAAAACTTTTGAGTCACCTGACACGTTACCAGCTGAGGTTGAACAAGGTGATGCTCTGCCTTCTTGTTTCAGCTCTCACTGTAAGCAAGTGTCCTTTTTGCCATTTAATTAGTGCATTTTGTGTTTTTTGTTGGTGATTTCACTGTTTATAATGGCCCCGAAATGTACTGCCAAAGTACTCTCTTGTGTTTCTAAGTGCAAGAAGGCTGTGGCATGTCTTACGGAGAAAATACACTTTGGGTAAGCTTCATTCAGGCATAAATTATAGGGCTATTGGTCATGAGTTCAGTGTTAATGAATCAAGTATACATATGAAATAAGGTGTCTTTAAACAGGTTATGTATTGATTAGTTGAAGAAAACATGACCAGAGGCTCACAGGAACCTAACCCCGCATCTCACCTAGGAGAAATGATTCAGTATTTACTCATTCAGTGTTCATGGCAACTTTTTAGAACATAACTACCACAAATAATGAGCATCGACTGTGTGTGTGCATAATACACACATATGTATGTGCATTTAATTTATGTAATATATATGCAATATTATGTTACATGCATTGGCTGGCCAAAAAGTTCGTTCAGGTTTTTCCGTAACCCAAACAAACTTTTTGGCCAACCCAATATTTATATTAGAAGATAAACTCAATGAGTGCCCGGTATATATTAGGCCCTCACGAAATATTTGGTGAATGATATATCAAAAACAAACTAGGAATGAACAAACCACTGAAAAACTTATATCACAGAATTTTACATAAACATATACAATTTTGAGAAATCATGGTACTTCTAGGTATTTTTCCACTCATTTACTAAATCTACATCTTGCTACTACTGTCTGTACAGTTCTGATGTTAAAAACTGAGGGAAATAGATGGTGGGTGGGCGAAAAGAAAACAAAGCAAAAATATAATAGTAATGATGACAATATTAGCAGTAAGAACATAATACTGAAAATGACACTCTATAGACACATAAATGTATATAAGAATGACACCTAATAGAGATAACTATGGTCCTTTTCCTCTTATTTCAACACTGTTGGTTTAGTCATTACCACTAAAGAAGAGCTTATCATTCCATCTATAAATCCTTTCCTTGTCTTCCTGTTTCTTTGTGGTAGTGAAAGGGGAACAGAAATGTTGTTCTGAAACTTTTTTTCTCTTTAATACTTCTGGTACCCACTCTCACCACCAACATATACACTTTCATAAACACACCAAATTGAGTTACTTTAGGTATAGTGACTAAACCAAAGGAAAAAAGTCTGCCTAATCATAGCTACTGCTAAAGAAACACACATAGAGTGGGAAATTATTAAAATCAAAGTCTCAGGAACTGTTGCCTAAATGTTAACAATTAAAGACCTGACAAAGGAATTAAGCTCAGTACAGTTCAGATCATTCCTTGAAAACAGAAAGGGCAGGCTTATTTGAAAAAGTTGGCAATGGATCTCCAAAATGCTAACAGAACAAATTTGGCTCAACTGTCAAAGATGAGTAATTCATAGTGTTAAGACTAGCATTTACTAAGTTGGAACCTATATTGGCATAATTAGTACTTCTGTCAAACCTTGACAGTTCAGTGACAAATTTAGTAGGCCTTGCTTTAGATTTTATATAGCACATCATCCTCCGGTCTGAGTCTACGCATGCTACATTCACCGTTTACTACTTTTATGCAAGGACTTCAGGGCATACATAGCAGTCTCTGCGGATCCAGAAGTTCTGGGAAATCTGACTGGTATATGTGCGTGTGTAGGTGTGTTTGAAGGGCTGGGGTTAGTTAGAGCCAAGGTAGAGGGATATGGACTCTAGGTCTTTGTTAGTTCGTATATGATGGAGCATGTATCAAGGAGACTTGCTGAGAGAGGAGAAAAAAATATTTTTGTAACAGATAAGAAACAGGGAAAAAGGGACATAGACATAAGAGGAAGGAAATGAAAAAGAAAACACATAAAGGACTGTAAGATAAACATATCCCAAAGTAAGAACTCTGACTTGGTTGTACATGTTTCGGCCTTTTTAGCTCAGTATGTAAAGAACTTTCACAAATAAATACTGAAGCAGTAACATTAAAAAAATTCTATTGATACTTGCACATTTTATCTCATTCATTTACCTCATTTTCCCTAATGGAAATAAGACCCAAAAAATACAAAGAACAAACAAAAAAAGATTAATAAAGCAATTCTTACCCTCAGGACACTCCCAATCTAATAGATTGCTATGGGTATATGTACATAATTTCAGTATGTTACAGAACAAAGTACTGAAACAGTATAATACAAAGATTTATTACCTGTGGATAGGAAGGCGGTCAGAGAAGGCCTCTATGAGACAGGGACACTTAGGAGGGCTTAGAAAGGTGAAAAAGAGCTTTTTTTCAGGCCAACAAGGATATAGGGAAAATTCTAGAAATAAGTAGTAGCATGTGCAACAGCCTGGAGCCAAGTCAAAGCATGGCGTGCGATGGATACTAAAAGCTGTTTGGTATTGCTGGCATGAAAAACTGGAGGGTGAGAAGTGGCTGGAAAAGGAGAAGGGCGTCAGAGATCACTGTGACAGAAGAATGGAAGATAGGTTGAGGAGTGAGTGCGGGCCAGTCAGGAAGTTATTACGTTAGCCTAAGCATAACATGATAAAGACCTAAACCAATGCCTCCGTAGAGGCAACTGAGAGAGACTTAAAATAAATTGACCAGACAACGTAGTGAAGGATTAGCTAGGGGATGGTTGGGGGTTGGTTGAAAGAATGACGTACAGATTTCTGGCAAGAGTTACAGGGTAAATAATGATACCACCAAATGAAAGCGACTACTATAAGAGAAAGAACTGGTAGAAGAAGAAAGAAGCTGAGAAAGAAAGGAGACACATGACTGTGTTTTAAAAATACCAATTTCAGAAATAGTGATTTCCATGGACCAAGGCAAAGATATAGAGAGCACAATTAGATAGGAGTATAAAGTTCAAGGAAGGGGTCAACATGTACATGATGAAGGTAACATCAACTACCATTTGCAACATACCATGTGCCAAGCATGCTGCTGAGAACTTTATATAGATTCTCTCATTTATTATAATTTATTTATCATTATTTATCATAATAGCGAATATACTGTTAGCCCCCATTTTATAGATTAGGAAACTGAGGCTAAGCCAGGTTGTCTATGCCAAACAGTTAGTGAATGGTAAAGTCAGGACTGAAGCCTAGACATACCAAACTCTAAAATCTAAGTTCTCATCTCTATACTCCCTAGGAAGCATGAGTGAACAGGAGCCATTGATGTAAATGAGAATACAGACCAAAAAGGACAGAAGACCGAACCCCAGAAAACATGGACATATCCCCCAATTCCTCCCCAAGGAATTGCTGGAAACACCCCCACAGAAAGACTACAGAAAGAAAAAAGAAGTGCAAGTTCTTAGAACATATTATCTTGCAGAAGTACAGCCATGAAGACCAAATGCTTAGAAGGGTCTGCCCCAGACATGAACACAGTTCTCCCATTCTTCTCAAGGCTGGCACAAGAAAAGTGTAATTTTCACTTTTAAATTAAGAGCTACACATTCACATTTTGCTATTTTCTAAATGTGGGACTATATATCAAAATATGGCCCAATGAAAATATTTAATAGAGAAACAACTTTTTGGAAACATGCGCCTGACCTTTTCTCCTAGTGTTCATGAACTTAATTACTTATAATTCGTACAGGTGGCCATTTTTATCCACAGGTTCTGCATCTGTAGATCCAAACAACTGCAGATCGAAAATATTTGGTGAAAAAAAAAAAACCTCCAGCAAGTTCCAAAAAGCAAAACTTAAACCTGCTGCACACCAGCAACTATTTACATAGCATTTACATTGTATTAGGTATTTTAAGTAATCTAGAGACGATTTAAAGTATATGAGAGGATGTGCGTAGGTTATACACAAATATTATGCTATTTTATAAGGTACTTAAGCATCAGAGGATTTTGGTATCCACGGGGGTCCTGGAAGCAATCCTCCACGGATACTGAAATGACTGTACTAATATTATCAGAACTGTCAAATTCTGTGCGCATAATCCAGTCTTATAAGCTGAAACTAATGATTATGGAAGTCTGACACTATGAAATTACATTGTAAATCCTATTTATAAAAGGAATGTGTTCTGTTAATATGTCACTAACATAGGTTGTTTCCCAAATACTACATTAGCCTATAGTATTTTTGCCTGCCATTAATTACAACTCTGCATCTAAGAGGGGGAGGGGGAATTAATATTTGAACTCAGAAGTTGCTATCTTCATTAACAGATTTTTTTCCAGTGACACTGCTGTGGAGTACTGTTAATCTCTTCCCCTTCAGAACCATGTTTTATGGATCTCCATAACAAGTTAGATCCACTTCTGAGTTAATAAAATTTAATTTATTTTTATTAAATAAAATTTAAATTAAATAAGTTAGTAGGGCTTCCCCAGTGGTGCAGTGGTTGAGAGTCAGCCTGCCGATGCAGGGGACACGGGTTTGTGCCCCGGTCCGGGAGGATCCCGCGTGCCGCGGAGCGGCTGGGCCCGTGAGCCGTGGCCGCTGAGCCTGCACGTCTGGAGCCTGTGCTCCGCAACGGGAGAGGCCACAACAGTGAGAGGCCCGCGTACCGCAAAAAAAAAAAAAAAAAAAAGTTAGTAAAATTGCAAAGCCGGCAATACTCCTTTCTCTATTATTCATTTTAGTTGCATCAGGATTATGCAAAATTTATATAGTAGCATAGAAACAAAAACGTAACTAACACTCTAAATTGGGGTATCCCAAATCGGAGTCTTGTGAAATCCTTAAAGAATATAAGTTTCTCTGTCAAGTAAGTTTGGTAAACACCATATACAATACCTACCCTCCACCCCCACCCCATATTCACATTACATATTAGCAGCCAAGTCTTGCAGTTAGGAAACAAGCATCTCTCTCCTCTACCATACTCTAACCATATCATCCATGTAGCACCTATTAATCATTAGTGTTCCCTGAACAACACTTTAGATATGATGATCTAAATTTTAATATTTATAATAACAAACAATACAAACTATGATGTAAATATGAATCACTCAGGTTTTAAACAACTTTTTTTCCGAAATAAACATTCTTTCCCTCAAACATGGCATATAAGTGGTTTAAATTCTTACAGAGGAGGGTAATTCAACTGTTTGCTTAGTAAAGGATGGAAAACATTTAACTATGCAATTTAAATGTCTATTCATTAATACCCCCAAAAGTAATTTACTTTTTACAAGTGTTAATATAAGCATATTCAGCAGGCAATAATGCAACCTCTGGTCTTTTAACCAAAAAACAGTTAACAAAAAGGCAAAGCATACAAAGGGAATAAGCATTTACACCCAATTACTCAGCTCAGTGCAGGGCAGCAGAAAACAGGTTTTGAATTATAACTGTAGTAATCAGTTTCTAGGTCTAAAGAAGTAAAGTAGATGACCTGGAAATCAACTGCTTTGGGGGAAAGAAATAAGAGTATAAAATAAGTGGATATAACTGTCTGTGTAAGACAGTAAAATTAAATATCCAAACAGTTAAGGAATTTTTCAAGTTAGGTAAGGAACCAAAGTCCCTGCATGTTACAAAGAGTACGCAAGTTAGTAATGCTCAATGCTAATCAGTTTCCCAAGGATGGATCAACCTTTCAGAGCTCATAAAATGACTTCCTTTTCACCAATAAGGCACACAATATACTGGGCATGGAGGATAAAAAGAGAAAGGGCCATCGTATCCTGAAACATGTTTGAAACTAAACTCCTGATCTCCCCTCTTGCTATCACATTTGAAGGCCAACTCCATTATTTCCTTCCAGTTGCTTAGCCAAAAATTATGGTGCCAATCTTGATCCCTTTATTTCTTTCACATTCCAAATCCAATTCATTAGGAAATGCTCCTGGTTCTACTTTGCTGAGATCTTCTATCTTTCCATTTGTTTCAAGAAAATGTGTAACCAATTCCTAGAGCAATTTTATGATAGCTGAATTAAAACCATCATGAGATAATTCCAATATCTGATTCAACTCACTATTGGCCTCAGTTGAATGTCTTCTCTCATTCAAATTGTGTTTTTTCTGGTACTTAGGTATGACAAGTGGTTTTCAACTGTATCCTGGATATTCTGGTCATTGTTAGGAGATGCTTGATCACAGACCTATTTTTACAGGCAGTTGCCCTGTTTAGGTTTAGTGTATACGTCCTAGACTAATTTTGTGGGCTTTAGTTCCAATGACAGTTTAGTTTTCTGAGCCCTTACAATGCTACTTTGATCTGCTTCATTCTTCTGGTGCAGTTGGGGGCTCCCAGTCAATCCCTGCTGATGCCATCTGCAGGGAAAAAAAAGGTGCTTTCCAGGGCCAGTTGCTACCCCAGGGCAACCCTGAGGGAGAGGGGTTCTGAAGCAACCGGGCCTGGGCAGACTGCCCACTAGTGCCAGTTGGGGAGAAGAGGCTGGTATAGCCTGGCCTTTGCTCTTGAGGCTGTTGTCAGCAGGCCAGATGACAGGACTGGATCGTGGCATGGGGGCTGAAATGGCCATGTCTGCTGCTGCTGGCAGATCAGACTATCTGCCAAGGCCCTGTCTATGGAGCAAGGACTGGGATCGCTAGGGCCTTTGCTGCTCCTGCTGGGGCTATGGGCAGATCAGATTGCCCACCAGGCCCCAGATGTGGACCCAACTAGGTCTCTTTTGGGCTTCCCCTTTCCAAGTCCTTTGGTCAGTGAAAGCAGGCTTTTGTTTTTGATTTTTATGCCCTTTGGTGGTTCTGGGTAGTAGGTCTCTCTAACAGCCAGCCCAGGGGTAAATGGAAGGTAAAAAGAAAACCTCGTGAACTCTCCATATTGTCATTTCTCAAGTGCTGAGGTTCCTAGCTAGTCTGCCTTCTTCTTTCCAAGTTTCAGAGTTCTTTTACTGCTGTCAGTTGAATAACTGCTAGGGCATTTCATTGTACTTAATGGGGGAAGGGATAGTTAAAAGTGAGTCTTAAAAAAAAATAAGCGAGTCTTATACCACCCTGTCCTAGAAATGGAAGTCTGTGCATTTTCAACCTTTTTCATTGGCTAGCATTAAGAATCCGTTCCATTCAAAACTATGAGAGAAGTGACAGTTCTTTTATGTCCAATGTATCAAGTTAAAAATAGTAGCCATTAAACTCATCTGGTCCATAATATAGTTTTCCATGACACCCGGCTCAGAATTTTAGGGTCTCAGATAAGTAACTGTAACTTAGCAGGAACCTATGGGGCATTCCCGGGTCATGCTCTTCCCCCATATCCTCTGCTTTAGCTCCTCTCGGAAGTACTCAGAAAACAGTATCTCATGCATATTTCCTGAGGTTTTTCAGATGCTAAAAACCTCCACCAAATGGAAGAAATTAACTACTTGATGAAAAAGAGCACATAGCCCCAGACCTACTGGCGCCTAGGGGTTGATTAAAGTTAACTGCCCTTTTACCTCAGTATCAACCAATGAGCTGATCACATACCCTACGGCCACCCTCCCTCACCCGGCCTTTAAAACTGCTTTGCTGAGGGCTTCCCTGGTGGCGCAGTGGTTGAGAGTCCGCCTGCCGATGCAGGGGGCACAGGTTTGTGCCCCAGTCCGGGAAGATCCCACATGCCGCGGAGCGGCTGGGCCCGTGAGCCATGGCCGCTGAGCCTGCGCAACCAGAGCCTGTGCTCCGCAACGGGAAAGGCCACAACAGTGAGAGGCCCGCGTACCGCAAAAAAAAAAAAAAAAAAAAAAAAAAAGCTTTGCTGAAACCATTCGGGGAGTTCAGGGTTTGGGGGGCAGGAGCCACCCGTCTCCTTGCTTGGTCCTACAATAAACCTTTCTCTGCTCCAAACTCCTATGTTTCGGTATTGTCTCACCTCACCATGCATTTGGGCACACAAACTTGCATTTGGTTACATAGTTGGTATTCTTCAAATCCCGAAAGGTTGAGAAACATCAAACCAGCCAAAGTATACTAGAATAAGGGTGCCTTTCTGTTGTCTCCGCACATCATGTATGCACACATGCACATGTATATGCACACATGCACATGTATACACACACTCACTTACTCCACCTCACAGCCTTCCTGAGTCTAAAAGGAGAGCTAAGACACCAAAGTCTATTTAGCATATTTCAGTCATGGCATATTGGCTGGGAAATAGTGTTTTTAATAACAATCTCATTATTTGGTCTTACACATTATAGAAAGTGAGGAAAGTTAGGGGTTATAATAATCTACATAAATAACGTTATACATAACTGAAGGTAAGCTTTTAAAAAAAGACCTACTGGTTGACTATACTAGTTCTTTGAGGGCAAGGATTTTCTCTTACCTGACACTGTATCTCTAGCATGTAGAATAGTGAAGACTCAGTAAGTGCTTTCTGGATAGACAAACGGACAGATAAAGCCATTTTAGAATGCATAAACATAGGTGTCATCTTTAAGACACTTGCATTATATTTCAGTTAACCTCAACTTACAGCTCTTTTTTTTTTTTTTTTTGCGGTACGCGGGCCTCTCACTGCTGTGGCCTCTCCCGTTGCGGAGCACAGCTCCGGACACGCAGCCTCAGCGGCCATGGCTCACGGGCCTAGCCGCTCCACGGCATGTGGGATCTTCCCGGACCGGGGCACGAACCTGTATCCCCTGCATCGGCAGGCGGACTCTCAACCACTGCGCCTCCAGGGAAGCCCTCAACTTACAGCTCTTTAATAGCTTTTATACCTCTTTCATCTCTTGGGAGAGATTTTCACTTATCTAGTAGAAATAAAAATTTTTATTTGTCAATGTCAAGTACTAAAAGGTAGGTAAAAGCTGTAAAATCATATAACATGTTAATTTTTAAATACTTCTTCAAAAATGATTTTTTTTACTAGAGATGTTGATTGCCAATTCAAAATCCTTCTAATATTATCATAGTTAAAACTCAAAAAAGCAGCCTTTTTTACTTTTAACATGTACTAACATCTGTTCTTAAATACTGTTTTAATGCTTTAAAATAGGCCTTGTAAACTTGAGGCATTTTACAAAAATAGTATTCTGTAATGGCAGAGAACCAAACATAGCTCCTAAAATTCAGAAAGCTTTTCAATCTAAAAGTTTATAAAATTAGCTGTGACAATGATTAGCTCAAAATTAATTCAATCTTTTGTTTCTTTAAACAGTTTACTTAAAACAAATTTCAGTTTGTATAATCTGACAAGATTAAATATAAGCCTCAATCACTATAATAGTTTACCACTACAAGATATAACTAAATGGAAATAAATTACTTATTTTAGCCACATGATTACCTTTTTTGGTGAAATTACAAGCAAATAAACTCAATTAAGACTTAGAAGACAAAGAAACTTCACGGTTCCTAATTAATGGTGAATTGAAGACTGACAATTTTAAGCACAAGCTTAAATCAGTAAATAGACATGAGATCATAAAATCAGAAACATTTTAACCAATGACTATTAATTCATTAAAAATCAATACATATGCAATTACTATTTCCTGTACTTTAATCAAATCCTTTATCTTATAGCAACCAATATGAAAAAATAAGAAATAAAGCATAAAGAATATCTAGCATAGTTACAAAACAGATGGGTTGAGATCATATAAAAGAACAAGATGTTTTTAACCATGAATTTTTTAGGCAGCTCCACTGAGTGACCATTGAAATGTTTAAAGGAAAAAACGTTTATTCTACCATCCAAGAATCCTTGCACAGTAATATTTCATAATGGGGACTTCCCTGGTGGCACAATGGTTAAGAATCCGCTTGCCAATGCAGGGGACACGGGTTCGAGCCCTGGTCCGCAAAGATCCCACATGCCGCGGAGCAACTAAGCCCGTGTGCCACAACTACTGAGCCTGTGCTCTAGAGCCCGTGAACCACAACTACTGAGCCCGAGTGCCACAACTACTGAAACCCGTGTGCCTAGAGCCCGTGCTCCGCAACAAGAGAAGCCACTGCAATGAGAAGTCCACACACTGCAGTAAAGAGTAGCCCCCACTCGCCGCAACTAGAGAAAAGCCCACACGCAGCAACGAAGACACAACACAGCCATAAATAAATAAGTAAATGAATTTTTTAAAAAATTTCATAATGAACTTACAACTTCTTTTGGTGTGCCCAAGCAACATGGAAGTACAAACACTCCAGCTGCTAACATCGCTTAGTATGAAAAAGTCCCTTTAAGATAAGGCACTTTAACCCTTGATAGACTAACTTTTTCCTCTTTGAATCAAAGCCAAAACAGCATAAACAGAGCATGGGCTTGAGCGTTCAAAAGACTTGGGGCTGAATCCTGGATCTGCCCATTACCCACTCTGATGACATTTGGGCAGTTATTCAGTCTCTCTGGGCCCACTTTATTTAAACTGTGAAATGGAGATAACAGCTACTTCAAAGGGTTCTGAAGAGATAACAGAAGGTATAAAGGGCTGCGCCTAGCACATATGCACAGAGGGGACTTCTTCAGGGTTGATCTGTTATTAGACAAGTACCTCCTTCACTACTTCTCCCCTAAAAAATATAAAATGTCTCCCATACTACAAGGGTACAATTTCACTATCAAAACCAAGAATCAGCAAAGAACCAGAGAATTCTGTTTTCAGTAACAGTGAAATAAGTAACCTGGACTAACCTTCCTACAGAGAAACAAAATAAAACCTGGACACACACACACACAATCTTCTTGAAAGTATAAATATCTTATAAGGTACTTCAATTTTGCCAGTTAAAGATCTAGGAGAACAAGGGAAGCCACAGCAGTAAGCTCAGCCATATACAGCTACTTTTGCCTGTAGGGCAATTCTCCACCCTTAGGAAGCAGCTGCCTCACAGGACTCAAAGGGCCTCATAGGAATGGATGAGTGAAGAGAAGACTTGCCATCTACCTGATAGACCAATCCCCACTTTGTTCTGGTTTCTTCTGAAAAGAAACCTAGGATGGAGGTGAACCAAAAACAAACCTAGCCTTTCAATGACTTGAAGCCTGGCTCCCTCTCATCTGGTAGTCTCAAATCTTAAAGTTGGACTAAGGCAGTCCTGGTCATAAGCTCTCCCCTAAAAACCTGGCACAGAGGCAAACCCTCTCTTGAGAAAGATACTGTCATCTTAGTGTGAACAAGAATCAGAATAAGAGACAAAAGAAAAATACCAAGGCATGAGATATCAAAAACAGAAAGATATAACAGCCCAAATTTTAAACTCAATGGATAGATTTCAGAGCAGCTGAGAGCTGAAAAAAGAATTAGTTAAAAGGAATATAGGTCAGAAGAAATTATCCAGAATACATCAAAGAGAAAAAGAAAACATAGAAGATACGATAAGAGACTTGGATGAAATGATGAGATTTAATGTATGTTAATTGGGGCCCCAGCAGAAGAGAAGAGAGAGAATGAGGTAGAGGCAATATTTGAGGGAATGGCTGAGAATTTTTCATAGAATGATTTCACAGAATTTTCATCAGACTTGTCTATCCACAAATTCAAGATTCCCAGTGAATCACAAGATAAAAATAAATCTATATACCAAGACAAATCATAGAAAACAAAGAGAAAAATCTTAAAATAACTAGAAGTTTTAAAAAAGATTATCTTCAAAGAAGTGACAGTTTGACAGCTGACAACAGAAACCAGAAGACAATGAAATGATGTATTCAATGATATGAAATGAAGTGCCATCCAAACAGCTCTATACCCAGGGATTTCAATAATGAAAGCAAACTAAAGACAAACACAAACTGAAAGAGTATGTCATAGCAGACCCACACTAAGAGTTTCTATAGGGTACTTTCAGGCAGGAGGAAAATTACCCCAGATACAAAGTCAGAGATGCAGCAAAGAATGAAGAACAAAATAAGACATAAATATGTGGGTAAATACAAATAAATACTGACTGTATAAAACAACAACAAATAGTATCTTCTGGGTTTACAGAGAATTAAAATATTTGACAAATATTAACATATAAATCAAGAAGGGGTAAAGTAAAAATGTCCTAAGATCCTTGCATTGGCTGAGATAAGGGTAATAAGACTTATCAATATTACATCTTGTAAGTGCATAATACATGTTGTTATTTTAAGGATAACTCCTAAAATAACTGAAGCACATTGCCTAAGTTCCAAACTAAATAGGGATAGGGAATGGAGTGGTAAAAAAAAACAATCACATAAGAGAGAAAATAAAAATGAAACAGAACAGACAGGACAGGCAAAGTACAAAATAAAAAATTTACACTCATATTACTAGTGTGTTCTGGGAGTATGGAAAAATATACAAACAATAAACATAATAAATTATAAAGTATATTAAAAGGGGATAAGTCTATAGGAGAAAAATAATGTTGAGAAACTGGATATATTAACTAAAGTAGGTGTAGGACAGGTTTCAGTATTAAATACAGTAGTCAAGGTAGGCCTCGTTAAGAAGGTAGCCTCTGAGCAAAGACTCCTTCCCTCTCTATAGCTAACCTAAAGGCACATACCTCCACTCCAGCCACAGCTCTGGGGCTACCACTAAGGGGACCATTATTTTCAATGTATTGTATTCCTCCCACATTTGTCATCCCTCTGTTTCCCTAAGGGCTTCTGAAAGAGTTCTTTCTTCCCGGACTTGCCCTGATGATGACAATAACAGCAGTGCTACTATTTATTGAATACCTATTGGTTGTCAAGCATTCTACTAGGTGCTTTGCAAAAGGTCTCATGCAATATTCTCAATAGCTCTAGAAGAAAGGCACTATTATTCCCATTTTACAGACAAGAACATTAATTTAATTTTATTTATCTATTGGCTGCGTTGGGTCTTCGTTGCTGCGCGCGGGCTTTCTCTAGTTGCGGCGAGCGGGGGCTACTCTTCGTTGTGGTGTGTGGGCTTCTCATTGCAGTGGCTTTTCTTGTTGTGGAGCACGGGCTCTAGGCACGCAGGCTCAGTAGTTGTGGCTCACGGGCAGTAGAGCGCAGGCTCGGTAGTTGTGGCGCATGGGCTTAGTTGCTCCGTAGCATGTGGGATCTTCCTGGACCAGGGCTCGAACCCGTGTCCCCTGCATTGGCAGCCGGATTCTCAACCACTGCGCCACCAGGGAAGCCCAAGAACATTAATTTTAAAATCTTACCCAGGGTCCCACAGTTAATACAATGCAGAGCTAGGATTTTAATGTAAATTCTGCCTGGCTCCAAGGTCTGAGGGCTTTCTGCTATCCATGCTGTATCTTGTCCCATTATTGCCAGGAACAACGAAAAGTGAATTTAGAAGGATAAAGCCTCAACAAATGGTCAGTAGGTGCCATTAGACACATTGAAGACACTCAACAAGTACTCGACTGAGGATTCACAGAGGAGGTTTTATGGTCAAGGATCAGCTACAGAAAAATGCTCCGAGAACTGGGTTTACAGGCCAGAATGGGAAGCCAGTTTAAATCATTTTCAACAGCTATTCCTCCTGTCACCTATCTGGTCTTCCTCTTGCCTTGGTTTGTTATCGTTCTTTTCTTCTTATCAGCCTGAGCATGTCCAAGAAATCTTAGTTTTTCTTAATCTGTAGGCAATATTCTGTGTTTTCCAAACTCATTTCCTTTCTCTAAGCTGTAATGACTTGATTTTGCTTCTTGTATTTTATGCTGGGTGATTTTCCCCAAACAACAAAAATTTAAAGTCTAAGAAACAGGAAAGTTGAACTTCTTCAGGCATAGTGTTTTTGAGAAATTTTTTTTTAATTGAAGTATAGTTGATTTACAATGTTGCGTTAGTTTCATTGTGTTACAATGTTGTGTTAGTGTACAGCATTCAGTTATAAGAATTATATACACATTCTTTTTCATATCCTTTTCCATTATGGTTTATTACAGGATATTGAATATAGTTCCCTGTGCTGTACAGTAAACCTTGTTGTTTATCTACTTTATGTATAGTAGCTTTTATCTGCTAATCCCGAGCTCTTAATTTATCCTCCCCCACCCCCCTTCCCCTTTGGTAACCATAAGTTTGTTTTCTATGTCTGTGAGTCTGTTTCTGTTTTGTAAATAAGTTCATTTGTGTCATATTTTAAATTGCACATATAAGTGATACCATATGTTTGTGTTTCTCTGACTCACTTCAGTTAGTATGATAATCTTTAGGTCCATCCATGTTGCTGAAAATGGCATTATTTCATTCTTTTTTATGGCTGAGTATTATTCCATCATGAGCGCATGTGAGTGCGTGCATGCTTGTGTGTGTGTGTGTGTGCATGCGCATGTGTGTGTACACATACCGCATTTTATCAATTCATCTGTCAATGGACATTTAGGCTGCTTCCATGTCTTTGTTATTGTAATAGTGCTGCTCTGAATTTAGGGGTGCATGTATCTTTTCGAATTATAGTTTTGTCCAGATATATGACCAGGAGTGGGATTGCTGGATCATATGGCAACTCTATTTTTAGTTTTATAAGGAACCTCCAAACTGTTTTCCATAGTTGCTGAACCAATTTACATTCCCACCAACAATGTAGGAGGGGTCCCTTTTTTGAGAAATTCTTATGCAATGCCTCATTCTGTCAAGCCAGCCATGCTAAACTCAGAGAAAAGAGATCTCCCAGTCACCAGGAGTACCCTGAAAACCTACAGTCAGACTACTAATGAAATGAGTCTTTTTGTTTTAGGTAGAGAAGTGGTGTTGGGGAAGGGGGACATGCTCTCTAGTAGTCTGAAGAGAAATAAGAATGAAGCCTATAGGCTGTATTGGGTTTTTTACTGTTGCATAACAAGTTAGCAGACATTTAACAGCTTAAAACAGCCCCCTTCATGATCTCAGTTTTTGTAGGGGTCCAGCCGGCTCAGCTAGGTTCTCTGCTTAGGGTCTCACAGGCTCAAATCCAGGTGTCAGCCAGGCTGTGCTCTTATCTAGAGGCTCTGGAGAAGAATCCACTTCCAAGCTCACTCAGGGTGTTGGCAGACTTCAGTTCTTTGCAGCTGTAACTGACTAAAGAAAGGTCCATTTCCTTGCTGGCTGTTAGCCAGCCTCAGAGCTCCTAGAGCCCACCTGTATTCCTTGCCAGTCCCTTCCATCTTCAAGCCAGCAATGGAGACTCTCTCTCCCATCAAAGCCCTTTCACATGTCTTTCTCTAGGAAAACTCCTTTAAATCGATCCTATTTACTCAAATTTATTTTTTAAAAACAATACCACTTCCACTAACAGAAAAAAATTATCACTTGCCATAAATAGAAGGTGACCTTAAAAATAAATAGAACGGGGCTTCCCTGGTGGCGCAGTGGTTGAGAGTCTGCCTGCCGATGCAGGGGACACGGGTTCATGCCCCGGTCCGGGAAGATCCCACATGCCACGGAGCGGCTGGGCCCGTGAGCCATGGCCGCTGAGCCTGCGCGTCCGGAGCCTGTGCTCCGCACGGGAGAGGCCACAACAGTGAGAGGCCCGCGTACTGCAAAATAAATAAATAAATAAATAGAACTAAAACAACAGCACTAAAAATTCTAGGTAGGTACTGTTGCCTCTCTTCCAAATGCTGTAAGCTTAAGGACTACTATCACTTGGGGGGAAAAAAAGGCTATGTTGGTTGTTAATGTTATATTAACACTGGACTTTCTCAAAGGTATTAGAGTAATCAGAAAGACTGAAAGAAGACTATAGAGAATTCCTTCTGTTTATTACTGTTTACTTAACGATTTATTGGGGAAGCATTTGCAATCATACAGACTACCACAGTACCTGTCACACACTTTAGGAAATATTATTTTAAGCCCTGGTTAGAAATTTGGACTGAAAGAAAAGTGGTATAGGGTTTCCCTAAAGGATTTTGAATTCTGTATCATAATAAAATCAGTTAAAAACAAATAAAAAGACCATAATCAGACTAAACCTAAAAAGAGCATGGTTAATGAAATGCCCTGAATTCCAATATATATATACATACCTTGGAGCTTCCAAAGGCACAATGACCCATGGACATCTATACCTACATTGCTGCCATTTCTACTCTCCTTGAAAATAGATGTAAAGCAAGATTATTCTATCCTGCTCAGACTGTATTGCTTTATGAATCTTAAAGGAGAAATTATGGTGCACCTAACAGAGATGGGCAACAAGATCACTTAGATTAGAGGTCAGCAAACTACAGGCCATGGGCCAAATCCAGACTGCCACCTATCTCAGTAAGTACAGTCTTACTGGAATATAGCCATGTGCACTTCTTTACTTACTGTCTATGACTGCTTTTTTGCTTCAACAGCAAAGTTGAGTGGTTGTGAGAGAAACTGGCCTGCAAAAACTAAAATATTTACTTGCTGGCACTTTACAGAAATAGGTTGCCCAACCCTCACATAGATGTCCCCCAGAAGTGTTGATCTCAATCCCATGACATGTTCAGTGTGGAGGTTTCAGTTTATGCTAAATGACTGTGCTTCTTACCCCTTCAATTCTTTTATGGGTAAATCGGTGTGTCAGTTCTACTTAGAATAAGTAATTGTACTTGTCAAAGAAATGATACTACTTGTCAAAGAAATGATACTACATAACCAGTGTTATACTACAGTGTTTACGATACTACATAATCAGTGTCTAGATCTCAAGGAACATCTCAACCCATGCTCCCCTAGCCTTCCTTAAATATTTTATTCATCTCATCAACAAGAGATCATCTAGAGTCAGATCACACCTTATGATACCGTTCTTTTTTTTTAAATAAACTTTAATTTTTAGAATAGTTTTGGACTTTCAGAAAAATTACAAAGATAATATATAGACTTCCCATATACCCTGTACCAAGTTCCCCATTATTAACATTTTTCATTAGAATGGTACATTTGTTACAATTAATGAACCAATATTGATACATCAGCATTAACAAAAGTCTATTCTTTATTCAGGTTTCCTCAGTCTTTAGCCTAAATGTCCTCTGGAAACCAACTGGAAACCTTTGTATCTTTCTTTCTTCCTTCTCTCCCACTTTCCCTCTCTTTCTCATTTTTTTCTTTCTATTTTTAGTTACCTAACTAACACAAGAGTCCGTTTCCATTGTAAATTATTCAAGCTGTATGGATAGAGCCAGAGTCCCCTTTGTTATTCCTGGTGGCCCCCAATCCAAGGCCCTTTCCCAAAGATCACCACTGTTATCTTGGACGCTTTTTCTCTAAGATTTTTTAAAAATGCATTTCCATACACATACATGTACATAGCAACCTAGGATTTTTTGAACTTTTTTTGTTTTGTTTTGTTTTGTTTTGTTTTGTTTTGCGGTACGCGGGCCTCTCACTGTTGTGGCCTCTCCCGTTGCGGAGCACAGGCTCCGGACGCACAGGCCCAGCGGCCATGGCTCACAGGCCCAGCCGCTCTGCGGCATGTGGGGTCTTCCCGGACCGGGGCACGAACCCATGTCCCCTGCATTGGCGGGCGGACTCTCAACCACTGCGCCACCAAGGAAGCCCTAAATGTCCTTTTTCTGTTCCAGGATCCATCCAGGATACTGCATGACATTCAGTCATATCTCCTTAGGCTCCTCTTGGCTGTGTCAATTTCTCAGACTTACCTTGTTTTTGATGACCTTGACAGTTTTAAGAGTACTATTCCGGTAACTTGTAGAATTTCCCTCGACTGGGATTTTTCTGATATTTTCCTCATGATTAGACTGGAGTTATGTTTTGGGAAGGAAGACCACAGAGGTAAAGTGCCATTCTTATCATATCATATCAAAGGTACATACTGTCAAGATGACTTATCAGTGTTGATGTTGACCTTGATCACCTGGTTGCGGTAGTGTTTGTCAGGTTTCTCCACTGTAAAATTATTCTTTCCTTTTCCCTTTCCATACTGTAGTCTTTGGAAGCAAGTCACTACATTCATGCATATATAGTGTTCATTTCTTAGTTATTAAAGTCACTTCAATCCCTATTCATGTAAAAGTAAAAATAAGTATTTAATAGCTAAAATTTTCTACCTGCCACACAAACTGCCTTTACATGTTTGGACTAAATTAACACTATGAAGAGTCTCTCTCTCTCTCTTTTTTTTTCATTCACAGTACTCTGGCAATCCTTACAAAGATTCATTGTTTCTGAAGGCGTGTCATAGTGTGGAAAATACTTATAATTTCCAAATTAAATAAGTCCAAATGTCCACAAGTAAGTATTCCTTAAGCGAAAAGTCTAACAAAATGTGACTGATTCTGGACTACTTTTCCTGCCTACCACTTTTATCCCATTTTGTACAAGTAGATGAGCCATCAACCATCTCATAACCTAATAGAGGCTTCCCTCTCCCTGAAATGCATAATGCATTCAGATAAGATTCTGTGAAGAAAACAACTAAGATTTCTTGGTTGAGTTATGTTGGACTTGGTTGGCACCCTTCCTCAGGGTGATGATAATCAGGCCAGAACACAATGACATCAAGGTCACTGATGGGCCTGGCTGCTAAAGCACAATCATTACCAAAGTGAACTTAGTAAGTGGAAGAGCCTTTTGCTAATCCTTTTCAAGCCAGAGCCTGAGCTGGTCCTAGGCTGAAATGAGGCACTGGAGAAAGGTGGCATTTGGCACTGACCCTCTTCCCATTCCAGATCCCCTCTCTTCACTTAGTGCTGGCCAATGACTTATGCTGGCTGCCAGTTATCACTGACAACACAAGCAGCCTTCAAGGGTGGCTGTCCCTTAAAGAGAGACTTCAGAAGGAAAGCTGTTAGTGGCAGATGCTCTAGGAGAAGCTCATAGAGGGCTCTGCTGGACAGTTACCTCCCCACTGCCAAGAGAAGACAGGTACTCACGGGCCCAATCAGACTGGAGATCAGAATTCATAGGACTCAGGGTGAGGGCAGATATGCTGATGATGACAAATGTTACCCAAGAGCTGAGAAAGTTCAAATCCACTTCATGGAACTCATCTAGAACTAATCCTGTATAAGACATCTAACACATTTGCTGAGGTCATGGGCTCACTCTTATTTCTTCCTGTATCCTCATACGATCAAATACTTTGTGGTTGAAGAATAAAATAAGTGAAAAGCTTACAGAAAAGTGCTTCTGTCAGAAGTAATGACAAACAAAAAGACTGCAATGATGCCATTTGAATATTATCTAAAATATAAACTTTCATAAAAGCTTTTTACCCCAAATATTTAGTCATTCTACAAATTTTAGCAAAAGGAAGAAAGAAATCAATATTTCTGACCTTGACCCAACTCTGACCCACTTAAGAGACAGTCTAAGAAGAAAATGCAAGGTTGATGCTGACCTTGCTTTCTTGGTTGGGAAAAAAATAAGAACCCAATTATGTTGCCTAGAAAGTCACATTTATTCCACTTAACATCGAGTGGTTCAAACAAAAGGCTAAAAACTGAAGTAAAAGGTGAAAAATGCATACCAACCAAGACTTTAAAACAGTTCACCTGGTGTGCAATTCACCGTAGGGCTGTAGGCAATTAGGGTTTCCTCAAACATCTTTCACAGATCCAGCTTATTATAACAGAGGAGAAGAAATTAGTTCCACTGCACAGTACTATTTTATTTTGGCTGTAACACTATTAGTAAATAATACTGAAAGTACTGAATAACAAAGAATTTATTATCAGTTGAAAAAATGATGAGCCACAATTCTTTCCAGGGAGCACACCAAAAAAGCCATTACCATGCCATCTGTGGAAAAATTCTGGTACTTCCATAGTACACAAATGCAGAGTTACTGTCCTTTAATGAGACTGCAGTTTGTTACTTCCATATAACAGACTGGATTTTTGAGCTTTTTTACACCTCTGATTTACCACAAACACTTAGCTGATCCATAACACAAACAATCCAAAGTATTACATATCTGTTGATTTTGTTTCTTGGATAAAATGGATCTCAATACCAGCTAAGGAAACCATATTAGGCTGAAAATCTCATCTACTGGTAATACACTATTGATCAAGGCTAATAATTCTTTTTGAAAGAGATCACTCATCTTAAACCTTAACTCTAGTAGGTAAAATACATCATAGTGATCAGAAAATAAACATGGTTGTGGTTCAGTGGAATTATCAAAGGCTACTATTTCAATCACTGCTCAGGACACTCTCAGTCTTGCCATAATGCTGCTTTTCACAGAACAGAGACAAGCATGAATAGTAACAGATGCCTACTGGTTTGGATTAGTACTTGTTCAAACATACCATGCTAAATGCCTTTCAATCTTAATAAAACATTAAATAAATTAAACTATCAACCACAGTACATAATGCTAAAGCCATTAGAGCAAATCTGTTTTTAGTGCTTTATCTGAAATCTTGGAGATTCCTACTCTAAAACCAGGAAGTCACTGCTAAGCAAGAGAACAGTTTCAATAATATGTTCTTTAAAAAGTAAAATTCTCTGCTTACATATTTGCCTAGAGTAGAACTGATCAGAAACAATATTTGAAAACCATCATAATAATCCTTTTTGGTTCTTCCTTGATTCCAATGAGTCTTCTTTATGGCCTGACTAAACATTATGGCCTTCTTGTCCTGTTGAAATTCCCTCTCTTCAGGAACTCATTCTTTACAGCATTTGCAAAACTATTTTAGAGGCTTCTTCCTTTCCCCAGCTTTAACTCCTCATACACAACATCTTGGTTTTCTCCAAGCCACAGCCATCAGAAACATCACTATGGGGACACCTTCACTCCTAGTCACTTAATGAGCCACAATAACCTCTGCTTATGCCCTCTGACTCTAGCGTTATAGAGATGTTTTGAAGAAAGTAGTATTACCAACAATATCAAGGTGAGGGGAACTTGGTGGGAGGACTGCCAAGGAAACAAGAATGCACGTTAAATGAAGCATAATAATCAAGAAGGCATAATAATGCTTCCTTAAAAAAAACTATATCGATTAGTATATTAGTGTATAACGATTAAAAAATTAATGTAGAATGATTCCAGTACAAAAGAAAACTTATAATAGTGGAAGCTATAACAGATAACATTTGATATTTTAAAAAGCCTGATTTTAGGATTTATACAGAAAAAAATTAATCCCAATGAAAATACAATACTTTCAGGAAAATAAATATGAAAATAGAAAAAATTATAAATGGTTTAAGTGTATTATGATACAGAAAACTGATCAAGGAATTAAGTTGGCTTAGTGGGACCATCTGGGCTGAGAAATACTTTCTCAACAAAAAATTCATTAATATTGGTTTAATTCTGATTAAAATATTTATATTTACATCCAACTAGTCAAAAGCTTCCACAGGTCAACAAGTTTTGCACTTATCAAAGACACATAAAAGGATTACCCACTCACATGTCACATTTACCATAGTTTTCCAAAGAGAGCAACAATAAGAATGACAAAATTATTAGTAACAGGTATTGTATTAGTATTATTAGTATATATTAGAAATAGTATTAGTATTGATATATTATTAGTATTATGGGTATTTAGTATTCACTACATGCCAGTCACTTTTCTAAGACGTGCTGGTATTATTAACTCATTTAATCCTCGTAACTACTCTATAAAACAGACAGTGTCTTTATCCCTATTTTAGAGAAGAGGAAACTGAGGTACAGAAAAGTTAAATAACTTGGCCATACTCCCAGTGCTAGTACTAACTGGTTCAATCAGAATTTATATCCAAAGATTCCAGATCCAGAGCCCATGACTTTAACCACTATGTCATCCCTTCCTCACACCTGTATGAGAATTATGCCCAAGGTCCCCTGCTTTAGTTATTCAATCTTTACCCCCTTTACAGAAGCAAAAACCCATCTGTTGTTTTTGTTTTTGTTTGTTTTGCGGTACGCGGGCCTCTCACCGCTGCGGCCTCTCCCGCCGCGGAGCACAGGCTCCAGACGCGCAGGCCCAGCGGCCATGGCCCACGGGCCCAGCCGCCCCGCGGCACGTGGGATCCTCCCGGACCGGGGCACGAACCCGCGTCCCCTGCATCGGCAGGCGGACTCCCAACCACTGCGCCACCAGGAAAGCCCCCATCTGTTGTATTTATCAGGAAATTTTGCAGACTTCCGTTGCCTTATGTGCTTTATTTATATTCTATCGTACTTTGGATTTTCTTTTTAACGACTATATAATAAGTATTCATTTATATGAGAAATATACTGTATTTTATAGAAAGCATCCCTCCTCATGTTCAAAGTTTAGTTTAAAAGCAATTTTCAAACTTACAAAAATGAAGTTAATGCTGTATAATGACTTAAGTTTCCTTTCTGCTGAATGATTACACTGTTAAGTGTCACTAAGAACATCATGTTCTTAGTTGGTTAGAAGGTATTACAGAATTAGTATATCAAAAATATTTCTTCTGGAGTAATTCTATAAATACATGGCAGAGACAATTCTACCAAGTATTTTGTAGGCAAATAAACTACCAGAGGCAAACATGGAGTCACAGTACCATGTATCTGGCACTGGATCAAGAGTCAAGATAATATGGGTGTCCAGTTCTGGCTTTGCAAGTGATGGGTTTTTGAGTCACAGTCACTCTGTGACTGCTTCCTCACTTAATAGAGCGTGTTAGAGGCAGATAAATGCTTCCATTCTGCCAAAGCTCTAAATTCTGACTTCAGAAAAATACATAAGGCACTGGAGGTTTCCTCAGAGGTTTTTCTATTGACCCCACCCCTCTCTGTTTCATCAACTACCACAGGACAATCTTCTCTGATTGTAGACTGGAACATGTGTGTTCTACTTCGCAATTCATCACTAACTATTAGTTCCAACTCTTTGTAGCTTCCCTCAAATAGGGGAATTAGACTGGTCCCCGATCTCTCTTGGTAGGGACAAGTCACTTTATTTTCCCAAAGACTGAAGATTAACAATCAGGAGTAAGAAGGAGAATACTCATGAGGCACAGCATTTCCAGAGTGGAGGGAAGGTTTGTTCCTCATAGAAGTTACCAGAGTCCAGCCCCACTGCCAAATAGATATTATGTACAAGGGCAAAACCTATAGTAGTAACCTGAGACCACCAGAAAGACCAAAGCCCAGAGGAAGAGGGTATGCCAATAAACATTAGACATATCTCCACACTTCTTTTGCTTGATATACTCATTATCTTATAAAGATGCTGTGGCAGTGGAATACCTTTGCCTAACAAAAGCAGCTATTCAGTAAGGTACTTGCCAGTTTCAATTCTCACCAATCAGGTCAAACTACAGCATCTATCAAAGGATTTAGTCATTCCAGATCTAGAACACCAGGATCTTAAGAAATCATTTACCATTCTATACCACGAGTTTCTCTCCCTTCCCACAATAGGAAGGGTAATGATATTTTTGTAATTTAGCAGAAAGGTATCCTGCTTTAAAGTGCTGTAAAATACAGCTGACCCTTGAACAACATGGGGGCTGGGGGTGCTGACCCTCTGTGCAGTGGACCCAAGCTGTTCAAAAGTCAACTGTACCACCAACTTAAGTCACAACAAAGCCTCACTTACCAAAAAGGTTATAATACATCTTAGACATGGTTGCACAACATTGTGAAGGCAATTAAAGCCACTAAAGTGTACACTTAAAAAGCGTGAAAGTGGCAAATTCCATGTTATATACATTTTACAGTTTTTTTTTAAATTTTTAAATGGGAAGGAACAAAAAATACATCCTAGAATACATTTTATTTTCATGAGGCGTGAGTATATGTTTTAAAAAATTAACTAGTACATATTTTAAGTGAAATAAGTATGTTATAATGCTTGAGTTTTAAAGGACCAACTTTTTCACTACTAGCACTAATCAACATCAATCACATAATGCCAAAAAAACACCTAAGAATCAAAACATAAATTCCTACAGATACAGGTGGATTTAACTTTACGCATGTTATACTTCTGAAAACTTAGTTACATGTGAGCTACATACAAATGAGTTTGAGGGGAAAACTGATAACACTCAGCTTAAAAAGGTGATTTCTCTACAGTGAAGGACATTTTTTTTGCAAAGAAAGCAAGTGCCCAATAAATCACCTAAAATTCTGGTTTCTATACGTTGTTTTGGTAGTAAGCCTCATCTAGAATTAAAAATGTCAAATGTAGAGATGACTCCAGGTGTCACTTGATCTAGTCCCTCATTTTATAGATGAAGACTCTAGGTCTGCAAAAGGCAAGAGACAAGCACCATCTCCAACACATCTCAAAACACATGGATGCAAGAGGGGCTGGTGACAGAGCTAGGACCTGAATTTTGGAACTTAAAAGTACAACAGTCTTCATTCACTTCATATTGTTCTCTATTTCTTTTCCTTCCAAACAATCATAATGGCTGGAGAATGCCAAATACATTTTAAAATTCATATGAAACCTTGGTTACTCGTATTTTTAATCATCTTTATATCCCTTATCACATTTCCCAAGGTCTGTTCTGAGGCTCACTATTCCTACAAAATGCTCTACTACTCAAAAGTTCCATAAGAGTAAAGTAAATTTAGGAAACATTCTATAATAGCTGTATCTTAAAAAAATATCAACAAATATAAGCAAACTTAAGGCCCTGAAAGGTCTAACGGAAAATTGTTAAATCTCATTAAAACTAGCTTTTCCTAAACTTCTGAGCACACAATCTTAAAAAATAAAAATAAAAAAGAACCAATATTCTTTGAAGCATATTTTGGGAGATGCTATCTGATAACCTCATTCAAGACCTGGAGTATTCATGTATTTGTGGAATTGACTTCAACTCAGAACACATCAAGTGGGACTTCCCTGGTGGTCCAGTGGTAAAGAATCTGCCTTACAATGCAGGGGAGGCGGGTTCAATCCCTGGTCAGGGAACTAAGATCCCACATGCCGCGGGGCAACTAAGCCCACGTGCCACAGCTACTGAGCTCGTGCGCCTCAACTAGAAAGCCTGTGTGCTGCAAATTACTGAGCCCAAACGCCCTGGAGCCCGCGCACCACAACTAGAGAAGAGAAAACCTGCACGCCACAACTAGAAGGAAGCCCATGCACCACAAGAAGATCCCATATGCCGCAAGTAAGACCCAATACAGCCAAAAATAAATAATAAAATAAATAAAATAACATCAGCTTCATTTAAAAAAAAAGAACACATCAAGTAAAATGTTGACAAAAAACACAGGTATCAACAAACTATACATTCAATTCCCGGGGGTCGGGGGTGGGGGTCGGGGAGTGGACTGCATTGTAACATATAAAGATAACACACCCTTCATAGTAAAAGAGTAAATTGCAGAAAATTTTTTTTTGAATTTTTGAATTTTGTTTTATTTTTTATACAGCAGGTTCTTTTTAGTTATCTATTTTATATATATTAGTGTGTATATGTCAATCCCAATCCATCCCACCACCACCACCCGCCCCCGCCACTTTCCCCCCTTGGTGTCCATACATTGAAAATTATTTTTATTCAAAATTTGACACAGTTTAAGGTCATTTAAATATAAAAGGCAAAACACAGGCTCTGATATGTAACATGTTCATTACCTGGACTCAAAGAAGTTTCAAATAAGATTGTGTCATACTATAGGTAGACTAGACACATGCAACTCCTACTCCAAAGAACAAATACTCTTTAGATTGACATTCTCCCTATAGTTTTTGGGAAGTCTTTCTGTTGAAGTGATTATATAAATTTGGTGGCAACCTGAAATGATTATATAGGTTTTCTGCTAAACTGAAGGTTGCAGGGTTTGGTGAGCCTACAGTAAACGATCAGGAGAGCATTTTGTTAACTCTTCTACCAAGCGTGGAATTTTGGGAATGATATAAAATGTAATTACATACACATTATGTAATTTGAAATGTTCTATCTACCAGTACTAACTACAGTGGCAAACTATGGGATGTCACTTACAAATGTTTTCAAACTTCTATCAGTTGTTCATTAGATGGCAGAAACCATTAAAATTTTAAAACCCTACATATCCTACTGAGTAGATTTATCTTAATAATATGCCTCTGTTGCCTGAGAAAGACATGCTCTAATGCTATATGGGAAAGTCCTTGTTCCAATGAGGAGGTGTTTACCTTTACTCAAGGGGCCATGTGATTGCTGGTAGCCTTTTAATTCTGCCTAAACACCTACAAGAAATTTAAGTAGTTGAGAAGGATTACGATAGTTTCTTTTCCTGGATGTGGTTTAATTTAAATCACCTTATGCTATATTCACATTTAAGATACCCAATGTAATCACAAACCTAGATTCTACCTTCTTACTTTCTCTATGGTATGAAAAAAAAAAAACACAACACTCTCACTCTTAAACACACCTACCTACATACCTCTTCCAGAGCATCTATCGATGCTAATTAAACTTTGCCCAAAGATGTAGAAGCAGCAGGCTTTCTGAAGGAACTGAGAGTCACACGACAAATGAAGGAAACCAGTATCCTGAAGTATGCACTGTGGGCAGCATTATCACAGGTGCTTGTCCAATTCGGCCTTCCTCCACTCTGTCTCAGACTGAACCTGAGACCCAGAGCTGGCCATCCCAGATGGAACAGACTGAAATCGCTGACTACAAGGGGCCAAATGGGAAGAATTCAAATTTCAAATGATATTTGGGTCTAATTTTTCTACCAATTTCAGGGTTTTTTTCAAATTCTATTATAAAATCTGGAAATCCTAGGCAACACTCAAATGTTTATTATAAATATAGCTGCTCTATTTGTTTATTCTTTAGAACTATACTGCCCATGTTAAGGACTTCCCAAGTAAATCACCAAATAATTCAAAGATTACTAAACTTCTGAGCTCAGCAAAGATATTTAAATATCAGAAAGAAAAATATGCAAATAAAATGCCCTGACCTTACAGAAATTAAAAATCACAGTTCACTGTCTTTCATTTATAGGTAAATTTCAGAACAGACCTTAAGGAGATCCCATAAGATGCTGTACAGGGAGATGATGGAGAATTTGGAAGCAATAGAAAAATGCATGAATTACTGTGACTAGGGCTAGTGTCATTTGTTAGAAGTGGTAAGCACCAGTCTGTTATCACACTAAATAAATTTGAAATTTTTTTCCAGAAAGTGCTACAAGAGTATGTGATTTCATTTACGATTACTCAGCAAGAAATCAATTACTCAGTTAAGAGTGTTGAGAACATGAAGGAGGATTTTCTGTCCTAAAAGCATTCATTAACACTCAGATTAATATAAAGAAATTCAACATCAGACCTTTGGAAACCTAAACAGAAATATTTGGTGAATTCAAGACTTGTAGGTATTTTCAACATGCGACTTGCTTTTATTGCAGGGAAATACATGTTTATTTACCACTCCTTGAACATTCTCAAATAGTGAGAGTAGTTTCACATCTGTTGAACACGTAAAAATATGCAAGTTGCTTTACTGAATCCCAAGAATGACACCTTGTAGGCACTAACACAGTAAGGCATCACGTAGTACACATCTTTACAATTAAGACAACTGCTTTGTCCTTTGCTTTGTGGTTTTCAGACTTATTTCTTTATTCACCCCCAATTTAATAGCTTTATTAATAATACTATAAGTAAGCTCTATGATCTATACAACTTTGGAAACCTGTCCTACTTCCTTGGGTCTAACTCATAATGCAAGAGCCAACTCATTTCACTTGCACAACACTGAAAGAGATCAAGGCACTTTTTAAATTTGTCATTTCCCAACACCCCTGAAAAATGAAGAAAACAGTAGTACCCCCATTTTAAAGATAAAAATGGAAGTGCAGGAAGCACAAAGAGGGCTTCCAGAAATGTCCTAGTTTCTTGACTTGGGTGCTGGTGTGTTCAGTTTGCAAAAGCTCATCAAGCTACATACACTTATGATTTACATATTCCTGTGTATGTTATGGTATACCTCAGTAAAAAGCTCAAAAAAGTAAAAAACTGGAGATTGAGATTCCAAAACATCCAGTGACTCGCCTAAGGTCAGTCAGTGGTAGAGGCTGGCTCACACGCAAGCCATGTGACTCCTAGGCAGTCCTCAGTGCTCTACATCAAACTGCCCATGTTAATCATTTCCTTCCACTCAATCTCTTATTTTTCCTTTGATCATTAACAAATAAAGTATTCTGCCTCATCATTGGAATATGCCTGGAACACCACGCTTAAAAAAAACTTTCTCTTTATGTCAACTTAATCTTACACACATGCAGTAATATATATATTCCTACAACATCCAAGCCTCATCCTGGCCAGGAGATCCAAATCCACTTGATTAATCAACAACCATGCTTTGGTAGTCTGACTGCAACCCTTATAAATAATTACTGCATTGTGTGCAATTATGTTTTTAACTATAATATATCTCATTATCTGAACTGTTTAAGTCAATCTTTATACTTTCCTTAAAACTGCTAACAACTAAAATGTGGGGGAGAAAAGAAAATCCTACTCTATTCCCCACGTCTCTTAGATTCTCTAGAATGATAGGGAAAGGTCAGTAGAACAACTCCACAGAAACCAGATTTGGTTACATAAATATTTCACATCTATTTATCTTTCCAATCTCATCTCCTAACACCATCTAGACACACACTACCATCCACCTATACAAACCACAATTATCTTTAAAAGATTAGGTTCTCATCTGCCCCCAATGTCTTTGTACAACCTGTTTCCTCTGCTTAGAATACCCTTCCCCTTGTCTAACCCCGCTCTATCAATCCTTCAAGACTTACCTCAAGTATCTAAGAATGGTTTTTAACTCCCCTCAGATCAAGTTAAGCTCTCTCCCTCCCCTTACATCACAAGACTGTTGCATACTAGTAGAAAGAATGACTAGAAAGTCACAAGACTTACTGATAAAATATTAAAGTATGTTGTGAAGTTTAAAAGATATCCCTACTCAGAAGCTGGATCACTCCCCCAATTCTCACCTTTGAAGTAGGCTGGGTTCCCTTTCTATATTCTGTCATAGCACCCCTTTGGCTTTCCTTCAGAGCACTCACAATTGAACTTTCAACAATTATTCGTAGAATCATTTAACATCTCTCTCTCTCTGTTGATCACAAGTTCCATGACAGAAAGGGCACCTTCTATGTTATTCACAGCTTTATCCCCCCAGGACTCAGAAGAAACTGGAACATAATAACTGCTCAATACACTTTGTTGAATCGAATGTTTCCAAGAAGCTCCATACCATTTTGGTTCACTTGATAGAAAATTTTGGTTTACTGCTTCAAAAATGATATTCTGACTTAGCATGCTAAAACTGCTTCACATATGCAACTTATGGTTTATAGACATTATGAAACAATCACAACTACGACCAAACTAAGAAAGTGAAGTAATTCAATGTATTATTTACATCTTTACTTCCCCTATTAAACAAGTTCCCAAATGATAGGGACTGTGCACAATTATAGCAAGGTGGCTGAACAGTTCAGATGATAGAGTCAAATCCCCTTAGGCTCCCAGCTTTACTACTCAAGAGCTTGGTAACCCTGGACAAGCAACTTAAAACCTCTCTGAGCCTCCATTTATATATATCTATAAAGTGAGGATAATACCACCCACCTCCTGGGATTGTTGTACTGATTTCCCAGCTTTATTGAGGTATAACTGATAAATAAAAATTGCATACAGGGACTTCCCTGGTTGTTCAGCGGTTAAGACTCCACGCTTCCCCTGCAGAAGCACAGGTTCGATCCTTGGTCCGGGAAGTTCCGCATGCCGTGAGGTGTGGCCAAAAATAAATAAATAAAATACCTTAAACAAATTACAAACGTTTAATGTGTACAATGTGATGGTTTGATATACATATACATTGTGAAACAATTACCACAAATTACCAAGTTAATTAACACTTCCATCAACTCACAGTTACCATTTTCTTTATATGGTGAGAGTATCTATGATCTACTCTCTTACCAAATTTCAAGTACACAATACAGTGTTATTAACTATAGTCACCATGCTGTACATTAGATCTCCAGAACGTACTCATTCTGCACAACTGAAACTTTGTACCCTTTGAGCAACATCACTCCATTTCCCCCACCCTCCATCCCCTGACAACTACCATTATACTCTCTGCTTCTGTGAGTTTGACTATTTTAGGTTCCACATTTAAGTGAGATCATTCAGTATCTGTCCTTCTGTGTCTGGCTTACTTCACGTAGCATAATGTCCTCCAGGTTCATCCATATTGTCACAAGTGGCAGAATGTTCTTTTTTCTTTAAAGGCTGAACAATATTACACTGTGTGTATGTATATGTGTGTACACACACACACCACATTTTCTTTATCCACTCATCCACTGATGGACACTTAGATTGTTTCCATATCTTGACTATAGTGAATATTGTTGCAATGAACATGGGAGTACAGATATCTCTTCAAAATATTGGTTTCATTTCCTTTGGATATATACCCAGAAGTGGAATTGCTGGATTATATGGGAGCTCCAGTTTTAATTTTTTGAGGAACCTGCATACTGTTTTCCAAAATGGCTGTACTAATTTACATTCCCCCCAAAAATATACCAGGATTCCCTTTTCTCCACATCCTTGCCAACACTTGGGGTATTCTCGATAATAGCCATATTAACAGGTGTTAGGTGGTATCTCATTGTGGGTTTGATTTGCATTTCCCTGATGATTAGTTACGCCGAGTGATGCTATGAACTTCCCTCTTACAGCCACTTTGGCTGCATCCCATAAGTTTTAGTATGCTTTGTTTCCATTTTCATTTGTCTCAAGACATTTTTTGATTTCCCTTTTGATTCCTTCTTTGACCCACTGATTGTTTAGGAGTGTGTAAACGTCCACATTTGGGAATTTTCCAAATTTCCTCATTACTGATTTCTAGTTTTATACCATTGTGGTTGGAAAAGATAATGATTTCAAACTTCTTAAATTTGCTAAGACTTGTTTTGCAGCCTAGCATAAAATCTACCCTGGAGAATGTCCCGTGTGTACTTGAGAAGAACATGTATTTTACTGCTGTTGGATGGAATGTTCTGTATGTGTCTGTTAAGTCCATTTGGTCTACAGGGTTATTCAAGTCCTATATTATTGATCTTCTGTCTGAATTTTCTGTTATTGAAAGTGGGGTACTGAAGTATCCTGCCATTATTGTGTTGCTGTCTGTTTCTCCCTTCAGTTCTGTCAATGTTTGCTTTATATTTCTTTATACATTTAGGTGCTTTTATGTTGAGTGTATATATATTTATAATTATTATATCTTCCTGGTGGATTAAACCTTCCATCATTATATTGGGTTGGCCAAAAAGTTCATTTGGGTTTTTCCGTAAGATGTTATGGAAAAATCCAAACAAACTTTTTGGCCAACCCAATACAATGTCTACCTTTGTCTTTTGTGATAATTTTTGACTTAAAGTCTATTTTGTTTGATACAAGTAGAGCCACCCCTAGCCTCTTTAGTTTATCATTTTGCATGGAATATATTTTCCCATTCCTTCACTTTCACCTTGTGTGTGTCCTTAAATCTAAAGTGAGTTTCTCATAGACAGCATACAGTTCGGGTTTTGCTTTTTAATTCATTACATTTAAATTATTATTGATAGGTAAAGACTTAAAATAGTAAGCCATTTTGTTCATTGTTTTCTGTGTTTGTAGTTTTTTTTCTTTTCTTCCTCTTTTGCTGTCTTCCTTTGTGATTTGATGATTTTTTGTAGTGGTATTCTTTGATGCCTTTCTCTTTATCTTCTGTGCACCTATTACATGTTTGTTCTTTGTGACTACCATGAGGCTTACATAAGACATCTTAGTTATAACAGTCTACTTTAAGTTGATAACTCTGAACACATATAAAAACTCTATACTTTTACTCCCCTCTCACATTTTATGTTACTAGTGTCACAACTTACATCTTTTTATATTGTGTATCTATTAAAAAATTATTGTAGCTATAGTTATTTTTAATACTTTTGTCTTTTAACTTTTATATTAGAGTTAAAAGTGGTTTGTGCACCACTGTTACAGTATTAGAGTATGAGAGTATATATTTACCTTTACCAGTAAGTTTTATACTTTCATGTTTTCCTGTTTCTAATTAGTATCTTTTCATTTCAACTTGAAAAGTTCCTCTCACATTTCTTGTAAGACAGGTGATGAACTTGCTCAGCTTTTGTTTGTCTGGGAAAGCCTATCCCTCCTTCATTTCTGAAGGACAACTTTGCTAGATACGGTGTTCTTGGTTGGCAGTTTTCTTCCTTTCAGCACTTGGAATATATCATTCCACTTTCTCCTGGCCTATACGGTTTCTGGTGAGAAACCTGACAGCCTAAGGGAGTGGGGGGGCGAGGAGAAATAGTGGTGGAGGAGGGGGAGGTGCCAGTGGCAGCACAAGTGGCTTTTCTCCTGCTGCTTTCAAAATCCTGTCTTTGACTTTTGACAATTTGATTATAACGCGCCTTGGTGAAGACCTCTTGATGTTTGGCCTACTAGAAGTACTTGGAATATTATGGATCATTTCTTTCCTATGATTTGGGAAGTTTTCTATCATTCTTTCTTTAAGTAAGTTTTCTGCCCCTTTCTCATTTTCTGCTCTTTCTGGGACTCCCACCCAAAAGGTTCTAACATTGGAGAACTTATAAACGACTAGTTATATGTTCACTTTCTACTTAACCATGATACACCTCTCTCCCGCTATGAACAGGAACCAAGACCCTGGGTAAATTGCATCATCTGGTGGCTGAAATAAGAAAATGGCTGGCATAACATCTGTTTTGCTTTAATAAGATTAAAGAGAACACACTGACCATTTACCCATCACTGATTAACTCCCTTCTTGGCAATTATGTCCATTTATTTCTTCTCTCATTTTTTCCTTGTCTTTTTCCAAATGTTCCTGTCCTTAGGAAAAAGCACTCCCCAGAACTAATTTCTCCCAATTTGTGTGTCTAAAAAGTGAATGCACCTCAAGCTGCCATCAATGCTTGGAACATACCTATATCAAGGAAAAGGAAAGACTTTACAGAAAATTCGTCATAAGAACTAATGTCATCAGTCTCTAACCAACTCAAAGTTAGTGACTCTTAAAGCTGGTTACTCGTTAGGTGGTGGTGAAATATTTGATAACACCATGTGCCAAATGAGGCTATAGTTCATGGAAATATAGGAAAACTTCAGGATATGGGTGTATGATGGCTTTTTCTTACAGCTTTTGAGCCCAGTCCTACAAGAGGCCCAGTCAAACTAGAGCTAGCCATTCTCTGCCTGCAGCCTTCAATCTAGATTGACTGAGAGTCACATAATTTGAAGCTCTGCAGGGCTGTAAACATCAACAGCCTCCGCACCTCAAATTGAGGTGACTGGGGGCTTCCCTGGTGGCGAAGTGGGTGGGAATCCGCCTGCCAATGCAGGGGACATGGGTTCAAGCCCTGCTCCGGGAAGATCCCACATGCCACGGAGCAACTAAGCCCATGCACCACAACTACTAAGCCTGCGCTCTAGAGCCCGTGAGTCACGTCTACTGAGGCTGCAAGCCACATCTACTGAGCCCGCGTGCCACAACTACTGAAGCCCACGCACCTAGAGCCTGTGCTCTGCAACGAGAAGCCACCTCAATGAGAAGCCCACGCACCCCGTAACAAAGAGTAGCCCCTGCTCACCACAACTAGAGAAAGCCTGCATGCAGCAAGGAAGACACAATGCAGCCAAAAATAAATAAATTTATTTTTAAAAACTGAAGTGATTATAAGCAGTAACTCAGAGAACTAGCTGTCTTAGCAGGAGATAAGACCACAGCCCCAAGCTGTTTTAAGAGTTCTCTTCAGGACAAGGAAGAAAACCAGCCAGCAAAAATCAGATTAAGAATGCTGCCTACCTCAAGGCAGCTGGCTATTAATTTAAAAGCTAAAGGAGGGGCTTCCCTGGTGGCACAGTGGTTGAGAGTCTGCCTGCCGATGCAGGGGACACGGGTTCGTGCCCGGGTCCAGGAAGATCCCACATGCCGCGGAGCGGCTAGGCCCGTGAGCCATGGCCGCTGAGCCTGTGCGTCCAGAGCCTGTGCTCCGCAACGGGAGAGGCCACAGCAGTGAGAGGCCCGCGTACCGCAAAAAAAAAAAAAAAAAAAAAGCTAAAGGAAAAGGGGCTGAGCACAGAGGCCAGTAAGCAGAAGAATTTTCAAGCTTAGAAACTATGTCTAGATGTAGCTTCCCCTACCATGAAGCTTACTAAAAGCAAAAATAGCAAAACTCTTTTAAGTTTTTGAGGGAATAATATTATCATAGAAACCCCAAGACTGCTCTGCAGCAGCCAGCAAGTATTAAATCTCTAAAGTAATTTGTGGCCCCCAACCCTCACCCACAGAACATTAGCTGTGAAAGCTGTGCATTCCCCAAGAAAAGTACATTCCCCAGTGGGTACTTCAGATGGGGCCATGAAGAATGCACAATAAAGAATCTCTAGAGATCAGTCAGGGGCCTGTTCTGGGGCAACAGAAATCCCCGTGTATTATTCAGACTATTTCAATTGCTGCTTTGATTCTGCTGTCAATTTAGATAACCACACCTACCTTGCCTTTGGTGACTTGAGTGCCACTTCGCCTCTGCCACCCAAGGATCCTAATTACCTCCACTGTATTTAGGTTTGCTAATTCAGTGGCAGCAGTTCCCACTGCAATTTCTGACCTATAGAGAAGAGCAATCACAGAACTCTTCAAGGATCTTGGGACTCCCCTCACAAATTTATTTCCCAGGCAAAGGAAATCCCCCTAGCAAGCAGAACCAGGGGCTGCCAGATAGGCCATCAAAGGAACTTCACTGCCAGGGCAGGGAGTTTTTGTTCTTCCTGCCCAGTAGTATTTGATCACTGCTATCTTTTCCATTCTTCCTCTTTCTGAGAGAACTTTTACTAGAGTTATCCTATTCTTTTTCTACCTATATAACAATGAAGGAGGGAGGCAGTTTGTGGGACACCAGACCACAGGAAGCCATACCTAGACCTATCGGGGAGGACTGCACATCACCAAGAAATTGAGGACTTAGAAACTGGATACAATAACTAGATAAGACTTTGGAGATATTTCCATTGAGGAGGAGCTGAGCATGCTCTTTGTATGGAAAGAAGATTGAATGAGGATTGGATAGCTAAAGGAGTATACTGCAGCAAAGATTGTTCATCATCTATCTAATATCCATTCTCCCTTCTTTCTTGCTATCAGAAGCTCAAAGTTACTGGGCTCCAATGTGCTCAAGTAAAAATACATGTCCCAGCTTTGTGGTGGATGAGGTGGCCATGTAATATAGTTTGGCCAATGATATGAAAGCAGACTTCACTGGATATGGTTTACAAGAAAGTTCTTTAAAGAGGTCTTACCTGGCAGTCACCATTTTATTCCTCCCCATCTTCCAGCCTGCCTAGAACACAGATGGGATGACTCAGGAAGCTACCTTGTCACCATAAGCATACACTAAGGGTGCCTGGGAAGAAGGGTAGAAGGTGCCTAAGTCCCTAATGGTATCTTGGACACACCCTACCAGCCCTGGAATGCTAAACTTTCACTCATTTAGTGAGTGAAAAATAAACTCAGGTTTGTTTAGGCCAGTATTTGGGGGGTTTTCTGTTCTACATAGTGAAATTCAACTCCTTAACGGATACACACAGAATCCTATAACTCACTGAGGAATTAACCAAATTTATTCTAAATTTATGTCAAAACAGAATCTGTAAAAAACTATATCAAGGGCTTCCCTGGCAGCGCAGTGGTTGAGAGTCCGCCTGCCGATGCAGGGGACATGGGTTCGTGCCCCGGTCCGGGAAGATACCACATGCCGCAGAGCAGCTGGGCCCGTGAGCCATGGCCGCTGAGCCTGTGCTCCGCAACGGGAGAGGCCACAACAGTGAGAGGCCCGCGTACCGCAAAAAAAAAAAAAAAAAAACTATATCAAGTAGCTTAGGTTTACTTAGCCTGACGGCCGCATATTTGCCATCCATAAGTTACTCCCATGTCCATTTCAAGCACAGTTAATCAATCAGGGCCACTTTATCCCAATAAGTTGGAAGTACATCTACAAAACTGTTTCAGCTCCAAGTCTCAAGAGCTGCAACTGATCCATCAGCCTGGCACACAATATAGAACCTATTTTCCATTTGTAGCAACTTCAGTTTCTCCCAGTTCTAGAATTCTAAGACAAAATCATAGATGTTACAATGGAGAAAATGTATCAAGATTTATATACCTATCAAGTAACTCAGATCAAATCATATAATCTAATTCTACAACTCTGGACCAGTCACATTTTCTCAAAAAAAAAAAAAAACCCCAAAAAACCTTATTCCTTCACTTGTGAGATGGAAGAAATAGGAAAACCTACTTAAACCTCATAGGGTTGATATGAAAATCATATACAAAATGAGTGTGAAAAAATTTTGAACTTTAAATTACTATAAACATATAAATTAGTAATAGATCTATAATATGTAATTTATTCTTAACTAGCATAATTTGCTACCTATTAAAAATACTCAACATCTAAAATTAAATTCACTTCAAGAACATGGTTATATTGTCTTGTGTAGCAGTACAGAGAACTCAACTAAGAGTTCATTCTTCTGATTTTACACCAAAGAAATAATGGACTAGGGTGGGGGAAGCACATACGATTGAGAGTATATTCCAATCATTTTCACAGCTTTAATTCCACCAGGCAGAAATAACACTAGCATCCACGGAAGAATTCAGTTTTACCCTACTGGATAACCTTCTTAGAAGAAAGAAGAAAAACTAGTTTCATTATGGGAGAGGGGAAGTTTATCACACATATATGTATTGTTTTTTTAACTCAAAGGACAGAAATGTCTTCAGCTCTATAGACTAAAATTTATAATAAGGTAAAAATAACTAGGCAAGTTTAATTAAATCAGCAAATATTTGATTGCCTACCAAATAAAATGACTTGTCGCTATTACCACAGTGAATAACCTACGACCCCAACCTCAATAAGAGCAGTGAAGTATCCCCTGAGATCCAAGTCTTAGTACCCAGGATAAATGTAATTGAAGTTTCAATGTTTAGAGAAGCTTTACTAATATAAAAAATGTACTCATTAACATCCCACTATCAGTGATCTTTAAAACAGGTGCTACATAGTCCCAGGTGAAATTCATTACAGTTTTCCAAAATCTATTTCCTTTGAAGTTTTGAAACCACTTAAAACCACATGGAAAGTCTAGAAATGTAACTTATAGAAGCTTGGAAACTGAGCAGACTTTATAAAGGAAACAGTAGCAATGTGGAACAAGTTACAAAGACATCTTTAAGGTCAAGTTTATTCAGGTCACCTTTGGAATACCTTACACACTGAATGTATAAATATAACACAGATCTTAACTACAGAAAATAAAGGGTATATACATGGATAGCACAAGTGATTGTTCCACAAGTGCTATAAATTAATGTGTCTGAATGCTAAAGGACCTTAGTTTTAAAATGAACAAAAAAAATATATGCAAGCAGAGTTAGAAAATTTCAAGTTATAAATCAAAACCTTCTGGCTAGATGAGAAGATAAAAGCTTCTTTCAAAAACACAGCTACCTGCCAAAGATAAAAGCACTAGATATATCCTGTTGTCTAATCCATCCTCCTACTTGGCTAATGTGGATAGAAAAGCATCAGTAACTTTCTAAAAGCCACTCTACACAAGGGGTAAGCCATAGCATACCTTTGACACTGGGCATATACACCCTCAACCAGGAGACGTATGCCAGAAGCTGTGATATTAACAGCTTTCTCGCTTGCTATTACTGTACACAATGGGCACCATCCGAGATGATTTAGAGAATCATACAAGCAAAAACAGAATATGTAAAATACACTGCATATTCTCTTGTACACAGTTATCTGTGTACCGCTACCTAATACACTCTACTAGATTATTCCAAAGTGGAAGTATAATTTTCTGAGGAAAATGTTGAAGAAATAAAAGTTGTAGCACAACATAAAAATGAAAATTTGCATGATCTTCAAGATCAGCTACATGGAAATCAGAATGCTATAGACTGAATGTTTGCATTCCCCTAAAATTCATATGTTGAAACCTAATCCCCAATGTGATGATACTCGGAGGTAGAGCTTTTGGGAGATGATTAGGTCATGAAGGAGGAACCCTCATGAATGGGATTAGTGCCCTTATAAAGGAAACCCCAGAGAGCTCTCTCTCCCCTTCTGTCTTGTGAGTACATAGCGAGAAGATGGCCACAGGAAGCAGCCCCTCGCCAGACACGGAATCTGCCAGCACCTTGATCTTGGATTTCCCAGCCTCCAGAACTATGAGAAATAAATGTTTGTTGCTTAAACCACCTAGTTTATGGTATTTTTGTTATAGCAGCCTGAACGGACTATGGCAGAGGGCAAATTTTTCATCATAAGTATATACCAAACCAGGTTCTCATAAATCCCACCCTCAACCCGGCCCCAGCTTCTGCCCAGGAGCCTTCATCTTTTTCTGGGCTAGCTGAGTCCATGTTTTGTGTGTGTGTGTGTGTGTGTGTGTGTGTGTGTGTGTAAATATCAAATTCCTAACCAAATACTCAAATATTTAATATTTCTGAAGTCTTAGCACTTGCTACCTAAGCAAACAAAACTGGGTATGATACAACTGTACATTTCCAAGATAAATGCATTTAAATAGTCTACATATGTCCTAAACAGACATAGAGCGAAACATCAAAACAATGTACCAAGTTGAGGAATCACCTTGGATTCAAAAGGGGCAGTAAGGGGCTTCCCTGGTGGCGCAGTGGTTGAGACTCTGCCTGCCAATGCACAGGACACGGGTTCGAGCCCTGGTCTGGGAAGATCCCACATGCCATGGAGCAAGTGGGCCCGTGAGCCACAATTACTGAGCCTGCGCGTCTGGAGCCTGTGCTCCGCAACAAGAGAGGCCGCGATAGTGAGAGGCCCGCGCGCACCGCGATGAAGAGTGGCCCCCGCTTGCCACAACTAGAGAAAGCCCTCACACAGAAACGAAGACCCAACACAGCCATAAATAAATAAATAAAGCAAACTGTCAACAAGTAAAAATAAATAAACACTATAAAAAAATGGGGCAGTAAGCAATACAGGGTGCGTGGATACAAGGGAGTTGTTGAGATCAGGGCCATTTTACCCTTTTCAGTAAATCGTAAGATATTTATTTTCATGTATCAGGCACAGCAGGCTCAGCAAATACTGAATTAAAAGCTTAACAAGTCTTTTTGAGACTTTCACAAAGCAGTGATATCTTTCTAATTAGTTTAAGCCATGTCTCTGAAGGCATCAAAAACAAAATCATATCTACTGAAATCATCAATCCATTACAAATACCACTTTTCCTCAGCTAATTCTAGGTGAAGAAATGTAACTCAAAAGATAGAAACCCAAAGCAGTAACATCAATCTCTAGTAATATTCTTCTATCTGAGAAATGTCAATACTTCTCAAATTCACATAAAACATCACAACCTTCAATGTCTTATTTCCCATTTCACTTTTCTCTTCTATCCTGGAACGAAAAGTATGATAAAACTCTGACACAAGGATTCCAATTTAGTCATCTGCCAATAGATCACAAAGCTGTCTGAAGTTTTAGACTACACAGCAGCCACAGGTAACTCCAGATGGTCTGAAAAACTTGGGGACACTTGCTGCATGTGCTCTGCTATGCTTTCTAGTGAAAACTCCCAATAAGCTAAAACTGGGAGAGGGGAAAACAGCCTGCAGTTGGTACTTCCCAGGGCAAGGGAAGAAAACAGCTTTAAGCGAGTAAGCCTCCAGCTGAAACAAATCTCCCCTGTTGGGTGGTTGTTGGTTGGTTGTTTGCTTTAATACAATGCTGATGAGTCACTCTGAAGTGACTTATAATACAAATAAATGTTGGGAAGATTAAACAGAGCCTATCAAACCAAACAATAATATTTTGAAAGTAAAATTCATATAGTGGTCCTTTAAAGAGAAAACATTTTAAAATGTAAAACCAGCATAAATACCACTGTATAATAAAACTTACCATTAGTAACATTTGCTACATAGCAGTTTAATATTAATCCCATATTTTCCATATAATACTTGGAAGCTGTTCACAGCCTCAAACAGTATTAGGCTCAGTATTTCACTAACTGACCTAATGCTATGGCCCAGGAAAAAACAATAATTGCACTAAGAGAGGTCAACTTATTCCAGAGAAAGGCTTACACGAAACAACCATAATTCAAAGGACTGAGGAATTATCAGAAAGAATTTCCCAGCAGAAACTGGTAAAATAGATGTGGGCAAATCACACTTTCAAGTTTGACAGTACCTGTAGAACTTTGCTTAATTCCTTCCTTGTTGGTATACCTTTTATTAATAAACTAGTTATTAACTGTTTATGTTTATAAGCTGCTTAATAAACTACTTTACGGCTTCCCTGGTGGTGCAGTGGTTGAGAGTCCGCCTGCCGATGCAGGGGACACGGGTTCGTGCCCTGGTCCGGGAAGATCCCATGTGCCGCGGAGTGGCTGGGCCCGTGAGCCATGGCCGCTGAGCCTGCGCGTCCGGAGACTGTGCTCCGCAACAGGAGAGTCCACAACAGTGAGAGGCCCGCGTACCGCAATAAATAAATAAATAAATAAATAAATAAACTACTTTAACCCACTATTATCCAAATACAGAGACCAGCTGCCCCTTCAAATCACCATTTGGGGCAGGGCCAGGGTTCTAAAAGGGGTTTCTTGACAAATACCCACTTCTTGCTAACTCTGTTCTTACCCAATTTCCCAGTTCTCTTTTTCTCTTTCCGTGCGTGCGTGCGTGTGTGTGTGTGTGTGTGTGTGTGTGTAACATCCCACTCTATTCACTACCTGCCCTGCCCCAACCCAAGGATGATACTGACCTTCCACTCCCAAGATTAGACTAATTGTTGAGAACTAGAAATGGCACTTCTGATCAGTCACTTTTAAGAAAACACTTGTTATACTAGAAAAACTGGCACATTATTTGAGGATTAAAAAAATCTATTTAGATCTTAACTTCATACTAAAAAACAAAATAAATTTCAGATAAATCAAAGAGTTAAATGTAAGAAATCAAAACAAAGAGACAGATGCAGGTGAATTTCCACATGACTCCCAGGAAGAGAAGGACTTTCTAAGCATCAAAACAATTACAGAAATAACAAAGGAAAGTACTGACACAGTTTGACTATGGTAGAAGCTCTCCTAATCAACCTCTACTTAACCAATTTCACAGACTGACCCATTCCCCAGCCACTGTGTAGAAACCTAATGAATGCCCACAGCACGGTGATTGCTCAAGGCTAACAGGCTACTGTGTGGTACACCTGCCTATGAGCTCTACAAATTAAGTTGCCTACTTACCAAGAGTTATTTATGTGTTCCTCTTTATGCTAGTTGTGTACCTGTTACTATAATTCTTAATTATATGTCACATCCATTGGAGGTGAGCGCAAAAAGAGAGGAACCGGCTATAAAGACCAGATAAAGGTGATGCTGAATTAAATGTGGGTGACAAACCTGCAAGACTGTTGGGGGGGGGATCTGTAAAATACCTGAAACGATTCTGCATCGATTACAGCTCATTAAGGCATCACTCCACTTTAAAGAATCTAAAACTAGAAATCACTGATGATGAATTTTGGATGAGATGTAAAAAAGAAATATATAGCAGATTTTTAATCACTCATATCCAAAGAAAAGCAGCCCAAGATAAAAGAATTAGCTACTTAATGCATATTCTGAAGCTTTAATGTTGAAGACAAACTTTTTTAGGATACCCCTTCCTATTAAGCAGACCAGCTATGAGATCTAATCACACCAAATAAAGAGGCTTCTTGTGTATGACTGTCAGTTTCCACACACCCAAACTCATCAGAAACAGAATGAAAAACTAAACTTGAAAAATATTTGAAAGACAATGGACATATATACACTATCAAATGTAAAACAGATAGCTAGTGGGAAGCAGCCACGTAGCACAGGGAGATCAGCTTGGTGCTTTGTGACCACCTAGAGGGGTGGGATAGGGAGGGTGGAAGGGAGATGCAAGAGGGAGGAGATATGGGGATATATGTATATGTATAGCTGATTCACTTTGTTATAAAGCAGAAACTAACACACCATTGTAAAGCAATTATACTCCAATAAAGATGTTAAAAAAAGGAAAGAAAATGATATAGGTTAATATGTTTGATATATAAAGTTTAGATAAATTAGCAAGGAGAACACTAGGCAACTAATAGGAAAATGGGGGAAAAACCCAAATGGCCAATTTATAGAAGGAATACAAAAAATTAAACATGAGGAAAATGAATGCTTTCATTGGTTATCAAAAAGACAAAATAGTTCAATGAGATAACATTTTTGCCCATCAGGTCAATAAAACTTAAGCAATTAGCATGTTCAATGTTGCCAAATGCACAATGCAACAGTTAGGGATACCATTTGCTGCTAAAAGAAGACATTCTGGTAGAACCCTTCCAGAAATCAATCAGGCAACCTATGTCAAGAGGCTTAAAAAATGTCTCTATCCTTTGACCAGGCAATTATATTTCTACATGCCATTCTTAGAAAATAATCTGAAATCTGAATAAAGCTTTGGCAATAAGATACTCTTCAAAGTGTTATTTATTATAATATTTTAAAATTTGAGAAAAAACCTTTCAACAAAAATTACTGTGTCAGGCACTAAAGATGAACTGGAAAAAAAAAACAGTCCCAGCCCTCTTTGAGTTTAGAGCCTTTTGGCAAACGGAAACAAATTAAACAAGTAATTATCTCAAGTCCAACAACAGGGGAATTATCAAGTAAATACGAGACATCCAAATGATGAGATGATACACAGCCATCAGAAATTATTTATAATGAATTATCAAGGACATGAAGAAGTACTTATACTAAAGGAAAAGCTATCAAATTATATAAATGGGTATAAAAATATATTGAAAATCTAAGAAGGGGAGCAGGACTTCTGATGGCAGGTACTAGCAATGCTAGGTACAAGCGGGGTCTGTGGCATTTTAACTTGGGGCTGCTTCCATTACCCCCACTACAACCTGTGGCATTGTAGCTCTGGGGACACTGACACTGCCATTAAGGGAGCTGACCTGATTTGGAGCTCCAACGGAAAGCCCCAAGCCTGCAGCATTGTCGAAAACAATAGGGATCATTAGCAAACAAACATCACAGCTGCCTAAGCCTGGAATACTGGTTGGGGCAAATGAGACCTCAACCAAATACGTAAAACGGAGCTCTGGAGAATGAGACAACCATATGGGGCTTAAAGCTCTGACATATTCTTGGGGTTCTGGAAGGTTGGATGCATGTGAGGCCTTGCACTAGATGCACTGTGGACAAGGATCAAGGAAAGAGGAGAGCTTCCCAGCTTATCTACCAGAAGGATTTCACTGTTTAGTTTGAATTTCTGTACAAGAAGAAAGTAAAAGCCAAGGCAAACTGGTACACTGCCTGAACTTTGAAGGCGTGGACTGGGGCACACATTCAAAGTCCATGCATCTAATAACCCTACTATACTCCAGACATTATATAAGTGCTAGAGATATAAAGTCTCTGGTTCCTGCCTTTGAGAAGCTCATATTCTAATCATGGAAACAGGTGTCCAAGAAGTAATTAGAAATCTAAGAAAAAGAGGGTTTCAAGGGACAGAGGGGCTTTTGATTAAACATGGCTAACTGAATATAAGCATCTGTCTACCTCCCTTCAGAAGCCATGAGAGTGAAGAATTAGGAAAGATATAAACCAACAAGATGGAGAAATTGGGAGAGAATCTGACAGTAAAAGAGAGAGGTCCACAAAATTTTAGATGAAAAGCCTTTGAAAAAGAGGTAACTGACTTGGTTGTATCTTTCTTCTTTCTACCAAGTACCTCCAGTGGGGCCATCTAAACTGAAGCAAGTAATACGCTAGTCCATTCCTGAGGGCCTTAGAAAAGCAGAAGGTAAAAGTTCAAGAATTGATGCTTCCATGGACATCTGAAGGAAAGAGGAATTTAATTTTTCAAAAAAAGGGAGGGAGGAAATCCTTTAAAAGAGCAGTAAGATTCTCAGATTCTTTCACCTCAACCAGAGCATCAGGCAACTGCCTTTTCTCCACACAACAGAAGATTTTCTGGAGAGGCTGAACCAGAGTCCCCAAACTCAGGAACACCGGCCATAACTGAGAACAGAAATGGGATGCTTTACTGAAAACAAGAAGTAAAAATCTGCAAGCCAATGGTGAAAGATCCAGCCCTTTCCAGACTGGGCTTCTGAATACTAGATTCGAGCTTATTACACCCAAATCCCCTCCCACAAGAGATTCAAGGAGTCCTAAGTAGAAAAACTGACTGGCTTACGGAAAAAAAAACTTCAGTTAGTTCCTCATAAATACCCAGGTTTCCCCCAGTCATACCACAGGGAAGCCCATCAGTCAACAAGCCCCACTCATGTACACTGAGTTTCCAGTCAACTATTCCATAACAGAAACAACCTCCTCTACTAGCTTGAGGGATACCTCTAACATGAAAGATACCAAGACTAAGAAATGGGAAAAGAAACCCAGTAAAAAACAGACAAGATGAGGAAGATATAATTCACATATCATGAAGTTCACCCTTTTAAAGCATACAATTCAGTTTTTAGTATATTCACAAAGATGTGTCTCGATCAGTAAGCACTATCTAATTACAGAACATTTTAATAATCTCAGAAAGAAACTCCACACCCATTAGCAGTCACTCCCCATCCTCTCCCTCCCCCTCAGCCCCTGGCAACCACTAATCCAGTTTCTGTCTCCACAGATTTGCCCATTCTGGACATTTCATATAAATGAAATCATACAATATGTGGTCTTTTCCATCTGGCTTCTTTCACTTAGCATAATGTTTTCAAGGTTCATCCTTATGGTAGCACATATCAGCAGTTCATTTCTTGTTTCTTTTATGGCTGAATAATATTCCACTGTGTACAACTACCACATTTATCCATTCATCAATGAACATCTGGGCTGTTTCCACCTTTTGGCTATTATGAATAATGCTGCTATGGACATTGATGTACAAGTTTTTGTGTGAATATATGTTTTCAATTTTCCTTGGTATATATCTAAGAGTGGAATTCTGGGTTGTAGAACCTATATTTAACTTTCTGAGGAACTGCAAGAGTGTTTTCCACAGTGGCTGCACCATTTTACATTTCCATCAGCAATGTATGAGAGATCCAATTTCTCCACATCCTCACCAACATTTGTTATTGTCTGTCTTTCTGATTCTAGCCATCCTAGTGCATGTTTAATCTCACTGTGGTTTAAGTTAAGTCTCATTAAGTCATGTCTTATTGTGTTAAGTCTCACTGTGGTTTTGATTTGCACTTCCCTAATGACTAACAATGTTGAGCACCTTTTCATGTTTATGGGCCATTTGTAAATCTTCTTTGGAGAAGTGTCTAATCAATGAATTTTAAATTTTATTTAACTTTAAATAGCCACATCTGGCCAGTGGCTAGAGTATTAGGCAGATGGCAGAATTTAGCATCTGGTCCCTTACCTTTGCTCAAGGTCAGGTGGGACTGCCTAGGTGACTGAAGGTCAATCCCAGCTTCATACCTCAACCTGGATGCCCCAGATGGAACTAGGAGTGAGGCAGCAAGGAGGGAGGAAAGGGAAATTGGTGCAATACCTGGAAGGAGGACGTACTTGGCACAGAGCCTGGCTCTCAAAACTTACTGTTGATGATGAAAGCAACTCATATTTATTGAGCACTTGCAAGGTGCCAGGAACTGTGCTTTATACCCACTGTCTCATTTAGTCGTTAAAACAATCCTATCAGGTAGATTCTACTGTATCCATTTTACAAATGAGGAAGCAGTTTTAGACAGATCAGGTAAGCAAGTATTAGTAATTTTACTCACCATAAAATTCTCCATTCCATTTCAACCTTAGAAATGTCTTTTCTTCATCTAGTTTAATTATAACAACGATCTGACAGCTCTCAATAGGGAAGCTAAGTGTTATTCAGGATTCCATCATTATGTTCAGCATATACTGTACAATTCTATATCTGCTAACCTATCCCAAAGGGACATTATGAGAATTAGATGGTTTTTGAAGCAGCAAAATATCAGCACTAAATGAAAATCTGAACTCCTGATTTCGTGCATTAATGGGTCAGATTTTATCTTTTCTAATGTGTTCGGCTACGTCCTCCCCTTCTTTGAATTGGTTCAACAACTATATAATGAACATTGACTATGTGCCAGATGCTGTCCTAGGTGTAGAGATACAGCACTGGCTATGACAGCCATGAATCCTGACCTAATGAAGCTTAAAAGATATATTAAAGAAATATATGGTTTTAAAAGTATACAAGCTTCAATAAGTTTATGTCACATGGAGGCCTTGTTGCAGTGTCTATTTCATAATGAACCTTATTCCTGCAGCATAAGTACCCTTAAATGACACTCTCTGCCTACTAAGAAATTCTGAGTCTGAACATTATAGCCTTTAAAATGGCTTAAAATCCACACATTTGGCAGAACTACGGCAGTTGCTTCTAGCACCCAGCTCCCAAGCACAGCCAGCTGCCAAGGAACAAAAGGAATTATTAAAGCTTACCTTCAGCTCCTCAGGGCTGTCCGAGACTCTTATGCACACCAAGGGAGAACAACACAGCCAGAGTCACCAGAGCACTTCTCTTGCCTAAAGTGTGGCGTGATTTCCCAAGCTTTCATCACCACCCACCCCTGACCCCTATTTCAGGTAGATAAAACAGAAATGATGAGGTTGTTCAGATGATTCGTGTGGGTGGCTATTGTGCTGACTGGGACAATAAGGCTGCAGAACACTGCTCCCGTTTAAAGAGTTCACATTTTATTCATCACTATAAGTAACAATTTAGGTTTTAAAACACTGCATTTCCACACTACATTGTACAAAACAGTAAAGCTCAAGTTCTCCTGTACATGGGTTGTTTTTGACAATAGACCTAAGTAGCCACACTCTGAGGGCTGGCCGTTGCCTGACCCTCTCTCCTTGTACCTTGCCTCTGCGATGAGTAAAGCAGGGCAAAAGGTATGAATTAACTTGAATGGGAAAGCCTAAATGAAAGGTCTAACTCAATCATTTCCAGTCTCAAGCTCACTATTTCCTATGTCTTACCCAGCATCCCCTACCAAAGTAGTCAACCCAAGTTGACTGAAAGAAATCATGGACCCAAGAAACTCACCAATAATATAGCTCAGAATCATTCAGCCAACTCATGTTTCCTGACTTAAAACATCAATCACATACAACCAGGGAGTCACAGCTGCAAAAACAATACTTTTGCCTGATCTTACTAAAAGAACTAATGGAGACTGGGAGAAGGCCCCTCCCCCTTTTTTTCACTTCCTTCAGTGGTGTGGGTAGCGAGAAAGATTCCAAGTGCATCAGTAAGAACAACACTGAAATTCAGTTGTTGTATTTTATATGACACTGACCACCAATTACCTTAAAGCCTGAGAGTAAGTACAAAAGAATACTGAGGGTGCATTATGACAGTCCAACTAATGATAGAAATAGCCATCATTGGTTATGGGAAGACTAATGAAAACTCACCCAGTAAACATCCTAAGATTACCCACAACATTCATTATCTATGTGCTCATAAACATCCTTGTGAGGTACAAGTGACTAAAGCACTCCAGGCCAAGGATAAAAATTTTCCAGATGCGATGGTGCTATTTCAGTGGCTTAGAGTATACCAAACAGCTCCCATGAATACCTAAACTTAGCATTCACAAAGTGGGTTTTCTCTTGGGGAAGTAAAAAGGCAGCAAGAATTGGGAGAAATGAAGACTATAGTAGATAATTAAGTTAGGTTACACTAGAGTACAGCAAAACCAAGGACATACCAGTGCAAAATCAGTGAGGAAATGTCACAGAACTGTTAAACTGGCTACCACTAATACCAAACATAGAAGGAAAGGGCACAGTAGTATATTATTTTCATTCACAAGTCTCTAGTCACTGAGTAATAATTTGATATCAGAGAGCAATGGGTTTATAGAAATAATAGGGTCAGGTGTAAAGGCAAAAAAAATAGCTGTTTGCCTATTGATTTCAGATATTTGTAGTTCAGTGTTATGGGCAAGAAAACAGTACGACTAAGGCTTCAACTTGGGCAGGGATCAGCAAACTTTTTGTGTTAAAGGCCAGAAAGTAAATATTTTAGGCTTTGCAGACCATATGGTCTCTGCTACAACTACTCAACTCTGCCCTTGTAGTGTGAAAGCAGCCACAGACATTATTTAAATGAATGAGTGTGACTGTATTCCAGAAAAACTTTATTTACCAAAGCAGACAGTGGGCCGATTTGGCCCATGGGCCATAGTTTATTGAGCTCTGATCTAGAGTTCTAAATCAATGGTTCTCTAACTTTAGTGGGCCTCAGAATCCCTTGGAGAGCTGTTAAAATGGAGATTGCTGGGCCCCACTCCCAGAGCTTCTGATCTATACGGCTGGGGCCCGAGAATCTGCACTTCTAACAAATTCCCACATGATACTGCTTTTGCTGCTCAGCTTGTGCTGCTCAAAGAGACCACACTTTGAGAACCACTGCTGTAGACCTCACTACTAAACAGGGAGTTCAACATTTTAAGTAGCTGCTGAAGTTCACACCAGATTGGCCACAAAAATTTGTCACTTGTAGTAAGTTCCAAACTTCAAAGCTCAAATAAAATTAAGTAATTTAAAGAAAAGCAACGGGAAACACACTAGTCAGGATTTTTTTCTTCACTTTGACTTCAGTGTAAACATTACCCCATCGGTAAAATACACACAATTCTTCCTCAAATCTCTTTATTCAACATTTTTCACCCAACACGTTCTAAGTCGTATAAAGATTTGAGAAGTATTAAGCTCTAGAAATCAAACAAGAAAATAAAATCAGTTTTAAAGACAACGGTAAATGACTCTTGCAAAATCAAAAAATATTTGACAAAGCCCATTTCTAACTAGAAGTGCCTCATTTCAAAATAATACATGTAAGGTAGTTTAAGACTTTTGAAGAACTGTGTCATTTTATGTTCATAAGGATCAAATGAGGTAGATAATATAGCCTTTACTAACCTTCTTTTACAAGATGAAGAAACTGAGAAAACAAACCAAATGCTGATTTGTCACAATTAAAATTTTTTCCTTAAAATACTATTTTTCCTAGTAAGTTTTAAACTGCACTAAACAAATCCAACTTGTACATGTCTTTCCAGGACTATGTCTATGAATGTGTCTTCATGGGGAAAAATATCATTCTAATAAGATCTTCAAGCCATATTCACATTCATGGGGCTAATGCTGAAGCCATCCAGGCAAGTCTAACCAAGAAGCCTGAACTTTAATCAGATGGCAATTTAAAGCACGCTCTACCTTTAGTGCAAGTGGGTCACAGATTATGGAAGTGTAGTGATCCCTTCCCAGCAGTACAATAGAAACACTCAGCAATGGGAGAAATACTATTAATGGAGATAATCCAAAAAGTAGAGCAGCAAGCCTAGAATCTCCCTCTCCAGATTCCCAAGCTCTTTCTGCAACAGTGATAATGTATTCATTTAAATAGATATTTACACAAATCATTTTTACATCCATTTTAAGAGGGAAATGTTTTTAAAAAAGAAAGAAAAAAGGAAAGAAATATAATCTACAATACGTATGGTCAGTAGACGTTTTTTCCATTCTTATTAGCATGCTTTTAAAAGTATTACATATGTTGATTATAATGTGAGATAATTACATTCTCACTTTAACCTGTGATCTGAATACTCCCGTAACAATTTTTTTTAATTTACATGAAATATAATTAAAGAAAGTCCTTAGTGAAAACGCCTTCTTATTTGTTTTACAAGTATCTATTTTACAAGTGACTAAAGAAAAAATTATTAAAGATAATCTCACATTCAATGCCAGATATTACTGCTGGGACAAAAATCCAGTTAAGACAATATTAAACCTAAGAAGACCAGTAAAGATTCTACATAAATAAAAGCTCACCATTCTGCTTCTGAACTAATGGCTCAGATGGAATTCAGCAAAAACTTCTAACCTAAATAACGTAATATAAATAATACTGTCCACAGATTATCATAGGAAGAGATGCCTTTTACTGTCCTCTGAAGCCAACCTAAGAAGTATTTTCATCAAAGTAAGTGGTCTAAATAGATTCCAACATGATCATTCTTCCACTTGACAATGTAACATGATCTAGTAGATGAAATGCTGTTCTGTAAATGTAGGTAATTTAGATTCAGTGCCCAATCGTATCGGAGACTACAACTTTAGAATCTTTCCACCTCATTTTGCTTGTGTTTAAGAGGTGGACACTGCTGCCTTAATAAAATTTTGGGAAGTTACATAAAAGAACACTATAATATCCATAAATCCTATATATGGCTGTTTCCTAAATATATATTCTGGGATTCTCCTTGTCTCAGTTTTGAAATTTCACATTATGAACAGTTAATTCACCTTTCATATATCCAAATGCAAAGACAAAAGCTGATACAAAATTCCCTCTTTTAACATAATCTTTGGAGCTTTTCTTAACACTGCAAAATTAGAACAGTCTTGCAAACAAATTATGTAAATCTATAAGCTCAAAGAATGCTATCTTTCCTATGTACATAAGAGGCAATGACAGTTTTTTTAAGCCACAAAGCACTCTAAATAGTGTATGTTTACTACCACAAAATGTATCGAGTGAAATGAATTTCGGATACAAAATAGAATTTGAAGATTTACACTACACACCCTAATCCCAAATAATGACTCTAGCAAGGGCTCTTGGTGAAGTCATAAAATATACATGGATGGCACATCACAACTTTCCAATTAGGGATGGAGATTTAGCTAATGTTTCCCCTAACTTTATTAAAGCTAATATTTTTAAAAATCTTCCATTTCTGACAATTTCTAGTATGTTCTCAACTCTGCTTTCATCCATTCTACAGGCAATAAGCAAGAATGAAGGAAACAGTTTTTTTCAGGCACTCCACATTTATACTGCCTCCAGTCAGACAATCTTAGAAGAATTTTAATGGGTTTCTTCCCCTTTAACCAAGGATCAAAAAGAGAATCCAAAAGCAGTAAAAACAAACAAAACAAACAAAAAACCCTAAATGTACAGTACTTCCCCATTTAACAGTGAAAAACAGTTCGGTGGACCAGTCTTAATATCTTTACATTTTGGTAGAAACAATCTACCTACTATGGGGCTACTGAGACCACTGAAAGAACAACCCAACCTTGAGGGTAAACAAGAATGGGAACTGGGGCTTCCCTGGTGGCGCAGTGGTTGAGAGTCCGCCTGCCGATGCAGGGGACACGGGTTCGTGCCCCGGTCCGGGAAGATCCCACATGCTGCGGAGCGGCTAGGCCCGTGAGCCATGGCCGCTGAGCCTGTGCTCCGCAATGGGAGAGGCCACAACAGTGAGAGGCCCGCATACCACAAAAAAAAAAAAAAAAAAAGAATGGGAACGGGACAGTCAGCTCCAGTTTCATTTTTAATCTACAACAGGATCAGCAAACTACAGGCCAAGGGCCAAATCTAGCCCACCACTTATTTTTGTAAATAAAGTTTTATTGGAACACAGCCACACATTTGTTTTCACATGGTTGTCTTCACACTACAACGGCAGAGTAGCTGTGACAGACTTGTGGCTCGTCGAGCCTAAAGCATTTACTATCTGGTAGTTTACAGATAGTTTGCCAACCCTTGTTCTACAACATCTAAAATTGTTGAAAATCAGTATAAATATGTCCGTGAGATAAAAGGTTGACCAACAACCCATAAAATTTGCTTTATGTCACAGTGTGTAGAACAGACTCTGTAGGCAAGCTGTGACAGTACTCCCCTGATTAAAAAGCATCTAACTGGGCTTCCCTGGTGGTGCAGTAGTTAAGAATCCACCTGCCAATGTAGGGGACACGGGTTCGAGCCCTGGTCCGGGAGGATCCCATGTGCTGCAGAGCAGCTAGGCCCGTGCACCACAACTGCTGAGCCTGCGCTCTAGAGCCCGCGAGCCACAACTACTGAAGCCCTCGCACCTAGAGCCCATGCTCCGCAACAAGAGAAGCCAGCTCAATGGGAAGCCTGCGCACCACAACAAAGAGTAGCCCCCACTCGCCACAACTGGAGAAAGCCCGCGTGCAGCAACGAAGACCCAATACAGCCAAAAATAAAAACAAATAAATAAATAATTTTTTTTTAAAAAGCATTCTAACCCTCACAGACTGCTGGTGGGAATGTAAAATGGTACAGACACTTTGGAAAACAGTTTGGCATTCCTCAAAAAGTCAAAGAGAGTTACCATATGACCCAGCAATTCCACTCCTAAGTATAAACCCAAGAGAAATAAAAACAAAACTTGTACGTGAATGCCCATAGCAAGATTAATTATAATAGCCAAAAGATGTAAACCACCCAAATGGCCCATCAATTGACAAATGGATCAACAAATGTGGTCTAGCCACACAACAGGATATTATTGGGCCTTAAAAAAGGAATGAAGTGCTGATACATCTACAACCTGGATGAACCTTGAAAATATTATGCTTAGAAAAAGAAGCCAGTCACAAAAGACATGTTGTATGATTCCATTTGCATGAAATGTCCAGAATAGGTACATCTGCGGAGACAGAAAGTAGATTAGTCATTACCTGGGGTAGGGAAGGATGGGGAGTAAGAGTTAAAATATACAGGGTTTCTTTCGGGGGTAATGAGAATGTTCAAAAATTTACTATGGTCACCATGCACAACCCTGTGACTATACTAAAAACCACTGAATTGTACACTTTAAACGGGTGAACTGTATGGTATGTGAATTATATCTCAAAAAGGTGTTACCCAAAAGAAGGCGTTCTATTAATCCGCTGAAACATCTAAAATCAGAATATTAGAGTGTTATATGTAGGAATACCTCTTAAAAGACAACCAGTCTCTGCTTATGTAAATGACAAGCAGTGTAACAGTACTGAAGAGCAGGCACTTAGACCACGTATACTCAGGTGCAAATCCCCACATTGTCACTATTATTGCCACTTTGCCCAGGGCAAGTTACTAATCTCTTTATTCCTCAGTTTTCTCATCTGTAAAATGGGGAGGGAGGTGACTGCCTCAAAAGGAAGGTCTGTGGCCAAAGTTAAATTAGAAAAATATAAAGAATTTAACACCATGTCCATCACATAATGAGCACTCAAACCACAGGATCTGAGAACAACAACAAATTCCTAAAGTTGTCCCTGAAAACTTTAGCTTTATACTTATTGTTTGAATTTTTTATATGTTACCTGTGTCACTAAAACTAAAATAGGAGCTGTGAACCTAAAACTGCTCTAAAGAATAAGGATTATTACTTTAAAAAATAAAATAGGGTGAACATTTTCAAAAACTTTAAGATTTCTTTTATTTTCCCTACCTGTATTCCTCTACTCCCTTTTCTAAATGAGACAGGCCTAAAAAGATTAAATAAGTTACCTAGAAAACTTGAGATCATTCAAGCCCCACCTCCTTTGTAAAGATTTCCCCAATTTCCTTCTCCTACTAGGTGGTCACAGTCTCTGGATTGCTCACTTAACACACTCTCCTTCAACTCCTGACTGAGTACTTACTATGTGTCAGTTGCCAAGTTATGCTGAGGATACTAGATGAACAAGTCAGATGCGACCCTGACCTTAACAGGACTTAAGTCTAGTAAGATTAGGTTTTAACTGTTTGTCAAATTCTCTCGTGGACCGAGAGGTCCTTGAAGCCAGAGAACTTAGGGTATTTGGTGAATAATAATGATAATGGCAATTTAAATAACAACCTTTAGACATTTTACATATACCATGTTATACAATCCACACAACACCCCTGCAAGGTATATGCTATCACAACCATTTTACATATAAAGAAACTGAGGCTCAGAGAGGTTAACTAACTTGCCCAGGCCCACACAGCTAGAAATGAATGCATAAATGAAAAAAATGAATGAATGTTAATTAGCACCACTAACAGTTTTACACACATGGTAGAAAAGAATGTTCATTTCACCATATTATTTATGTAATAGAGCCTGTGTTTAGCACTGAGAAAGTGCACATTTGGAAATTGTTGAAACTTATCTACATAGCTGCCAAAAGTAATTTGAGTATCTCAGAGACATTCTAGAAATAAAAAATACTTATGCTGCACTTCACAATCACTAATCCATGCAAATGGCTCATGAAGCAGCCATCTTCATTCCTTCTATAAATAAGGAGAAAATGGTGACAATGTACCCAAAGGTTACCAGATCAGATCTTAGGGGGCTGCCTTACAAGCTACAAAGCACTGTGGATCCATATGTTTGGAGGAAAGTAGGTACCAAGCTGAATACAGATTCAACATAGTATATTTTGGATATTATTAAACTACAGAGAGAGAGAGAGAGAGAACACAATCATCATTCCTAACTGTAAATGATTCAAATATTCAAAACAAAGATAACAAAGTTAAACAACCTATATCAAAAGAAATAAAAAAGAGAATGTGTAACAGAATACAAGAAGTTGAAATGAAATAATATGCACTTAGATACAAAGAAACTGGCTTAAGTGCACCAAAATAATTGTTTCTTATTGTGAGTGGATGTGGACAACTAAAAAAAGCCAATGAACAAATTTAGCTGTGGGGGGCGGTGATGGAGGGAAGAGGGATGTGAAAGGGAAGGAGAGTTCTACAATTATCCAACTGGGACCAGAAACCTTGAGGCAAGGAAGAATTCAGTTCCCTACAGGTGAAGGATTTAATAAAAGAACAATGGTTTGACAAATATCAAGAACTTAAAAGTATCTAAAATTTACTGTCATTTCATTAAAGGTATCCATTTAATTGAAAGTTATGCACCAAGCCTGGGAATCAAAAAGACCTAATTTTAGGAAAGCCAAATGTTTTTCCCTAAAAGCCAGCCATCAGAATCTGCAAAACACAATTCTAGTGAAAAAAAATGTACTCCTTTTTTTTTTTAACCCTAAATATGTTGGTGTTGAGATAGACTCACGGAGAGACAGTATAATATTACCAACATCCACAGAAATGAAGCGAGAATCTCACTTTTTAGTCACACCATGATGGAATATTAAACATTATATTCATTTTGATAGATGTTTTAAATTGCCTCTGTTATAGATAAGCCTTTTCTTGGTCCTCAATCAGTGTGCTGGCATTTTACATTATTGATCTGCCCAACCTCGAGACTTCTGTGATGTCCAGCTATCCCGATTCTTCTAACTCTGTGAGTTATACTCCAAACCACAACACCTCCCCACCACCGAGCTCCATCAACCCCCAAGAACTCATTCATTCATAGTTTAACTTCCACACAGTTGATTCCCAAATATTCACTATCATTCCAGACCTCTCCCCCAAACTCCACCTGTATATTTCCAGCAATGATCACTTAGAAATGGTCTGCACTCAATTCAAAGACAAAGTACCAATCCATATCATGGAATACTGGGCAGCAGGCTAAGGGGAGACAGAGTTAGACAGATATATAGATGGATATGGAAAGGCCATCAGATACACTATTTTCAATGTAAAATGAATATTTCAGTTTTTTTTAACAAAAAACTCCCAGAAAGGTTGTACAAAAACTGGACAATGGTTACCTCTGGAGAACAGAGCTATGGATGGTGGGAGAAAGGAGAGAGATTCACTATTTACCTTTGCATCATCTATATTTTAAAATTCATTTTATAATTTTATAAAAACTAGTTAATTAATTTTAAAAAGTAATGGGGGCTTCCCTGGTAGCGCAGTGGTTGAGAGTCCGCCTGCCGATGCAGGGGACACGGGTTCGTGCCCCGGTCTGGGAAGATCCCACATGCCACGGAGCGGCTGGGCCCGTGAGCCATGGCCACTGAGCCTGCGCGTCCGGAGCCTGTGCTCCACAACGGGAGAGGCCACAACAGTGAGAGGCCCGCGTACCGCAAAAAAAAAAAAAAAAAAAAAAAGTAATGGAATATTATTAAATCTCAAAATTGGAAACATATATGAACCTTAAGTCAAAACTAGCTTCAGAAGCGAAATCTTTCCAGTATAGAAAGTCAAAGAGAGACTCTCCTATGCTGACTTGGGCTCTATAACCAATCATAGCATAACACAGTCGGCCCTCCACCGGGTTCTGTATTCGCATATTCAACCAACCGTGGATTGAAAATATTCGAAAAAAAATTCCAGAAAGTTCCAAAAAGCAAAACTTGAATTTGCCTCTCAGCATCTACTTACATAGAATTTACATTGTATTAGGTATTATAAGTAATCCAGAGATGACTTAAAGTATAAGAGAGGATGTGCATTAGTTACATGCAAATACTATGCCATTATATATAAGGGACTTGAGCATCCACGAATTTTGGTATTAGTGTCGGGGGGGGGGAGAGGGATCCTAAAACCAATCCCCTCACAGATACCAAGGGACTGGCCATCAGGGTAATTACATTTTACTCAGTTGAAAGATGGGATACCAAGATAAATGGCTGACTCTGAGAGAGAAAGGAGAGCAGGTCCTTTAGCACCTTGAACCCTGCAGTATAAATCCAATGGCATATTTGATGGTTTAGAATCTGCATTCTCAGATGCAACTAAAAAATAAAACCAGAAATGTGAGAGCTGTACACCCCATCAGTTTGTGGCTGCAGTTAGGTACCTGCTCTGCAGCAGTAACTCAGTCACTTGATTACTTAGGTGTGCAGTGTTGGCAGACAGCTGAGATGCTCACCACTCAGCAGCTGTGGTTCAGGACACAGTTTTCAGAGTCAGAGAAAACAATTTCAGTATTTTTATCACAGGATATAGGAATAACTACCCTGTGGAAACAACTCCACCCCACTCCCAACAAACACCTATCTCTGAAACCTCATTACTTCTGGTTTGGCAAGTTAGGAGTAATCAATCAACTATTCTGTCTGTTGGGGCAGGGGAATTGGAAGGAAAAAGCTGGAGAGTAAAAGGGGTGGAGAAAGTTCCAAAACAAATTATATTTTGGATGGATGGTCAAGATTCTACATTTCCATGCATAAACTTATCAGTTTGGTGGCAAACACTGGTATTTCATTAGAGATAAAGACGAAAAGAACACAATAGATGAGACAATGAACCGTAGTATGGAACCTCTACTGAAGAGGTAAGAAATTTAACCAGAAAGTCGAACAATTAAAATTTGCAGTAAATAGGGAATTCCCCGGCAGTCCAGTGGTTAGCACTGCACGCTTCCACTGCAGCGTGCCCGAGTTCAATTGCTGGTCAGGGAACTAAGATCCCACAAGCTGTGTGGCACGGCCAAGAAAAAAAATTTTGCAGTAAATAAACTCTGAAAATGAAGACATATGCCTTATTTTAAGGAAACTCACTGCAGCATTTTCACAACTGGAATCAACAGCAGAATGCAGCATGAAATGAACAGACTTTAGAACTGGTAGGATTCCCATGTGATCTTGGGCAAGTTACTCACCCCCCTCTGAATCTCAGTGTTTTCTGTAAAATGGGAACAATGAAAGGAGATAACATATGTAAAATGCCTAATATTAGAAGGCATAAATGGCAACTCCCCTTACGAAGTAGGCATGTTAAGTTATAAAAGATTTTTTTTTACTTGTGGACAATCTATGTCAAAGTTCCTTTAAACTGCTTCTGCCACATTTAAAATGTGAAAACATTTACAAAAATGCAATAATTCAAGGACAATCTCAAAAAGTGAGGTACACTTGCTTCTTTAATTTATTGAGTAGAGCTGTAACTGGAGATGGCTGAAAGAATTTTCAATTTAAAGGAAATATCCAGAAACACAAGGGACATTAGAGAGATGTAGTATGGCAGGTGAAACTGTTGCAGATACAAGGGGAAAATGGAAAGGGGTGAACTGCATGTGTCAAGGCCATAGAACACGTCAGTCATGGAAGATAAGGGAATCACAGGAAGCATTATGAAGACAATGTGCAAACCACACTTCAGGAACTCCAAGTCCTAACGCAGTCTGTAAAAAGCGTACGTGAAGATACTCTGAGAAGGTTGTGCACAGGCAGAAAAGCAACTGAGTGGCTCAGTTCCCTCCAAAGTGGTCCCGGAATCAAACTCCATCATCAGGAATCAACACTGCTTACCTCCTCCCAGTAAGGCCTGCCCCACAGCTTGGATATTCCTGGGGCACCAGCACTTTAGCTGGTGACTGTGTTTCTTTTCCCTTGTTACATGACTGTCACTCTGATCAAGCACTTCTTTCGTGGAACATATACTCATTTCTGGAAAAATCTTGGTTCCTTCAGGCTCACACTTGACCTTTTCCTAACATTAAAAACTCGTTTACCTGGGGCTTTCCCTGGTGGCGCAGTGGTTGAGAGTCCGCCTGCCGATGCAGGGGACACGGGTTCGTGCCCCAGTCCAGGAAGATCCCACGTGCCGCGGAGCGGCTGGGCCCGTGAGCCATGGCCGCTGGGCCTGCGCATCCGGAGCCTGTGCTCCGCAACGGGAGAGGCCACAGCAGTGAGAGGCCCGCGTACCGCAAAAAAAAAAAAAAACTCGTTTATCTACCATGTCTAGCTAAAATTCCCAGGGAAGGTGTTCCAACATGACGTAACACTCCCCCCTGTGGTACTAGAAACCCAAATCACTGGGCAAATCAATATATGTGAAAGCCATAGTAATTGGGACAAATTAGCAAAGCTGAATTTTTCTCTATGCTAAATTATATATTTTACATATTATTAATCTGGTATTTACATAAAGGCTGCATTTAACTCAATTCTCTGGCAAACAGCATTACTGGAATTGCAAGTATGAGATTTAAAGTATATAAGCAACTTAACTATACCCTTTTAATAGAGTGTATGTCCAAACACAATCCATACTAAACTGATAGATTTCTTAATATTGAATTAAGTCGTTATAGTAGACAGCTATCATCAACTGTTATTGAAGCAATCCTTGTTCTGATTGTCATCAGACAATCACCATATTAGCATTAGATGAGTGTCATAAATCAATGTGAATCTTAAAAGACCCAAAAAAATCAAAGCCAAACATAGGCTGAAACAAAATTCTTATACAGTAAGACTCAGGAACACAATGTAGAGAAAAAAAAAATCCACGTCTTGGTCTTTTGGCTTCAATACTTCCCCCAAAACATTTATTCTAGTTTTTAAAAACCGTAAGCCTCTGAAAAGCCAGTCTCAAAATATTACATACATAACCTAAGTTTTAAACCAATGACTCTCAATCATAGCTGCACATGAGAATCACTTCGAGAGCATTAAAAAAAAAAAAAACCAATGACCAGGACCCACTTCCAGAGATTCTGATTTCATTGCTCTGACACAAGGCCCTTGAATTGATCTTTTTAACAGCTCCCCTGGTGATTCTAATATGCAGCCAGGTGGAGAACCACTACTTTAATACAGCCTTTTGGGACAATAATTGCTCTGAGGTTGATAAACATGCTTTTTGCCTTTTAATGAGATTTTATTAAAACTACTCAATTTATTCCATAGCTAATGAGCAACTGTTACATTGCAGGCACTGTGTTAAGAGAAAGATGTGTAAGATATATTCCCTGCCCTCAAGAAGCTCCCTGTTAGCTAGGTAGAGAGACCCATAAATAAGTAACTGTAATTAAATATGATAAGTGCTCTTGAGGTGTAAGCAAATACAGCATGCCTCACAAACTTGCATGTCATCCTTGAGCGGGGGTCATGCTGCATCATTCCAATTTTAGTTTATGTCCTACCAAAGCAGGAAAGTCAGAAGTTACAGGTTACTAAATACTGAGGCAAATATTCAGCCTACACAAGGCGAAAGTGTGCATTTTGCTACTCTCTTTCACAGAAACTGCTGTACCATGAAGGTAGGCATTTCTGTTTTAATTTGGATGAATCATTCTAAAATTTCCTTCATGTAATATTACTGATTATGCACTTGCCTATAAAACCATCAATTTGCAAAAGATACAGTAAATGCTTAGGACCATAAAAATTAGCTGATTACCTCTATTTGCATAATACCTTTCCTTTCCAGTAATTGCTACATTTGCTAAGACAAGAAGTTTCAGGACAATGACGGCATTGGAGATTTGTCTCAGTCTCTTGAAAGATGTTACATGGGAAAATGTCATGGAAACAATAGGCATTCAAGGACCATTTGTAAGACTTTCAAAAATAAAAAGCACAGGGGAAAAGAGTTTAAATTTTTTTAAAAAAGATATGGCATCCTCCCAATATTCATAATGGATCAGGCACCCGATTCCCTGTAAGTTAATGGATGAGTGAGTAGATAAGTAGTGAGGCAGGTGAGTGTGTGGTCAACTGATGGTAAAAAGGTGAAATCCACTTTAAAGCACTTCAGTGAAAATTTAAACCTGTTAAGCCCTAGGGGTCAAAAACAACTTGTGATACTAATTTGTTATAAAAGAAAAATCACAATTCCAGAGAACCTGGATAGAAATCAACCAGGTTTTCAGTACAAGTGAGGGCTTTCTGTTTAAATCCAGAGTTGAACAAATTCTGAGTTAAAATGCATGCTGTCAGAGACGCTGTAAGAAAATCTCAAGTGAATTTCAATTTCCAGATCAATATATGCTGAGACAATTTACCGGAGAAAACCTTCAACCTTTACACAGGGTGAGGAACACTATCATTACATTCTCTGCCACAAAGGCTACCTTTAATTCATTATTTCACGGAATGACATATTATAAGCGGCACTGGCCAAGTCAGATTTTGTAGGATATGAATGAGAGTTCACGTTCACAGTAGTTAAGATAGCCATAGAGGAACTATCACCTCAAAATTAGCTTGCTCCCCATCCTTATGCAGCTCTGAAGCAACAGAGGAGATGAATCTAGTCCTACCAGAGGCGTTTCCTGAAAATATTCTATCAATTATAAGTCAGCAGAATACTGACTGAGCTAATGTGACGCTGACCACTTCTTTTCAATATCCAAAGAGTCACATCATCACTCTTTCAGACCTCAAGGAATCAGAACTAGTTACTAACATTGATTCAACGATGCCTATTTTCCGTTATCACAACAGAATTAACATTTTAATCTCACATTTTCCGATTATGACTCTGCTGGCTCATTTAAATCAAATATAACTAAGACACAACAAACATCGTTCCCCCCATGCACACACACACACACACATAATTATTTGGGGGCTTTGGGGAAACATCTAATTTACCTTCACTGGGTGCCAAGAATGAAGAAACCAAGGAGATTTTTTTGACATATTTGTCTCTCTAGAACTGTGCTATTCACATATGGCTATTGAGCACTTGAAATGTGGCTAATCCAAATGAGGAACTGAATTTTTCATTTTATTTAATTTTAATTTAGAAAGAGATACTTGATTCAGTTACTAGAAAACTTTTAGGTATGTTTGGAACAACTTGGGTATGTGACTCTACTTTTGCAAATGCAAATTTTATGAAACTTAAATACAGAACAAGTATTTACGATGACAATTTAGCTTAGTGTCAGAATTGAGATGTGTGGTTAGTGTAAAATACACATTGGATTTTGAAGAGTAAGTATGAAAGAAAGGATGTAAAATAGCTCACTAATGATTTCTATACTGACTACATGTTGAAGTGATAATAGTCTGGATCTATTGGGTAAAAGAAAATATTTTATTAAAATTAATTGCACCCACTTGCTTTTAATCTTTTTAATGTGGCTATTAGAATTTTTACATATATAAAATTACATATGCGGCTCACATTATATATTTTTTGGACCACTCTGCTTTAGAGCACTTCCACAACCACTTTACCAGGGCGCATTTGGATATCCTTCTTCCAGTAGACAGGCTGGTCATGTAACAATAGGGGCAAGGAGTAACACCTCCTTGTATCAACTGGGTCTGAGGAAAGTGTGTAGCAAGCTCTACCCACAATTTCACCATGTGAGGAGACACTGTAATACCCCAGCATGAAAGGAAAATAATAAGTTATCAGCACTTAAACAAACTGAAATCCAGTACTGCAGACAACTTAAAAGAGATAGAGCCAACTGCTCTAAGGTCTTGCTATCATTTCCCAACTGCGGACCTTAAAATAGACGATAAAGCACCGCTTCCAAAAAGAGACAAAATATTTCAATGGTAGCTATCTAGTAATCCTTAATAACTAAGCAAAAATTTCTCTTAAATCTTATCTCCTCAACTTCTAAAGCCACAGAATACACGCTGAACTAGGAAATCAACTTCAGATCGCCAGCATTTCCCTCACAAGCAAATTAGCAGGATTGTGCACTTGGAATACTGTTTGACAAGAATGAAAAGGAAACTATTCAAAACAGATTTAAGGAATGGACAATTAGATGAGGAACTGCAGATTTAATTCTCAATCAGCACTGTGATTAATCTGATTCCCTGCTTTTCCCTAGTGTAATTATACAACACAGATGAAAGGATGAGCATTTGGACTGTCAGTTCTATATTCTGGACCAGCCTGGTGACTCAAAGCAGACGGCGCTACCACGCTAAGCACCATCCCAACAACAGTCGAGGGAAGCCTCGAACACTGATTTAACAGTCATTGCATAACGAGGCATTAAAAATTCGGAAACCCCCAACTCTTTCCACGTTGGTCTACACCAGGTGAAAAATTTGCTGAAACTGAACGCACCCCGTCTTAAATGGCCCCCTCCAATCCGGGCATGGGGTGAACACAAAGGCATCTATCTAATACCCTGCACAATAGACACACACCCCACAATTTAAAACCCTGGACGTTCTTTCTCTATCTCTCCACGGAAGCAAAGGAAATGCAAGCTGCTCTTTTCGTTAATGGTCTGTGGTACACGCAAGGTAACAATAAGCCCAACTGTTCCCAGGAAGCAACTATAAAATTGGCTCTGCCACGTCCCTATGCAACCGTCAGATAAAATGCCGACAGCAGATTTCAGCCGGCCCCACGCCTCATGGGGTGGCCAACCTCGGCTCGTCGGCCTCCACGGATCGCCGAGAAGCCCCCAGACACCCACCCCGCGGGGGGTCCAGGTACACGTCTATAAATACTCCCGGGTGAGGAGGACAAGGGAGGAGGGGGGCAGGGCAGGGGGCAGGCCCCGGGCGGGTGCGGGAGGACCCGGGCATCACTGAAATGCATTTTCCCACACTCCCGCTCCCTCGCGTGGAGACTCACTTGCCGATCACCTCGCACAGCTCGTACACATCCTCGAACAGCACGTCGTCGTCGGCCATGGTCCGGAGGGGACAGTGGCCGCAGCGTGGAGGGCTCCGAAAACGGGGGTGGGGGCGCCAAAGAGCTCAGTGCCCGGCCCCTGGCTCGCCTCCTCCCCTCAGGACCCGCGAGCCCTCGGTGCCGAGGACACTCGAGCGGGGCGGCGAGGCCCGGAGACTGCGGCGCCTTCCTCTGCGGGCGACCGCCCCGGCGCGGGCGGCAGGGCCGGGGCGCTGGAGCGAGGGCGGCCCGGGCCCGGCGCCGCCCGCCCGCCCGCTGCTCCTCGCGCTGCTCGGGCCGCGCTGCCCGGCGTGCGGATCCTCGGGGACCGCGCGGCGCCTCGCTCTCCTCTCGTCAGCCCGCGCGGGCCGCGAGGCCGCGACCGCTCCCTCGGTCGAGGCAGGCTCCGGCGCGGCGCGGGGCAGCTCGGGCTACAGGGGGGGCCGCGGCAGGACCATGGAGGGAAGATCGCCGCGGAGGGAGGTGGCGGCGGCAGATCGGCGCTGGGGACCAGGAGGCGGCGGCAGAGACGCTCCCTCCTCCTTCTCCTCCTTCTGCCGCCGCCGCCCGCCCGCCTGGGAGTGGGAGGGGGCTTCGCGGGACTGGCTCTCCGTGCGGGCGGGAGCCGCGGCCGCCGCCTTCAGCTCCTCCTCCGCCGCCTCGGCCGCCGACCAGCTCGCGAGCCCCGAGCACCCTCCTCGCGCACACGAGCCCTCCTCCCACTCCGGCCGCACGGCTTCCAGAACCACAGGCCCCGCCCACTCCAGCCCGTCGGGAGGCGGTGGCCCAGGGAAAGAGCCCGGGCAGAGCGGCGCATGCGCGCGCCGTGGGCCACGTCACGGCAAACCGGCGGGCGCCGGGAATCTAGAAGGGGCGGGGGGCTGAGGCACGCGGGCGGCATCTGCTTAGGCGGGGGCGGGGCGGGGTCGTCACCCCCGCGACCAAGCAGCGGAAGGGGTCGGGGACAAAAGGCCTGCGACCGAACGCACTTCCTTGGCTCTCTGAGGCGAGAGGCTCGGAAGCCCGGCCGCTCCCTCCTTTTGTAACCAAAAGAAGCCTTTCCCAGTTTCTTCTGGGGGAGGAGGCTGGGAAAGGGTCCTAATGAATGGGAAAGCAAGAACAGAGGCGGCGAGGTTGTCACTCCAGATCTCGCTAGGCGGCTGATGCTTTTAGTGCCACTGTCACTCTTTAATGAAAACGAGGGCTGTGGATGAAGTGTTGTCCACCTACAAGAAAAGGACCAAACAAAAACTGTCCAGGAAGATGTGCAACAACAAATGGCAATTTACAGAGACAGCTTCTCCCGCATTCTGCCCCAAACTCAAATATCTATCCAGCGCCTACACCCACTAGAGACAGCCTAGAGAGAGGTCAGGAAAGCAGGGTCATACAGAGACTTTAAACCCCTTTGTATATTGCCCCCTCCCAAATTCCCACTACCTACTCTGCTCCTTTTACTCCCTACGAATGTTAGGCATGTCAGGATAACAATGCAACTAGAGGGAGTGTATGGTACAGGGTCAGCCAGGGAGTGAGGTTATGGGTGTTGCCGCTGTGTTAGGTTGTATTCAATATGAAGATTTCTGTTCAACTGAGCATGTGCGGAATGAGCCAACGCCATCAGACAGGTATATGCCTCAGTTGAGGACCAATAAAAAGAAAAAAAAAGTCTTTGTTCCTCTGCACAGCAGAAGTGCCCGATTAGTTCATAAATCAGCTTCTAGAAATCATCTGGTAAAATTCTCAGTACGGTAATTAAAACAAAAAGAAGAAGAAGAGAAAGAAAGAAAGAAAAAAGATAGTATTTACCAAAGAGTGTGAGGGGGTGGAGACAGCCTATTTTCTCTTCAGAAACGTTTTCTGCAAACCCTTGACCACTCCGTTAAGAGGCTGAGAGATTTGCCAGTGTTAAAGATTTGAGTACTAGACCTTTTTTAAACAATGCAAATCAGAGGAAAAATGTAATTGTATGCGAAGGTTTTCCTCCTTTTCCAAAGAGCTTGTGCATTCTCTAGAGAAGGGAGCTTTAGAGCCCGGGAAACATTGCCTCCATTGAGGGGTCCCACAGCTCCAAGTCACTCACTCCAAATTGGCATGTCCACCTGGTACCTAGTGAATAAGGTGTTACTCCATTCTGCCTTGAAGTGTACAGCGACCCTCACCTTGTCAGCTTCGTTTCCTTTCCCCAGTCTAAGTCAGAGCTATGCCAAGTCTTGTCGACTTCATTTTGGGGTTTGTTATCTTCCACAGGAACTTATGCTCAGAGGTTGAAAACGACAATGACAAAATAAAACAAAAGAAGTGAAGTTGAATAAAAAAGACGACTACAGAGATAGGTTTGCATTCTGCTCATGGAATCACAGCGGGTTTCGATTTGGAAAGAGCCTTAGAGGTCGGCCAGTCCCACTCTGTCATTTACAGATGTGGGGTATGCCACCATGATTGGCCTAATTTGGCATTCCCTGATCTCTGGCCTTGAATGGTGCAAGGTCTTCCAGTCAGCTCAAAGCTCAGGACTTTCCCCTCACTATGGATGTGAAACACTCTGTTTCTCTCCACCCCATCCCCCAACCATCACACTGGCCTTGAATAAAGAGTATGCACCCTCATTCGCTGCCAGCAGACATCTTGTGCCCATGAGGGTAGTCAGACCTAAGATGAAGGTGGAACTGAGGGGCAGCAGGGTGGAGATGTCCTCATTGACGTTATCAATCTCTTGTTTAGCCAACTCTCTACACTTTCCCATCATATAAGGCAATGAATTTCCTTACTGTTTAAGCCATTTTGAGTTGGGTTTTCTGTTACTTTCAAAGGAAGCATCCGACTAATGGTACAACAGATGAAAAAAGAAGTTCAGAGACAAATATATGTCCATGGTCACGTATTTAGCTCAGCATCTAATCTGAACCTAGATCTCCCAGCTTCCAGTGTGGTATTTAGTGATACTGAAGTCCTCTGTAATTCAAATCCCTCAGAACTTGTACCATGCTTTGTGGCTAGAAGTAGCCCCTCTGTTTTCTACAATTAAAATGACCAAGGCTTTTAAATGAAGTTAATTCTTCTCTGGGTTTCTTCCAAAAACCCAATACTCTTCAAATACTCACACGTATAAATGATTAGGTGTCTATAATTTAGTTCCATTTTAGTTTCCATGAAGAAAATGTTAACTAGGCGCATCAGTTAGATTGTGTTCAGATGTTAATAATTGAATACTCAATAACAGTGGTATAAACAAATGGGAGGACTTACGTTTCTCCTATAGCAAGGAGTCTGGAGGTGGGTGGCTACTAACGTTGTATCAGCTACTCTATGGTGTCATCAGTGACCTAGGTTCTTTCCACTCTGCCATCCTTGACATGTTAGCTTCTCATTCTCAGGCATGTTGCTTCATCATTACAAGATGACTGCCACAATTTCCAACATCAAAGTGCGTTCAGAGGCAGGAATCAGGAAGGCGGCAAGGGTAGGCAAGGTCGTTTTGCTCCCTCTCCCATCTCTTGTTAGGGAAAGAAAATATCCTTTCCCCATCTCACTGGCCAGAACAGTCACATGGCAACTTTCACCTGCAAGAGAAGCTGGGGATGCAGAGATCTGACTTTTCCTGCCTATTCTTTGAAGGTGGGCAAGGGAGAAGTAGGTGGGGAATTGGCTCTGGCAGCCAATCAGCAGTATTTCCCATACTATGAAAATCATCAATGAATTAATTCTCTATCGTCATTATGATGTAGATATACGCTGAGTATATAACTGGTAAGTCTTTTTAAAAATTCAGAAACATTAAAAGACCCACAAGGATGGGGTTGCTGTTAAACCAATTTGATTCTCAGATGTCAGTGAAAATCTTCAGTGACCTTGAGGTATTGGACTTCACAGTTGCATTAGACATTCTCAGGTTGTTAGGCTCCCACATAATTTCAACATGACACCGACAGACAAGGGGAAAACACGCTCTACAGAAATATTAGCATGAGTACAACACAGAGGTTGGCGTGGCACGGGGTTAATTTACGCAATTCAGGGCGCAGCCTCACTCTGTAGCTATGATTGTTTAAGCATATAAATTATTACTGAATTCATAAATAAAATTAAGAATGGCATGATCTTAAACTGGAATAAAGTTATTTCCTGATGGTGTAAGCATGGTGCTCTAAGCTCAAATGAAAGCCACCATCAGTCTCTCCAGAAAAAGCTGCATACACTAAACTTATACTCCAATATCATGTGGCAAATCGTTTATCTTATATTCATTCAACGAATGTCTGTGGTAATCACTGAGGCTAGAGCTACAAATGAGGCAGACATGGTCTCTGCCCACTCCAAGTTTTGTTCTGGAAGAAAACAAGTAACAGACAGGTAATTACAATTAAGAGTGATGGTCGTTAGGGTGTGGGAAGTATGGGGAGCAACTAGCCAAGGGACCTATGGGTCACTGAAGGCCCAGCTGAAGAAATGTTTAAATGAAGACTGAAGAAAGAATAGAAATTCACCAGATGAAAGGAGTGGGGCCAGTTGATTCTAGGTAGAGAGGACAGCATTTATGAAGTCCTGGAAATGAGCAAGTATATGCTATTTTGGAAGAAGAACATGATCTTTTGGAGAAGTAGGTCGTGGCTGGATCACAGAGTGTAGAAAGAAAGCAGTCGGGGTGGGGGTGGGGGGTTAGAGAAATAAGCAGCGGCCAGAGAGCAGAATGCATCAAATGCCATTTTTAAGAGTTGACCCATTAAAAGACTGCATATTTCAGTGGCACTAGAGTCTTATGTGTAAACTAAGACCCTCAAAGCCTCATGCACGAACAGAAAACTGTAGCACTTTTAGGTAACTCTTCCTTTCCCACTTGCTGCACCCTGTCCTCTTGCTTAGCTACTTTTAAAATGGAGATGCTTCCCGTATAAATATAAAATTCCTTAAACTGTCGGAGCCGACACTGTATGTGCACCGCTCAAATCCTCACTGATGGCTTTAACCATTCCTGGGTGCCCCTCCCCCAGCATCAGCATGTTTTTGCTTCCAAAGCCCACACCTGTGGCTTCAGAGGACTTCCCCCATGGAAGTGCCCGGGAGTTTAGGTCTCCCCCATCTGGCTGTTAGTTCAGGAATGTAAAGTCCAGCTACCTTCACAGGGGTCGGGGGTGGGGGGACAACTCTGAGGAGTTACTTATAGCCTGAGCTCCCCTGTGGGGTTAAGCTGCAGCTACTGTCCACAGGACTTTGTCTGCTTCCCACCCCTTCCCTTTCCTACTCCTCTCATTCCCTAACAGGTTTCTCCTGGGAGTACTTTCTTAATAAATCATTTGCTCATAAATGCCCTTATCAGGATCTGCTTTGAGGAAAACCCAACCTAAAGCAACAGTGTTTTTCCTAGTGACAACTGCATCTGAATCATCTGGGAGCTTATGAAAAATGTTAAAAATCTTGATTCCTGGGCCCTACCCAAGGCCTCCTGAATCTCAGTCTCCTGGAGCATGTCACAGGGATCGGTATTTTTATAAGTTCCCCAAGTGAGTCTTGAATATCTAAAAATTAAGAACCACTGCCCTAATGCTGGCCGCTGAATATGCTCTCTGAAAAAACAAAAACAGAAACAAAAAAGGACCTAGGGCTGACTTCTTCACTAGGGTGGAGAAACCATAAGAAATGCAAAACACTTCAGGGAGTAGAAGAGGATCTGAATACAAATGTGTTTCCTTCTGTAAACCACTGTCTAAAGATTCATTTTACCCTTCTTTAATATCAATGAACGAGAAACTGGAACCTTTTGTTTTTCAGTGGAAACAAGATTGCCTTTGGATACAGCATAGTGTTGGTATACACTGAACATGTTGTAACTCAAAAGTTAAACAAAAGATATCCCTCCATTGAGCCACTTAAGATCACAAGTACTCGCTGGCCTCCTGGGGACACAACACTGTGCTACGTGCTAATGGGGATCGCAATAGTCAGGATTCTTTTGGTTGCAAGTGACAGAACACTCAAACCAGCTTAAACAATACAGAGAATCTATTGGTTCACATAACTGAGAAGTCAAGATGTATGCTAGCTTCACGTGAGGTATGACCCAGGACTCAAATGATGTCACTGAAGATCCACTTTCTCCCAGTCATATCATTTTTGCATTCTGTGGTACTGGCTTCATCCTTAGGGTCCACAAGGTGGCCCCCAGAGCTCCAGGCTCTCCCCTTGAAGTGGCAAGACAGCTGCCACTGTTTCACACTTTACATCCGTATATATCAGCCTCCAGAACAAGAGAGGAGGAATCTTATCCAGTAGGTCCTGCCCCGTTCTAGGATTCACTCCCTCATTGGCCTGGTATAAGGCACATGACTATCCCTGAACCAGTCACTGTAGCCAGGGAATGAGAGTCACTGGATAATTTAACCAACCAGGGCTCACCCTTGAGCTGAGTGTGGAATCAATCTCCTGGCCGAGAGTGGAAGGACAAGAAAGGGCCCCAAAGGAGCATCAGGACACTTTTTGTAGGAGAAGGGCAGAATGAATGGCGGGAGGCTCCCTGTTCTATTCACCCAAACACTGGCAACTGGCTTTGTCTTAACACTCTACTTCTTTCTCCATGTTCAGCAAGTCACTGGACCCTGTCAATTTTTCTTTCAAAATTCCTTTTAGCTTCTCCCTTTCTCTTCCATTTCTTCAGTCTTCACCACAGTGCATTCCCCCATCAACCCATACTTAATGTTGCTTCACTTTACTCACTGGGCTCCTGATTCCAACTGCTTGTCCCATCCTGCTCACCACAGGGAGGCCCAATTCAGGTCCATGAAAGAGAATTCTCAGCATCTATAACAGTGCCTGGTGTGCAGTAGGCATTCAAAAGGTATTTGTTGAATGAGGAATGAAAGAATGAATGGCCTCATAGCCCTTATCACTTCCTGGAATTCTCTTTTGTTTGTTTTGTTTATAGCCTTTCTCCTTCAACCCTTGAACCTAGAAAGTGTCTGGAACATAGTAAATACTCCATATATGTTTATTAAATAAATGGCTATTTGTTTCTTGAATTGGGTTAGAGAATCACTCATAATTAGGAAGAGATTGAGGAGCCAACAGAAACAAAGTGGTTGGATTCTTGGGAAGAAAATGTATAACAGAAGATTTTCATAGAGGAGGGGACAGTCAACAGTATCAAAGCTGAAGAAGTATCAAAGAGAGCAGGGACAGAGAAAAGGTCATTGGATTTACTTCCACTAATTCTAGTAGCTATCTTTTGTGTAGGAAAACAAATGAAAACTTCACACAGCGTTTGGATTTTTCCTTCTCTCTTAGCTATGAGAGATTTCAATGGTAAAGTGGGAAATTAAGCTGGTATCTCCTCCTTAATTTCCTTTTCTGTACTTCCTGGAACTGTCTTTCCGGCTGCCACTAAACTGCCACTGTACAAGGTAAAAGTGCACGATCAGCTGCAATGTGTCTAATGGGTGACTTATACTGAGTCTAGCCCTGGCTAACTTGCAAAGAATCAAGTAAGTCACCCTCAACAGAAAGGAGTATGATTTACTATGTTAAGTGCACTGTAGAAAAGGTCAAGTGATTAATAGGTCACCAATATGAAATACAAGCTTATAAACACTGGTAGGTTTAATCATTTACCCTCCCTGGGCACGGATGGAACAGATCCTCTCTGGGGGTCTTTTCTGGCAGTATGAGTCTGCAAAGTTCTAAAGGAGATACTTCCTTCTCCCCATACCTTCTCATAAGTGATACTTTTTAAAAAAATGGAGACCCTTTTCCTGAAAAATCTTTATTCTCCCAGAGATAAACTATAATGTCAGAATCTGTACTAATAAGATGTTTTCCATTTTGGCCAAGAGAAAAAAATAACTATTGGGTTTCCCACAGGCTGTTTGTGGTAATTCCCAGATCTGATAGGAACTCTTCAATGACATTTTGCCTTAAGTATTCTAATCAAATATTTCCCATTCAAGCTTATTTACCTTTGTTATCTATTTTAAATTGTCTTGTAAATGGAGACAATAGCTAAGGACGTAGCCTTTTAAAAGACAATAGCAAGATCAAACTAAAGGGAAAAGATAGAGATTCTAATGGTCTGTAAAGAAATAATGGAAGGACCATTCATTGAGGGCTTATTATAAATGCCAGATACTATGCAAAGACGTTACACATATTTCATTCAATACACATGAGGTAGATATTTTTGCCCTCATTTTACAGATGAGGAAACTGAGACTTGGAGAGACTTGGAGAGAGGTTGAGTAATGTGCCAAGGATTACACAGCTAGAAGCAAAAGGACCAATGTTTGAACCAAGTCTGGCAGATCCCCAAACCTGAATCATTGTGAACCTGACATTGGCTTTCTTGTGTTTCTCTGAAGCAGTAAGTTTTATTTTCTTTTTTTTTCAGATTAAGCAAAGTATGCCTCAGGCAAAGGGAACAATGGGTTGAATAAAAAACAACAATAGTAATAATAATTCCTGCTTACTGAAATTTTATTTAGTGCCGGGCAATGTGCTAAATGTTTTTTAAGCATTTCTTTCCTTATTCGATAAAACTTTACTGACCCTTTATTACATAGTAGGCACTGAGTGTATAATAGTGAGCAAAATCAACATGATTCTTGTTCTCTTGGAGCTTATAAGTTAGTGAGAGAGATAGGTATAAATCAAATAACCACAAAGACAAATGTATAATTTATTTCCACAAGGGTGCCAAGACTATTCACTGGGGAAAGGACAGTCTTTTCAACATGTGGTGCTGGGAAAACTGGATATCCATATGCAAAAGAATGAAGCTGGAACCTTACCACATACCATGTAAAAAATTAACTCAAAATGGATCAAAGACCTAAGAGTAAGACCTAAAACTATAAAACTCTTAAAAGAAAACATAGAGGAAAAGCTACATGACATTGGATTTGGCAATACTTTTTTTGGGTATGACACCAAAAGCAGAGGCAATAAAAGTAAAAATAGATGAATTGAATAATATTAAAATTTAAAAATTTTGTGCATCAAAGGACACAATCAAAAGCACCCTATGGAATGGAAGAAAATATTTGCAAATCGTATATCTGGTAAGGGGTTAATATCCAGAATATATGAAGAACTCCTACAACTCAACAATAAAAAAACCAAATAACCCAATTTAAAAATGGGCAAAGGACTTGAATGGACTTATCTCCAGAGAAGATACACAAATGACCAACAAGGATATGAAAAGGTGCACAATCTCATTAATCACTAGGGAAACACAAATCAAAACCACAATGAGATGCATCTCACACTCACTGGGATAGCTGCTACAGTATAGGAAAAAAAAATGACACAGAAAATAACCAGTGTTACTGAGGAAGTGGAGAAATTAGAACCCTTGTGCACTGTTCGTGCAAATTTAAAATTATGTAGCTGCTGTGGAAAACAGTATGGCAGTTCCTCAAAATATTAAAAATATCAATAGAACTACCATATGATTCAGCAATTCCACTTCTGGGTATACATCTAAAAAAATTGAAACCAGGATCTCGGAGAGATTTATACACCCATGATTGTAGCAGCAATATTCACAATAGCCTAAAGGTGGAAGCAACCCAAATGTCCATCCATGAATGAACAGATAAACAAAATGTGGTCTATCCATTCAATGAAATGTTATTCAGCTTTAAAAAGGAAGGAGATTGTGCTACATGCTATACCATGGGTGAACCCTAAGAACGTCATACTAAGTGAAATAAGCTAGTCAAAAAAGACAAATAGGGACTTCCCTGGCAGTCCAGTGGTTGGGACTCTGAGCTTCCACTGCAGGGGGCACGGGTTCGATCCCTGGTCGGGGAACTAGGATCCTGCATGCCTCACAGTGTGGCCAAAAAAAAAAACAAAAGACAAATACTGTATGATTTCACAAATATGAGTTATAAAGTGTAGTTAAACTCATAGAAACAGAAAGTAAAATGGTGGTTGCCAGGGGCTGGTAGGGAAGAGGGAATGGGAAGCTATTGTTTAATGGGTATAAAGTTCCAGTTTTGCAAGATGAAAAAGTTCTGGAGGTGGATTGCACAACAATGTGAATATGCTTAACACTGTACATTTAAAAATGATTAAGATGATAAACTTCGTGTTGTATGTATTTTATCACAATTACAAATTTAAAAATCATTCGAGTGTATAATTAAAATATTTATCTCAAATCTTTTTAACAACTCTATGAGAGAGCTTTCTGTGGTACTCATTTTATAGAACAAACCCAGTTTTAAGAGAGGCCAAGTCACTTGCCCAAGGTGACACGATTAGTCATAGGTAGAGACGGAATTTGAACCCATTTCCTGAGCCTAAAGTTCATGCTCTAAACTGTCACCCGACTAAGCTAGCCAGGTCTTCAAATGAATCAACCAAATACCTCTCGCTGGGTTTGGTCACTGAGGTTGGAGAAATCCCAGAGCACCCAACAGAGAGTGGAGTGTGAGTAGCAGTTGGTGTCAAGGGTGCTGATGAAAGAAGGCTAGTCTCTCATAATTATGCCAGTCCCTCTCCCCTCGCAGCCAATGAGAACTGCATCTAGTGTGGAATCTTGATAGCAGTCTGGTTTCCTTTATTTCTATTCCATAAACTTTCTACGTGTTGCCTTCTACACCAAAGATAATACCTACAACCCAAGTGGAGATAGAGGCTAGAAATTTTTACTGGAGTAGCTGCCTTCAAAGCCTGTTGGCAGGGCAGAATGGCGAATGGGGCCTGGGTGTCTAAGATAAAGCCCTTGGTTACATCCCGGAGTACCAGTTAAATCACAGACTGCTTTAGCCTAAAGAAGGTAACTGGTGGATGTGAGCCAGAGAGCACTTTTTGAAGGGAAAGGGAAAAAAAGGGTGACAGATGCCCTGGGCGGATGATCCTGGAGGCCGAGGCTCGGGGTGATTACAGCCTATTGGTGCTACTGTAATATGAAAGAAAATGCTCCAGCTGATATCTTGAGCAGACCAACACTGATAGCGTTGTGAAGACTGTGGTCTAGGCCAAGGGAGAAATACAGTCAGCAGGTAGCAAGAATGGACTTGGGGGTAGGCCGAGTGCTACCTGCTTAAGTGGGAACAAACTGGGACAGAACTTTGGTCAAGTGAAGGAATGTAGCCCTGTCATGAGTTCAAAAATACCCAAATAACGTGGAGGGGGTGGACATAGTTCACAGTTGCACAAACAAATAATAGCTTCATTCCCAAAAGGTTTAAAAGTCTCTAGAAATTCTTTTGGACCATGAACTTTAGAATATAAAAGTGGCTGGAAAAGGACTCTGGGCATTTTGATAATGCAGCTTTTCTACCCAAAGTGATGATTTTCAATAAGAAGAAAAACCTGGGCAAACTGTCGCTCCCCTTAGCCTGTGAGCTACTTTCCTTACAATTACTTTCTCTGAAAGCAATATAACAAATGTTAAAAAGAACACTAGAGTCCAGGATGGTCTGGAATGAATGTTTTATGGAGACAAGGAATATCATTTGAGTGAATTTATGCCATAAAAGACCACATAGGCCACTTAGAATAGCAAGTTGAGGCTCTCAGGCTGCACTGAGAGATTCCCGTTCCCTTACGAATAGTTCAATTAAGGCAACTAAATTATCAGTGGGATTGTGGGAAAACCCACTAAACTTGTACACTTAGAATTCAGAGAATTCTAGGACATACGGGGTCATTTTTTTAACCTGGGGTTGTTTGAAGCCATGAAACCCACCATTAAAAGTCATTACAGGCTTCCCTGGTTAAGAATCCGCCTGCCAATGCAGGAGACATGGGTCTGAGCCCTGGTCCGGGAAGATCCCACATGCTGCGGAGCAACTAAGCCCGTGTGCCACAACTACTGAGCGGCTACTCTAGAGCCTTCGAGCCACAGCTACTGAAGCCCATGCACCTAGAGCCTGTGCTCCGCAACGAGAGAAGCCACCACAATAAGAAGCCCGGGCACAGCAATGAAGACCCAATGAAGCCATAAATAAATAAATAAGTAAATAAATTTATTTTTTTTAAAAAGTCATTACGTCCCTGGGGTAAATCCCAGTTGATCGTGGTGTATGATCCTTTTAAGGTGCTGTTGGATTCTGTTTGCTAGTATTTTCTTGAGGATTTCTGCATCAATATTCATCAGTGATATTGGTCTATAATTTTCTTTTTTTGTAGTATCTTTGCCTGGTTTTGGTATCAGGGTGATGGTGGCCTCATAGAATGAGGTTGGGAGTGTTCATTCCCCTGCAAGTTTTTGGAAGAGTTTGAGAAGGATGGTGTTAGCTCTTCTCTAAATGTTTGATAGAATTCACCTGTGAAGCCATCTGGTCCTGGCCTTTTGTTTGCTGGAAGATTTTTAATCACAGTTTCAATTACATTACTTGTGATTGGTGTGTTCATATTTTCTATTTCTTCCTGGTTCAGTCTCAGGAGGTTGTGCTTTTCTAAGAATTTGTCCATTTCTTCCAGGTTGTCCATTTTATTGGCATAGAGTTGCTTGAACTAGTCTCTTAGGATGCTCTGTATTTCTGCGGTGTCTGTTGTCACTTCTCCTTTTTCATCTCTAATTTTATTGATTTGAGTCCTCTCCCTGTTTTTCTTGATGAGTCTGGCTAAAGGTTGATCAGTTTTGCTTATCTTCTCAAAGAACCAGCTTTTAGTTTTATTGATCTTTGCTACTGTTTTCTTTGTTTCTATCTCATTTATTTCTGCTCTGATGTTTATGATTTCTTTCCTTCTACTAACTTTGGGTTTTGTTTGTTCTTCTTTCTCTAGTTCTTTAGGTGTTAGGTTAGAGTGTTTATTTGAGATTTTTCTTGTTTCTTGTGGTAGGATTGTACGCTACAAACTTCCCTCTTAGAACTGCTTTTGCTGCATCCCATACATTTTGGATCATCGTGTTTTTGTTGTCATTTGTCTCTAGGTATTTTTTTCTCTCCTCTTTGATTTCTTCAGTCATCACTTGGTTATTTAGTAATGTATTGTTTAGCCTCCATGTGTTTGTGTTTCTTACCTTTTTTCCCTGTAACTGATTTCTAATCTCATAGCATTGTGGTCAGAAAAGATGCTTGATATGATTTCAATTTTCTTAAATTTACCGAGGCTTGATTTGTGAGCCAAGATGTGATCTATCCTGGGGAATGTTCCATGTGCACTTGAGAAGAAAGTGTAAATCAAGAGATATACACAAATCAATCAATGTGATACAACATATTAACAGATGGAAGAATAAAAACCATATGATGATCTCAATATATGCAGAAAAAGCTTCTGACAAAATTCAACACCCATTTATGATAAAAACGCTCCAGAAAGTGGGCATAGGGGGAAACTACCTCAACATAATAAAGGCCATATACGACAAACCCACAGCAAACATCATTGCCAATGGTGAAAAACTGAAACCATTTCCTCTAAGATCAGGAACAAGACAAGGATGTCCACTCTCACCACTCTTATTCAACACGGTTCTGGAAGTCCTAGCCAAGGCAATCAGAGAAGTAAAAGAAATAAAAGGAATACAAATTGGAAAAGAAGTAAAACTGTCACTGTTTGCAGATGACATGATACTATACATAGAGAATCCTAAAGAGGTTACCAGAAAACTACTGGAGCTAATCAATGAATTTGGTAAAGTTGCAGGATACAAAATTAATGCACAGAAATCTCTTGCATTCCTATACACTAACAATGAAAGATCAGAAAGAGAAATTAAGGAAACAGTCCCATTCACCATTACAACAAAAAGAATAAAATACCTAGGAATAAACCTACCTAAGGAGGAAAAGTCCTGTACTCAGAAAACTATAAGACACTGATGAAAGAAATCAAAGATGACACAAACAGATGGAGAGATATACCATGTTATTGGATTGGAAGAATCAATATTGTGAAAATGACTATACTACCCAAAGCAGTCTACAGATTCAATGCAATCCCTATCAAATTGCCAATGGCATTTTTTACAGGACTAGAACAAAAGATCTTAAAATTTGTGTGGAGACACAAAAGACCCCAAATAGCCAAAGCAATCTTGAGGGAAAAAAATGGAGCTGGAGGAATCAGACTCCCTGACTTCAGACCATACTACAAAGCTACAGTCATCAAGACAATATGGTACTGGCACAGAAACAGAAATATAGATCAATGGAACAGGATGGAAAGCCCAGAGATAAACCCACACACCTATGGTCACCTTATCTTTGATAAAGGAGGCAAGAATATACAATGGAGAAAAGACAGCCTCTTCCATAAGTGAGTGCTGGGAAAACTGGAGAGCCACATGTAAAAGAATGAAATTAGAACACTCCCTAACACCATACACAAAAATAAACTCAAAATGGATTAAAGACCTAAATGTAAGACCGGACACTATAAAACTCTTAGAGGAAAACATAGGAAGAGCACTCTTTGACATAAATCACTGCAAGATCTTTTTTGACCCACCTCCTAGAGTAATGGAAATAAAAACAAAAAGAAACGAATGGGACCTAATGAAACTTAAAAGCTTTTGCACAGCAAAGGAAGCTATAAACAAGACGAAAAGACAACCCTCAGAATGGGACAGAATATTTGCAAACGAATCAACAGACAAAGGATTAATCTTCAAAATATATAAACAGCTCATGCAGCTCAATATTTAAAAAACAAACAACCCAATCAAAAAATGGGCAGAAGACCTGGATAGACATCTCTCCAAAGAAGACATACAGATGGCCAAGAGGCACATGAAAAGCTGTGCAGCATCACTAATTATTAGAGAAATGCAAACCAAAACTACAGTGAGGTATGACCTCACACCGGTTAGAATGGGCATCATCAGAAAATCTACAAAACAACAAATGCTGGAGAGGGTGTGGAGAAAAGGGAACCCTCTTGCACTGTTGGTGGGAATGTAAATGGATACAGCCACTATGGAGAACAGTATGGAGGTTCCTTAAAAAACTACAAATAGAGTCACCATAAGACCCAGCAATCCCACTGCTGGGCATATACCCAAGAAAACCATAATTCAAAAAGACACATGCACCCCAATGTTCATTGCAGCACTATTTACAATAGCCAGGTCATGGAAGCAACCTAAATGCCCATCGACAGATGAATAGATAAAGAAGATGTGGCACATATGTACAATGGAATATTGCTCAGCCATAAAAAAGAACGACACTGGGTCATTTGTGTAGATGTGGATGGACCTAGAGACTGTCATACAGAGTAAGTCAGAAAGAGAAAAACAAACATCGTATGTTAACACATATACGTGGAATCTAGAAAAGTGGTACAGATGAACCGGTTTGCAAGGTAGAAATAGAGACACAGATGTAGAGAACAAACGTATGGACACCAATTGGGGAAAGCGGGGATGAGGGTGGAGGTGGTGGGATGAATTGGGAGATTGGGATTGACATATATACACTAATATGTATAAAATAGATAACTAATAAGAATCTGCTGTATAAAAATAAATAAATTAAATTTAAAAATAAAATTACTAAGGATTCCAAGACAGTGACAAGAGCAGAGCATTAAATGAAGTGTTGGGACCGTTCTAATCGCAGCCCTGCTTCTCCTTATTGTCACACATAGATACAATGGTCTTTTCGTCACATTAGACAAAGTCTGAGAACTGGAACTAGCTTCTACAAATTTCGGTGATGAGAAATAGGCTTTATGTGTGGTAATAACCACCTTTGCCACTTTTTGGTGTTTTCTTCTTTGTACCGTTTTGATAGTAATTATTAATTTGTGTCTGATACCAAAATTCATTTTAAAAAAGTAAAAAGTTGAGTGAGTTACCTAGATGTTTCCTCAAGTCTACATATCACACATTACACAACAAACATATTGAAGCATAACCTCTGATGACTAGACTCAACCTCAGCATGAGGCCTCCAGAATCCTTCATCCTATGAAGCCTGTCCTCAGCAGACTGGAATATTTTACTCAACTGACAAACCATTTGAGTCTGGCTTTTGAGTTAGTGGTTAAAATACAGGCCTCCCAAACCACTGAAGTTTCTTCCTGGCTTTGTGTTTAAATTACCTTGAATAGCTTATTTTATCCTGCTGTGAAAGGGAAATAATTAAATTCTTCTAAGTCCCAATCTAGAGAGGTACCAAATGAAGTCAGCACTTGGAGAGCCTCACATAAAATATGCTCTGAAAATGCAAATCTTCCCCCCCTTCTTCAGCCCCTAGCTCCCATTTAGCTGAGTTAACCTCTTTCTAGAGGCCTTTTTTGACACCCTCCCTGGCCCAGTCCCTGCTCTGTGCTTTCATAGCAACCTGGACACACATCTATCATAGCTTTTCCCACATTGTGATAAATTATATTTGGGTATGTTCTTCCCACTACACCATATCCCCCTTCAAGGAGGGGACTTGCTTCCAGGCTTCAGAAAGTGTGGTCAGCCCCTTCAGGGTCTGCTTCCACCACAGACAGTCTCCTGGCCGGCCCACGATCAATGACTGCTCAAGCTGGGGATTTCAAGTCCCAGCCAGTTCAGCCAGATTCAGGACAACTCTGATGGACAAGTTTTGCTCCAAAGCTCCCTGCCGGGTTCAGGGAGATTCTGTGGGACTTGCACTGCAGTTCAGTTTCTCTCTCTGCCCAGTCCTGCTCCCTGGACATTCCCTTCACAGGTGCTGATCCCTCTCACTGTTTGCTTTTGGAGAATCCAACCTACAACAGAGACTATGCCTTAGTATTTGTGAATCTTAGCATGTTGTCACAATATATACCCAGTTTGTGTTGGTTGACCCGAACAATTTACTATGGACTTAAAAAATACAGTCTTATTCTTAATTTTCTCTCTCCCTTTCACAGAGAGCCATATGATAAAAATCATTGTGAAGCTTTTTAACGTTATTAAACATATCACTATTAAAGAAAAATGTAATAAAGTGGTGCTAAAATATCTTTAAACAAATTATTCAGGCAATTTAATCTTTATGTGTTATCTGTATAATTTTTTAACGTAGTAACATCAGCGTTTTAATATAGTATCAGACTTTGCCAGTCTCTTTATAGAGTGTTAAAGTGATGCCTTTGTTTAAGCCTTGGGAAAATGTTTATTTGCTGGTAGAAATGAAGATGATCCCCAAAGTGCTTTTTAATATGAAAAATGCAGTGTGGATTCTTAGTTATGGGTTTTCCTTATAAAACATTTTTGTTTGTTTTTGAACAAGGTGCTTTAGACGAGAAATCAGGTTGGGGAAACTGAAGGAAGCAATGAAGAGAATAAACAAGTTGCTAGCAATGTCAAGAGGCTGTGAGCGACGTTACAGCTGCTAAGTCAGTTCCCACTGCAATTAGGATAGGGAATAAAATAGGAAGAAAAATCTAAAGAAGAAAAAAGTGCCAAACAACATCCCCTCTCCCCAGTACCAACCTCCTGAAGAAGCCCCCCCACCAAGCCACAAAAAATTACCTGTCCAATAATCTAACATCATGCCAAGTATAGCAGGTTTGATTTCCAATTAACAGGCACTAAATTAACCTAAATGCAATGGATTTTGCAGCTCAAAAGATGCCCGAACTCAAGAGAGAGGGGCATTCAAGTGCAGAAGGATGAGAGTAGGCAAATTGGGGTAAGACAATTTGTGAGACTACAAGAGGGCTTGATATAAAAGTTGTCTGAGGCTTCCCTGGTGGCGCAGTGGTTGGGAGTCTGCCTGCCGATGCGGGGGGCGCGGGTTCGTGCCCCGGTCTGGGAGGATCCGGCGTGCCGCGTAGCGGCTGGGCCCATGAGCCGTGGCCGCTGAGCCTGCGCGTCCAGAACCTCTGCTCCGCGGCGGGGGAGGCCACGGCAATGGGAGGCCCGCGTACCGCAAAAAAAAAAAAAAAAGTTGTCTGTTCAAGGGCTTCCCTGGTGGCACGGTGGTTAAGAATCTGCCTGCCAATGCAGGGTACATGGGTTCAAGCCCTGGTCTGGGAAGATCCCACATGCCGCGGAGCAACTAAGCCCGTGTGCCACAACTACTGAGCCTGCACTCTGGAGCCTGCGAACCACAACTACTGAAGCCCGCGCGCCTAGAGCCCGTGCTCCGCAACAAGAGAAGCCACTGCGATGAGAAGCCCACGCACCGCAACAAATAGTAGCCCCCGCTCGCCATAACTAGAGAAAGCCTGCGCACAGCAACGGAAGACCCAAGACAGCCAAAAATAAATAAATTAAAATAAATAAAATTTAAAAAGTTGTCTCTTCAAAAAAGCAAGTTGATCAGTTTGTAAACTGTCCCCTGAAAATGATGGAAATTTTAAACTAAATATTATAATTTTCAAATCCTTTGCAACTGTTTATTCAAAAGACTGTTGCAGTCAAAACCATAGAGGCAGTCAAAAGATCAGTGGTTGCGGGGAGGATGGAAGGAAAGAATGAATAGATGGAGCACAGAGGATGTTTAGGTCAGTGAAATCATTCCCTATGATACTGTAATGGTGGATACATGACATTATGCGTTTGGCAAAACCCATAGAACTGTACAACACAAAGACTGAACCCTAATGTAAACCATGGACATTAGTAAATAATAAAGTACTAGCATTGGTATGTCAATTGTAACAAATGTACCACACTAATGCCAGATGTTAATAACTGGGGAAACTGGGGGTGGGAGGGTGGGGGAGGAAGTATACAGAAACTCTCTGTACTTTCTGCTCAACTTTCCTTTAAATCCAAAACTGCCCTGAAAATGAAAATCTATTAATTAACAACCCCCCATTTCTGTTTAATGGATAGAATAAATCATTCATTGATTCATTCAACCAATATGTTTTAGGAGCTACCATATGATAGAATTCCAAGGACTGAAGGTTAGAGATAAGCAATGACATGGATAAGGATTTATAAAGACAGTTCTAGTCACTGCTTCAGCAGAAACGAGCATATAATGAGAGAGGGTAGCAGTTGCTAATGGAGCCCCGCCCAAATTCCTTCACTATTGCCACTTCTGAGCACGCGGGCCTGAAGGTTTTCTCTGGCCACCAGAGCCCGCTTTGCCATCCATGCAGCAGGCCAGAAGGGCCGAGAAATCAATGCTCCCTTGAGAGTAACGCTCAGCCAACAAATGACAGGAGTTGGTGTACAAATACTCCAGCACCCTGGCCCCTTGTGTTCTCCACTGGCTCCCAGAGTTCTTCAGTGGACCTGGGTTCAAGTCATCGAAACAACTTGATTATATCCCAATTTTATATATGTTTCAGGTTAAGTTCAGGGACATGCCCAAGTGATACTTAATCCTAACCTTTATCTTCAGACTCCAATCCATGCTCTTCCAGAGATGAGAGGATCTCCAATTTCCCCTGTAATTTTAACAATCTAAAATTCTTACATCCAGGCATGTTGAATTCTGATTAATCAAGGTTCTACTTACTTCGGCTCTATTTTATCATCTTTCTGAATATGTGCTAATATGTCCATCAGTATGAGTGATATAATTATGTTAAAATTTGTTGTAATTTAGGTTCCTAGAAATCAAGAACTTTACTTGCTTAGAAAATAGCTTAAGTGTGAATAATTGATATTTTTTGAGTACTTACTATGAGCCAGGCACTGTTCCAACTGCTTTATGCATATTAACTCATTTAAGTCTCCAAAGAACTCTATGAAGTAGATAACATGACGATGCCCATCTTTCAGATGATGAAAATGGAGGCACAAAGAGGTTTCACATCTTAACCAAGGTCCCAGGGTGTGTTAGATTACATTATTTGCTTACAATTTTTCCTTCTTGTCTTTTCCCCTCTCCATGGAAGAAGTATACTTCCCTGTTCCAATGACATAGGCTTTGGTCAATCAAATGTTAGTCTGCATGACACAAGTAGAGGTTTTAGATGTGCCTGCGTGGTTTGACTTTCTTTCTTGTACTTCCACCATGAGGGAACATACCCTGAGGATCTTCTCCAGATTGAAGAGGGATGTGAAACAGACCAGAACCCAACCTACAGCCTGGAACCAAGCCAAGCTGACCTCAGCTGAACCCAACAGAGCCATAGTCAATCCACTGGCTTGCAAGTGAGAAAAATAAGGGAGATTTGATAGTTATTTATTACACAGCTTTATGTCAGCAAAATCATGACTAATACACACAGCTAAAAGGAGGAACAACCAGAATTCAAACTGCATAACCTACATTTGATTTGGAATGCTTCAAATCAATTTGAACCATTGCTCTAAAAGCACTCAGTTCACAGGTATTTGACCTGGAATGCAGGTTACCTGTGCTTCAAGTATTGAATCTTGAAAGCATGTCTAAGATATAAAGAGGATGATACTGCTACTATAAAGAACAACTCAAGGCAGACAGCCTTACACTTATTTAGACTTGCTCTAACTCTACTAAAAATAACTCATGGATTTTGCTCTTGGGGGCCACAGAGCCCAATTCAATATATTCTGTAAACTGACTCAGACAAAGAGATGTGTAGTCAATATCTTCCCTTAGATTTACTAATAGCTTCATTTTTCTTTTGTAATGGAATCATAAACTTGGGCAAGATATCCTGTTTTTATGATGCTGCACAAAGGACATATGAAGTCTCGTAATGGTTCTTCCAAGCTATTTCTTCCTCCACTAGCACCTGAAACAATGCGATGAATTGTGTTCGATTCCACGTGGCAACCATAAAGGTCAGCACTTCTCTCTGCCTGCTAGTCTGACATGGCTCACCTGCATAGGGCCAAGTCGGATGGTGCCTTTACTCCTAGATGGCGTCCCTGCCATGCTTACACGCCTGGCTCAACATTCCATAAGTCTTAGGTAATCAGGAATGTAAATCTATTCATTCACTCAGTAAATATTTATTGAGCATTTGCAGGATGAGGCACCGTGCTACGCAGGCACTGAAATGCAATTTGCTGTTTCTTCTACACCATAAACAGGGGACAAAAGAGAATGCAAAATTGAGATGTGGGCAGAGTGAGCCTGTAAAGTTTTCCTGTCTCTTTCTTTCCCTCTAATGAGTCTTGGTATTGTTTCCCCTAACCCCCTTTCCCAGCCCTGTCCGACCTCTGGCTGCCCCATTTCACTTCCACTCTACACACTTATGCCCTTTCTACAGGCAGGGGGTCTTTTACATACCCCCTTGAGTAATATCATTTCCCCCTTTATGTGTGAATCAAACTGCCTTGACTCCAGTTCAGAAATCTGACATTTAGGGACAGCTGATATTTCTGGCATATGTAGATAGGGCATTGCCATTGGTGGGAACGAAGCTGCTGTTGACAATGTTCCAGGGTATAGAGGTGTAGAGCACGGTGTGGCTTTGGTATGCCCTGGCTGCCTTAACCTCTATGAGCCTCAGTCCCCTCACTTGTAAAATGAACACACACACATGCACGCACACACACACACATACAACCACCTGAATGTTCCTCAACAAAAGACAAGTTAAAGAAAAATACGGAATATACATACTCTGGGGTTCTATGTAGCCATTTTTTAAATGAGGTAGATTTATATGAAGTCACATGGAGAGAGAACTGTAAGTTATTATTAAGAATGAAAAGCAAGTCAACATATGCACAGTCTCATTTATAACACAAAACATATATATTATTAGGGCTTACTACAGTCAAGACCAGTGCTGAGCACTCCTCATGTGTGGTCATAATTAATTTTCATAATAATTCTGCATGTTAGATAATATTATTTTACCCCCACGCCCACCCCACCCCACCCCCACACATATTTCAGGTGATGAAATAAGAGTCTTATCTATTTACTAGATAAGACTAGTAAATGTTGGGAAAAGGATTTGAACTCCAGACCCTCTATGTCCCTTGAGGTAGAACTCTCCTGCAGAGAAAATGGAGGAAAAAAGAGTGAAGCACCATTCCTAGCCTTCTTCCTACTTACAGACTTTTAGTCCCTCCAGAACAGTGTTTTCTTATTGTGTAGAACTTTTACTACTGGAAGTAGGAGAGAGAATTTCAGGGATGGCTTTGGCCAGCCTCACGCCCACTATCTGATAACATTAAGCCATGTAGTGAGAGCATTATTCCCTGTTGAATTTTTTTAATCCTCTGATTACATCACTACCAACTTTTCAACACAGGGCTGGTCTTTAACACCCTCTAACACTTACTTTTTTTTTTTTTTACAGAAAGCTAACCTCAAGCTCTGAGCAGGCAAGTGTTATCTAGTTAGACTTCAGTAAAATTGTGCTGTTTTCATTGTATTTATATCTATGGTTATCTTCTATTTAAGGCAAGTGATACAGAGTACTTATTGAAATCATAAAGTGTTTTCTCTTTTAGGGAAATGTACTTAAGACTTTTCTTCATTTAAGTGTGTTAATTTACAGAAAAATATTAACTAGTAGGATAAGTGGTATACAAATATAACAAAAGTCAGTACTTACGTAACTAAAATATTAAATACTTCACTGTGCTAAATAATAAAGCAAATTGCCCAAATAACCATGAAACTGACCTTACCTGTCTACACACACCAACCATTTATCAACCAATTGATGCCAATAAGATAACACAAATAATATTTATTTTCGTAGAAATAGAAATTGAACAATAAAATGTAACTTTAGTTTATACTGCTACTCCGTAAGGAACTTTAAGAAAAATGTAGCTAAGAACATAATAACTCATGCTTATTGATCACCTAATACAAGCCAGGCACTATTCTAAGTATTTTACATATATTAAGTATCAACAACACTGGGTACCATTATCTCCATTCCACCAACGAGGAAACTGAGATACATAGAAGTTCAATAACATGTCCAAGGTCACATAGATTATAAGTCTTACTCCAAAGTCTATGCTCCTAATCATTATTCTATACTACTTCTTTTTTAAAATTAATTAATTTATTTATTTATTTTTGGCTGCATTGAGTCTTCTCTGCTGTGCGCAGGTTTTCTCTAGTTGCGGCGAGTGGGGGCTACTCTTCGTTGCGGTGCGCGGGCTTCTCATTGCGGTGGCTTCTCTTGTTGCGGAGCATGGGCTCTAGGCGCGTGGGCTTCAGTAGTTGTGGCATTCAGGCTCAGTAGTTGTGGCTCACGGGCTCTAGAGCGCAGGCTCAGTAGCTGTGGCTCACAGGCTCAGTTGCTCCACAGCATGTGGGATCTTCCTGGGCCAGGGCTTGAACCCATGTCCCCTGCATTGGCAGGCAGATTCTTAACCACTGTGCCACCAGGGAAGTCCCATACTACTTCCTGATAATAAAATTATTCTAAGTATTCATGCAAATTCTTATACGTCTTTCTAAATGCTCACTGGGACTCCAGAAACTGAATCCCAACTTTCAGCTGACACACCAATCGTTATCTTGCCACCCATATTTTCTTCTTAGAAAACCTGCTTCATCTTCCACCATAGAAGTGTCATGGCAACCTCGTCCTAGTCACAGGTTTTTGGACCAGAGGTTTGCACCTGACTTTCTCCTCGGAATTCAGAATTGGAACACTACGAAACTTAATTCAGAAATTGGGACACTGAGAGCCTGAATCTTAGAAATAAAATCGAATAGAGACAGGGCAGGAGTCAGTGCCATGACAAGCCAACACCACACGTGAACTGAAGTTCTGGAGGTGTGAAAAAGCCACAAAAGATAGGATCAAGCAACCCCGTCAAGAGAAGAAATTCTGCTGTGGCTCCACAAGAGTGGGCAAGCCCTCTACGGTGCATGACGTCCCAGTTCCCATTCCTGTGGGGCCTGGCTATAATCCAGTTCTTATCCTCCAGTGCCCATGAGATTGTAGCATTTAATGTTACAATAAATCCTGCTTCACTTCAAGCTAGTGTGATTAGATTTCTATCTCTTGCTATCAAACATGCCTAAACAGGAATAAAGTTGCATGCAATTGATCTTGAGAGAAAATGTGGAGGGATGGTAGGATCAATCCACAGTGATAATAAGGTGCCCCCAGTCCCAAGGTGGGAAAATGGTAGTCCACACAGTGGTGGCAAAGCAACCCCTTAAGTTATAGGCAGCTGGGTACTTCCCTGGAAGTCCAGTGGTTGGGACTCCGAGCTCCCAATAGGGGGACACGGGTTCGATCGCTGGTCGGGGAATTAAGATCCCATGTGCCACATGGTGCAGCCAAAAAAAAAAAAGTTATAGACAGCTGTCTCAAGGGTCTCTGAGTGGGCGGCCATCAAGGAGGAGGATTTGCAGGATTTGGTAGCCAAATATAAGGATGTCTGAGTGAGTTGGTTATTACATCTGGTGGCTTAAGTAGAGAATATCAAGAAAGAGGCAAATTCTTTCCAGGATGCCTAGCTGAAGGAAGATAGGGTAAAGCAAGGCCCCTAAGTAATTTTCATGGACTGCTCTACCTGTCTGTAAAAGTTTGTCCCAGAGTAGTACTGGAAACTCCCTAAGTTTAAAATGGTTTCAGTAGGAAACTATATCAGAGAGTGATGCTCTGGAAAATTGTTAGTAGGTCTGACAATCATAAATAAATCATCTTGCAGAGATTATTTAAATTATACATCATTGCTAATGATTATTCAGGTGTAATGAGTTTAATTTATTACAAGTGGTTTTTTTTAAGATGATGTAATAATTGCCAGTGTTAGTGTGTTGTTTGAAGTGTTCACTAGTGGGGATGATTTAAAATTTTAAAGCACCTGATTTGCATAAGTTGTGAGAGATATTTTAAAATATGTAAACAGGATTGGTGCTCTCCCGTAACCCTGAATCACCCTGTCACTATAAGATAAGGCTTTGGTTAATGCTCAAAAGCTCCTATTTTGAGGCAGTTACCTCAGGCAAATTCATAAAGGTCAGTTAGTTATTGGTTCTTTTCTCCCCCCAACCAAAGGGGAAATAAAAGAAGAAGAAAGAAAAGAAAAGAAATCTTGCCACCAAGCAGTCCTCAGCCAATTGAGGTCAAGCTGACATCCCCCAGATGCAGTGAACCATTACATAAGTCTGGCTTCCATGTTTCTACCTCCCCAATCCACCATGGACCAACTTGGAGAGTCAGAGGTAGTCAAAACAACATTTATGTGTGGTAGTCAGGGAGGTGTGCTGCTCAGAGCTCCCTTCAAGAAAGAACTTGCCATTCAGTGCCAAGGAGCTCAATCAGCTGACAGCCTTCAGCTATAATGTCTTCAGGATCCACCTCAGCTTTGGAGCTGAGGGCAAGCTCTTCTCAGGCAGCCCCAGCCAGTGACTCAGCACAGCAGAGGTCCAGGGACTGGCCATTTCTGCCCAATGCGGGACCCTTCTAATGGTAGTCTTTGCTCCAGAGCAAAGACTCCGCATTTCAATCTGCAAAGTGTCCCTGCCCAATCCTGTTTCAGCCCCCTTTTTATCCTTCATAAGCTTTACTCCCAATAAACCTATTACACTCCTAATTCCATTTCCATGTTGACTTCGAAGAGGACCTTTGATGATTTCACTTTTGGCTGCTGCCACCCCTGAACCAAGACCAACACAATTTTCATGAGGAGTTGTTAGATTGAAAAGCAACTTGGATAAAAAAAGTTCATAAAGACTTCCACTACTGATTTCAAGCCATAACTGATGCAACATGCTGGCCATCTGAGTCTACCTGGGACCCAAATGAGGAGACAGTTGTGAGCCTAGCTGGATGCAGTTGTGAGACAAGCAGAACAACACTATCTGGCTTCTATGCCATGCTGGGTTCCTTGGGTTAAAATTAATGCCCTAATTGGAAAAGACTCAAATCTTGGTCATAGGAATGGGAATGTTATGGAGGAGCCAAAGGAATTGAAGAAGTCTGAACCTGGGACTCCTCTAAAAGCCGGAGTCCTCCAAGCTAGACAAATGTGATGACCCCTCCGAACATAAGGCCAAACGTGAGATGCAGCTGGGCTGGTTACAAGCAAAGACCAATGAAGCCCCACCCATATGGCAAGTGCCAAGCCAGGCAGAGAAAACATAACAAGGAAGAAAAAAACCCCTGCCCTCATGGAGTGTGCATTCTGGTAAAGGTGGGGAGAGACAGATAATAAAAAGTAAAGTATATGTTAAATGGTTATAAATGCTTGGAAAAAATTAAGCAGAAAAGGGGTATAGACTGTAGGAACAGGACTGCAACTTAAAATAGAGTGTCAGGGAGATAGCTTCAAGATGGCAGAGGAGTTAAGACATGGAGATCACCTTCCTCCCCACAAATACATCAGAAATACATCTACATGTGGAACAGCTCCTACAGAACACCTACTGAACGCTGGCAGAAGACCTCAGACTTCCCAAAAGGCAAGAAACTCCCCACAAACCTGGGTAGGGCAAAAGAAAAAAATAAACAGAGACAAAAGAATAGGGGTGGGACCTGCACCTCTGGGAGGGAGCTATGAAGGAGGAAAGGTTTCCACACACTACGAAGCACCTTCACTGGCGGAGACTGTGGGTGGCAGAGTGGGGAAACTTCGGAGACACGAAGGAGAGCACAGCAACAGTGGTGCAGAGGGTAAACTGGAGATTCCCGCACAGAGGATCGGTGCTGACCGGCACTCACCAGCCCGAGAGGCTTGTCTGCTCACCCGCCGAGGCGGGCGGGGGCTGGGAGCTGAGGCTCGGGAGAGGACTGGGGTTGGCTGTGTGAACACAGCCTGAAGGGGGCTAGTGCGCCACAGCTAGCCGAGAGGGAGTCCAGGAAAATGTCTGGACGTGCCTAAGAGGAAAGAGACCATTGTTTTGGGGTGCACAAGGGGATTCAGAGCACCACCTAAACGAGCTCCAGAGACAGGCGCGAACCACGGCTATCAGTGCGGACACCAGAGATGGGCGTGAAACGCTAAGGATGCTAATGCAGCCACCAAGAAATCTGTGTGCAAGCACAGGTCACTCTCCACACCTCCCCTCCCAGGAGCCTGTGCAGCCCGCCACTGCCAGGTTCCCGTGATCCAGTGGCAACTTCCCCGGGAGAACGCACGGAGCACCTCAGGCTGATGCAACGTCACGCTGGCCTCTGGCGCCACAGGCTCGCCCTGCATTCCATACCCCTCCCTCCCCCGGTGTGAGTGAGCCAGAGCCCCTGAATCAGCTGCTCCGTTAACCCCGTCCTGTCTGGGCGGGGAACAGCCGCCCTCAGGCAACCTAAATGCAGAGGTGGGGCCAAATCCAAAGCTGAACCCCGGGAGCTGTGCGAACAAAGAAGAGAAAGGGAAATCTCTGCCAGCAGCCTCAGGAACAGCAGATGAAACCTCCACAATCAACCTTATGTACCCTGCATCTGTGGAATACCTGAATAGACAACGAATCATCCCAAAATTGAGGTGGTGGACTTTGGGAACAACTGTAGACTTGGGGTTTGCTTTCTGCATCTAATTTGTTACCAGTTTTATCTTATTTAGAGGTTATTATCATTGGTAGATTTGGTTATTGATTTGGTTGCTCTCTTCCTTTTTCTTTTAATACAAATATATATATTTCCTTTTTCTCCTTTTGTGAGTGTGTATGTGTATGCTTCTTTGTGTGATTTTGTCTGTATAGCTTTGCATTTACCGTTTGTCTAGGGTTCTGTCTGTTTTTTTGTTTATTTGTTTTTTAGTATAGTTTTTAGTGCTTGGTATCATTGGTGGATTTGGTTTTTGGTTTCGTAGCTCTCTTCTTTCTTTCTTCTTTTTATTACTTTAAAATTTTTATATTTTATTTTAATAACTTTCTTCCTTCCTTCTTTCCTTCCTTCCTTCCTTCCTTTCTTTCTGAGGGGATGGAAAAAGATATTCCATGCAAATGGAAATCAAAAGAAAGCTGGAGTAGCATTCTCATATCAGACAAAATAGACTTTAAAATAAAAACTATCATAAGAGACAGACATAATGATCAAGGGATCAATCCAAGAAGAAGATATAACAACTGTAAATATTTATGCACCCAACATAGGAGCACTTCAATGCATAAGGCAAATGCTAACAGCCATAAAATGAGAAATCGACAGTAACAAAATCACAGTAGGGGACTTTAATGCCCCACTTTCACCAACGGACAGATCATCCAAAATGAAAATAAATAAGGAAACACAAGCTTTAAATGATACATTAAACAAGATGGACTTAATTGATATTTAAGGACATTCCATCCAAAAACAACAGAATACACTTTCTTCTCCAGTGCTCATGGAACATTCTTCAGGATAGATCATATCTTGGGTCACAAATCAAGCCTCAGTAAATTTAAGAAAATTGAAATCGTATCGAGGGTCTTTTCCGACCACAACCCTATGAGACTAGATATCAGTTACAGGAAAAGATCTGTAAAAAATACAAACACATGGAGGCTGAACAATACACTACTAAATAAGCAAGAAATCACTGAAGAAATCAAAGAGGAAATCAAAAAATACCTAGAAACAAATGACAATGAAAACACGATGACCCAAAACCTATGGGATGCAGCAAAAGCAGTTCTAAGAGGGAAGTTTATAGCAATACAATCCTACCTCAAGAAACAAGAAACATCTCAGATAAACAACCTAACCTTACACCTAAAGCAATTAGAGAAAGAAGAACAACAAAACCCCAAAGTTATCAGAAGGAAAGAAATCATAAAGATCAGACCAGAAATAAATGAAAAAGAAATGAAGGAAACAATAGCTAAGACCAATACAACTAAAAGCTGGTTCCTTGACAAGATAAACAAAATTGATAAACCACTAGGCAGACTCATCAAGAAAAAAAGGGAGAAGACTCAAATCAATAGAATTAGAAATGAAAAGGGAGAAGTAACAACTGACACTGCAGAAATACAAAGGATCATGAGAGATTACATGGAATTACATGACAATAACATGGACAACCTGGAAGAAATGGACAAATTCTTAGAAAAGCACAACCTCCTGAGACTGAACCAGGAAGAAATAGATAATATAAACAGACCAATCACAAGCACTGAAATTGAAACTGTGATTAAAAATCTTCCAAGAAACAAAAGCCCAGGACCAGATGGATTCACAGGTGAATTCTATCAAACATTCAGAGAAGAGCTAACACCCAACCTTCTCAAACTCTTCCAAAATATAGCAGAGGGAGGAACACTCCCAAACTCATTCTACGAGGTCACCATCACCCTGATACCAAAACCAGACAGATGTCAAAAAAAAAGAAAACTACAGACCAATATCACTGATGAACACAGATGCAAAAATCCTGAACAGAATACTAGCAAACAGAATCCAATAGCACATTAAAAGGATCATACACCATGACCAAGTGGGGTTTATCCCAGGAATGCAAGGATTCTTCAATATATGCAAATCAATCAATGTGATACACCATATTAACAAATGGAAGGAAAAAATCCATATGATTGTCTCAACAGATGCAGAAAACACTTTCAACAAATTCAACAACCATTTATGATAAAAACTCTCCAGAAAGTAGGCATAGAGGGAACTTACCTCAACATAATAAAGGCCATATATATGACAAACCCACAGCCGACATCGTTCTCAATGGTGAAAAACTGAAACCATTTTCACTAAGATCAGGAACAAGACAAGGTTGCCCACTCTCACCACTCTTATTCAACATAGCTTTGGAAGTTTCAGCCACAGCAGTCAGCGAAGAAAAAGAAATAAAAGGAATCCAAAACGGAAAAGAAGAAGTAAAACTGTCACTGTTTGCAGATGACATGGTACTATATATAGAGAATCCTAAAGATGCTACCAGAAAACTACTAGAGCTAATCAATGAATTTGGTAAAGTAGTAGGATATAAAATTAATGCACAGAAATCTCTGGCATTCCTATACACTAATGATGAAAAATCTGAAAGAGAAATTAAGGAAACACTCTCATTTACCACTGCAACAAAAATACCTAGGAATAAACCTACCTAAGGAGACAAAAGACCTGTATGCAGAAAACTATAAGACACTGATGCAAGAAATTAAAGATGATACAAACAGAAGGAGAGATACACCATGTTTTTGGATTGGAGGAATCAATATTGTGAAAATGACTATATTACCCAAAGCAATCTACAGATTCAATGCAATCACTATCAAACTACCAATGGCATTTTTCACAGAACTAGAACAAAAAAGTTCACAATTTGTATGGAAACACAAAAGACCCCGAATAGCCAAAGCAATGTTGAGAAAGAAAAACGGAGCTGGAGGAATTAGGCTCCCTGACTTCAGACGATACTACAAAGCTACATTAATCAAGACAGTATGGTACTGGCACAAAAATAGAAATATAGATCAGTGGAACAGGATAGAAAGCCCAGAGGTAAGCCCATGTACATATGGTCACATTATCGTGGATAAAGGAGTTAAGAATATACAATGGAGAAAAGACAGCCCCTTCAATAAGTGGTGCTGGGAAAACTGGACAGCTACATGTAAAAGAATGAAATTAGAATACTCCCTAACACCATACACGAAAATAAACTCAAAATGGATTAAAGACCTAAATGTAAGGCCAGACACTATAAAACGTTTAGAGGAAAACATAGGCAGAACACTCTATTACATACATCACAGCAGGATCCTTTTTAACCCACCTCCTAGAGAAATGGATATAAAAACAAAAATAAAGAAATGGGACCTAATGAAACTTAAAAACTTTTGCACAGCAAAGGAAACCATAAACAAGATCAAAAGACAACCCTCAGAATGGGAGAAAATATTTGCAAATGAAGCAACTGACAAAGTATTAATCTCCAATATATACAGGCAGCTCATGCAGCTCAATATCAAAAAAACAAACAACCCAATGCAAAAATGGGCAGAAGACCTAACTAGACATTTCTCCAAAGAAGATATACAGATTGCCAACAAACACATGAAAGGATGCTCAACATCACTAATCATTAGAGAAATGCAAACCAAAACTACAATGAGGTATCATCTCACACAGGTCAGAATGGCCATCATCAAAAAATCTAGAAATAATAAATGCTGGAGAGGGTGTGGAGAAAAGAGAACCCTCTTGCACTGTTGGTGGGAATGTAAACTGATACAGCCACTATGGAAAACAGTATGGAGGTTCCTTAAAAAACTACAAATAGAACTACCATATGACCCAGCAATCCCACTACTGGGCATATATCCAAGAAAACCATAATTCAAAAAGAGTCATGTACCCCAATGTTCATTGCAGCACTATTTACAATAGCCAGGACATGGAAGCAACCTAAGTGTCCATCAACAGATGAATGGATAAAGAAAATGTGGCACATGTATACAATGGAATATTACTCAACCATAAGAAGAAACGAAATTGAGTTATTTGTAGTGAGGTGGATGGACCTAGAGTCTGTCATACAGAGTGAAGTTAGTCAGAAAGAGAAAAACAAATACTGTATGCTAACACATATATAAGGAATCCAAAAAAAAAAAACGAAAAAGAAAATGGTCAGGTAGAACCTAGGGGTAAGATGGGAATAAAGACGCAGACCTACTAGAGAATGGACTTGAGGGCACGGGGAGGGGCAAGGGTAAGCTGGGACGAAGCGAGTGAGTCACATGGACATATATACATTACCAAATGTAAAATAGATAGCTAGTGGGAAGCAGCCACATAGCACAAGGAGATCAGCCAGGTGGTTTGGGACCACCTAGAGGGGTGGGATAGGGAGGGTGGGAGGGAGATGCAAGGAGGCGGAGTTATGGGGATACATATTTATGTATACCTGATTCACTTTGTTATAAAGCAGAAACTAACACACCAATGTAAAGCAATTATACTCCAATAAAGATGTTAAAAAAATTAGGAGATAAAATTGAATGTATTGCACTGTGCGTGCTACTTAGTAAACAGATAAATATTTGTTGAATAAAAAAATAAAATAGAGTGTCAGGGACGGCCTCACTGATAACGTGTCATTTGAATAGGAGGTAATGGAAGTAAGCCTTGCACGTGTAAAAACGAAAAGCATTCTAGGCAGAAAGAATAGAATTTGCAAAGACCCTGAGATGGAAACGTGCTTAGCATATCTGACAAACATCCAGAGGCCAGTATTGCTGGGGAAAAATGTCAAAGGGGGAGAGTGATAGGACATAAGGGCAGAGAAGTAGCTACATCAGGTCATGTAGGGCCTTGTAGGCCACTATGGGGAGTTTGACAAGAGAGAGGAGCCATTGAAGGATTATTATCAGAGGAGTGACATGATATGGCTTATTTTAATAGATTCACTCTGACTGCTATGTGGATGATAGACCATAGAGGAGCTTGAGTAGAAGCAGGGAGGCCAGTGAGAGGCTAGTGCACCAATCCAGGAGTGAAATGATAAAAAGATAATGGCTTGGAACACACGGGGTAGCAGTAGAGGTGAAAAGCTATGGTTGGATTCTGGATACATTTTGATGTAGGAATCTGACTTGGAAACTGGGCTGCTCCAGTGGTCAAACTGGTCAAAGTGGGTCTGGCTTAAACTGGACTAGGTCCATTGTGAGGACTCAGATGAATTACAATTTGTTTTAAGGCTGAACAAGAGGTTAAATTTACCACAGATAAGGTTTGCATTAAAAAAAACTGTCTTTGAAGTGTAGTTGATTTATAATGTGTACGTTCATTTCTGGTGTACAGTACAGTGATTCAGTTGTACATATATATACATTCTTCTTCACATTCTTTTCCATTATGGCTTATCACAGGATACTGAATATAGTTCCCTGTGCTATACAGTAGGACCTTGTTGTTTATCCATTTTATATATATAATAGCTTACATCTGTTAACCCCAAACTCCCAGTCCATCCCTCCCACCCCCACCACAAGTCTGTTCTTTCTGTACCACAGATAATCTTGAATTACAGTGGCTGCAGTGGAGAAATTTGAACCACTTTAGTTCTGATTTATTCTTATTGTTGATACAACTTCACAGAAATACCACATACCTTCTTATAAAACAACTTACGGGCGGCCCAAGCTGCGAGCGGCCGGCGAACCCGGCGCGCATGGTGCGTATACGGCACGCACGGCGCGTAAACGGCACGCACAGCGCGTCGCGCACGGGACGCCCGTCCCCGCGCGCTGGCTCGGGAAGAGCCGGGCTTGCTCTGAGGAGCGTCTCCCGCGTTGGGCACCACACAAACAAGGAGTTCCTTGTCAGAGACGGATATTGGAGTTGGCCGAAAGGCAGGCTGTGTAAGCTCTGGGAGGCAGAAGAGAAGCAGCGGTCGTGATATTCTGAAGGTTATGGTTGCACCCTGCGGGCGGCTGGGCGCTACTTTGCTCTGGCTCTTCCCTCCTTCCTGATGCTGGCCTTGACCATCAAAAACGACCTCAGGCCTCCATCGGACGCTTTGCTGACAGCTCAGAGGTGGCCACCGTGAAGAGCCAACAACCTTCCAGAGACTTCGTCGTCCCATTCCAGCAGCAGGGCATGCTGACTTCCTGTGAGTTCTGACACATTTGTGACTTTTTTCTGCTCCTTCAACTACATGTTTTGGACCTTTACCTTCCCAGCCTTACCACAATTGTGTTTTTTTAAAATTAATTAATCTATTTATTTATTTTTGGCTGTGTTGGTTCTTTGTTGCTGCACGCGGGCTTTGTCTAGTTGCGGCGAGCGGGGGCTACTTTTTTTTTAACGGCTTTATTGGAGTATAATTGCTTTACAGAGGTGTGTTAGTTTCTGCTTTATAACAATGTGAGTGAGCTATACATGTACATATATCCCCATATCTCCTCCCTCTTGCATCTCCCTCCCACCCTCCCTATCCAATCCCTCCAGGCGGTCACAAAGCACCGAGCTGATCTCCCTGTGCTATGTGGCTGCTTCCCGCTAGCTATCTATTTTACATTTGGTAGTGTATATATGTCCATGCCACTCTCTCACTTCGTCCCAGCTTACCCTTCCCCCTCCCCATGTCCTCAAGTCCATTCTCTACGTCTGCATCTTTATTCCTGTCCTGCCACTAGGTTCTTCAGAACCACTTTTTTTTTTTAGATTCCATATATATGTGTTAGCATACAGTATTTGTCTCTTTCTGACTTACTTCACTCTGTATGATAGACTCTAGGTCCATCCACCTCACTACAAATAACTCAATTTTGTTTCTTTTTATGGCTGAGTAATATTCCATTGTATATATGTGCCACATCTTTATCCATTCATCTGTTGATGGACACTTAGGTTGCTTCCATGTCCTGGCTATTGTAAATAGAGCTGCAGTGAACATTGTGGTACGCGGGGGCTACTCTTTGTTGCAGTGTGCAGGCTTCTCATTGCAGTGGCTTCTCTTGTTGCAGAACATGGGCTCTAGGCGCTCTGGCTTCAGTAGTTGTGGCACGTGGGCTCAGTAGTTGTGGTTCATTGGCTTCAGTTGTTGTGGCTCGTGGGCTGTAGAGTGCAGGCTCAGTAGTTGTGGCACATGAGCTTAGTTGCTCTGAGGCATGTGGGATTTTCCCAGACCAGGGCTTGAACCCATGTCCCCTGCATTGGCAGGCAGATTCTTAACCACTGCACCACCAGGGAAGCCCCCCACAATTGTTTTAAAACTGTTGTTGAGGTGGGAGAGAGCCAACATGGCAGAAAAGGACCTTGACCTCACCTCCTCTCACTAACACACCAAAATCACAACTAACTGCTGAACAACCATTTCCCAGACTAGCAGAGGTAAGTTTGATGGGTCCCTAGAGCAAGGAGATATGTGCCCAGCTTCTCAGCAGTGCCCTTGGGGAAGGAGCAAGACCCAAGACAGGAATGGGTGCCATTTGGTCAGGGCCAGTATGGCTGTCAGTGTAGACCAATCACAGAGGACCAGATGGACACCCACACACATGCACACAAACAGTACCTTGACCCTGGGTAAGATCGCAGACATGGATGACAGCCCTTAGGGAAGGGAAACCCCAAAACGACTGAAGTGACATTTTAGAAAAATGTAAAGGTCATTTTTAAAAATCGGAGTATAGTTGATTTACAATGTTGTGTTAGTTTCAGGTGTACAGCAAACTGATTCAGTTATACATGTGTATATTCTTTTTTATATTCCTTTCCATTATGGTTTAATCGCAGGATATTGAATATAGTTTGTTTTTTTTTAAATTGAAGTATAGTTGATTTACAACGTTAGTTTCTGTTGTACAGCAAAGTGATTCAGATATCTATATATCTATATCTATATTTGTATCTATATCTATAGATATTCTTTTTCAGATTCTCTTCCCTTATAGGTTATTACAAACTATTGAGTATAGGTCCTTGTGCTATACAGTAGGTTCTTGTTGGTTATCTATTTTATGTATAGTAGTGTGTATATGTTAATGCCAAACTCTTAATTTATCTCCGCTCCTTCTGCTTTAGCAACCATAACTTTGTTTTCTATGTCTGTGAGTCTGTTTCTGTTTCATAAATAAGATTGTGTCATATTTTAGATTCCACTATAAGTGATATCATATCATATTTGTCTTTCTCTGACTTACTTCACTTAGTATGATAATCTCTAGGTCCCTTCATGTTGCTGCAAATGGCATTATTTCATTCTTTTTTTATGGCTGAGTAGTATTCCATTGTATCAATACACCACATCTTCTTTATCCATTCATCTGTCAATGGACATTAGGTTGCTTCCATGTCTTGGCTATTGTGAATAGTGCTGCTATGAACATTGGGGTACATGTATGTAAAGGTCATTCCTTGCACCCAGGGTTTGTGGAATGAGATTTATTAATGCCACATCCTTGCTTTATCGAAGATGCATTTATATACAGCTTAGCTTTCATGTCATATGCAGTTGATTCTAACCTAATTATTTAAAACTGGACCCCCATATATGGTGGTGACAAAAGTTTATACTTTATGATTACATATATTCCTGTAATAACCCTGTGAGATAAAAAGAATATGTATTACTCCCACCACCATCCCATTTTATAGGTGAAGAAACTAATTCAGAGAGGTCAAATGCATGAACAAAAGTCACACAGCCATGCTAGAGGCACAGTTGATCTTCTGACACATAATCGCATAAAATCTTTATGTAATGCCATGCTACCTCTATTAATCAAAGTGTTGATTTTTAAGAACATTCCAGGGGCTTCCCTTGTAGCACAGTGGTTAAGAATATGCCTCCCAATGCAGGGGACACGGGTTCGAGCCCTGGTCTGGGAAGATCCCACATGCTGCAGAGCAACTAAGCCCATGTGCCACAACTATTGAGCCTGCATACCACAACTACTGAAGCCAGTGCATTTAGAGCCTGTGCTCTGCAACAAGAGAAGCCAGCGCAATGAGAAGCCCACGCACCGCAACGAAGAGTAGCCTGCGCTCACCGCAACTAGAGAAAGCCCGAGCGCAGCAACGATGACCCAACGCAGCCAATAAATAAATTAATTAATTAAAAAGAAAAAAAGAACATTCCATTTCCTGACCACATTAAACAACTACAAGTTTTCTGTGTTTTGGATCAATTTTTCCCAGCAAAGTTAATTTGCATTTTTCAAAATTCAGTTACAATTTTCAAATATCCTTTATAGAATTGATGCCACATTATTTGCTAATTGTTGCCTAATTGTTGAATTTTCTTGTCTGTTGGTACAACTAAACTTTTCTTTTCCTTTTGTATGGGACACATTCTGCCAAAATTACCTGCTGCTGTTTGTGATTCTGGTGGTGATTTTGCCAGCTGGAGAAAAGGGGTGGCAGCTTGAGTGAAATTCTCATGTTTGATATCTTCAAAGTGGAGCCTGCAATTACTTCCCTCCGTTTTAAATTTTATAACACAGTGGGGCTCCTCAGATTGTACAGTGTGGTCCTAAGGTTTTTGATGTTTCCCCAAATTCCAAGAGTTGTTTTATAATCATGACTGCATAAAAACTCCCAGTGGCTTAGCAGACTTACATGGTTACAAAGGAAGCTCACTTCCATAAAATACTCTTTTAATAAAAAAATCTTTTCTTTGGTATTCAGCTATGTTAATGCCAATGAGAAGATGACCCCAAGTTAGTCCTTCACCATAAAGTTGTATATTGTTATTATGACAGAATTCCAAAAGTGTTTGTCAAAAATAAAAATAGACCACTTAATTTCTTTTTTTTTTTTTCACTTCATTTCTTTCCAACATCTTCACATAGAGGGACAAAAGGGGACCAATGTACTAGATAGAAATGATTTTGTAAATACCAACATTGATCAGTGACTATTTGAACAATATGAAAAGAAGCCAGTATAATAAAAGACCTGTTGTGTCTGTTTCTCCGTTTTGATCCCAAAAGCAAGCATGTGGTTTACAGTGAAAACCAGCTTCACTGAGAGTATGACTGTAAAAGATAGAAGCGTGATGGTCTGGAGCAGAGAATTCTGGGCCAAGAGGGCAGCCGTGAGGGCTGCTGGCCCAGTTTTGTTGCTGGCTTGTCAGCAAATCATTAACCTCTTTATGTGTAAGAGTCTTACATGTGAAATGAAGATCCCTCCACCTGTTCTTAATCAAGTGTTAATGGATGTTAGGAGGATTAATTGTACAATCCCTTGAGTTCCAAAGGGGAAAATGAGGTGTGGAGGCAGCAGCTGTAGTCTCTTATCTAGATGCTGTCTTTTTTTTTTTTTTTTTGCAGTACATGGGCCTCTAACTGCTGTGGCCTCTCCCGTTGCGGAGCACAGGCTCCAGATGCGCAGGCTCAGCGGCCATGGCTCACGGGCCCAGCCGCTCTGCGGCATGTGGGATCTTCCCGGACCGGGGCACGAACCCATGTCCCCTACATCGGCAGGCGGACTCTCAACCACTGCGCCACCAGGGAAACCCCAAATTATTTTTTAAGTCATGCAAATATCTCAGTGCCTAAGATCCCATGTTAGGTAGAATCAGATGCAGAATTGTAAATATAAAATTTCAGATAAATATTATGTCCTAAACATGGTCAATTTAAAAAATTAGACAGGCTGTATCTGACTACTATATTGTTCTTATTAAATACATTTTTAATAAATAATAATTGTTTTAATTTTCAGGGGTAAAAGAACTGGACTAATGCAATAATATAAAAAGTTCAGAAGTCTTCGCATACTTAAAACATTTATAAGATCTATCAGTTTTATCTCTCAGATAATTGTTACCATATAAGAGCTAATCTTACACCCCTCATAAACTTTCAAATTAAGCTTCTACATGCTCTCCTGATTCATAATTTTGTTCTCATGGACAGCACTGATATCAGTTAAAGTCAAGTCACCTAATGACTTTCTCTTTAGGAAAGTCACTGCTAGCTGCTCATCTTACTTAGAATGAACAGTTATCTTTATAAGATACTGAAAATTCACTAAACACATACAAAGAGAGTGGATAATCAAGAACAATAACCAAATCAGTACATGGAATACCCAGTCTAATCTATGACCGAGAGAGGGTTCTGCCATTTCTGAATTATAAAATGAAACAACTAAAACTCACATCAGTGCTTTTAAGGTCAGATTTTGTCATTTAAGTTACAAATGGATCAAAAATTGTTTTAAGAAAAAGGGAAAAGAAAGGTTTTCTTAGAAGCAAGCAATGGGCATTTAGTGAATGCAAGGCCCTAAAAACATGAAAGGAATATTAAGTTGCAATGTACATGCTTCTGCTTGGGGTAGTTGGCTCCCAGAAGGAAGATAAGCATTGAATCAACTAGAATACAAGTTAAATGATGCTAGTGTAGTATAGCTAGTGTAGAAAGGGAGGAAATACTAGTGTTTGTTTTCCATGACCTCTATATAATCTCATCACTGGTTTATCTCACCAGACATAGAATTCATATAGTGTATTAGTTTTCTATTGCTGCATAACAGCTTACCACAAACTTAGTGGCCTACAACACATTTATTATCTCACAATTCTGTAGGTTAGAGCCTGGGCATAGTGTGCCTGGGTTTTCTGCTCAGAGTCTCGTTGAGCTGATAACGTGTCAGTCAGGGCTATGGTTCTCATCTGGGGCTTCAAGTGCTCTTCCAGGCTCACTTGTTGGCAGAATTCAGTTGCTTGGGGTTGTAGGACTTAGAGCCCCGTTTTTCCTGTTTGCTTTTGGCTGGGGACTGCTCTCAGCTTTTGGAGGCTGCACCTAGTTCCTGGCCACGCGGCTGCCATAGGCAGTTCACATGGATGTGTGCTCTGTTCTAGGCCAGCCAGTGAGTGTCACTCTGCCTTCCTTCTCTGTGACTAGCTAGAGAAAACTGTTTGCCTCTAAACAGCTCACTGGATTTGGTCAGCTCCACTGAGTTGACTTAAAGTCAATTGTGCCATGTACCATAAAATAATCATATTATATCATATTTATAATCCCTCCCACATTCAAAAGGAAGAGATTATATAGGGGTGTAAGTCATTGGGGGTCACCTTTAGAATTCTGTCTACCACGTTTAGTTTACAAAACATTTCCACATAGTTTATAATTCCACACTCTCTGAAACTTTATGCTCCTTTTTTAAAAATAAGGAAACCAAAATGGGACTAAGACATAGAAGGGAAGGAACCGTCAATTACAGGATTCCTACTGTGTGCCAGGACAATACTGGGTGCTTTTTATGCAGTGCCTCTTTTCATTTTCACAAAGCATTTGCATTGGTAGCCTTATCCCACTTTTTATATGAGAAAAACTAGGCTCAGAGTAGATGAATAATTTGCCCAATGTCACAAGCCATGTAAGAAGTATAGCCAAGACTTACATCCAAGTCTTTTGATTCCAGTTTCCTTTTTTCTTTTTCTTTTTAGGTTATTCAGAATAAGAACAAAATACTTCATGGGATGTGTGCTTGACAAAAAGAAGACAAGAGTTAGAGGGTTCCTGGGTACGGGCAGGTGAGTAGAATGCAGACAAACGTGCCAATGTGATTCAAACACAGTGGGGTGCTCAGAAGAGAATATAAGACCAGCACATTGGACTAACTTTGTGGAGGACAATTAGGCCACTCCTATCAAAATTACAAAAGCACATGACCTTTAGTTTAGCAATTCCACTTTTAAGACTATATCCTACCAATATATTTGTTCACGGGAAAAATGAAATGTGTACCAAGTTATGCTTTTCAGCACTGTTTGTAATAGAAAAGAATGGAAACATCCCCATTGTGCATCCATATGGGGCTGGTTCTATAAATCATGACACATCCATGCAATTGAATGCTATGCAGCCGTAAAAAAGAGAATGAGAAGGCTCTTTATGCATGAAGATGGGGATTATTTCACTATTTTCTTAAGCGAAAAAAAGATGCAGAACTGTGTGCACGTTGTCACTGTTCTTGTAAAAAGGGGGAAGGAAATACAGATATATCTATATATATAATGATTGTGGTGTGTGTGTGTGTGTGTGTGTGTGTGTGTGTGTGTGTGTGTGACTTGTATATTAATAGAATAGCTCTGGAAATATACACACACATGAAAGCTGGCAACATGGTCCACCTCCAGGCAGTGGAACTGGGTGGCTGAGAATAAAAATTGAATAGAAATTTTCACTGTATAGATTCATATATTTGACTTTTAAACTATGTGAAATATGAATATATGTTATACAAGTTGGTGGTCTACTGCTTATGGTAAAAGGATCCAAAGGGAAGGGGAAGAAGAGGCTCAAGAGACATGGAAAATATTTGCATGTAGAAATCTGTTTATTTGGTAAGGGACATGGAGTTATTTCTGAAATTTTTGTTTGAGAAGCCAGCATTTAAATTTATGTCACTGCTTATTAAGTCCAAAAATAATAGCAAAGAAAAATTAATAGTGATTAGAGCGATGAATTGGGAGATTGGGATTAATATATATACACTATTGATACTATGTATAAAACATAACTAGTGGGAACCTACTGTATAGCACAGGGAACTCTACTCAATGCTCTGTGGTGCCCTTAATGGGAAGGAAATCTAAAAAAAGAGGGGATATATGTATATGTATAGCTGATTCACTTTGCTGTACAGTAGAAACTAACACAACATTGTAAAGCAAGTATACTCCAATAAAAATTAAAAAGACAAAACAAAAACAAAATGAATAGTGAGAAGAAGCCACGAAGAGAAGTATCAGGCATGAACATTTACAATTTAAATAAATAAACAATGAAGCGGTATAAAAAGTCTGATGGAGCCAGGAATGAAATATGAGGATATCACTTAAATGAAAGAAGTTACTACTTTTGGTTCATGCCAACAGGTAGAGAGGATTCAGTTTACTATCCTGAAACTTATCATTCTCTATATAACTGATACCTTTATAATTTTAACTAGAACATTGTAAATAACCGTCCTCTGTTTTCCTAACTACAATCCTTGGGAGCTGAATCAAATGTGGGGGCCATCACTGGCTTGGTGGCAGAACATGAGCCAGGGAAGGAATTTAGATGTCAGTCATCATGCCTCACATTGGATCTGTCTAGTGCCAAGAAAACTAAGTTTATCCTCAAACCTTCAAAATAAAGGTTTTCAAAGCTTGGAGCTTCCGGATCGCATCTGCATTAAAGGCTTCCAAGATTTACACACAGAAACTTCTCTAGGCAGCAGTCTCTTTGAACCCCTCTCCTCTGAGGCTGCCTGGTGGTATTTAGTGTTGGGGCGGGGGGTGGGGGTGAGGAGCAGGAAGATGGAGAGAAACTCTAAGTGTAGAAAAGGGAGCAGACCCAGAGGATCAGATAGGATGTTTCCTTTTTTCCTGTTTGCTCTGTCCTTAAAGGCATCATTGCCTTCTTTCAGAACCAAGAAACTGAGATTTAACTACAGTCGGATTATGTCTTGTGTGCCTAGGCTGACACCAGAGGGTGTCTAACAAGTGAAGTTACTTGTTCTGTCATGCCTGTTCTGTCCTCATAACCCTGCCTTTTCATTTTTGCAATGGAACTGATCAGCCAGTAGACCCTCATGGACCATTGGTAGTTTTAAGCCTTATTGGGTGGACAGTCTGCTTCGAAGTATACTCCTCCAGCATTTCCCTGAGAAGTTCTCCCTTTTTAATTTATTTTTCATTTGCAAATAAAAAACTCCCCTGTAGGTTCTATGACAGAAATGATTCAGGTCTCTGTTTGCTCCTGAAATTGTATACATCCTTTCCACCCACACTGTTTCTAAAGAACTCAATTTTTGAAATGTGCCCTTTATTTTTGTCCCTTCCTCTCCCTCACAACCCTCAGGGGGTAGAAATTTGAGTAAGTAAAATCTGAAAGAAAAACTCTAATTTGCATTCCAGTTTTAAGATGAAATTATTTTTGCTGCAGAAAGTGCCACTGCACTATATCTAGAAGTCATGACATATAGTGGGACCTGCAAAGTCTTGTTGAAACAAATGAACTCAATGTATTGTAGCCTCACAGTTCACAGGACAGTAGTAGCTTTATGGAATTCCATGTTTAATCAATCCACTGAGGACAAAGAAACCCTTTCAGTTTGGTCACTGGCTGCTTATTTGATGGGTTTAAGTTTGGAGAATCCAAATTAACCCTAAATATTTGCACTCATGTTACTTGGGCAAAATTAGGCCAAAGAAAAGAGACCATTAGGTCTTTTAAACATAGCAGTCAGGTAAGGCCATAGAGGGATGTAAAGATTTAAAACTGAAGGCCATGTGGGCCAATTGTTGCATATTTTAAAATCCCAGGGGACAAAGAGTGCATGCATCTGTCACATCTAGGATGCTAGAGGGAAAAAACGCACAACATTCAGAGAGCAACGACCTTCGCGCTTCAGAGGAAGATGATTTGGAGCTATGGAAGAATAAGTAGCAATGTGAGTATTTCTAAAAGTTTCCCTTAATCATTTGAGATTCGACTCTCCACTGCTTATTATGGACTCTCTGAATTTGAGAGATATTTTGAAAGTAAACTCTTAGGACTCTACTCAACTCTGCTGACCCTTGTTTCTTGGATTGTAAATTGCCAAGATTATGAAAGCTACATAGAAGAGTAAGAATTACCAGAGAATTCATCAAAATAAAATGTAGGTCAGGTGGAGGCCTTAATTTGGGCTTCCCCAGAAGCAGACCTGACACAAAGACTGGAGTGTAAGTAGTTTACTTAGAAGGTGAATGAAACACCCAGTAGCAGGGTGAAGAACTGAGGCAGAGAAGTCAGATAATATACAAATATTGCATTGAAAAATGTAAAGCACTACACAAACAGGAATGTTCTTAATCCAGTCTCTTTCATTTTACAGAAGGCAGAATTGAGGCATAAGGAAAGACCTAAGCTGCACAAGTTCATCTAACTCATTGTAGCAGAGCCAAGACTAGAGTACTGTCCACTAATTCAAGGTGTATTCAGTTATAGTTAAACGGACTTCTTTTAGCATTACCCTCTTTGCGAAAAAGACAAAAGAAGTTTATACCAAAGATATAATAAAAATTTAAAAATTACCTTTCAGTGTATGCCCTTGGGTCAGTGAATTTTTAATCCAATTTACTCAATTTTTTTTCTATAATGCTACACTGAGAATCTGTAGTGCTACTTAGAATAATAACCTTAAGATAAAGGAAAATCCTGAATTGTCTAAGGGAGTCCTATTACTATTCTTATAAAAGCAGGAAAGTTAGCTAATATATTTTTAAAGGATGTTAAGAATCAAGGTTGAACAAAACGTTCTAGTTAACCTCCAAATTACATGTACCCTGATATGCATTCTGTAGTTGCTCATTCATTAGGTTTTAATAGATTTATAAAATGTGAGAGTTTTGGTGTTGAGAAATTTTGTGTTAGAAAATGTGAGTTACTATCTGAAGTGAGACCGTGAGAGGTAGCTGGATTCAGTAGAGAGAGTGTAAGTGTTGGGATCAGAGAATTAAGTTTCAAATTCCAGCTCTGCCACTTAACAGCTGTGTGGTTTGGGGCAGTTTACTTAACTTCTCTGTCCCCTGCTGAATCATGTCAAGGATTGTGAGAGTACATAAGCTCCTTTCAGGCAGGAACTTTGTTTTGTTCACTGCTGTATCCCCAGTGCCTGGAACAATGATTAGCAGAATAAGCGTTAGAGATAACCTGTCACGTATCCAGTACAACTTCTAGCACACAGTAGGTGTCAACATACGGTAGCCACTTTTATTACCATGAAGAGAAGAATAATGTTTTTAGGAAAAGTATATGATCTCTGTTTCTAGCCAAGCAGGGGGCACAGGGCTCAAACCCAGGGTAGACTGTCAGGAATTGAGGAAAGATAGGCATGGAGTCAAAGGCATTCAAAACACTACAACCAGGGGCAGAGCTGGAGTAGACAACCAAAGAGCCAGAATGAAATATCACTCCAAAGAAACTGGGCAGAGAATGGAAAATTCCAGCATGAAATTCAGTGCCTGGCATTAATTTAACAAGGATTTAACAAGTGTTTGTTGAATGAATGAATGAGTGAATGAATCTTTAACTTGAGACCACAAGTGCAACCTGTAACTTTGGATTCCAGGCAGGTCCTGGAAAGGTTTTTTTTTTTTGTGGTACGTGGACCTCTCACTGTTGTGGCCTCTCCCGTTGTGGAGCACAGGCTCCGGACGTGCAGGCTCAGCGGCCATGGCTCACGGGCCCAGCCGCTCCGCGGCATGTGGGATCTTCCCAGACCGGGGCACGAACCCGTGTCCCCTGCATCGGCAGGCGGACCCCCAACCACTATGCCACCAGGGAAGCCCTGGAAAGGTTTTTTTGAGCTAGTTCTGACAGTCTGTAACAAAGGAGGGTGAGGTGGCTTTCTAAAAGGCCATTGAAAGAGGAGTAGGAAGACAATTAATAGATTGTGTCAATAGGACATTCTATGCCAGAGGAGAATGTATAGCACAGTGAAGAATTACATGATAGTATGATAGGAAATGGGGAGAAACCAAATGGATTAAGCACTGGTTACTGAGAAAAATAGCCTTGACTGTAGAGGAATCACTGTGATGTTCTGAGGATAGGATTAATATGGCTAAATGAGAATAAAGAGTGAAAAATTAAAGAAGCAAAGAATAGTGATTATCCTATGAAAGTTATGCAAGAAATAGAGAAGTGATCAACTCATTTTCGACAAGCGTACCAATACCATTCAATGGGAGAAAGAACAGTCTCTTCAACAAATGGTACTTTAACAACTGGATATCCACATGCAAAAGACTGAAGCTGGACTTTATCTGACATCATATACAAAAATTAATTCAAAATGGATCAAAGACCTAAATGTAATGAGTTAAAACTATAAAACTCTTAGAAGAAAACAGGGGAAGTTCTGTATAACCTTGGGTTTGGCAATAGTTTCTTAAGTATTATACCAAAAGCACAGGTGACAAAAGAAAAAATAGATAAGTTGGACTTCATCAAAATTAAAAACTTTTATGCATCAAATGACACCATTAAGAGAATGAAAAGGCAACCCACAGAATGGGAGAAAATACTTGAAAATCATGTATCTGATAAGCATTTAATATCCAGAATACATAAAGAACTCCTACAACTCAACAACAAAAAGACAAACAACCCAAGTTTAAAAACGGGCAAAGAACCTGAATAGATGTTTCTTCAAAGAAGATACACAAATGGTCAGTAAGTACATGAAAATGTGCTGAAAATATTAATCATTAGGGTAATGCAAATTAAAACCATCAGATACCACTTCACACCTATAAGATTGTTTTTTTTTTGTTTGTTTTTTGTTTGTTTTTTTTTTTTTTTTTTCAGTATGCGGGCCTCTCACTGTTGTGGCCTCTCCCGTTGCTCCGGATGCGCAGGCTCAGCGGCCATGGCTCACGGGCCCAGCCACTCCGCGGCACGCGGGACCCTCCCGGACCGGGGCGCGAACCCGTGTCCCCTGCATCGCCAGGCGGACTCTCAACCACTGCGCCACCAGGGAAGCCCGAAGATTGTTTTTTAAAGGGGAAAATAAGCAATGTATGAGGGAAAAATTAGAACCCTCATACATTGCTGGTTGAAATGATGCAGTTGCTGTGTAAAACAGTTTGGCCTTTTCTCAAAAAGTTAAACATAGAATTATCATAAGACCCTGCAGTTGCACACCTAGGTATTTACTCAAAATAATTGAAATCAGGTACTCAAACAGATACTTGTACGTCAATGTCCATAGCAGCATTATTCACAGTAGCCCAAAGGTGGAAACAACCTTAGTGCTGATCAACAAATGAATGGATAAACAAAATGTGGTACTTACACACACTAGGATATTATTCAGCCATAAAAATGAATGAAGTTCTCGTACATGCTACAATGTGGATGAACCCTTGAAAACCTTATGCTAAGTGAAATAACACAGACACAAAAGGTCAGATATTGTACGGTTCCAATTTTATGGCATATCAAGAATAAGCAAATTCTTAGAGACAAAAAGTAAATTAGCAGTTAACTGGGGGATGAGGAAGCGGGGAGTTATTGCTTAATGGTTACAGAGTTTTGTTTGAGATGATGAAAGGGTTTTGGAAATGGACAGTGGAGATAGTTGTATAACATTGTGAATGTAATCAATGCCACCGAATTATACACTTAAAAATGGCACATTTTTTGTTTTATGTATATATGTATCACAATAAGAAAAATAGAGAAAGATAAAAATAGATTAAAAAAATAGAGAAACGATGTTCTCATTGAGGGTCAGTATGGTAAGAGTGAATTCTGCTTACCCCGCCTCAGATATCCACACTCTAATCCCTGGTTTTATGCCTTTACATGTTATATTATCTGGCAAAAGGGACTTTGCCATCACCCTCTGATGATTAAAGTTACAGCTCTTAAAATAAGGAAACTATTGTGGATTATCTGGGTGAGCCCAGTGTAGTCATTATGGGACCTTAAAAGTAGAAGAGGAAGGCAGAAGAGGCAGTCAGAGAGATGCTATGGAAGAAGAGGCAGGTGAAGTTCAAAGTTTGAGAGGCCCTTGAACCTTCCACCATTGCTGGCTTTAAAGATAGGGGAAGGGGGCTGTGAACCGAGGAATTCTGGAGACCTCTGGAAACTGGGAACAGCCCTCAGCTGACATCCAGCAAGGAAATGGGACCTCAGTCCTACAAAACTACAAGGAATTGAATTCTTGCAGCAACCTGAGTAAACAAAGAAACGAATTCTCCTTCAGAGCCTGCAGAAGGGAACACAGCCCTGTAGACACCTTGACTTTATCCTGGTAAGACCTGTGTTGGACTTACAGAACTGTAAAGTAATAAATATGTGTTTTAAAAAAAGAAACAGAGAAGCTATTGTGGAGGTGGCTATTACTCTGTGATTGGAAGAAAGCTAAGGCCTAGATGAGGGGTTTTGCTGAGTAATCAGGAAACAGAGAGCAAAAATGACCATCAAAAGCGTTGTAGCAGATTGTTTCTTCCAAAGATGGTTACAACAATATCTCCCATCCTGTGCTCTTCTGCAGTGAGAACTTGCCACTCCCCTATCAAGAAGCCTCTCCCCTTGCATCTGGGCTGGCCTCTGTGACTTGCTTATAACCAGTGGAATGTAACAAAAGTAATCCTGCATGAAAGCTGAGGCTGTGTCAAAAGAGACCACGCAGCTTCTGCCTGGCTCCCTTAAAATACTTGTCCTCCATGTGCTACTTCTCAGGACATTGCCTCTTGGAACACAGGCTCCATGCTGTGAGGAAGTCCAAGCCACACAGAGGGGTCATGTTGAGGTGCTCCAGTCGACATTCCCAACTGAGCCCAGCCTTGGAGTCATCCCCACCCAGGTGCCAGATGGGTGAAGTCTCCACATAATTCCAACCTACAGTTTGAGTCACCTTCAGCTGAATCTGAATCTATATCTGTATCTATATGCCCCCAAATTGCAGTACGTAGTAGACAAGCCATCCCTGCTGGACCCACAGAATCTGTGAGCATTAAATAGTTGTTGTTTATGCCACTGAGTTTGGGGTGCTACAGAGCAATAGGTAACCAGAATAAGTGAAAAAGAGAAGAAACAATTTAATAATGCCCACAGGGAGGCAAGGGAGTGAAGAGGCATATAGATCATTCTGTCTCTTGCTTGAGGGCTAGGGGGATGATGGTCCTCATTACTCATGGAATGCAGATTTCCAGGGATGGAGAAGAATCAAGGAAAGAGATCATCCTTCTATGGAACAGCATGAATGAGGGATACCTTCTGTTTTGATGAGAGGCTTGTGATTGGGCTCCCTATAGCCACTCTCAGCACTATGAGGAACACCACTGTAATTCTCAAAAGTATTGAAGTTTCAATTTATTGCAGCCAGGCTGATCTTGGGTAAGGGTTGACCAGCCCACAAGAATTACTGTCAGTTGCCTAAAGTAGAGTACAGATCTACATATTGACATGCCAATGAAGAATGCATTCCAACATATTGAATTCTTGTGAAAAACTGTTAAATAATGAAAACTACCACTGATGCTTGCTGTAGGTCTTTTCAAATGACCTAAATTATGATGGTTCAATAAGTACAAAACTGAAAAAATTGTGAGATTAAAGAATTATGTCCAGAATCAAGCCATCCTCAGAGGATTCAGCAAAAAATGCTCTCAAATAAAGCAGCCTTAGCATTCTACAAACATAACTGTACCAAGAAAACAAGCAGTGATGCAGATTAAAATCGCAGACCCTCTAGATGAGCCAGTGATTCATTACAATTGGTACCCATTATCTTGGCTATCAGGAAAACTAAGGGGAAAAGTGAACTATAGTTAACAGTGAGGTTTAACGAAAGATTTCTTAAAAGGAACCTCACATAAAGCAGTTTTGTTTTGTGTTTGTGTTTTTAATTAGTAAAGATCCCAACAGGTGGCCACACCTATGTTTTTTAGAATCCTCTGGACCCTCACCATTCATTAGAACTACGCTATTCAAGAGCACCGTAAGACCATTGGCCAAAGGCAGTATACTAATTCAACCTGCATTCTTAACTACTCGGCTGTGCTACACTAAATAAACACATCAAATAACTGGCTTCTAAGCCCCAACCTGTGGTTTCTGCTCTTTTCATTCTGGACTTCATACCTTCAGGGAGCTTATCCACATATATATACAAAGTTAAGTTACTCCTTTAAGAACTACTACTGATTCTTACATCTGTATCTCCCAGTTCTTTCTCTTCACCCACTCTTCAGTTGCACCCCTCCACTTAGATATTTTACCCAGCTTTTTAAAAAAAATGAGAACCCATTACCTAAAGTGATGGGAGGGCTTCCCTGGTGGCACAGTGGTTAAGAATCCGCCTGCCAATGCAGGGGACACGGGTTCGAGCCCTGGTCCAGGAAGATCCCACGTACCGCGGAGCAACTAAGCCCATGTGCCACAACCCTTGAGCCTGTGCTCTAGAGCCTGAGAGACACAACTACTGAGCACATGGGCCACAACTACTGAAACCCACGTGCCTAGAGCCCGTGCTCTGCAACAAGAGACGCCACTGCAATGAGAAGCCTGCACACCGCAACAAAAAGTAGCCCCCACTCACCAAAACTAGAGAAAGCCTGCGCACGGCAACGAAGACCCAAAACGCAGCCAAAAATAAATAAGTAAGTAAATAAGTAAATAAAAAAGTGATGGGAATGGATTTTAAGTGGCAATGGTCATCATACCTTTTTATTTTAGTCGAAGTAATTTGCTTTGTGAATCCAGTTCTCAGTAGTAGCACTCAAGTAAACGCCCAGTCAACCACTCTGAATTAGTGTGATCCAAATTATGGGGATTTTTAAAAGAAAGCTAGCATCAGTGTTAGGAAACATGGATATTATCTTGCAGACTTTAAGGGAGAAAAATCAAAATTCTGTCTCCATTAACATGAGAAAGTTGGAGTAGATCACTGCTTTTAAAGTTGGACAGTATGAGCTCGAGGGAGTCTGTGACCTCACTTCAGGGGTGCCAGTGAGATGAGAGGGCACCCAACAAGTAAAACTTCCTCAACCCTTGCCTCTCACAAGTGTAAACCAGAGCGACTCCATTTTCATTTGCTTTTCATATTGTAAGATTTTGTTTGTATAAAGGTTTCTGAATCTAATTTTTTTAAAAAACTTGCACTCTAGGTGATCTGTTAAGACCTCCTCTGGTTCTTATCTTCAGTGGTTCTGTCAAGTCATTAAACAGAAGCTACGGGATCAGGACTGTAAACAAAAGAGTTTAAAGATATCTTCATAATCTACCTTCATGCATTAGATGAGCTCAGAAAGCAAGAGTGCAAAGGGAGCTTTATTGTACTGTGTTGTGCAGCTCGGCTGGTGCTCTTGATTTGCAAGAGCAGTAGTGCTCCTGCTTCCCTGCAGTTCTTTAGCAAAATACACGGTGCCCACATTCCATCATCTTCTGTGCCTCTTAAGGCATCTTTGGGCTTTGAATAGCTAGGCCTTGAAGACCTAACAATCAGTGTAGAAGATGCCATTGGTGCCCACATTTATTCTTGCCCTCACCATTCCCATATATGCCCACAGCTTCTTCCTGTAAGCACCTGCAACTGCCTGAGTGCTTTCTTTGGCCACAGGAACATACTTGGTCTATGTACAAGGAGAGCTGGAGGTGCTGAATGTTGACGTTTCCAGGACTAGCCCTCAAGTAATGAAGGACAGGAGTTGATGGATAAATACTCCAGCTGCATCCCCCCTTGGGTGGGACAGTTCTGAGGCACGTTCTACAGCGTCACCCAGAGGTCCCCAGTAGGGTTAAGCCCTAATTGCCCACAGCAGAAACTTCATTAACCCACCCTGCGTTGCTTTCCTTCCTTCCCCTGTCACTCTTGCTGGTTCTTCTTGGTATTGCCTCCAAAATAAACTGGTCCCAAATAAACTACATGCATTATATCCTTTTTGCAGGATCTGCTTCTAGGAGAAACCCAAGTATATCAGTCAGGGTCCAGTCAGGAGACAGAAAGCTCACCAGTTATTTTAACAGGATTATTTAATGTAAAAAATGTCAGCTAGGTATAAAATTGTTAACTTCCTATCTGTATTAGTTTCCCAGGGCTACCGTAACAAAGGACCACAAACTGGGTGGCTTAAACAACAGAACTTTATTGTCTCACAGTTCTGGAGGCCAGAAGTCTGAAAACAAGATGTTGGTAGGGAGATTCCTTCTGAGGGCTGTGAGGGAGAATCTATTTCATGCCTCTCTCCTAGCTTCTGGTACCCTCAGGTTTTCCCTGGCTTGTGGATGGTATTCTCCCTGTGTATTCACATCGTCTTCCATCTACATGTTTGTCTCTGTCCTGATTTCCTCTTTTGATAAGTACACTAATCATATTGAATTAAGGCTCATCTTCATGACCGCATCTTAACTTGATTATTGGCAAAGACCTTATTTCCAAGTAAGGTCACATTCACAGGTACTAGGAGTTAGGACTTCAGCATCTTTTGAGGGGACACAGTTCAATCCATAACGGTGCCTGAAGAGGAAAAAAGAGATCTCTAAAGTATCAGAGAGGTAGCAACTTCAGGAAACAGCTACCACCCCTAGTACTGAGGGAACAAAGAGAAGATGTCAAAATTATTAAGGCTTAGAGATCTGGAGGAAGGCCACATGAGGCTGAGACACGGATGCTTGAGGAAGGGACACCAGTTGACTGGGGCTGGTGTGTTTGTGCTGAAAGAAGAGGCCTCATGTGGCCTGGACCCAGACCCCTAAAGGGAGGGGATGCCAGTGTCTCTGGAGTGGGGGCATGATGAGACTCTCTCTGCAAGTGTTGGAAAAACTGCAAACTGGATTCAGCTGCTGGTACAAGAAGAGACTGCCACTTCTGGGATTAAGAAGTGAGGTTGGGGTGACTTTCCTAGGAGCAGGAGGCTAATCCGAAACTCCAAGAAGCAAATAGGAAGTAAACAGGAAGGAGCATGTCCCTTCTTCCTCCTCCAGCCTTGCATCTCTCTCTAGCACTTTGTACGAGCAAAGCCTAAAAGGGAACAGCTGGCAAGCAGAAATGTGGTTTGTAAGATCCCAGTCCCAGCACCAAAAAGCAAAGGAGGCTTTGCAAAGAAGGCTGGGTTTGGAGCTGAGTGAGAATAGCTTAATAACTAGCACATCAACCTAAGACAGTCAGGCAACTGAGAAAAGTAAGATTTTTATCCCAAGGAAAGTAAAGATTAGGCCTAAGAACATCAACATGGGTGCTTGATTAATGGCAGTTAATGAAGCAGCATCTGAGTGAGAAAGAAGCACCTCTACAGAGGTGTGGCTATAAAGTAATATGATTGAATTTTTAACAACATAGTAGAACTTCAGCATGCAAATGAGAACCGTTCTCTTCAAAGTAGTTTCATGGGAATTTTTTCAACTCGTTCTTTCAGTATGGCCATGGCTCAAAGAGTCTTTGGGACTCCTCTTTGGGAGCCCATGGCCTGCATTTTGAGTCAATCCATGTTGCCAATACTTTGTCTTTTGAGGGTGAATTAACTTTTTTGGAAACAATTTAATGTCATTCCAAACTAAACTTGGTGAATAAAGGTCACATGACCGGGCTTGATTCTGCTTTTTTTGGGCAGGTTGGGGAGAGGGGTTTTGGGGGGTAGTGTGTCAAAATCAAAGTATATTTTTTGTCTTAAGGTGATACCTGGCTGGTGGTCTGATGCTAACATTCTCAACTAGATAGTAAAGTGATGATAAACAGAAAAGATGAAAGCAAGCTAACAATAACAAAGAAAATCAAGACTAACATTTTATCATTTCCCAACTCTGTTTAGAATGTCACCTAATTATAAGGGTGACAAACTTATTTGAAAAATACAATTTGTGATATACAGGTACTTTGCTGTCAGTTACAGAAAAAACGTTTGCCAAAGGGATAAAGGGAGGCATCACACTTCCTTAATGAAGTGTAGAGTTTGGGTGGCTCAAAAGCATCAGGTCTGGGCCTACCAGAAAACATGACAGCCATCCTCTTACTAGTGGGGAACTATTATGAGACAGCCAGAACACTCTTTCTTGCTTATCTCCTTTTCTGTTAGTATATCTCTCGTATTTAGTAGAGACTGGAAATCTTCTAGAAGACTACTTGTAAGGAAGTAAAGAGGGAATTGATAATACCTCATTGCAGTTAAGGAGACCAAAAGAATCTTTACCATAGTGCATGCTGGTGATTACAGTTTTCCATGTTCTTTACTGATTTAGTGCACCATAAAGCCAACCTATAGGGGTGGGAGAAAGTTCCAACTTAGTACATCAGAGTTGCTCAAAATGAATATCTTCTGGGCACTGAAAATTGGATTGAGAGCAATGCACATCAACACAGTCGAGCTCTCAGAAGGTGATGTGAGCAATTCCCAGGGGAAAATGAGGATAACCAAAATCTGTCTTTTGGCAAGAACTGGGTCAGACTAGATCTCTCCTCATTTTGGGGATGAGTAAATAGGAACAACTTACATAGAGGTCTGTTAAAAACATATGGCAGAACAAGAGAAACACCACCCTGAAGATGCAGGAGAAGAATGCCAACTGTGAAATGATTTACTATTGAAACCAGTAGAAAATTATATCTGTAAGGTTACAGGAGGACATAACTTCTATGAAATAGGAGCAGAAGCCTTAGGGAAAGTAGTAGCAGAAATGAAGTCGACTGTAGGAGAATAACAGGAAAATGTTTGAAATAAAGAAAAAAAATTAAAAGAAACTGTAAGACAACTAGAAATGCAATAGCAGAATCAAAAATCCTTTCTGGGAACAGAAAAGGACAGAAATGAAATGAAAATATTGAATCGGTAATGCAGAAAACGAACATAAAAAGTTTTTCCCAGAATGTAGGGAACAAGTAGAAAAAAATGAAAAGACATGGGTAAATAGAAAAATTATCAAGCCTAAAAATTATAGATACACCAGAGAAAGAGATTAGTATGACTGGTATCAAGCAATAATCAGACATGATTGAAGAAAATGTTCATGAGTCAATAAAAGATCTGATTGTGCAGGCTGAAAGTCCAGAATCTTGCAGACACAAAAAATACAAAGAAATTCTCATGTAGATATATTTTTGAATTATAAGAATGTAAACATATCCTATAAATAGTCATTTAATTAGTTTACTTATAATGGAAGGAAAAATCAGGGTAATCCCAGTGTTTTTAACTAAGGTAAATGTTGAAAGACTACAGGACAATGTCTAAAATATTTGGAGAGAAAAAGATTTGGTTCAAATAGTCAATATTTATTTATGAATGAAGGCAACAGAAAGACATGGACTTGGGAAATATGGCATCCATGTTATTTTTTGAAAAAAGTAACTTGAAGATCTCTAGCTGTGTAAACATTTACTATATAGATTGCAAAAGTTTACAGTGCCTAAATAGGATAAACACAAACAATGCATAGAATGTGTATGTGTCTTTAAAGGAAAAACAAGAACACCAAAAATGGCATAAAAGCAATGAAACATCAATTATAACAGTAAACAAAAATTGTTCTAACTTCTTATTAAAGTAGAAATACTCTCTAATTAGGTTATAATATAACATATATCTACATATTGCTTATAAGAGACAAAAAGACACTGAATCTTAAAAATTAAAAATGGACAAAAATTTATTTTTGAGAATGCGAATAAAAGGAACACAATATTAATTTCAGGCAAAGGTGACAATATTAATTTCAGGCAAAGCAGAATTCAAGGCAAAAAGGATTATACAGAGCAAAGATATAACAACTAAGAAATATATATGCCAAATAAGCTTAGTGTTGATATTTATAAAGCAGAAACTGTCAGAAACTCATTGACAGACTGATATTAATTTAATAGCTTTTTAGAGATGTTAAGACAACTCTATCAGATAAAACATATAAAAATAAGAGGATGTGTCTAATTTGAATAATATAATTAATAAAGTTAATTTAATAAAAATATATTGAACTTTATACCTTACAGAGAATGTTTCTAATTAGCCACACCATAATTAAAAAATTTATTTTTACTAGGCCTTAAAGAAAACTCTAATGTACTTTTAAACAGCAGAAATCATGCAGTCTATGCACTTAGGCACAATGCAATAAAACTAGAAAATAATTACAGTAGTTTAAGCAACCCCCAAACTGAGTTTCACACCCTCCTATATAAAGGGGTTGCAAGAGGGAAAGTGTCAAATGGCATTGGTAAGCTTTTGACTTGTTCTATTTCCTACCTATAGGGGCTGCATGTACTTCTGATGTCCAGTAGAGGAATATATTTGGAAGAATTAGATTAAACATACCTGGGGATAGAAGGTCCACTGATACATAATATCCAAACTTTAGAGATGATCCAATTCCTTTAGGATTTTGCAGCAGTTTGGGTTTCACAGACAGAAACTGCTGAGTCACAGTCCAAATGACCAAGGCTATCTTGCTGTAAAAGAAAAAAATATATATATATTTATATATTTTTTTTTTTCTGAAAAAATAAGTGGGTGGGAGCTTACTTAGTGTACACAGAGTAGGAGTGAGTCACAATCAGTTAAAAACCTTTTCTTCTCCTTGGGCCACACTCACCTAATATTCAGGCTGATGTAGACATGAGCATATTACTCCAAGCGAAACGTCTGGACATCCCCCTCTTTCCCTTCCTGATTGCCCATCTTCCTTATAACAGTCAGAAAGCCACTTGCTTCCTCTTCCCCCTTTCTCTTCCATCTCCCATTTCTTCTAGCTCTTTGCTTTACTGGAGAGCATTAGAGTTGGAGTTGGCGGTTGAAACAATAGAGATAAGTTGTTGGATAAAAGAAATAAAATCTCAAGACAGTTCTCTGGATTGATATTACTAGGAACAAATATCATGTGCCCCACCCCTATTGCTAAGGGCCTTATTCAGTAATACATCATCCCTACCAGGAAAGGAACAGTTGTAATACTAATGAAAGGTAGGTGGGTAGAGAGAACCTATGTTGTCTTTCAGTCAATACCTGAGAAGGTCAAGGACTTTACAGATTAAAGTTCTTTGCACAAATTCAGTAGAAAACGAACATTGGTAAAGATGTTATTCAAAGCATTATTTCCTAGAATAGTGAACTCTAGTCATAAGCAGTAGCCATGAAATGACTCAGCCCAAAAAAAAGAACCCAGGGGCTTCCCTGGTGGCACAGTGGTTGAGAATCTGCCTGCCAATGCAGGGGACACGGGTTCGAGCCCTGGTCTGGGAAGATCTCACATGCCACTGAGCAACTAGGCCTGTGAGCCACAAATACTGAGCCTGCGCGTCTGGAGCCTGTGCTCCGCAACAAGAGAGGCCCGCGCACCGCGATGAAGAGTGGCCCCCGCTTGCCGCAACTAGAGAAAGCCCTTGCACAGAAACGAAGACCCAACACAGCCAAAAATAAATAAATAAATAATTTTAAAAAAAAGAACCCAGCATGAATATATCAAAATTTTGCATCTAAGGAATGGCTTCCACCAAATAAAGGTGAAGACTTAGTGAGATAATTGCTCTAGGTTAAAAATTCTACAATGACTCCTAGAACTTTGCACTAAGGCTATGCACTTAATGTCTCTCTGAAACTCAGATTTCAGGGCTAAGTCTTGTGGCTAAATACTATCTAAATAAATAATAACCCAAGTTAACTATGTAATGCCCTAGTGAGCCAGCTGACAAAAAAAAAAGGTGACTCACAGTCTGGTTACAACAACATAAGGCAAATATGTGCCAGACTCAACTGCACTTCTATGCCATTCCAATCTCTGATTGGGCATATGGTCAGCACAGGAAGAGAGCTCTGTTTTGTCAGGAACATGGAAGTAGAAAGAAAGGAAGCATGGGCATGCATCCATTCAGTTGTTCTTTCATCTAACATTTACATGTCCTATTGGGAGGCAGACATTGCATTAGGCTGTGGGAATAGATTCAAATCCTTGAAGGCTTTTCAGTCCAGCCAGGAGAGACAGACACATAATCAAATATAATATACATGATAAATGCTGGCCCAGTGCTTCTCAAACTTTAATATGCATAAGAATCACCTGGAGAGCTTGATTAAAACACATCCCAACATGGAAGCACATGCAGGGCACAGTGAGTACATGAAGAGGGAGTTTTCTATTTTATCTGAAGTTGATGACTGAGCTGAGTTTCAAAAAATAGGTAGTTATTTATTCACCAGGGAAAAAAGGGGAAGTGCATAGAATTCAGAAACAGTTTGCTGGGGCCCAGTGTGTGACAGATAAGGATGTAGAGAAGAGCGTGGGCCACATCATGAAGGGTCATAAGTGCCACATTGAGGAGTTGATATTTTATCCTATAGGCAGTGGAGAGTCACTGAGAGTTTTAAGCAATGGAATAAACCATGCAGGTATTTGGCAAAGAACATTCCAGTGAGAGGAAACAGCAAGGGTAATGACCTTGAAGTTGGAGTGTCCTTGGTGCCTTCATGGACAAGCAAGGAAGCCAGTGTGGCCGGAATATGAGGGGTACAGTACCACGTGATGAGGTCAGAGAAGTAGGCAGGGGACAGATGGTGCCTTGGTAAGAACACTGGATTTTATTTTAAGCCCTTTGAGCATAGGTATGACATGATGTAACTTAGGTTTGAAAGTGTCACTCTGGCTACCATGTTGTAAGGGGACAGGAGTGGAGGCAAGAAAGTAGTTAGGATACTATTGTAGGAGTCCAGGGGAGAGTTGATGGTGGCTTGGACCAGGGGGCTATTGACAAATTCATATATTCATATATGTATCCACCACCACAGTCACAATATGGAACATTTCCATTATTGTAAAAATTGCTTCATGCTGCCTTTTTGTAGTCATACCATTCCCCTAAGCCCTAACTGCTGGCAACCACCAAACTTATTTCTGTTCCTATAGTTTTGTCTTTTCCAGAATTTCACATAAATGGAATCATACAGTATGTAGCCTTTTGGATCTAACCTCTTTCATTAAGCAAAATGCATTTGACATTCACCCTTGATGTTATGTGAATCAATAGTTCATCCCTTTTTATTGCTGAGTAGAATTCCATTTTATGGATGTATCACAGTTTTTGTTTATTCATTTACCAACTGAACCAAATGAAGGACATTTGGGTTTCCAGCTTTTGGTGATTATGAATAAGTTGTATAAACATTTGTATATAGGTTTTTGTATGAACATAAGTTTTAATTTCTTTTGGGTAAATATCTGAGAGTGTGATTGGTATATATGGTAAGTGTACGTTTAACTTTATAAGGAACTGCCAAACTCTTTTCCATTGAGAGTATACCATCTTGCATTCTTGCCAGCAGTACATGAGAGTTCCAGTCACTTTGCAAGTTTGTCAGACTTTGGTATTGTCAGTATTTTTTATTTTAGCCACTCTAGTGGATGTGGAGTGGTATCTCATTGTGGTTTTAATTTGCAATCTGTTAATGATTAATGCTGTTGTGCAAAGTAGAGTTGGAAGGATTTACTAGTGAAATGGATGTGGGATGTGAAAGAGTGAGGAGTCAAGTGTGATTTCAAGGTCTTTGGCCTGATCAACATGACAGTGAAAGAGATGGAGAATTCAGAATCAGAGTTAATGTGACATTTCAGTGGATCAGGAAAAGTTCAGCAATAGTCATTAGGAAAGAGAAAATGGTTATTGTCATTGGGCAAAGGAAAAGTGATAGCACACTCATATTCCCATCAGGAACTACGAATGAGATTTATTAAGAACAAATAGAACTGAAGATGATTAAAGAACTTTCTTTTATGGGTCGTGTGTGGGTGGAAAATGAAAGGTGTCACCCTCAAGGAAAGACATGTCAGTCTGGGAAAAGCAGGCTCCTGTTAACATCTCAGGGATGTGATTCACTGTGAAAACCTGAAACCTGTTTTATATCCTGGGTAGGTGGTGGCTGGGGCAGAGTTGTTTTTACTACACAAAGAACAGAGAGAAGTTGATGAATTGGATAATGGAAACTGGTACCTGGGCATAATGGACCATGATGTCATCTTGAATAAGCAAATCTAAGGAAAGAATTATACTGGTCCACACAAAGTAGAACCATAAGAAACCTGACAAAGCAGAGGGGCCTACCAGAAATGTTATGTCCTGTGTTCTCCACCTGGCTTCTCAGAAGGACCCAAGATAATTATCCATGTGTAGATTATCAGTCATCTCTGGTTCAGATATAGTTGAGGATGATTTAAGGTACAATAAAGAAGAGGTTATCAGGGACCCTCCTGACTCGGCCGCCATGGTGACAGGGTTTTAATCAAAGACAGAGATCTTCCTATCATATTTCTGGGATGCTTCATGGCTTGATTTCTAGTTCACTTTGGCTTCTTTATTAATTCCCTCTTTAAAGCTTCCTTTCTTTTTACTTATTGTGAAAAATTCAAACAATTTAGAAAAATGTACTAAAGAAAGTAAAAGTTTTCTGAAATCTTACCATCCCAGATCCTTAGCATTATGTTTTGGGAGGCCATCCTTTTATGTTTATGCATGCATTCTCACAGCTGTGCTTTTACTTAAATGATTTAATAGTATACATGCTTGTTTCTTTAATTCATGGAAACTTTTGAAAACCATGACTTATTAATATTTTATTGACACCCCGCCACCTCCCACTGACATCCCCAGTAACCAATGTAAATAACTTCGTGCTTTTTCTTCCAGAACTTTCTCCACAATCATATAATTTTATGCACGTACACACACATACACACACGCACTGTTAATTGTTTAACAAAAACAGGATCTTTGTAATTTACTTTTCTGGATCTTTCTTTTTTCACTGTACTTGCATCATTCTTTTCTATGACTGCCTAATATTCTGTGCTTCAGTTGATTGACATTAACTTTGCTTCCCTTCTTTTTGCCACTACAAACATTGCTACAGTAAATATCTCTGTATTTATTCCTTACATACTGGAGATTTGTTTTCATACTGGCGTTTTTATTTCTGTGTGATAGAATCCAAGAAATAGGATTTCTGAGTTGAAAAGTATGTATAATTATAGTTGTTTTTTTTTATTTTTGGCTGCGTTGGGTCTTCGTTGCTGTGCGCGGGCTTTCTCTAGTTGTGGTGAGCGGGGGTTACTCTTCGTTGCAGTGTGCGGGCTTCTCATTGCGGTGGCTTCTGTTGGTGCGGAGGATGGGCTCTAGGTGCGCGGGCTTCAGTAGTTGTGGCACACGGGCACAGTAGTTGTGACACGTGGGCTCTAGAGCACAGGCTCAGTAGTTGTGGCGCACAGGCTTAGTTGCTCCACAGCATGTGGGATCTTCCCGGACCAGGGCTTGAACCCAGGGCATTGGCAGTTGGATTCTTAACCACTGTGCCACCAGGGAAACCCTATATAATTAGAGTTTTAGTAAATATTGCCAAATTACCTTCCAGAAAGATTTTTCATGATATCCTCACTGTATTTTTCCGTCATTATTAAGGTATAATTGACAAAAATTTTATATATTTAAGGTTTATGATATTTTGATTTATGTATACATTGTGAAATAATCACTACAATGAGGCTAATTGATATAACTATCACCTCATATATTAATAGTTACCATTTTTTTGTGGTGAGAATGCTTTAGGTCTAACTTGGCAGATTTCAACTGTACTATACAATACTGTTAACTATATTCACATTGCTTTACGGTAGATTCCCAGACTTAGTCATCTTGCATAACTGAAACTTTGTACTCTTTGACCAACATCTCCGTATTTTCCCCTCCCTCAAGCCGCTGACTACTACCATTCTACTCTCTGCTTCTATGAGTTTGACTGTTTTGGATTCCACATATAAGTGAGATCATGCAGTATTTGTCTTACTATTTTTGGCTTTTTTTATTTAGCATAATGTCCTTTGGGTTCAGCTATGTTGTTACAAATGCCAAGTTCTCCTTCTTTTTTAAAACTGAATACTCTTTCATTGTATATATATACAAGACATCTTCTTTATCCATTCATCTGTCAACAGACATTTAGGTTGTTTCCATATCTTGGCTATTGTGAATAATGCTACAGTGAACACTGGAGTGCAGATATCTCTTCAAGATGCTGATTTTCTTTCCTTTGAATATATACTCAGAAGTGGGATTGCTTGGATCATAATGTAGTTCTCTTTTTAATTTGGGGGGGAACTTCCATACTGTTTTCTATAATGGCTGTACCAATTTACATTCCCACCAATAGTGTACAAGCATTCTGTTTTCTCCACAACCTCTCCAACACTTGTTCTCTTTTTGATAACAGTCATTCTAACAAGTATGAGGTGACATCTCATTGTGGTTTTGATTTGTATTTCCATGATGATTAGCGATGTTGAACACTTTCATTTACCTTTGGTCATTTGTGTGTCTTTTGAGAAATGTCTGTTTAGGAGCTTTGCCCATATTTTAATTGGGTTATTTGTTTTGTTTGCTTTGTTTTTGCTATTGAGTTGTATGAGTTCCTTATATATTTTGGATATTAGCCCCTTATCACGTATGGCTTATAAATATTTTCTCCCATTCTGTAGATTGCCTTTTCACTCTGTTGATTGTTTCCTTTGCTGTGCAGAAGCTTTTTAGTCTGACGCAGTTCCACTTGTTGATTTTTTCTTTCTTGCCTGTGCTTCTGGTGTCATATCTGAAAAATCATAGCCTAGACTGTTGTCAAGAAGATTTCCCCCTATGTTTTCTTCTCTACATTTATGGTTTCAAGTCTTATGTTTAAATATTTAAGCCATTTTGGGTTGATTTTTATATATGGTATGAGATAAGTGTATAATTTTATTCTTCTGCATGTGGATATTTAGTTTTCCTAACACCATTTGTTGAAGAGACTATCCTCTCCCCCATTGTATGTTCTTGGCACCCTTGTTCAATATCAGTTGACCATAGATGCATGGATTTGTTTCTGGGCTGACTGTTCTTTTCCATTGGTCTATATGTCTGTTTTTATGCCAGTACCATACTATTTTGATTACTGTAGCTGTTTAATATGCTTTGAAATCAAAAAGTGTGATGCCTCTTTGCTCTTTTTCCTCATGATTGCTTTGGCTATTGGAGGTCTTTTGTGCTTCCATACAAATTTTAGCGTTTTAAAATATTTCTATAAAGAATACCATCAGGATTTTTATAGGGATTGCATTGAACCTGTAGATCACTTTGAATACTATGGACATATTAACCATGTTAATTCTTCCAATCCATGAACACAGGATTTCTTTCCATTTATCTGTATCTTTTAAAGTTTCCTTCATTCTTTTAAAAAATAATTTTCATTCTACAAGTCTTTCACCTCTTTGGCTAAATTTATTCCCAATAATTTTATTCTTCCTGCTGCTATTGTGAATGGGACCGTTTCTGGTAGTTTGTTGTTGGTGTATAGAAACACAAGTTATTTTTTGAATATTGATTTTGTATCTTGTAACTTTACTGAATTTGTTTATTAATTCTAACAGTTTTTTGGTGGAGTCTTTAGGGTTTTCTCTATAATATCATGCTATCTGCAAATAGAGACAATTTTACTTCTTCCTTTCCAATTTGGATACCTTTATTTCATTTTCTTGCCTAATTGCTTTCGGTAGAACTTCCAGCACTATGTCAAACAGACGTGACAAGTGTGGGCATACTTGTCTTGTACCAGATCTTAGAGGGAAAGCTTTTATTTTTAACCCATTGATTATGATATTAACTGTGGAATTTTCATATAAGGCCTTCATTGTGTTGAGGTAAGTTCCTTTTATACCTATTTTGTTGAGAGTTTTAATCATGAGTGGATGTTGAACTTTGTCAAATGGTTTTTCTGCATCTATTGAGATGATCATGTATTTTTCCTTTAATTTTATTAATGTGGTGTATCATATTGATTGATTTGCATATGTTGAACCATCTTTGCATCGCAGGGATATATCCCAGTTGATCATGGTGTATGATTCTTTTAAGTGTTGTTGTTGAATTTGATTTGCTAGTATTTCATTGCAGATTTTTACATTTATGTTCATTCAAGGATATTGGCCTATAATTTTCTTTTCTTGTGGTTTCTTTCTCTGGTTTTGGTATCATGGTAATGCTGGCCTCATAAAATGAGTTTGGAAGTGTTCTCTCTTCTTCTACTTTTTTAGAAGAGTTTAAGAAGGATTGGTATTCATTCTTTTTTGAATGTTTGGTAGAATTTACCAGGGAACTCATCTGATCCTGGGCTTTCCTTTGTTCAGAGATTTTTGTTTGTTTGTTTGTTTTTGTTTTTTTAAAATTACTGATTCTTTCTCCTTATTATTGGTCTATTCAGGCTTTCTATTTCTTCTGAAGGCAGCTTTGGTAGGCTGTATATTTCTAGGAATTTATCTTTTTTTTTTCTGGGTTATCCAGTTGTTCGTAATAGTTTCTTATGATCCTTTTTATTTCTTAGGCATCCATTGTAATGGATTTATTTATTTATTTATTTATTTATTTGGCGGTACGTGGGCCTCACACTGTTGTGGCCTCTCCCGTTGCAGAGCACAGGCTCCGGACGCGCAGGCTCAGCGGCCATGGCTCACGGGCCTAGCCACTCCGCGGCATGTGGGATCTTCCCGGACCGGGGCACGAACCCATGTCCCCTGCATCAGCAGGTGGACTCTCAACCACTGCGCCACCAGGGAAGCCCATAATGGATTTATTTTATTTCTGATTTTATTTATTTTATTTCTGATTTTATTTGAGTCTTTTATTTCTGACTATATTCATTTGAGTCTTCTCTCTTTTCTTATCTAGCTAAGGGATTGTCACTTTGATATCTTTTCAAAAAACCAACTCTTAGTTTTGTTGATTTTTTTCTACTTTCTGTTCTCTATCTGATTTATTCCTGCTCTAATCTTTATTATTTCTTTCCTTCTGCTAACTTTGTGCTTAGTTGGTTGTTCTTTTCCTAGTTTCTTGAGGTAGAAAGTTTGGTTATTTTAGGTCATGCTTCTTTTTTAGCCTATGTATTCATGACTATAAACTTCCCTCTTAGTACTGCTTTTGCTGCATGACTCTAAACTTCCCTCTTAGTACCAGTTTTGCTGCATCTTGCTTTTGCTGCATGACTCTAAACTTCCCTCTTAGTACCATATTTGCTGCATCTTGTTTGTATATTATGTTCTCAAAATACTTTAAAAATTATCTTTTGTTTTCTTCTTAACCAGTGCTTGTTCAAGAATGTGTTGTTTAGTTTCTACATATTTATGAATTTTCTTATTTTCTTGCTCTCATTGATTTCTAGTTTTATTCCATTGTGGTGGGAAAAGATACTTGGCGTGACTTAGATCTTCTTACGTTTTTTAAGTCTTGATTTGTAATCAAGATTCACATGTACTCTATCTATGAGAATATTTCATGCGTGCTTGAGAAGAATGTGTATTCTTCTGCTGTTGGGTGGAAAGTTCTGTATGTCTGTTAGGTCCATTTGGTCTAAAGTGTGTTTCAAGTTAGCTGTTTCTTGAATGATTTTCTGTCTGGATGTTCTGTCCATTATTGTCAATGGAATATTAAAGTCCCCTACCATTATTGTGTTGCTGTAAAATTCTGCCTTCATGTCTGTCAATGTTTGCTTTATATATTTAGGTGCTTTGATGTTAGGCTGGTATATATTTACAATTGTTATATCTTCCTGATGATTTGACCTTTTAATAATTATATAATGACCTTCTTTCTCTCCAGAGATATTTTTGATTTAGTGTCTATTTTGTCTGATATAAGTATAGCCACCCCTGCTCTATTTTGGTTATCATTTGTATAGAATATCTTTTTCCATCTCCTCACTTTTAGCTTACATGCATCTTTAAATCAAAAGCAAGTCTCTTGTAGACAGCATATCACTGGATCTTGTTCTTTATTCACTCAGCTACTCTATGCATTTTGATTGGGGACTTTAATCCATTTATATTTAAAGTAATTATTGATGGATGAGGACTTGCTAGTGCCATTTTGCTAATTGTTTTCTGTCTGTTTTGCAGTTGATTTGTCCCTCTCTTCCTCTTTTGGTGTCTTCCTTTGTTATTTGATAATTTTTGTAGTAATTTGCTTCCATTCTTTTTATGTTTTGTGAACCTTTTACAGATCTTTTTTCTTTGTCATTAGTGTGAGGTTTGCAGGAAATATCTTGTAGTTGTTAGTATCTATTTTGTTGTTAACAATTTGAATTTAATCACATACAAAAACTCTACACTTTTGCTCTTCCCTCTGACACTTTATATTCTTTTAGTCAGAATTTGCTTCTTTTTGTATTATGCATCCATTGACAAATTTTAATTAAAAATATTTTATATTAGCCTTAAAAATAATTTATGTACCATCATTACAATGTTACTTTGTTCTATATTTGTCTCTATATTTACCTTTAACAGTGAGATTCCTACTTTCATATGTTTTCACATTGCTGTTTAGCATGCTTTTGCTTCAACTTGAAGAACTCCCTGAAGCATTTTTTGTAAGGCAGGTCAGGTGGTGATGAACTCTCCAAGTTTTGGTTGGTCTGGGAAAGACTTTATGTCTCCTTCACTTTATCCATTTTGGGTGGGTATAGTATTCTTGGTTGGCAGGTTTTTTTTTTTTTTTTTTCAGAAATTTGAATATATTATTCCACTCTTTCCTGGCTTGCAAGGTTTCTGCTGAGAAATCCACTAATATCTTATGGGAAATTTCCTTATATATGACAAGTTGCTTTTCTCTTGCTGCTGTCAAAATTTTCTTTTTGTCTTTGTCATTTGACAAGTGGATTATAATGTGTCTTGATGAAGTCTTCTTTGGGTTGATCCTATTTAGAATTCTCTGGGCTTCATGAATCTGGATGACCATTTCTCTCCCTGATTTACAAAGTTTTCAGCCATTATTTCATTTAAAAAGTTCTCTCTCTCTCTCTCTCTCTCTCTCTCTCTCTCTCTCTCTCTCCCTCTCCCTCCCCCTCCCTCCCTCCCTCCCTCCCTCCCTCCCTCTCTCTCTCTAAGCACTGAATCCCATAAGCTTTTGATATGTTATATCTTCATTATCATATATTTTATAACTTTCCTTATAATTTATTTCACCCATGGATTACTGAGTAATTACAAAACATTTGAGGGATTTTATTTCTAGTTTAGTCTGCTATGTTTAGAGAATTAAACTTAGATATGATTTTATTTATTTGAAATTTTTGGTCCCACTTATGCTCTATTTTGGCAAAATTTCCATGTCCACTTGGAAAGAATGTTTATTCTGCAGTTGTTGATTGCAGTGTTCTATATACGCCCATGAGGACAAGCATATTAATCCTGTTGTTCAAAACTATTACATGTTTAATGATACTGTTATTATAAGATACTGAAAGAGGTATATTAAAATCTCCAAATATTACTTTGCATTTCTCTGTTTTTCCTTTAAGTTCTGCTAATTTTTGCTATATATATTTGAAATTGTGTTACTAGGTACATACAAATTTAGGATTTCTATACATTTCTGTTGAGTTGACCATTTTATCATTATGAAATATCATATTGTTTTTCTCAAATAGTATTTCTTGCCTTAAAGAATATGCTTTCTAATATTATTATAGTTAAACCAGTTTTCCTTTGGTTAGTATTTTTCCTTCCTTTTACTTTCTAACTTTCTGTGTAGTTATGTATAAGGCATGTCTTCTGTAAGCAGTATATAGTAGATTTTTTTATAAAAATCAATCTGATAATTTTGTCTTTTATTTGGAATATTTAGTTCATTTATATATATATATATATATATATTTAATATGAATTTCTTTATTTATTTATGGCTGCGTTGGGCCTCCGTTGCTGCGCACGGGCTTTCTCTAGTTGTGGTGAGCGGGGGCTACTCTTCGTTGTGGTGCACAGGCTTCTCATTGCGGTGGCTTCTCTTGTTGTGGAGCATGGGCCCTAGGCATGCGGGCTTCAGTAGTGGTGACATGCAGGTTTCAGTAGTTGTGGCCCACGGGATCTAGAGTGCCGGCTCAGTAGTTGTGGCACACGGGCTTAGTTGCTCTGCAGCATGTGGGATCTTCCCGGACCAGGGCTTGAACCCGTGTCCCCTGCATTGGCAGGTGGATTCTTAACCACTGTGCCACCAGGGAAGCCCTAGTTCATTTACATTTAATGTAATCAATGATGTAGTTGACTTTTAAATCTACCATTCTGCTATATATGATACATTTGTTGAATCTGTTTTTTGTTTTTTTTCCTACTTTGTTGCCTTTTTTTATATTATTCAAGTATTTCTTATTTCATCTTTTCCTTCTGTTAGCTTGTTAGTTATACAGTTTATTTTAGTAGTTTTCCTTCCAGTATGACAGTATGATGAGCTCATGACTCATATCCCAGTAAAACTAGTGAAAATTATAAAACTAATCCAACCATTTAGAGTCTGAGGAAATGGTCCTGTGGGCACACAGCAAATGAAGAAACATGTATTCAAAACAGTCTTCTAAAACTTGGTAAGAATTGCAAAAGTGTATGGAACTTTAACCAAGACCTGTGCCATCCTTCCGCCTTAACCACCTTAGTGAGTTGGAAACTCCACTCCAGACTGGTAAGCCAAGAAGAACACAAGGCTCCCTCTCCCCTCAGCTCCCAGTTAGAGGGCTACCTTCCAAGGAGGGGCAGGATATCAACATTTCTCATTCTGCTCTTAGCTACCTGTTGCTGAGACTAAGTTCTTCATGAATGGGGCTGAGAGGTGGGGCTCCCATCTTCTGCTTAACCCCACTAGTGGGATGGAGGCTTTACTTGGGGCGTGGTGCTGCTTAGAATACTGGGGCCCAGATCGCCCTTACTCTGGCTTGTGGGGCAAGGGTTCCATGCTGAGAGATGCTAGCTGATGCTGCCCTCTCCCATTCATTAAGTGCTCAGCTCCTAAAGCACTGGTGTCACTGAGAAAGAAGAATGTTCTCTCTGCACCAGCACCAGACCCTTGGTTCAGAATTTTGCATAGCGGGGAGAAGCAGACTGCAGGACAGAGAGCTTAAAATCTTCACCCAAAGGAGCTTACTTTATTTGCAACAGATGTGCAGAACTTAAAGCCTAATAGGCTTACAAAAATAGTGGGAGCTGTGGTAAAACTCAAGTGCGAGAAGACTGATATATTCATTGGAGATATAGGCTAAACTGTAAGCCAGCTAGTTTTCCAGAGAGAAACAGGGAAAAGAGACAGCTGTCTATCCTATAGATTATAACATGCATAATTGACATATTACAGTTTACTTTAAACAAATGCTTTATCATTTTCTGAACATTGTAAGAACTTTCTAACTTAAAAAAATTATTTAGTTTATTTATTTTTGGCTGCATTGGGTCTTTGTTGCTGTGCGCAGGCTTTCTCTAGTTGCAGTGAGTGGGGGTTACTCTTCGTTGTGGTGCATGGGCTTCTCACTGTGGTGGCTTCTCTTGTTGCAGAGCACAGGCTCTAGGTGTGCGGGCTTCAGTAGTTGTAGCACGCAGGCTCTAGAGCGCAGGCTCGGTAGTTGTGGTGCACAGGCTTAGTTGCTCTGCGGCATGTGGGATCTTCCTGGACCAGGGCTCGAACCTGTGTCCCCTGCATTAGCAGGTGGATTCTTAACCACTGCACCACCAGGGAAGCCCCCTAACTTTTTTTTAAATTAATTTATTTTTATTTATTTATTGCTTTTGGCTGCATTGGGTCTTTGTTGCTGTGTGCGGGCTTTCTCCAGTTGTGGCGAGCAGGGGCTACTCTTTGTTGCAGTGTGTGGGCTTCTCATTGCAGTGGCTTCTTTTGTTGTGGAGAATGGGCTCTAGGCACCTGGGCTTCAGTAGTTGCAGCACATGGGCTCAGTAGTTGTGGTGCACGGGCTTAGTTGCTCCGCGGCACGTGGGATCTTCCCGGAACAGGGCACAAACCTGTGTCCCTTGCATTGTCAGGCAGATTCTTAACCACTGCGCCAACCGGGAAGTCCTCCCCTAACTTTTTTCTTTTTTTTTTTTTGGTACGCGGGCCTCTCACTGCTGCGGCCTCTCCCGCTGCGGAGCACAGGCTCCAGACGCGCAGGCCCAGTGGCCATGGCTCACGGGCCCAGCCGCTCCGTGGCATGTGGGATCTTCCCGGACCAGGGCACGAACCCATGTCCCCTGCATCGGCAGGCAGACTGTCAACCACTGCGCCACCAGGGAAGCCCTCCCCTAACTTTTTAATGTCTTTGTTCTCCATCTTTTCATGTTACTGATGTCAATATTTAATTCTTCATATATTTTAAATCTAAAAGTATCATTTAAAATACTAAAGAAATGATATTCATTTAGATTTAGTCACATATTTATCTTTCCCAGTACTCTTCATTTCTTCTTGCATTATTCTACTTCCATCTGGCATCATTCTCCTTTCATCTGAAGAACTTTTAGTATTTATTTTAGTGAAGTTTTGCTGGAATCATCTCATTCTTGTCAGAACATTTATTTTGCTTTAATTTTTGAAATAGTTTCACCAAGTGTGGAAATTTGTGTTGGTACTTTAATCTTTAACCATTTTATAGATGTTATTCCATTGTCTTCTGGCTTCCATGATTTCTTTTGAAAAGACAGAAATTGGTGTTATTGCTATTTTGTTGGCAATATGTCTTTTTTCCCCCTCTGGAAGCTTTTAATGTCTTCCCTCTGTGTTGGGCTTTTAGAATCTTATTAAAAAGTTCCTTTGTATTTATCCTGCTAGGAGTCCATCGTGATTCCTGAATCGATATTTTCATGTCTTTTTTTAGTTTTGGAAAATCTGGCCAGTATTTCTTCAGTCACTGTTTTTGTTTTCTCTTTTTTCCTGAGACTCCAATTTATACACCTTAGATCCTTTAATATTATCCCATATATTTATTTTTTGCATTTTTCCATCTTTTAATTTTCTCTTAGTTACTGATACTTTATATTGACCTATATTCCAGTTTACCAGTTCTCTCTTCTGCTATTAAATCTATTGAATTCTTAATTTCAGTGAATGTATTTTTCAGCTATAGAATTCCATTTGACCCTTAAATTTTGTATGTATATATGTGTGTGTGTGTATGTATACATATGTGTGTATATATATATTTTTTAAATTTTCTGGTGAAGTTCTTTATCCTTTCCTATGCTTTCTTAAATGTATTATTCATAGTTATTTTAAGTTCCTGGTATGATAAGGCCAATATTTGAATTACCTGTTTATTTTTATTGTCTGTTCTTTCTCTTGATTTTTAGGCATTTATTCATGTCAAGACCTCTTTTTAATTGGATGCAGGACATTGTGTATGAAAAATTGTAGATGCTTCAGCTGATCTGAAATTTCTCCTAGCAGGCAGACATAGCACTGGAAGATCACCTTGATCCAGTTGATGGCAGGTGTTAGCCTTTGTCATGGCTGATCTATTTGTAGTTCTTACTGGTAGAGTACCACCCTTAGTCTTAGGGGTTTTCTCTTTTGGAATCTCAATTTAAAGCCTTGTATGTTTAAAAGCGCTATCTACTTACTTGAGCCTGAACTCCGTTTTTTGATTTCCTAGCACTATTAGAATTCTGATGTCTTTTATTAGCTCTTCAGCACCCCTAGATGTTGCTTTCTTTCTTTCTTTTTTTTTTTTTTTTTTGCGGTATGCGGGCCTCTCACTGCTGTGGCCTCTCCTGTTGCGGAGCACAGGCTCCGGACGCGCAGGCTCAGCGGCCATGGCTCACGGGCCCAGCCGCTCCGCGGCACGTGGGATCTTCCTAGACTGGGGCACGAACCCGTGTCCCGTGCATCGGCAGGCGGACTCTCAACCACTGCGCCACCAGGGAAGCCCTAGATGTTGCTTTCTTTTTGCTTTTCTTGGACTTTCATCTTGAGCATGCACACAACTTAGGAATCAGTAAATATCTCATGGTGAGATTGATTCTAGAATTTTTTTTGTTCACTTCTCTCCTCCTATTTGAGTTCTGGTCTCCTTGGCAACATAACACTTTGACTTTTTTCTCTGCAACCCTGAGAGATTTCCACAAGCCCTGACCACTGCTTTCTGCTAGGCCTCTATTCCCAGTGCAGTGAACTACCAAATGTACTACAGGGGCTCACCTCAACATACCTCCAAACTCTCTGAAATTTTGACCCCTGGAGTCTTGCCTATCTTGTTAATCTCCAGTGACTTCACACAGTTAATTTGTGTATTTGCACCAGCTTTTATCCAAGACATGTTGCTCCTTTGTGGCTAGAAGTTGAAGTCCATTGCTTTGTTTTGTAATATTTTTTCCTTGATCTTTCAGACCATTAATATGGCTCTCAAAAGTGACCATCTTCTCTTTCATTTCATCCACTGATTTTTAAAAAGTGAAAAAAAATCATGTTTCTTGGTCTTAGAAAGTCTTATTTTGAACTATGGTTGACCATCACTAGGTGTTCCTTTATTTTTCCCATGTTGTTACCTGTGTTCTTTAGTAATTCTGTTTCAGTATTGTAGTTCCATTCTGGCATGTGGTCTGCCCTATATAGAGGCACCAGGATGAAGCTGCCCTGCTCACTCTCTTTTCAGACTGAAAGACCAGATTCTCACAGCCTCTTTGGCAGGGAGGACTCATCTCCAGATTCAGCTCCACTACAGGTCCTCCCTGGACCATTCCCTATGGCTTGTACTACCCTTCCTCTGAGGTGGGATACATACCAAGATTTTTAGGGAGCAGACTTATTTCTAGGAACTGAGAAGCTCTGGGTCTCACCTCTAGACTTTTTGCCACAGGAATTTCTTAGACTTTAGCTAGGTCTGGAGGGAAGCAAAGTTCTGTGCCAGCTCCTCCTTCAGAATGCAAAGGTGTCTAACCAGGCCTTCCTCACTGTCTTCAATCCCCACCTAACCACTGGGCCCTGTGGATGCTCCTGTTGAGGTGAGGTAAGAGGCTTTTGAATTGGTGCTGTGAGGCGTTGGGGAGCAGGGATGCATGTTTCTGCTGACACCTTCCCAGAATCCCTTCTAACTTTCTTTCCACCTCTGAATGTAGGTGGTGCCCACAGAAAACCAGGCCAAGGCCATTGGTGCATAGAAAACCAGGTGAGCTGAGAGTCTGAACAGCACTAAACATTGCTTAGGTTTAAAACTCAATAGCTCAGACAAGTGGGGATGAGCTATTTAAATATCAGTTGTCATGGGCTTCCTTGGTGGTGCAGTGGTTAAGAATCTGCCTGCCAATGCAGGGGACGCGGGTTTGAGCCCTGGTCCGGGAAGATCCCACATGCTGTGGAGCCACTAAGCCCGTGCACCACAACGACTGAGCCTGTGCTCTAGAGCCTGCAAGCCACAACTACTGAGCCCGCATGCTTCAACTACTGAAGCCCGTGTGCCTGGAGCCCATGCTCCGCAACAAGAGAAGCCACTGCAGTGAGAAGCCCGCACACCACAACGAAGAGTAGCCCCCGCTCGCCGCAACTAGAGAAAGTCCGCGCGCAGCAATGAAGACCCAACACAGCCAAAGATTAAAAAAAAAAAAAATCAGTTGTCATTGTTTAGCAAAGAAGCTAAAATATATTTAAGCAAAATGAAAATTTGGCTTAAAACTCTGAATATTATGATACCAGCAAACATACTTCAGTTGGCTCTGGGTCCCCATGAAAGAAGAGTAAGTAAAATTTCATAAAAGTTAGGAATGTGTCAGTATCATTTCCAGCACTTTCCAAATTAGCTTTAACTGGAAGGTTAATAAGGGTGTCATATAGGTTTGTTTAATTCTTAAACAAAGTTAAATAGGTTTCTGTTTTGCTGCTGGACTTTTCAGTGCCATTCTTATCCTGATGTGTATTGTAAATATCCATGAAAGGGAAATCAATGATCACAGATAGCCTATTGCTGTTTGGGGAAATATTGCTCTTTTTCAGTGACCTGTGAAACAACAGTTCATTCTGTCAGTTATCAGTAACATCCCCACTTGTCTGAGCTATTGTGTTTTAATTTGGATTCCTCCAGAAGCATATCTTATGAGTAGGTCTGAGTGGAGAATTTTATTTGGGAGGTAATGTCAAGAAGCACTACTAAGGACATGGTGAAAGGAGACAGGGAAGGGAAAATAGCTAATAGAGTGTGTTGATGTGGGTAATTGGGGATCCGTTTTGCTGAGGACCTCTAGGACAGGGTATAGAACATCATACTTGAGAAGTGAAGAAGCAGAGGAACTTATCAACCAACTCCCATGCCTCTGTGTCTGAGGGTAGTGTGTAGAGAGCAGTGAGTTCCAAGGGGATATGGGTTGGATGCCAACAGTGTCTTGTATATGTTGTAAATAGTATTGTAAAAGGTCATGCACATCACATTTACATTGTATATTTCCTGTTTTTGCTTATTTGTCCCTCATATTGCTGCTTCTTAACATTCTAGCCAACCTTTAAATTCTCTGTCAAATACTACTCCTCCAAGAAATTCTTCCTTAATTTTTCCAGCTATAACTGACACCACTCATTCTGTTTACCATGATAACATTAGTTTTAAACCCTTACTTGAATAATTTTGCTCTTCTCTTGCGCAGTTTACTGCTAATTGCATTATAGTTATTCATAATAAAATTCTATGTTTCTTACCAAGACACTTCACCCTTGAAGGGAAGGACATATCTTATTCATCTTTCTATACTTGCGGTACTTAGCACAGTGGCTTGTGCAAGACAGGATCCCAATCAATGCTTGTTGAATGACTGAAAGTCTTTATATTCTAGAACAGAAACTGCATTAGCGCAGTATGATTTAATGCATGAAGAATTCATCTGTTACTTCTGCAAGTAAGAGGATAGTTTGAATTACTTATTTTTGGAACAGTCATTCTCATTTGTTAGATGAAGTTTGTATCTGGAGGCCAAACATTTAAATAAATGCCAGGAGGGGCTGGGTAATTTCATCATTCCATCTGGACTGCAAGATACGCGTATGGGTGGGTCTCTTCTGAAGGCATGCTTAGAAGTAGTTAAGTATGTCCTTGGGAATTTTCTGACTTTATTCAAACAGATGTTTTCTATAACTTGTATTGGCCTTTGTTTAGATAAATAAAATCAAGATAGTTCCATTTTGCTTTTTTAATAGAAAAAGCTGTGTTTCTTCTGCATTCATACTGAATGTTTACAGTCATTTATATATATTAAATGCTGTTAATCAAGAGAAGTAATCTGAATTAAAAGCTATTGCCCTAAATGAGTAAAAAATGGAGGTATAATTGGAAATGGCTTCCCCTCTCTTATATTTGTACTGTTCTTCTTAATATTTGGCAGATGGAGTAGGAATAGCAATGCTTAAGTTGGAATGCTTTATGGGGTTTTAAACTGTAGTTAATTAGTCATGAAATTATTTTAATTACTTAAAAATTCCATTATGATAGTGCTTCAAATATGTGTCACTTATTGGCAAACTATTACAGACCAATGTTTTGTAAATCATTTTACTTAAGCTTATATTGATGGGAAGAAAAATAAGGTGAAAATATTTAATATATTTATAGAGAAGAGATTTACAGGGTAAAGAAAAACTTTACCTCAAACTAGGCTATAAAAATCCTGAAGCCTTTGGGTTTTTATCAGTGGTTCAAAGCAATTACTTTTAGAAAATGGAAAAAGTGGTGTGAAGGAAAGAGGAAGATCAATTGAGTCTAAGTCCCTTCTCCCAAACTCCTCTTTTTACTATTTCCATTTTTTATTTTGGATATTTGCACTTTTGTTCCTAGCCCAGAAGAAGGAGGTGACAGTCATGACTATAAAAAAAAAATAGCCTTTAATAGCTCTGGAAAGATTTGCTGAGGAAGAATGACGTTATATATAAGGTGGTGGGGAGTAACGGGAGATTCATTCCATTGTTCATTTAATCATTCAAATATTTGTTGAATGAATAAATGAAAAGTTAAGAAGACATAGTTTTCAACTTCAAGGGATTTAAAATTTAGTAGGAGACAGAACACATGTAGTCAAATGACTATTATATAATATAGTCTATGGAAGTACCTGAAGATAGGTTGGAAAATATTTTAAAAATACAGTATAAAAGAGGGAGAATCACTTCAAGTTTGCAGGGGTGGGGGGCGGAGTCTGGAAAGACTTATTTAAAGAGGTAGCATTTGAGTCTTATCCTGAAGGATGGGTAAAATTTTAACAGGCAGGTAGGAGAATATTCACAAGAGATACATTATCCTTTTCCCTTTCGTCTAACTATACCCTCTACTGTACAGCCTAAGTATGTTGGGGAGAGCTGTCCCCATTTCAAGCTCCAGGGGTGGCCTTGCTTGACCTAAGCAGATCAGCATCTTCTGTTCCCCAGGCCAAGGTAGAAAAGGTCCAGGGAAATCAATGGGTCAGAAACACAGGCAAGGTTTCTTCATCAGAGACTTGGATTGGAGGAGGATCAAGATGCCAGAAGTTGAAGTGACTGGGTAGTGGAGCTGTTAGAGTACTGGGGACTTGGATTGAACAGCAAATGTCCTGAATTCATTGCTTGGGTCAGGAAAATTATTTCAATTCAGAATGGTATCAGATTTGAACAAAAGAAGGAAATTATTTCCATGGCATGTCCAGAATCCATTGACTTTTAACACACTGGCCCTGGTTCACCTGATCATTCAGCCTAGTTTTAACATAGCATCCTACACTCCCCCGCACCCCTGGCAACACACACATACACACACACACGCACACACACGCACACACACGCACACACACACAGAGTGATTAATTCTTCAATTGTATCTTCATAAATTTCTCAGATCTCTTCACTTCTTTCTGTCCCCAAAGCTGCTATCCCAGTTTTCTACTCACCACTTCTCATCCATATGACTGCTATCCCCTCCTAACTGATCTCCCTGGCACCAGTTTGGCCACTTCCCATTCCAGAATGACCTTTCCAAAACAAAAATCTGACAGTGATATTCCCAAGCCTTCTCTTTTACCACTCCCCACCATCCATCTATGCCTCACTCATACTGAACATGCAACGGCTTCCTAAATATAACAGTGCCCTTTACCTTTACACACGATGGTTCTTTGCTTATAACCATTGTGTCTCCTTCCCTCTGTCCCCAGCTTATACAGCAGGCCTTCCTCAGAATATGAGTATCTGGGGCCCCCTTTTCTTAATTCTCAACCTACTGAGACTCTAAAGGAGGGTGTTGATGTGTTAGTCTCCTGCTGTGACTATGGAGGTGAAAACTAGGCAGCGGAGTATCAGCTTCAATGAGATATTGTAGGAAATGTAGTGTCAGACTGAAGACTCTATTCTGTCTCCTGCTGCAACTCTCGTGAAGCTAACAGTGAGTGAGGGCAGGGCATTGGAGAACAGACTGGCCATTAACTAAGGTCAAGACAGCCAGAAGTCAGGATCTAGAGGGTCATGGACTATAGAGAGGTCAATGGCTTTGAAGCAAGACCGGGAGGGCAAAGAGTTGAAGACTCTGGACTCTAATGATTCTTCTATTCTCTGGTTTTGTCTTGCCCAGCTTTCTGTACCACCACCAACTCCCAAAGGTGGCTGATGTAAAATTATCTTGATGTTTAAGGGGACTGTTTTGGATTATTTTTGAACCTCCTTGTGAAATTTAATAACAAAGGCTTCTAGTTTTGAAAAACTTTCCCAGCAATATTCATTTCTAAATTAATTTTGTTCTATAGGTAGAGAAGGCTAATAAATTAATTCATAAGAATGAGCTTTTAGAATAATTCCTCTCTTGCCTCATGCTGTGTAGAATTTTAACTAAGTACCAGATAAATTAGTTCTGCCTTTGTGGCGTTTTCCATAGCTAATGTTTTACAACTGTTCAAAAACATAGTCATTGTAGGACAGCAGTTTTCACAGCTGCATTACAAAGAAAGTTGCATGGTCTGGATTTGTCATCTTCACCAATCTTAATGTTGTTGCTGTTAAACTCTTATTAATAAAGATTAAAGGGCTTCCCTGGTGGCGCAGTGGTTAAGAATCCGCCTGCCAATGCAGGGGACGTGGGTTCGGACCCTGATCTGGGAGGATCCCACATGCTGTGGAGCACCTAAGCCCGCGAGCCACAACTGTTGAGCCTGCGTGCCACAGCAGCTGAAGCCCTCACACCTAGAGCATGTGTTCTGCAACAAGACAAGCCACTGCAGTGAGAAGCCCGTGCACTGCAACAAAGAGTAGCCCCCGTGTGCTGCAACTAGAGAAAGCCCACGTGCAACAATGAAGACCCAACACAGGCAAAAACAAATAAATAAATTTTAAAAAAGATTAAATAGACTAATTTATTCAACTACTGTTTATTGAGCATTTAGTATAAACAACACGTTGTGCTAGGCACTGGCAGGGGTATAAGGGTATAAAAGACCCATTGCACCTCTCAGGGAGAGAATCTGGTAGGAAATATGAGATACATAGAGGAAAAAGTATAGAAGGAAAAGAATATAGAAGGAAAGAGGTAGTACCTATCATTAAAGACGTATATAGTGAGGTAGTTATTCCACTGGAGTGATTGAGGAAGAATTCTTTGAGTGTATATAGGGAGCAGAGGTGAGAAGGGAGGAAAGGGATGTCTAGACAGAGATAATTCTGTGACCAAAAGCTCAATGGTAAGAAAATATAGAACTTATTCAGAGGAGTGATGAGGGAGTATTTGGTACTTTGGGAATGTTGGCTGGGGCAGATTAGCCAGGGATTTAAAACATGCTAGTGTGAATGCTTATTTATGTATTTATTTACCTATTTGTTTATTTATTTTTGGTCAGTATTTCTTAAAATGAGATTTACAGACCTACAAGATCCATGTCTTTTCTTTTAGACTATTTTTATAACAACGAAGGATTATTTCTCACTCACATTTATATCTACATTATGGGTCGGCTGTGGCTCTGCTTCACTCTAGGACCCAAGCTATTGCTACAGCATCTGTGTGGAACATCTTTCTGGTTGGCAGGGCAGAAGAAAAGAAGAATATGCAAAGCTATGCCATGTCATTTAAAGCGTTTGTTCAGAAGTGATGCATTTCATTGGCCAGATAAGACCTATGAAACTGAAAAAGTTTTGTTTTTATTTAGATGATAATCTAAAAAATTTTTTGATGTATTTTAGAAGACCTGAACAATTCACCTTTAAACTGAGGACAACCATAAGGAGTTGTGTTGGCTTCAGTGATTAGATAGTGTCAAGTAGTATCAGTGGGTTGTTCTGTTCGCATTCCCTAGCCAATCAGAGGCAGGTGGAGAAAGTGAATGATCCTGATGTTTTTTCCCCAGTTGAAGCCAAATGACATCACCAGCATACAATGACGATGTCTTAGGGCTTTGAATAGAGACGTGGGAGGATTTAGTCATCACAGGTACATTGCAGTATAGGTGTGTCAAAAAGCAACAGCAGCAACAACAAAACAAAGAAATCTGTGCCATAGCATTCAGTGCCATACTTATGTTTGAGATAATTTAGTTTAAGCCAATTATTATCTGTCATGTTAAATTAGTATTGTTAATTTGACTTTTATTGGTTTGGTAGTTTTGTTTTCATTTAATTTGTAAAGTTATTTTAGTTTATGGTTATATAAGAGATCGAAACATAAAACGTTTATGACACTTTTATATTTTCTGTAAATTAAATGCTGATAAAATTAATTTAACATTTTTTTCCCTTTAAAGGGATATCATGCATTACTAATATTTGAGAAATACTGAGGTGGGTAATGGGAACCCAATGAAGAATTTTGTGGATATGAGTGACATGGTTAGGGCTGTGCCTAAGGAAACTGGTCTGGCAACAATATGGAGTGTTTACTAGAAAAAGAAAAGACAGGGATAGTAGGGAGAATGCACTTCAAGAATCCAGGTGTGTGGCAGTAAGAGTTTATGGAAGTGGAAAAGAAGGGACAGATGGAAGAGATGTTGATAGAGAAGCATTAATGGGAGGTTTTCAGGGACTATTTTGATGTATGGAGGTAAAGAGAGGAAGGAGTCAGCTCTCTTGAGGTTTTATTCTCTCTAAGGGAAAGAATAGGAGTACCATGAGCAGAAACTGGAGAAATGGAGAAGGAATCAGCTTAGCAAAGACAGAGTTTGACTTTAGACATGATTTTCATTCTGTTAATAATAGGTATCAAACAGCTAATAATGCTTTTTGAATGAGGGGGTTAATAGAGTAGTTTACCTACAAATAGTTTTATTTTTATATCTTCAGCACCTAGAACATTGGGTAGCACATAGTAAGCATTCACTAAATGTTAGATGAACTGAATGTGTTGATATGAATTAAATACGTAGTTAAAAAGATTAATCACTGGATTTCCACTTCTGGCATTATGGCTAAATACAAACTTTGAAGAACCCTGCTGCTTCAGAACAACTATATTCTGCATAGAACACACTTTTTGAGACAGTACCAGAGGAAGGGAATATATTCAGGCAGCACTCCCAACATACTATGAATTGGACCTGGAGTGCCAGGGAACTGGGACCAGAGAAGTGGGCTATAATGAGAGGTAGATTTCCTCTCAAGGTATATGGCAATAGACGCTTTGCTGCTGGAATACTGAGGCCTGCAACAATGAGGAGGTAGGGAAGATGATACAGGGACTCTTGCACTCAGCCAAACACTTCAGGCTGAAGTAAATGCTTGGCTCTTGGAAGAAGCAAAAGCAAACACTCTCTAGAGGAGAACTTTTCCAAATTTGGCCCACAAGACTCCCACTAATTAAATTGAAACAATGACCTCACAATCAAAGACGATGAAGCCCATGGTAAGGAATTCACAATGAGTGAAGGTCATCAGAAACAACAAACAATAGATTTGGACCCTTCAAGGATGCAGATATTAAAATGATCAGGTATTGAACATTGAACAGTTGGGTATGAAGTGTTTAAGGAAATAAAGGCACAACAATAAATCCAAATATACAACAAGATACTACCAGGAATGACTAGACAGAATTGAAAAGAAAATTAAATCCTAGAAATGAAAAATATAACTTCAAATAAAAACTCAATGACAGATTAAATAGCATATTAGACAAAGCTTAAGAGAAAATTAGTGAATGTGGTTTAGGAAGACAGAAGATGGAAAACAGTAAAGAGAAACAGAGAATAGAATGAGAAGGTGGTCTAATATGCATCTAACCTGAGTGCCAGAAGGACAGAATAAAAAGGATGGAAAAAGGCAATAAAAAAACAAACAACCCAATCCAAAAATGGGAAGAAGACCTAAATAGACATTTCTCCAAAGAAGATATACAGATTGCCAACAAACACATGAAAGAATGCTCAACATCATTAATCATTAGAGAAATGCAAATCAAAACTACAATGAGGGCTTCCCTGGTGGCGCAGTGGTTGAGAGTCCGCCTGCTGATGCAGGGGACACGGGTTCGTGCCCCAGTCCAGGAAGATCCCACATGTCGTGGAGCGGCTGGGCCCGTGAGCCATGGCCGCTGAGCCTGCGCGTCCGGAGCCTGTGCTCCGCAACGGGAGAGGCCACAACAGTGAGAGGCCCGTGTACCGCAAAAAAACAAAAACAAAAACTACAATGAGATATCATCTCACACCGGTCAGAATGGCCATTATCAAAAAATATACAAACAGGGCTTCCCTGGTGGCGCAGTGGTTGAGAGTCCACCTGCCGATGCAGGGGACACAGGTTTGTGCCCCGGTCTGGGAATATCCCACATGCCGCGGAGCGGCTAGGCCCGTGAGCCATGGCTGCTGAGCCTGCGCATCCAGAGCCTGTGCTCCACAACGGGAGATGCCACAACAGTGAGAGGCCCACGTACAGCAAAAAAAAAAAAAAAAAAATACAAACGATAAATGCTGGAGAGGGTGTGGAGAAAAGGGAACCCTCTTGCACTGTTGGTGGGAATATAAATTGATACAGCCACTATGGAGAACAGTATGGAGGTTCCTTAAAAAACTAAAAATAGAACTACCATACGACCCAGCAATCTCACTACTGGGCATATACCCTGAGAAAACCATAATTCAAAAAGAGTCATGTAGCAAAATGTTCATTGCAGCTCTACTTACAATAGCCAGGACATGGAAGCAACCTAAGTGTCCATCGACAGATGAATGGATAAAGAAGATGTGGTATATATATACAGTGGAATATTACTCAGCCATAAAAAGAAATGAAATTGAGTTATTTGTAGTGAGGTGGATGGACCTAGAGTCTGTCATACAGAGTGAAGTAAGTCAGAAAGAGAAAAACAAATACCGTATGCTAACATATATATATATGGAATCTAAGAAGAAAAAAAAAAGGTCATGAAGAAACTAGGGGCAAGATGGGAATAAAGACACAGACCTACTAGAGAATGGACTTGAGGACATGGGGAGGGGCAAGGGTAAGCTGGGACCAAGTGAGAGAGTGTCATGGACATATATACACTACCAAATATAAAACAGATAGCTAGTGGGAAGCAGCCACATAGCACAGGGAGATCAGCTCCATGCTTTGTGTCCACCTAGAGGGTTGGGATAGGGAGGGTGGGAGGGAGATGCAAGGGGGAGGAGATATGGGGATACATATTTATGTATACCTGATTCACTTTGTTATAAAGCAGAAACTAACACACCAATGTAAAGCAATTATACTCCAATAAAGATATTTAAAAAAAGCTCAAAAAAAACCAAAAGGATAATGGATGTGAATTTTCCAGACCTGATGAAAAATATGAATTCATAAACCCAAGAAGCACAACGTACTCCAAACAGTATAAATAAAATACAATTTGAATGACATCAGACTTTCCACAGCAACCACGGAAACAGGCCAAAAAAAAAAAAAAAGCAGTGGAATAGTATCTTCAAAGTGTTCAAAGAAATTAATTGTCAAATGTGTTACCAGAAGACTACCTTTCAAAATTGAGAGTAAAATACATTTTCAGTAAACAAAACCTAAGAAAGTTCACCTCCAAGATACCTGCACTAAAAGAAACTCTGAATAATTTTCTTTATAAATTAGGAATTATCCCATAAGGATGGTGTAAGATACAAGAAGGAATGGTGAACAAATAAAATCATATATATATGTAAATCTAAGCAAATATTGTGTCATAAACAGTAATTATAGCCTTATTAAATGTGTGGACAACAGCATATAAGTCAGAAAAGGGGTAATCAACAAAGTGTTCAAGAGGTAGGTTAAGATATTTATCATTACATTTTGCAGTTTAAACAGTAATGCTTAAAAATTCAGGGGCAACTACTAAAAGTAAAAAATAGAATACATAAATTCCACATCAGTAGAAAGATAAAATGGAATAAAAAATCAACTGTATAGACTGAATCAATACTGAGAAGTATTAAAGGAGAAAAGAGAAGTAAAAGCAAGTCACATAAAAATATAAGACATGGAAACACATTCATTTATACTAATGATCACAATAAACAAGTACATCAACACAAAATCATAAAAGGCTTAATTGACCAGGGAGATATAAAAATCCTAAATTTGTATGCATCTAATAAAATAGTCTCAAAATACATAATGTAAAAATTGATAGAATACAAAAATTGATGTAACATCATAGTTAAATATTTCTGCATGCATTCCTCAATGTATAAGAAAAGAGTAAATATGTAGAAATTTTGAACATAACTAAAAATCTTGCTCTAATAGACAAATATAGAACTCCACACTCAATTATTAAAGAATATACATATTTCTCAATGTCATGTGGAACATTTATAAAAACTGATCATATACTGATCCATAAAGCAAGTTTTAAAACATTTCAAATAACTAATATCATATAGACCACATTCTCTTACCATATGCAGTTGATTTAGAAGTCAATAGCAAAAAATTTTCAAATATTTGGAAATTACCCAAAACTCTTGTGAATAAATTGAACAAGAAATAATAATGGACGTTTAAAAAATACTTAGAACTGAATGATGACAATACTACATATCATATTTTGGGGATGTAGAGAAATCAGTATTATCGGTATTAAGATAAAACTTTACAATCTTAAAGTGTTTATATTATAAAAGAAAAAAGGTTTTAAATTAATGAGCAAAAACTAAGAAATTAGAAAAACAACAGCATATCAAAGGAAGTAGGAGAATGGATAAAGATACAATAGAGAAGATTAACAAAGCGTAACTTGGCTATTAGAAAATGTTAATAAAAAAGATAAACCTCTACCAGATTGATTAAAAAAAAAAGAGAAGGCATAAATAAACAATATTAGGAATAAAAAAGATATAATTTTAGACAGAAGAGATTTAAAATGTAATAAAATATTATGAATAACTATCTCCAATCAATTAAATACAGATATAATAGAAAAATTTCCTGAAAAATATGACGTACCAAAACTATCTCAAAAAGAATGTCTTAATAGTCTTATTACTATTTCAGAAATTGAATTAATTTAATATTTTCCCACAAACATCAGCTCTACATGGTTGTACAGGTGAGTTTATTAAAACTGTAATAATCAGATTATTCCAATTTTATACAGTCTTATACAAAGTCTCCTAGAAAACTTAAGAACTGGTATATCCTATAAGTTTAATACCAAAACTAGACAAGGATATTATAACAATAAAAAGTTACAGACCAATCTCATTACTGAATATATGCAAAAATCCTTAATAGATTGTTGTTGAACCCCTCTATTGAATTTTTCAGTTCAGTTATTCTTTACCTCTGTAATTTCTCTGTTTGGTACTTTTTGGTATTTTCTATCTCTTGTTGAAATTCTCACTTTTTTCATGCATTGCTCTCTTGACTTTGGTGAGCACCTTTATAACCATTATTTTGAACTCAATGTGTTACTGAGTCCAAGCTCGCTCCGTTCACTGCACGACAGGCCAATGAATCAGAGATGAGGTGTTGAGGCAAGGAAGACGACTTTATTCGGAAAGCCTGCAGACCGAGAAGATGGCAGACTAGTGTCTCTGTAAAACCATCTTATCTGGGTTTGGATGCCAGTTTCTTTTATAGCACAGAGAGAGGGAGGAAATGAGGAAGTAAATTTTAGGCTGTAAGTTTTGCACATATCCCCTGGAATGGCCAGCCTCCATGAGAGGATGTGTTAATTTCTTCTTTGTTGCAGCCATCCACAGGTGGGTGGGGTCAGATTGTCTCCCTGTGAGCTGAACAGAGGCACTTTAACATTCAGGCAGAGGGGCGGGGTTCCCTGAGGCAGGCCATTATGTATGATTATAATAACAAAAGCAACGGAAAAGCAAAGGTTAAAGTCAAAGAAACCGATGGAACATGGAGTCCGATTTAGCTCTTCCCTGTTACAAATGAGGTAAATCACTTAACTTTGGTTTACTAAGATCTGTTTCTGGAATTTTTTCTTGTCCTTTTGTTTGGAACATATTCCTCTGTTTCTTCATTTTTCTTGACTCTCTGTGTTGGTTTCTACACGTTAAATAAAACAACCACCTCTCCCAATTTTGACAGAATGGTCTTATGTAGGAGATGATCAGCCCAGTCTGTGCTCTTGGTTGTCTCTCAGACTTTTGTGATTGTCCAAGCTACCTTCTTTGTTCTCAGTACTTTCCCATAGTTGAGGGTGTGCCAAGGCCCATCTGTGACCCAAAGGGGAGGATTGCAGTCAGTACCTAGATGTAGATTTATTGGAAACCAGACCCTCAGACAGAAGCTAGGGAAGTATACAGTTAGAACCTTTCCAGGGAGTAACTGAGAGACGGGCATTCTTGCCTGCTCCCTCTGTGCGGGGTTTGAGTGTGTAGCCATGGCGGGGTGTGGGTGGGAAGTGAGCTCCTGCATCTGTTAAAAAATCGTGGGTTTTCTTTTGTTTTGTTTGCTACAGTCCTGTGGGACTCGTGAATGCCGGTCACTTTGGCTGTTAGAGCCAGGTGATTCAGTGGCCCATCCCTTGGGTGGCTGCTACAAAAAGTGGGGACCTGAGGTGTGTTCACAAGCTCTTTCCAGGGAGATACTGATGACTTGGTCTTATTGGAGTCAGCTGGAGGGAGAAAGCATGAGAGGTATCTGCTGTTTTCCCTGGTATCTGCTGTTTTCCCTGGTATCTGGGGAATATTGCAGCCAGCACTTATACACTTGCTAAATTAGAAGCTGACCTTCAGGCAGCAGCTTTTAAAGTATGAAGATGTACCTCATTCAAAAGAAGATAGGAGATAAGTGATTTTGCCTATTCCCTGTGTGCTGAGCCCTGAGCTGATAACCAGTTAAGAATTGTGTCTTTGTTTGCTACAGTCTTGTGGGACTTATGAATGGAAGCCCCACTGGCTATCAGAGCCAGACAATCTGGAGACCTGCCTTTCAGGCAGCAGCCGTAAAAGATGGGCTGCAGACTTGTGTACTAGCTCCTTTCAGAGAGGTATTGGTGATTTGGAGCAGGTGGGAAGGAGGAGGTGGAGGAGTGTCCTCTGGCTTCCCCAGTCTCTGGGGAGGATTGTATCCAGCCCCTAGTGCCTGCTAAATTAGAAGCCTGGCCCTGAAGCTGCAGCTTCTAAAGTATGCAACTAAGAGGAAAGGCTGGGAGATGGGTGCTTTTGCCTGCTCTGTTTGTGATAAGCCCTGGGGGATGGGAGTGTTGTGTGCCCATTAAGAATTGCTTTTTTGTTTGCTATAGTTTTGTGGGTCTCATGGACACAAGCCTGGTTGGCTTTCAGAGCTAGGTGTTTTGGGAATCTGTCCCTCTTGTGGAATTCTTAAAACTTGGGGTTAAAATTCTTCACTGTTCAGGGAGAAGCCAGGATTTGGTGATTCCCTGTCAATTTTCTGGTGCTGTGCTGGGGGTGGGGTTTACGGTGAGAGTGTCTCAGCCTTTCCTATCCATTTTAATGTGGGCATTTTCTCATTCATTTAATGTATAGGAATCACTCAGCTAGTTTCTGGATCTCTTTCGGAGGGAATTGTTCCATGTGTAGCTGTACATTTGATGCACCTGTGGCAGGTGGCGAGCTCAGGAGCCTCCTATGTCACCATCTCACTTGACTCTAGAAATTTATTTCCAAGAGACTCCTTAGATAAATGATTATTACTGTGTATGTATGTGTGTATGTATACATATATATGTATACATACACACATACATATGTAGAAAAAAATGAAATTTGATCCCTTCCCCACACTATACACAGAATTCAATTCCAGATGGATTAAAAGGGAAATGTAAAAAGCAAAAATTAAAAGAATTTCATAGAAAATATGGGAGAATGTATTTCATGCTTAAGGATATGGAAGGATTTCTTAAACAAGATAAAAAGTTCCAACTGTAAAAACAATATTGATAAATTTTTCTACATTAAAATTAAGGACTTATGTTTATCAAATGACAGCTTAAAGGCAAATGAAAAATAAGCGACAGGTTAGTAAAAGATATCTGCAAATATAAAACTGACAAAGATTTAGTACCCAAAATAGATGAAGAAGTCCTAAACAAATAAGAATAGGCAACAACCTATTAGGAAAATGGGCAAAAGACATTTTATAGAGAAAAAGAAACACAGTGGACAAATGTTCACTGTCTTAGTTTACATTCTCCAGGAACCTGAGATAAGGATTTTTCAGCAAGGAAGTACTCTAAGGAGAAACCTATAAGAAAATGAGAGAAGCAGGATAGAGCAGGGGAAGAAGCTAAACAGAGTTGTGGTTTCAGCCTGATCCCATGGGGGAACTCTGGAGCTTGGATGGCACCACAAATTTGTCTCACTTGAAGAAAAGGAACTGGGCTTTTGTATTTCTTTATCAACCCGTCTTTGGCTGTGGTCTGCCCAGGCTTTTTCAGGCGAGGTGACTCCCATTGGCCAAGTGTATTTATCCAGAGAAGAGCGAAGATGTGAGCCATTAGCAGCCAATCTAGCAGCATCTAGGGGAAAATTGCACTGGCCCAGTAAGGGGGACCTGGTGGAGTACAAATAATGTGTATCACAATCACTCTCATTAGTAATCAGGGAAATGGAAATAGTGACTAAAATGAAATATGATTTAGAGCATGTTGTAGTGCATACAGAAATCAAAATATAACGTTGTACACATGAAACTTATATAATGTTATAAACCAGTGTTACCTCGACTTAAAAAAACACCAAAATCATTTTATTTATTTTTTTAGCTTACTGAGGTATGTTATGGACTGAACTGTGTCCCTTGAAATTCATAAGTTGAAGACCTAACACCCCCCCGCCCCCACCATGTGACTGGTACTGAGATAGGGTCTTTAAGGAAATAATTAAGGTAAAATGAGGCCATTAAGAGTAGGGCCCCAATCTGATAAGACTGATGTCCTTTAAGAAGAAGAGGAGATACCAGAGTGTGCTCTCTCTGTCTCTCCTCACACATACAGAGGAAAGGCCATGTAAGGACACAGTGAGAAGACAGCCCTCCTCTACATGCCAGGAAGACAGGTTTTACCAGAAACCAACCCTGATGGCAGCATGAACTTAGACTTGTAGTCTCCAGAGCTGTGAGAAAATAAATTTCTGTTCTTTGAGCCACCCAGTCTGTGGTATTTTGTTATGGCAGCCTGAGCACACTAATACAAGATACTTTACATACAATAGAATTCACTCATTTTAAGTGCACAATCTGATGAATTGTGTTCATTCACGTAACATCGACCACAACCAAGATGTAGAGCATTTCTATCACTCTAAAAAGTTTCTTCATGCCCTTTTTTGCAGTTGATACCCTCCCCTGTCCCCAAGCAACCACTGATCTGTGTCCTGTCACTATAGTTTTGAAACTTCTGGAGTTTCATACAAATGGAGTCATACAGTATTTAGTCTTTTGCATTTGACTTCTTTCACTTACCATGTTTTTGAGATTCACCCATGTTATTTTGTCTACTAATATAAAATATGACTTTATACCCACTCTTTTTGTAAAAATAATGCAATTTGACAGTGTCAAGTGCTGGAGAGGATTGGATTAATGTGAACTCATGTATTGTTGGTGGATTGTAAATTGTTGCAACCATTCTTGAAAAAATTTTGTCATTTATATTGTAAAATTAAATCGCTTACCCTATGAACTAGGAATTCTTTTTATGTAAATACTCTAAATAAAATCTTTCCTATGTGCTCCAGGATATATATACATATGAACCCCCCCCAAACCTCCAAATGTATATTCACAGAAGAATAAAGTTTGTTATATGTATAAAATGTAATATTATACAGCAATGAAATGCATAAACTATATCTCCCAGCAACAATATGGCTTATTCTTGGAAGCATAATCTTAAGTTAAAAAAAATCAAGTTCCAAGAGAGTATATGCAGGTATACATAGCTTTTTAGTACTCAAAACAAGGAAACTCAATAACATAGTGTTTAGGTGCACATATATAATTGATAAAATTATAAAAAAGGAATAGAATGATGAACACAAAATTTAGGGTAGTAAATATGGGAGGTAGTAAATAGGTAGTAAATATGGGAGGTAGTAAATAGGGAGGTAGGAAGATTGATGAGGGAAGAATATGTAAGTAGATGCAAGTTATTTACGATGGATAATTTATAGTCTTTAGGTAGTGATTCCATTGATTTTTATTATATTCCTCTGATTTATAATTTAAATGTTTTATGTACTCTTTCTCACCTATAAAATATATACAAATATAAAGGAAAACAACATATTTAAAATTAACCATTTATAAATTGGAAGTCATTTTTCCCAAGTGAGCCATTTGATTTGATCTTAGATTTTTATCTAGATTCCTTGAGTAATCCACCATTTCCTCAAGTTCTTTATTCATAGTAATTCCTATGTTATATTCATTTTTTTCTGGAAAAAATCCCAAAGGAAACTTTTGATCTTTTTTGCTTAGCAGTTTCTCCTCAAAAAAATGTTAGTCACATGAAACTGCCAAAAGATTTAAACAGTCCTTAAAAAGAATTTTTCACCCAAATAAACTTTTTTAGACTAAGTCATCCTGATATAATAGTTCATTTTAAAAATACAGCTTCATTTTATTTCCATGGATCTGTCATGTTCTGTGAGGTATTGGTTCATGTTGCCTGGGAAGATTAAAAAATCTGATAAAGGAAACTCTGAATTAAAAGATGACCCATACAGACAGTGATGATGGCTTGGGAAGAAAAACCTTGTATGTCCTCCTTTTTCCCCTTTTGGCTATAACTGTCTTTTTCTCTCCAATTTGGACATTCTGGGAAGTAATTTTCCAAGAAGTACCTTCTCTTATGAAAATCTATTGAGATGTTTTTGGGTTTTCCACTTTGACACCCAAGCTGCTAATCTCTGCTGAAGTAAGAGATACAACCTTGGGGACAATGTCAAAGATAATAATGGCCTCTACCTGGAGCTGGCCTACACTGCCCATGCCCATTCATCTACTCTAGCTCCTTCCCTCTACTTTCAACAGATGAAAGGAACCTACAAAACGGATACATACTAGGCATAAAGTCCCTCATGTTTACACTTTATCCTCTAAATTTAGAACTTTCCATTTCTTATCTTACTTTAGCTCTCTGTAGCATTTAATACTACTGACCATGCTGGACAGGCAACTTAAATAAGTGCAGTGAAAAAGTATAAGTTTATAGGGAAGGTGGAGACTGCACGAACTGAAGAGCTGATTTTTGCTGTGTAATAATGTGAACTGAGATCTTCTGGGCTTTCAAAAGAAACTGGAGCTACAGATGTGAACTCGCTACAGAAACCCAGAAGCACCTATCCCTTGCAACTTTCCCTAGCACGGAAATTTCATCTCTTTCTTCCACGTTGAATTTTGGTATCTTAAGGAATCTGTTGCTGCTTCAGCCAAACTAGACTACAATGTCTCCCCCTCTTTACCTGCTATTCTCTTTGCTGCAATGGTGGGAGCAGTTTTCTAAGTTGGAGACCATATGCATTTTCTTGTAGAAATGATGATGGTGCTCAGTTACAGTTGAAATAGGACTCTGAGTGCAGTGCAATTCTTCAGATACATTAGGGGTTAAATAGACAGCTCCGCTTTTGCTTGGGAATCTAAACAATGCTTTATGACGTTGCTTCTAAGGGAAAAGGCACTCTGAGTTCCAAATAATTGACTTATAAACAAACACATCCAGTGCCTGTGTTGGGAACTGCATGTTCTTGAAGCTAAGAATTTCGTTGTTTTTAAAAAGTGGCTTTTCCCCTTCTTTCCTTAGGTCAGCCATACTTTTCTGATTCTTGTGTCATGTGTTTTACTACATTAATTAAAATAATTTTCTCTAAAATATACCAGAACATCTGTCTATCCCTCCATCCATCCATCCATCCATCAATATGTCCATCCACTTCTTTGAATAATATGCTCATTTTAAATGTGCTACTGATATTGTATTTTTAAAGCATCTCTATTTTTGAACTGTCCTCCTCCTTGCTAAGGACTTTTTGTCTGCATTGATTGTATATAGGTTTAATGTATGAAAGCTAAATGGAAAGTTCCACTGGTCTGTAAACTTCTTTACTGGATGGTACGGTCTTCTGGGGCAGGACTAAGTCTAGACATCTTTGTACCCTGTTTGCTTACCATAGGTCCTGGATGGTAAGTGCTGAAGAACTCTTTCTTGCACTGAACTGAAATACTGTAGTTCTGATCCATCTTGAAATATGCTAGCATAGCGCTTGGCAATGAGGAACTTACCTTGTTACAACTGTCTTTCTTAGCTACTGAGATTAATAAGGTTAAAATCTAGATTATGTCATTAATGTTTTCAGGAATAAGGAAATTATTTTATTTCTTTGTGGTAGAGATTGGCCTTGCTCATAAAACCCACTTCATCTTCTTGGGCTCACAGCTGGAGTGCATTTCCCAAGATCTTTTGGAGTGAGAGGTGGCCCAAGTTCCAGGCAATGAAAGGTTAATGGAAGTGAGTGGGCCACTTTCAGGGCTGGTCCAGAAACACTTCCCATGTATAATCCCTGTGCTCTTCCCCTATTTGTTGGATGAGTGTGGAGTACTCTTGAGGCTGAGGAGGAAGTGGAGACCCAAGATGGAAGTAGCCTGGGTCCCTGAGTGACTATGTGGAAGGCCACTCAATCAGGAACACCCATTTTGGACTTCATATGAGCAAGAAATAAACTACTGAGTTCAGTCACTGAGATTATGGGCTTTATCTCTTTGAGCAGATAGCATCATGTTAACTAATACAATTCTCCTTAAACATATTTGAGAACTGTTTTGTCCTTTGTATATGTACGTGATGGTTGTATTCCCACAACAATTCTCTGACACCAACTGGGGGTTCTACAGTTCAATTCAATTTTTTTTTAATTGAAGTATGGTTGATTTATAATGTTTCAGGTATACAGCAAAGTGATTCAGTTTGATATATCTATAATATTCTTTTTCAGATTCTTTTCCATTATAGGTTATTACAAGATATTGAATATAGTTCCCTGTGCTATACCTACTATATAGCAGATATATCTACTATATATAAAATATATATTTTATATATAGTAGTGTGTATCTGTTCATCCCAAATTCCTAATTTATCCCTCCCCCCTCTTTCCCCTTTGGTAACCGTAAGTTTGTTTTCTGTGTCTGTGAGACTCTTTCTGTTTTATAAATAAGTTTATTTGTATCATTTTTTTTAGATTCCACATATAAGTGATATATGATATTTGTCTTTCTCTGTCTGACTTACTTCCCTTAGTATGATAATCTTAAGTCCATCCATTCAATTCAGTTCTGACATTAACTCGTAGAGTTAGCCCTGATCCTACAGGTTAAGGGGCTCTGTCCTACAAGGCTTTTCCTACTTCAACTGCCAGCCACAGATCCTGGATCTTCCCAAGCCACCTGCACTTCTGCCTGGCCAGCTACATATTTGGGGTTTCCTAAGACCACTCCTCCCTTCAGTTTCAATAATTTACTAGAATGACTCACAGAGCTCACTGAAAGTGCTATACTTATGATTACAGTTTTATTATAGAGGATACAATTCAGGAACAGCCAAATGGAAGATATGAATTGGACAAGGTCTGAGAGGCAGGTAACATAGAGCTTCTATGCCCTCTCCTTGTGGAATCAGGGCACACCACCTTCCAAGAACATGGACAAACACCAACTTGGAAGCTCTACTGTGCCTCAGGGTTGTTATCGAGATTTCACTATGTAGCATGATGAATTAAATCATTGGCCACATGATTGAACCCAACCTCTAGGCCCCCTCCTCTCCCTAGAGATGGGGTGGGGCAGACTGAAAGTTCCAACCCTCTAATCATATGCTTGGTCTTTCTGGTGACCAGTCCCATCCTGAAGCTACTTAGGGGGACCCACCATCAGTCACTTCATTAGCATAAACTGAGGTATGAATGAAAGGGCCTCCTTAGGTATAACAAAAGACACTCCTATCAGGAAACTCCAAGGATTTTTGAAGCTCTGTGCCAGGAATGGGGGACAAAGACCAAAATATATTCTTTATTATGTCACAAAGGTAAATGCCAAAGGTCAAAATTCTGAGTATAAAAAATTTATTGTTTGAACTTATTGACCGGAAGAAGTCTTTGGACTGGAGCTTGCCCATTAGACCTTTCCTCCCCAAGCTCTAAAATTTTCTCCTCTATCCTGCATCTTCCTAGTTCCTCACCCCTATTATAGCTCTAACATGCACATGCTTTCAAGTTAAGTTAGAAGGAAAGTTCACACTCATGTTTGACTGACCAATAGCCTGTTTAACTATTTTAACTTCACTATTGTTCTGTATCATTTTGTGTTTAGAATTCTACTATGTTGATAATTTATTTTTTGAAATAACATTTATTGTTATTTCTGATTATAAAATGTAGATGCACTAATAAAAACATTATACTGAGAGATAACTACTAACATTATAGTATATTTGTGTACAGTCTTTTTTTAAAAAATAGATTTATTTAGTTAATTAATTTATTTATTGGCTGTGTTGCGTCTTCATTGCTGCATGTGGGCTTTCTCTAGTTGCAGCGAGCGGGGGCTACTCTTTGTTGCGATGCACGGGCTTCTCATTGCTGTGGCTTCTCTTGTTGCGGAGCACAGGCTTTAGGCACGCAGGCTCAGTAGTTGTGGCACACGGGCTTAGTTGCTCCGTGGTATGTGGGATCTTCCTGGACCAGGGCTCGAACCCGTGTCCCCTGCATTGGCAGGCGGATTCTTAACCACTGCACCACCAGGGAAGCCCTGTGTACAGTCTTTATATGCAGATATTTGTAGATAACTTTTTCTTTACACGACTTGAATTATGTTGCATATTGGGGTTGGTAATGTGTTTTTCATTTGCCTTTATATCATAAGCATTTCTTATGTCAGTCAATATTCTTTGAAAACATCACTTTTATGGCAATAAAAAGTATATATGGCCACATGATATATCTGTAGATATATCATAATTTATTTAGACATTCCCCAGTGATTTGAATATTTCGGTTTTTATGTTTTTAGTGTTATAAATAGTATTACGATGACCATCTTGTTACATAAAATCATTATGTGTACTTTATTTCTTTAGGATAGATTTTTAGTTGCCTCCATTCCTTTTAAATGCAAAAATTTAATATATTTTGGGTTATTTTCATTTTCAGCAAGATGTGCATCTTTATGAAGAACAGTTTGGCAACAGATAATAAGAATGAAAACACTGTTTATGTTTTTTAACCTGGTTATCCCCCAATTGGGTAGAAATCCCAGTGAAATTTTAAAAACATTTGTCCAAAGATGTTTGTAGCACTGCTTATTAATAGTAATGAACGTAGAAAACTATACAGGTATTTCAAACTGGACATATGAACACATGAGCATGATACATAGATGGAAGAAATGATAGGCGTAGGTTGCTACTTGGAAATATGTATACAAAACAATGTTAAGTGAAAAAGGGATAAAGAATAGGATGTATATACTGGTTACAACTAAATAAAAAATATATTCTTGTATACTGATAAAAATTGGGAGGGAATTTAGAGCAGCATCAGTATTGGTGATTTAAGCTTATGGGAGCCTTTTCTGTAAGCTTGTTTAAATGTTGTGTCAGTTTGACTTTTACACTCACTCAGGTTACCTCAGGAAAAGGGGAATTTATTGTTTGGATGCACACATACTAGAAATAAAGAGTAGAAAGACATCAGCGATTGATGTGCTTCTAGGAATGAGCCTCTCTTTCTCTCTCAGTTCTTTCCTCTCTGTGTATAATCTTTGCTTCCCACAAAGACCTGCCCTGACTTGGCTGTGACCTGCTCTTGCTCTCCTTTTGACTTCTGCTTCCCGTGACCCTGGCAGGCCTTCAGGGCTCTCCAAGTCACTCTATAGAGTGAGGCACTCTGATTTTCTCTGGGAATTTTGGCTTAAAGACTGGGCGTCTTGAGTGAACTGGACTCATCGGGGACCTCTGCCTGGTCCTGCCCAACTCACTATACCGGTAAATGGTGTTGTACATGGCCACTTTGGCTCAGTCTTCTGTGGAGCTGCAGGCTATGTGGTTTTCCCAGAAGTTAGGGTAGACACACTGAAAGTTAGCCTATGAAAATGTGTGTGTGTGTGTGTGTGTGTGTGTGTTTTCAGTAAATGAATCTCTAGGTGCTTGAACTTTAGATAATGTAAGGAATGTATTTAGGGTGAGACTTTCCCATGGGCCATTGAATTGTTTAATTGACTCCGTATTCTACCATAAATGGGTACAAAATCAATTCTCTAAATTCTACAAGGGTTTTAATGACTGAGGCACGCTACCTCATCAGGTCGTTTTTGGGATAAGATGCTAAGGTGGGAGATGGTAAGAAATATCTGGGACCGAAAAAGATAGGAATGTCAAGAGCATAGCTTCCAGTTTTTCTCTCTACAGAGAAACTAGCTTCCCTGCAATTGATTTATGGCTTATGAGCCTCATGTTGTAACTGAAGTTAAGTAGCCCTGAACAGACTCCTACACCTTTGAAAATTCTTGACAGTGTGGAAAAGGTCTGTGCTTCCATTTTATGGCTTTACCATCTGTTGGTTTCAAATTTGCTCTGATGTCAAGGGGCTGGCAGATAGTGGAAAAAGAAAGCATGGAGGATCATGCACACTTAATCACTTTAATCTGGAAGTGATGAGCATCAGTTCTGCTTACATTTCATTGGCAAGAATCAGTCATATGGTCCCAACTAGATGCTGGGTGTGGGGATGTTGGTTAATATAGATGGCCACTCTCCAGCATCAACTCTACACCGTAAAAGACATGGATAGATTTTTATTGGTCAGAGAGCTGTCTCTATTATGCTTTCCCAACTTGTTTTCTGGCCTCTTTTATCTCCTTAATTAAAGTTAGCCCATGCTTTAATAATTAATTAAGCAGCTCTAATCACATTAGTTAATTGCTCAAAAACAAAACCAAAAACCATCTATGGCTTCCCATTGTCTGTCAAATTAAGTACAGCTCCTCACCTTGATACTCAAGCCCCCAAAGAACACAATCCCATCCTACTTTTTTGGCCTCATCCTCCAATACTTTCCTACCTGTTTTTCAAACATTTCAGGGAGAACGGTCCACTTACTGTTCTTAAAACAGAGTCTTTGTTTCATCCTATGTTCCCATCTGGCATTCTATCTACCTCACCATTCTGCCTATCATGGGTCATATACATTTTAAATAAATTCAGCATATTTTTCTTATTTTGTGCCTTTCTGAGTCCACTAGTGAGGGCAGCCACTGAATTCTAAACTGTCAGTGTCAAAAATTATATCCCTGTTGAACATTACAGCACTTGGCCGCAGCAGGAGACTGAGCCTGCAAGCCTGAGGAACCAGGTCTTTCATTAACATGTTAAAATTAACACCCATGGAGATAGCAGCTTACGCACATTCCACTGTGCCTAACTACTAGTTTGAGTGTCTCCATGAAGTCATTTCCTAGAGTATAGTGCCTACCAGATAAAAGTCAGAATATCACCGACTTTATAAAGCAGAATGTAGGGCATTTCCTGATGTGTACAAAGATTCATGAGAATAAGAGAACAAAGAAACAAACCAATTTGAATCAAAAGGCCATATGCAGAATGCAAATGACTATGAGTGAAATAAAGCAACAGAGCATTAGATGAGGACTCCTGAAAAGATGTTTCTAAACTTCTTAACCTAAGATTCCCAGTGCCGGAAATGTAATCTAGCTGCGGACACTTTGCTATATCTTCACGCATATTAACCCAATTTGCCAGGTTTTCCCTGAGGTTTTTGGTTTTGAATATTCTGTAGCATTGCCTGCAGACATACAACCAAACTCATCAGTCTATGAACACCAATTTTTGCCGTAGTCACCATTTCCTTCCACTGGAATGACCTCTCTGCTCCTCTCTGAGAATCTGTCTTTTTCCTACTGAAGACATAGATGTCACCTCTGTTAGCTGTCTTTTCAGCGCTCACGCTGAATCCATTCTGACTTGGCAGGCTCTCAGGACCAATTCATTTTCATAACAGGTAAGATCCCTAGACCCCTGCCTAATATTCAGTTGTTAGGTTGAAATGAATGTTAGAAAAGAACATACAAAAATTCTATTCTCAGCCTTCAAGACATGAAGATCCAGAATTGATATCCAGCCTCTCTAAACTGTTAAGCGAAAAAAATTCTTTGAGAGTCCCTCCCCCACACATTCTTCAATTATTCATCTGTCCATTCATCCATCTAATATTTATTGTGTGCTTACTCTGTATAACCATTGTACTAGATGCTTCTGCCAAAGTCCTTCAATAAAAGAAACAGGAAGTTTCCCACTCAGCATTTACTCAAACCATGTCCTTTTCCAAACTCCTGGATATTTTTTGAGCTGTTCTGTTTTGCTTTTAGGTTTGATGGGTAGTCTGCAGCTTATATTAATGGATACCCTAGAGGGGAAAGAATAGGAGGGTTAGAGAGAAATTGCTAGCCAAACGGCTGGAATAAAAGCGAAGAGTTCAGTTCCTACACGTGTATTCCAAAATTGTTTGTAGAGTTCCTACCACGAGTAAAATATGGTAGACTTTTTGAGTGATATGATGAATGAATTTTTATACTTACTGAAGATTTTTATACTTCTTGAGGTTATTTTCTATAAGATAGTAAAAGATGGACATAAGTAATTAACTCAAGGTAGCCTTTAATGAACACGGAAGGAGCAGTACAAAGGGTTTGGTATTTACAGGTAAGAAAGAACACCCCTGATTGGAGCTAATCAGGAAAGTATCCTTGGAGGAAGAATCTTTTGAGCTTAGGATTTGGAGGATAGATAGGACTTCAACAAAGAAAGAGAAAATTTCCCAGGCAGAGGGACTAGCAAGAACCAATGTATGGAAGCAGGGGAATAAAAAAGCATATTAGGGAATATTTAAAGGCAAATTTTGGAAAACTGTTGTGTTGGCTTTTTCTCTATATTATTCTCAATTTTATCCCTATTTTGTTTTTTGCTCTTTCTTTCCTCCTCTGTGCCTAGGGAGACTGAACCTGAAACTTCTCTCCAGAGCTCCAGTGGGAGGCACAAGCAGGAGACTGGCAGGAGGGAATAGAGCTCAGGGCATTTCTCCCCACTCTTTTCTTGCTTTAGTGTGATATCTGCACACCTCCTCAATCTCAGCTCCCACCAGGCAGCTATTCTTCGGTGGCTCCAGCTCTCAGTAGGCTCTGGTGATACTATACCTTCCCTTTGTCCCTTCAGCCTTAGGGGTGCTAATAACTTCCCATTGTTGCTATCTCTCCTTCAAATCCATTGTTAGTTCCCTTGACATTAACCACACATCTACAGATGTGTCCCTTTCATTAAGCCTCTTCATTTGAATAATCTGGATGAATTCTGTTTCCTGCTGAGACTTTGATATAACCATAAACACCAAGCTAAGATTTGATACATCACCCTATCCACAGCATCTTAAATCCTGAGTATATCTTGATGCTATTAATGGAGTTTCCACTCTCAAAGTCAACGTGGAATCATACTAGACTCTCCTTTTCCATCATCTTTTACCTCAAATGATTTGTTGGGTCTTGAAGATTCACCTTCATGATGCCTCTTGCATTTTTTTTCTTTTCATTTCCACAGCCACTGCCTTAGTTCAGGTCTTCCTTCATTGCCCCTGATCTGTGACAATGCAAAAGCTTCCTAACGTCTTTGTTTCCTGTTTCTTCTCTCCAAACCTCCCATGCACCATCATTTAGACTAACAGCTTTGCTTGTGTTGCTTCCATGATCAAAAATCTTCTATATCCTTAAAAACAAGCAAAATGCTTCAAATCTATTAGACGGTGTGGAGGAAATGAAGTATAAACTTCTCAGTTTGACATTCAAAGCCCCTTTTTAAATGGGCCCTCCCAACTTTTCCCAGCTCATCTTTCAGTACTTTTCTTCTTCTATCTAATTGTCCTAACTGGAATCTTTGCAATTACTTGAAATATACCCTCCCCCCAACATGCTGCCACCCCAGGATCTTTCCTAATGTGGCCCCCTTTCCCTTAATGACCTTTTACTGAACTCCACCTGTCAAAATCCTATTCATTGTCAAAGATCTTATACAAATGATGGATGTCTCAGTCCATTTAGGCTACTACAACAAAAATATCATAGACTGGGTGGTTTATAAACAAGAATTTATTTCTCACAGTTCTGGAGGCTGATAACAGATTTTCTAATTTGCTGGGGGCCCACTTTCTGGTTCATAGATGGCCATTTTTCCACCGTAAACTCACATGGCAGAAGGGGCAAGGGATGTCCCTGGGGTTTCTTTTATAAGGGCACTAATTTCATTCATGAAGTCTCCATCCTCATGACCTAATCACCTCCCAAAGTCCCCACCTCCCACTACCATAACCTTGGGGGTTAGGATTTCAACATATGAATTCTGGGGGGAAAGAAACATTCAGTCCATAGAAATGGAGTTCTTCAACTTTGTTTTTAAGATTTACACCAAATCCATTTATCCTTGTCTTTGAACACTGATAATGTTTTGTATGTATGTGTTGTAATGTTATGCATGATTAGGTTTGCAATAAATGTTTGTTGGCTTAAATAGGCAATGTTTAGTAATTTAAGGTCTGTGAGGAGGGAAGCATGTAGCCAGGGAATAAGGGAGAAATGATAAAGGCTAACTAGGCAGCTATTGTTATAACCAAGAGAGAAAAAACATTTGAGTCTCAACCGGGGTGATGGCAGTGAGAATGAAAAGGATAGGATGGGTATAAACATCCATGCAAAGCATGAATTATAGGAGAAGGAAGTGAAAGGAATAGAAATAACACCAAGGACTGGGGCCTGGGCGACTGGGGGAATGGTGTTATTATGAATAAAAAGAAAGAACTCAGAGGATGGAGTGGTCTGTGCAAAAGGGTAGGGTCAGGTAGGAGATAATGAGTTCAGTGTTTTCGGTGCTGAGCAGAGGTGTGAGTGGAACCAGGTGGAGGGGCACAACAGGTGGGTGGAAATGTGGCATGGCAGCCTTGGAGGGCCACCAGCTGGTGGTTGAAACTGAAAGAATGAAAGAGATTTCCCAAAAAGACACCTTGTAGAGCCAAAGAAGAGGGCTGGAAAATAGACCCTATGAACGCCCACATGCACAGAACTTATCACACAGAGCTCTGTTTTTGTGACAAGATTTGCTGACATAGATCACATTTAGCACTTAGCTGTCTGTTTCACTGTAGCTGCTTTGAGTTTTCTCTCCTTCACCTAGACCTTAAACTAGAGGACAGGAAACTACTTCCAAAGCCTTCTGAGCTTGCCTTTCAGAATGCACCAGATAAAGTAGTTACTGTTTAACCAGACAGCAAGACAAAATGTACAAGTCCTAGAGATAATGAACTGAATTCTTCTACATATCAGAGCTAAGTGTACTTTGAATGTGGAGTGGAGAGCAAGGAGAAATACATAATTGGAATGAGAAATACATAACTTGGATAAGAAATGAAATGGGAAAAATAGTCCTTGGGAATTCCTTGTTTAGATGGAGCCAACTCAGAAACTCTCAGCCTTTTTTGAGAAACTTGAGAAAGCCTCCTAAACAGACTCAAGAAGCATTTATTAAGCATCTATTATGCTCCAGGCTCTGTGATCAGTTTTTTTCACAATTAATTACCCCCTAAACCCTGTGAAATAGGTATTCTCTTCATCTTCAGAAGAGTGTATCCTGGTCAGTTTTTAGAGCATGAACCCTGACTTACCTCTGTTGGCACCATTGCCAGGACCACTGGATACTGCTCTCACTGTTTCTACCAAATGGTAGGTTCCACTACACCAGAGTTCTCAATTTCTTGCTCAGTCCTAGGAGGGACATCTGACTGGCTGAGCCTGGTCATGTGCCTGTGACCTAGCTGCTAAAGCTGGGCTTTGTGACTTTTGTAGTTGCTTCCTCCAAGGTTCACACAGTGGGACCCCTTGGCCCCTGCCAAATGTAAAAGGGGATCAGATGCTGAGAAGCCTCTAAACCATCAATAAAAATCTACTACAATGAGGAAAGTAGAGTTTATATGTCCAAGGACACTGGTAAGCACTGGAGTTAAACTCAGACACGGGTCTTGTGAGTCTGATTAATCTTTGCATTGTACTATACCTGTTTTGCTGCAACTATTTGAAAGGGACAGAATTAGTTTCCCTCCCTTTTGCCAAACTCCTTACAATTAACAGAACATTTTTTCTAGGTGCTTTTTATATACCAGACACTCTGCTAGGTACTTTGTATACATTGGTTTTTTTGTTTTTCGTTTTTTGTTTTTTGCGGTACGCAGGCCTCTCACTGTTGTGGCCTCTCCCGTTGCGGAGCAACAGGCTCCGGATGCGCAGGCTCAGCGGCCATGGCTCACGGGCGCAAGCCGCTCCACGGCATGTGGGATCTTCCCGGACCGGGGCATGAACCCGTGTCCCCTGCATCGGCAGGCGGACTCTCAACCACTGCACCACCAGGGAAGCCCTACATTGGTTTTTCTCAAAAAATTAATTTTATTTATTTTTTATATGGCAGGTTCTTATTAGTTATCTATTTTATACATATTAGTGTATACATGACAATTCCAATCTCCCAATTCATCCCACCACCACCATCCCCGCCCCCACCGCTTTCACCACTTGGTGTCCATACGTTTGTTCTCTACATCTGTGTCTCTATTTCTGCCTTGCAAACTGGTTCATCTGTATGATTTTTCTAGATTCCACATATATGTGTTAATATCTGATATTTGTTTTTTTCTTTCTGACTTACTTCACTCTGTATGACAGTCTCTAGGTCCATCCACGTCTCTACAGATGACCCAATTTTGTTCCTTTCTATGGCTAGTACTCCACTGCACATATGTGCCACATTTTCTTTACCCATTCGTCTGTCGATGGGCATTTAGGTTGCTTCCATGACCTGGCTATTGTAAATAGTGCTGCAATGAACATTGGGGTGCATGTGTCTTTTTTTTTAACATCTTTATTGGAGTATAATTGCTTTACAATGGTCTGTTAGTTTCTGCTTTATAACAAAGTGAATCAGTTATACATATACATATGTTCCCATATCTCTTCCCTCTTGCGTCTCCCTCCCTCCCACCCTCCCTATCCCACGCCTCTAGGTGGTCACAACCACCTAGCTGATCTCCCTGTGCTATGCAGCTGCTTCCCACTAGCTAGCTGTTTTACGTTTGGTAGTGTATATATGTCCATGCCACTCTCTCACTTTGTCACAGCTTACCCTTCCCCCTCCCCATATCCTCAAGTCCATGCTCTAGTAGGTCTGTGTCTTTATTCCCGTCTTACCCCTAGGTACTTCATGACTTTTTTTTTTTTCCCCTTAGATTCCATATATATGTGTTAGCATATGGTATTTGTTTTTCTCTTTCTGACTTACTTCACTCTGTATGACAGACTCTGGGTCCATCCACCTCACTACAAATAACTCAGTTTCGTTTCCTTTTATGGCTGAGTAATATTCCATTGCTTCTTTATCCATTCATCTGTTGATGGACACTTAGGTTGCTTCCATGTCCTGGCTATTGTAAATAGAGCTGCAATGAACATTTTGGTACATGACCCTTTTTGAATTATGGTTTTCTCAGGGTATATGCCCAGTAGTGGGATTGCTGGGTCGTATGGTAGTTCTATTTTTAGTTTCTTAAGGAACCTCCATACTGTTCTCCATAGTGGCTGTATCAGTTTACTTTCCCACCAACAGTGCCAGAGGGTTCCCTTTTCTCCACACCCTCTCCAGCATTTGTTGTTTGTAGATTTTCTGATGATGTCCATTCTAACCAGTGTGAGGTGGTACCTCATTGTGGTTTTGATTTGCATTTCTCTAATAATTAGTGATGTTGAGCAGCTTTTCATGTGCCTCTTGGCCATCTGTATGTCTTCTTTGGAGAGATGTCTATTTAGGTCTTCTGCCCATTTTTTGATTGGGTTGTTTGTTCTTTTAATATTGAACTACATGAGCTGTTTATATATTTTGGAGATTAATCCTTTGTTGATTCGTTTGCAAATATTTCCTCCCATTCTGAGGGTTGTCTTTTCGTCTTGTTTATAGTTTCCTTTGCTGTGCAAAAGCTTTTAAGTTTCATTAGGTCCCATTTGTTTATTTTTGTTTTTTGTTTCTATTACTCTAGGAGATGGGTCAAAAAAAGATCTTGCTGTGATATATGTCAAAGAGTGTTCTTCCTATGTTTTCCTTTAAGAGTTTTATAGTGTCTGGTCTTACATTTAGGTCTTTAATCCATTTTGAGTTTATTTTTGTGTATGGTGTTAGGGAATGTTCTAATTTCATTCTTTTACCTGTAGCTGTCCAGTTTTCCCAGCACCACTTATTGAAGTGGCTGTCTTTTCTCCATTGTATATCCTTGCCTCCTTTGGCATAGAGTAGTTAACCATAGGTGCATGGGTTTATCTCTGGGCTTTCTGTCCTGTTTTTGTGTCAGTACCATATTGTCTTGATGACTGTAGTTTTGTAGTATAGTCTGAAGTCAGGGAGTCTGATTCCTCCAGCTCCATTTTTTTCCCTCAAGACTGCTTTGTCTGTTTGGGGTCTTCTGTGTCTCCATATAAATTTTAAGATTTTTTTGTTCTAGTTCTATATAAAATGCCATTGGTAATTTGGTAGGGATTGCGTTGAATCTGTAGATTGCTTTGGGTAGTATAGTCATTTTCACGATATTGATTCTTCCAGTCCAAGAACATGGTATATCTCTCCATCTGTTTGTGTCATCTTTGATTTCTTTCAGCAGTGTCTTATAGTTTTCTGAGTACAGGTCTTTTACCTCCTTAGGTAGGTTTATTCCTAGGTATTTTATTCTTTTTGTTGTAATGGTGAATGGAACTGTTTCCTTAATTTCTCATTGTTAGTGTAATTGTTAATTGTTAATACATTGTTAATACATTGTTAGTGCATAGGAATGCAAGAGATTTCTGTTCATTAATTTTGTATCCTGCAGTTTTACCAAATTCATTGATTAGCTTTAGTAGTTTTCTGGTGGCATTTTTAGGATTCTCTATGTAAAGTATCATGTCATCTGCAAACAGTGACAGTTTTACTTCTTCTTTTCCAATTTGTATTTCTCTTATTTCTTTTTCTTCTCTGATTGCCATGGCTAGGACTTCCAAAACTATGTTGAATAATAGTGATGAGAGTAGACATCCTTATCTTGTTCCTAATCTTAGAGGAAATGCTTTCAGTTTTTCACCATTGAGAATGATGTTTGCTGTGGGTTTATCATATATGGCCTTTATTATGTTGAGGTAGGTTCCCTGTATGCCCACTTTCTGGAGAGTTTTTATCATAAATGGGTGCTGAATTTTGTCAAAAGCTTTTTCTGCATCTATTGAGATGAGCATATGGGTTTTATTCTTCGGTTTGTTAATATGGTGTATCACATCGATTGATTTGCGTATGTTGAAGAATCCTTGCATCCCTGGGATAAATCCCACTTGATCATGGTGTATGATCCTTTTAATGTGTTGTTGGATTCTGTTAGCTAGTATTTTGTTGAGGATTTTTGCATCTATATTCATCAGTGATACTCGTCTGTAATTTTCTTTTTTTGTTGTATCTTTGTCTGGTTTTGGTATCAGGGTGATGGTGGCCTCGTAGAGTGAGTTTGGGGGTGTTCCTTCCTCTGCAGTTTTTTGGATAAGTTTGAGAAGGGTGGGTATTAGCTCTTCTAAATGTTTGATAGAATTCAGCTGTGAAGCCCTCTTGTCTAGGACTTCTGTTTGTTGGAAGATTTTTAATCACAGTTTCAATTTCATTACATGTGATTGGCCTGTTCATGTTTTCTCTTTCTTCCTGGTTCAGTCTTGGAAGGTTATACCTTTCTAAGACTTTGTCCATTTCTTCCAGGTAGTCCATTTTATTGTCATAGAGTTGCTTGTAGTAATCTCTTATGATGCTTTGTATTTCTGCGGTGTCTGTTTTAACTTCTTTTTCATTTCTAATTTTATTAATTTGAGTCCTCTCCCTCTTTTTCTAGATGAGTCTGGCTAAAGATTTATCAGTTTTGTTTACCTTCTCAAAGAACCAGCTTTTAGTTTTATTCATCTTTGTTCTTGTTTTATTTGTTTCTGTTTCATTTATTTCTGCTCTGATCTTTATGATTTATTTCCGTCTACTAACTTTGGGTTTTGTTTGTTCTTCTTTGTCTAATTCCTTTAGGTGTAATGTTAGATTGTTTATTTGAGATTTTTCTTGTTTCTTAGGATAGGATTGTATTGCTATAAACTTCCCTCTTAGAACTGCTTTTGCTGCATCCCATAGGTTTTGTTTGTTTTTGCTTTATTTTTTTTTTTTTTTTGCGTTACATGGGCCTCTCACTGTTGTGGCCTCTCCTGCTGCCGGACGCGCAGGCTCAGCGGCCATGGGCCACCGGCCCAGCTGCTCTGCAGCATGTGGGATCCTCCTGGACTGGGCAGGTGGACTCTTAAACACTGCGCCACCAGGGAAGCCCCATCCCATAGGTTTTGGATTGTTGTGTTTTCGTTGTCATTTGCCTCTAGGTATTTTTTGATTTCCTTTTTGATTTCTTCAGTGATCTCTTTGTTACTTAGTAACGTATTGTTTATCCTCCATGTGTTTGTGTTTTTTACGTTTTCATCCCTGTAATTTATTTCTAATCTCATAGTGTTGTGGTCGGATAACATGCTTGATATGATTTCAGTTTTCTTAAATTTACCGAGGCTTGATTTGTGAGCCAAGATGTGATCTATCCTGGAGAATGTTCCATGTGCACTTGAGAAGAAAGTGTAATCTGCTGTTTTCAGATGGAATGTCCTATAAATATCAATTAAATCTATCTGGTCTGTTGTGTCATTTAAAACTTGTGTTTCCTTATTAATTTTCTCTTTGGATGATCTGTCCATTGGTGTAAGTGAGGTGTTAATGTTCCCCACTATTATTGTGTTACTGTTGATTTCCTCTTTTATAGCTGTTAGCATTTGCCTTATGTATTGATGTGCTCCTATGTTGGGTGCATGCATATTTATAATTGTTATTTCTTCTTCTTGGATTGATCCCTTGCTCATTATGTATTGTCCTTCCTTGTGTCTTGTAACTTTCTTTATTTTAAAGTCTATTTTATCTGATATGAGTGTTGGCACTTCAGCTTTCTTTTGATTTCCACTTGGCATGGAATATCTTTTTCCGTCCCCTCAGTTTCAGTCTGTATGTGTCCCTAGGTCTGAAGTGGGTCTCTCATAGACAGCATATATATGGGTCTTGTTTTTGTATCCATTCAGCGAGCCTGTGTGTTTTGGTTGGAGCATTCAGTCCATTCACGTTTAAGGTAATTGTCAATATGTATGTTCTTATAACCATTTTCTTAATTGTTTTGGGTTTGTTTTTGTAGGTCCTTTTCTTGTCTTGTGTTTCCCACTTAGAGAAGTTCCTTAAGCATTTGCTGTAGAGCTGGTTTGGTGGTACTGAATTCTCTTAGCTTTTGCTTGTTTGTAAAGCTTTTGATTTCTCCATCAAATCTCAGTGAGATCCTTGCCGGGTAGAGTAATCTTGGTTGTAGGTTCTAATACATCCTGCCACTCCCTTCTGGCTTGTAGAGTGTCTGCTGAGAAATCAGCTGTTAACCTTATGGGAGTTCCCTTGTGTGTTATTTGTTGTTTTTCCCTTGTTCCTTTTAATAATTTTTCTTTGTCTTTAATTTTTGTCAGTTTGATTACTGTGTGTCTTGGCGTGTTTCTCCTTGGGTTTATCCTACCTGGGACTCTCTGTTTCCTGGTCCTGGGTGGCTATTTCCTTTTACATGTTAGGGAAGTTTTCAGCAATAATCTGTTTAAATATTTTCTTGGGTCCTTTCTCTGTCTCTTCTCCTTCTGGGACCCCTATAATGTAAATGTTGGTGTGTTTAATGTTGTCCCAGAGGTCTCTTCAGCTGTCTTCATTTCTTTTCATCCTTTTTTCTTTATTCTGTTCCACGGCAGTGAATTCCACCATTCTGCCTTCCAGGTCACTTATCTGTTTTTCTGCCTCAGTTTTTCTGCTATTGATTCCTTCTAGTGTATTTTTCATTTCAGTTATTGTATTGTTTATCTCTGTTTTTTCTTTAATTCTTTTAGGTGTTTGTTCTTTAATTCTTGTAGGTCTTTGTTAAACATTTTTTGCATCTTCTCGATCTTTGCTTCCATTATTTTTTCCGAGTTCCTGGATCCTGGATCATCTTCATTATCATTATTCTGAATTCTTTTCCTGGGAGGTTGCCTATCTCCACTTCTTTTAGTTGCTTTTCTGGGATTTTATCTTGTTCCTTCATCTGGTACACAGTCCTCTGCCTTTTCATTTTGTCTGTGTTTCTGTGAATGTGGTTTTCGTTCCACAGGCTGCAGGATTGTAGTTCTTCTTGCTTCTGCTGTCTGCCCTCTGGTGGATGAGGCTATCTGAGAGACTTGTGCAAGGTTCCTGTTGGGAGGGACGGGTGGTGGGTAGGGTGGTGGGTAATGCTGGGTGTTGCTCTGTTGGGCAGAGCTCAGTAAAACTTTCATCTGCTTGTCTGCTGATGGGTGGGTCTGAGGGTGGGTCTGAGTCCCCTCCCTGTTGGTTTTTTGGCCTGAGGAGACCCGGCACCGGAGGCTACAGGCTCTTTGGTGGGGTTAATGGTGGATTCCGGGAAGGCTCTCATCAAGGAGTACTTCCCAGAACTTCTGTTGCCAGTGTCCTTGTCCCCGCGATGAGCCATAGCCGCCCCCAGCCTCTGCAGGAGACCCTCCAACAGTAGCAGGAAGGTCTGGTTCAGTCTCCTATGGGGTCACTGCTCCTTCCCCCGGTTCCTGATGTGCACACTACTTTGTGTGTGCTCTCCTAGAGTGGAGTCTCTGTTTCCCCCAGTCCTGTCGAAGTCCTGCAATCAAATCCCGCTAGCCTTCAACGTCTGATTCTCTGGGAATTCCTCCTCCCGTTGCCAGACTTCCATGTTGGGATTCCTGATGTGGGGCTTAGAACCTTCACTTCAGTGAGTGGACTTCTGTGGTATAATTGTTGTCCAGTTTGTGAGTCACCCACCCAGTGGTTGTGGGGTTTGATTTTATTGTGATTGCACCTCTCCTACCATCTCATTGCAGCTGCTCCTTTGTCTTTGGATGTGAGGTGTCTTTTTTGGTGAGTTCCAGTGTATTCCTCTGTATACATTGTTTAATCTTTTAAAAATCCTTTGGAGATAGATAGTATTGGGTTTAATTAGTATCCCTATTTTACCAATTAAGAAAATTGAAGTTTAGAGAGGTTATGTGAATTGGTCTAAGATTGTCTGTAAATAAGGGGTTTTGTCTGTCAGATTACAAAGTTAATTACAAATTTAACATCATTTTGTCATCAGAGGCTGGGGCCGGGTAAGGATTTGAGTTGTATTTATCTTTGATTTTTCTCTTACTTCCAGCTCCTTAATTCAGTGGCTGGCACACAGCAAGCTCTCTATCAATGTCTATTGAATGAATGAACAGGTATGGCAGAGCTAAGTGGAGTGGGTAGGGAAGAACACTTTAAAGAGTGATAGAGGATTAACAGGGATGACTTTGGGGTTTGAGGTGAGAAGAAATCTTGCAAGAAGTTAGAATTGTCTTTCACTAAATTAAAAAAAGAAGACAAACAAGTTAATAGATAAGGCACATTTATCTCTTCAAGATCCTGATGTCAGTTCCTTTGGATACGTCGAAGCAAGTGGGATTACCCAATAATATAATAGTTCTATTTTCAGTTTTTTGAGGAGGAACTTTTGAGGTGTTAGATAGGTTGATGGCATAGATTGTGGTGATGGTTTCATGGATGTATACTTATCTCCACATTCATGAAGTTGTATGCATTAATTAGGTACAACTTTTCATGTGTCAAAAAATTAAATAAAAAAAAAGTTAAGTTACATTTAGAAAGCTTACACTGTGGGGGTTCCACTCAGGAGTATCAAAGCCCAGGTCCCTTGTGGTAGATGTGGACATCTCTGAGGTGTAACTCACACTCCAAAGTTCTCCTACTGGGTCAGAATGCAGCTACTCTCTGAGGGACTTGACTAAAATCAACCCCACATCAGGCATCCCAACATGGAGGTCTGGCAACGGGAGGAGGAATTCCCAGAGGATCAGACTTTGAAGGCTAGTGGGATTTGACTACAGGACTTCAACAGGACTGGGGGAAACAGAGACGCCACTCTTGGAGGGCACACACAAAGTAGTGTGCACATCAGGGACCAGGGGGAAGGAGCAGTGACCCCACAGGAGACTGAACCAGACCTTCCTGCTAGTGTTGGAGAGTCTCCTGCAGAGGCTGGGGGTGGCTATGGCTCACCACGGGGACAAGGACAGTGGTAGCAGAAGTTCTGGGAAATAATCCTTGACGAGAGCCTTCCCAGAGTCTACCATTAGCCCCACCAAAGAGCCTGTAGCCTCAGGTGCTGGGTCTCCTCAGGCCAAAAAACCAACAGGGAGGGGACTTAGACCCACCCATCAGCAGACAAGCAGATGAAAGTTTTACTGAGCTCTGCCCAACAGAGCAACACCCAGCATTACCCACCACCCGTCCCTCCCAACAGGAAGCAACCCGCTTGCTTGGCTTCCTCCCCATCTCTGTCTTGCTTCCCCCACTCCCTTCCTGGCTTTGCTGGAGAGCAAGTTCTTATTAAATCAATTGTCCACAAATCACCAACTCAGGGATATGCTTCTGGGTAACTCAACCTAAGCCTAGGGGCTATTCTAGACCAGTATGCCTGGGCACTGATGGACACTCAATAAACACATATTAAATGAATGAATGAATGAACAAAAGAATGAATTCTAGAGGTGTTCTCCCTCATGTCAGATAGCCATAGGATTATAAAGTCTTAAAGGTTCTCCCTTCCTTATATCCTTCCCTCTTTCCTTAGTTTAGGCCTGCCTTACTCCTCACCTCCTTTTAGTGGTTTTCTAGTCCCCTGTAGTCTACCCCTTCCATTGCTACCACAAATTCTGCACTAATCCTGAAGTTCAGAGCATCTGTCACTCATTGTCTTAAACTCCTTCTGTAATTTTCTGTAACTTGCAAGGTCAAGGAAAAATTTCTTGCTAATTTGGCACTCACTTGCCCCTCTATGTCACCTCTCCCTACTCCCTTACTCTAGACATGCCCTTTCCTCCAGGCACCCTGAGCTACTTGTAGTTTCTGGAGCATGCCACTCTTAGTCTTAGACTGTTGCATTTATAGTTGCCCATATATTGTTTCTTTATTTTTTGAGATGCCCTCCTTTGGGTTCCTACTTTGATGGCTCCTTTGAAAGGATATTTCCTAAGGTCAGTATTTTAGATTTGTCCTGTCACCAGGAGAGCTCTTCTTAGCTGTCTCTTTCCCCATTTCTCTCCGAACTAGCTGGCCTACAATTTAGCGTATATCTCCAGTGAGTCTACCAATGTCCTCCCAGCTGTCTTTCAGCACAGCTTCTACTACTTTTGAGAGTGCCTTTAGGCTTGAACTTCTCTACTCTCTGTTCCAAATCAAGTCAGTTCCTTCAGCGGGGTTTGGAACTCTCTGTACTATGGCCTGCTTCCCCTGAGGCAAAATCTCTTAGTCAGGGCTCTGGTGCTGTTGTTAAGAGTTAATGGCTTACTTGTCTGTGAGTGATACCCTTGGCTTTGGGAACTGAATGCTTGCTGGATGGAGGGGTGAAAGCAGCCCCAGTCTGCTAGGCTTGCCTCTCTTGGTATGAAAACCCTGCAACATGATCTGGGTTAAGGACAGTTGGAAACCCACTATTCTCAGTGGCAGTGAGCCCCAGGTCGTGCTTCTGTCCCGTGAGTGGGGGCTGGGAAGAAGAAGGGCGCCCCCACCTCTGCCTCACTTACCTAGAAACTAGTCTCAGCAATAGGAATTCTTTGTTCTTGAGTGCACCTGTCTTGAGCAATTTGTCATTTAATTGGGAGGTAGAAGGGAGGGCACATATTTTTGTTTATATACTACAGACTCTTATAGTTCTTACTGAGTTTTAGTGAACTTTCTTGAATAAGTGTTTCTTCATTTGCTGTATGATCATAGGGCCGTTTCCAGAGATAGTAAATGGTTGTTTTAAAAATAATTTTCACCAGTTTAGCTGGGGAGTGGGTCCATGGAGTTACTTGTGCTGTCATGTCAGAGGTTGAAGTACTCCAATAATTTCATTCCTGAACATAGATTATTATTTTTTACACAATCAGATTCTGGCTGTATGAATTTCTACCTTAATGTTGTCCTCTAATTAGCACGTACAGAAAATTGTTAACTCAAACGCCTCTATAGATTAGGACTATCTGTAACTTTAAAAAATGAAAAAAAGGTCAAAATGTGTTTTAAAGCACATTTCAAGACTGTGAGTAATTTTAGAATTTTTAATTGAAAATATAGTATAATGGACTTTCTGATAATTTATAAAGCCAGACTAAAATCTGCATTTGCTCTCTCCCTTCCAACTCTGAGCCCATGTTTGGAATTCCCCTTTTCCTCCTCTGTCACAATGGTGATGGTCCAGATTCTTGTTGGAACTTAGTTGCTATGGGCATCATGGCTATGAGCATCTGCTGCTGAGATATTTGCTCTGTTATCCATAGGTCAGTGCAACCTGTGGTCACACATTGCCCTGTGTGATCTGACCTAGACAGAATTGGATTTTGCTCTGAACCTTTGCCAGTCATGGGGTAGCAGGAAGACTGCTTTCACCGTCCAAGGACTAAGTCCTGTTCACTTACTCCAGAATTTCTAACACTGCCTTCAGGAGTTTAGTTTCAGGGGAGCTATTTCATGGGTGACTGCTTTAGCTGTCATACACATGAGTGCCTCCACATAGGCAAAGTCTGTTATTTGGCAGCAATAAACCTCTCCACAAATAAAGAACAATCGTATTCATGTCAGTTCCTAATTCTGTACTAATTTAGCCTATGAAAAACACTGCAGAAATGAAATTCACATACAACCCTCCAAATAAATTTAATTATTAACTCCCCCTTGCCCCTTCATTAAATCTTCTTACTTGAGCCCACAGACTTGGGTGCACAAGAGACATTGTTTTGCATTCTTTAATTTTTCCAAAATCAGTTGAAATCTGACCCTTACTCTCCATCCTGCCTGGGCTATGGGAAATACTATTTCAGGTGTGACCAGGTCCTTGTCTCTCCCTCCCTTGGGCTGTGTTGAAGCCTGGCTTTTATATCACATGATTAATTCTGCCTCGTGTTTAAGCCTAGGCTGCTTCCAGGTCAGTCAGCCACTGGGGTCTTCGCTGGGGCTTCTGGTGCTGCGGTGTATCTGTGTGTGGTTCCCCAGC